>NC_090935.1:308631676-309256676 GCF_040938575.1 Ambystoma mexicanum
ATGGATTTGAAACTTCAAAGATATACTGAGAGTGACATTATGCAATGTCCTAAGGCAAGGCATGCAACCACATCCTTACATCCCTGCATTTTAGAATAGTTAATCCTCAGACAGCAAGGTAAGTGGTAGTTAATAGAGCTATTAAAATGGTTGAAAATTACTTATCAGGTTCAATAATTAAACCAGCTAAATTGGATTAAATGAAGCAACAATGTTGGCTAATGCGCAGCATTGAAATACCAGATTAAAATGTTCATTGGATCAAAAATCAGTTCAAAATGATAGAGTTCTTCCAGTTGATGAATAACAGCATACGAACAATGGTAATACATGAATTTCAAACGGGTAAAAGTTTGGCATGTATCAAATTTACAGCCTACTTTTGAACCAACAATTTTTACATCATTGTATTCTACGTGGACTTATCAGACCGTTCATGTAACAATACATAAAGGGATAATCTATGATACGGAAATAGATACAAATGTTTGAATAGAAGAGATGACTTCGGAAAGGTGGATGCATACACATCATTTCATATTAAACCAGTAAATGTATATAAATAATGTACTGTTATTTCTGCCTTAACCAATGTATTCCTCTGCTGCTAAATAGTTGAAATATTTCTATAAGTATCACATCAACAAATAGTCCAAAGAGGTGTGGTTGCCTATTACAGGATGTGTATGGTCTAGGCCCATCGGACTGCTTAGCAATTGATATGTCCCCATGTTCCGTGATTCAGGCAAATTGGATTAACACTGATTCCTGTATATATTAACAGTGGACCTAAAACAAAGGGGCAAGTGTTTTCCCTGGAAGTACCAAAGTTAATAATTTCAGATTCTTCCGTAATTGGCTTAGTAGCATTAGTTTCACCCCTAGGCAATTTCGGCTGGTCATGCACTATTCCACATAGCCCCACCTCTCTGTGGAACTAAACCAACCAGTTAATGAGAAACTAACACTTTCAGTTTCCCTCTACACAATAGAAGTCTTCTCATCCACCGATTATACCTCATGGCCCTATACAACAATCTCAAGGAACGTAAATCCAACTTGTTATCTCTTGTAATGCTAGTGGAAAAACCAAAGGCAAGCTCTGTTCAGGATACAAATCCCCTGACAACAATACTCCAAGTCTTGTGCTCACCTAAACTTGGAAAAAATGAAGCAGAGAAGGCCTGTCGAAAATACGTTCCAGTTAATGTAACAGAAACCGTGGACTCCCTAGAAAATCGATTAACAAAACCTAACCCTTCTAATGATTGCAATTAGGACATAAGGTGACTGTTGAAAATTAAAGTACAATGAGTCAAATGTCAGTTTGACAGCATTGCCTGATTTGTTTCATGACTTCTGTCAAATTTGAACTAAAGAAAGTAGGAAAAAAGAAAACATTGGCGAAAAAGAATAACAGTGTTACTAACAATCAAGTCTACAATACAGAACATACATTTTGAAGCATAAAAACAAATTGGTTCCCTGTAGATGCTAATAGCAAGCTTTATTCTTTTCCATCCCATAATATTCCCAAGGAAACAATGGCACTGAAAATGAAAGGAAGTAGATGTACAATTCAATAAAGGATTATGAAGAAAAGGAGTCATCCCATTACATTTGCCATTACAAATCAAGCAATGGAAGATGGAATTACAGAACAATACAAGAAGTTAAATAATGCAATTACAAGCAACATATTTATGAAATAAAATCATTAAACTACTAACATTCCAAATAAATCAACTGAGCAAATTATAACTTCTCTCGGAATTAATGTTATGAACGACATGCCCGGATATTTTAGGGAAATAATAAGGTACATTGGGCAGATAAAGATTTTCCAGGTATCTTGTAGAGAAGCAGCTGCATGCCTCTGCAGCAAGTCCCTCCCTCATACCTCCTATATGTTGGTAGTCTGAGACTGTGCCATGCTTGACAGCACCAGTTGTGACCATACCCCAGAGAATATTCGAAAGAAGGTACCCTCTGAGAAAAACCTACCAGATGTATTCCCAAAGAGATGATAATCTAAGGGAGGAATTCCCTGAAGAAATATAAAAAGAGCGAAAGAAGAACTGGTGACGTCACAAGAGACCAACATGACGTCCTAAGATGACTGGCTGAAAAGAATGAATGGACCATATAGAAACTGATGACGAAGTAAAGAATTGAGTAGACTTTCATATGCGAAAAGAAGAGTACACGTGTGTGACGTTGTGCAGAAAATGAAAGCCATTCAATAACTGTACAGATGCAGCAACGCAAGTAGACTAAGTGATCATAGAAGATGGCTTTAGGTAGTAAATAGACTGCAGGCGGAGCTGCCATTGTATAGAAGTTGGACATAGGTTTCATGAATTTAGTAAGCAGTGTTGCAGCAATAATAAGCTGAGATCGCGAACTTGAATGGTGAAGCTGTCTGGCCTGGTATCAAAGTTGAAGCAAGCCAAAGCCGGTTATCTATTTTCAAGGCAGTGAACATGAGAAGCTGAATCATCCCTTACTAAGGTGCAAAGAAAGAACACCAAGGGTGCCAAGTTTTATTCATTTAAGACATTTAATTACTGCAGAATGGACCAAATTGTGGTCTCCTGTCATGTGAGCCAAGGATGGAAATAGAGTTTGGCTTGGAGTTCTAGAACAAGCGATAGTGCGTGCCTGCAATCCCTTAAATTCTCACAGACAAGAATGCACTGCAAGGCCAAGTTCAAAGACAATCTTCATGCTAGAAGGAATGGGTGATGAGAGACGTTGGGCTAATTGGGTGGGGAGGTAGAGTCAAGTCCACCTCCTGGCACCTGGGTATGAGCTTACATGCTGCTAAGTGAACCAAATGTTCCAGACATGGCACGAGCGTGCCAACCAAATATAGAGGGCCATATAACGAAGGGCCTTATAGTTTGAGAGCCAATGATATACTGCATACTTAAATGTGTTGAAGATGACTTGCACTAGAGGTGGGCACAAGTTGTCCATCTGACAGTAAAGACCCAATCACAACCCAACCCCTTATAGAAAGTATACTTAGATGTTCCCCTTGATCCTATCACAACTCCTTGTAGGTTTTTCTTATTTGCCACATAGTATGACATCACGTATGATGAATTTTCACTATTTTCACTATATAACTGTGATTTTCTGTAAAGTACGACGAGCGCTCGAGCGAACGTCTGTTGATGTCTGTTGTAACTCCCTGTTTTAGACAATTGATTATAAACCAGAACACTTTGCCATCTTCCTGTGTTGGTTATATTATTTGGTGTCAGAGTTATTCTGCATCCCATTCATAGCATGTGTGCTATCCCAAGGGCTCCAAGCTCACATTGTAGCACTGCGGATGGTCAAAAGATCCAAACTAGGTTGTCTCCAGAGTTTCAGACAAACTGGCATCCTCCACCATTAGCTGGAAGGTTGCAGGGTTTTCTGCAGAGAGCGGCTAAATAGAAATAATCTTGTAAGAAGAACGGAGATGGTGGGCAGGTCCCCCTTTGACGAAATCCCTGCCCGGTTTCCAGGGGCGCTCTGCAGACTAAGGCGAAGTGGTCGATTGGAGGAGGAGACGATACTGAAGGCCTTGAGTCAATTAACGAACGAATGGTGAATCGACTAAGGGGAATGGCAAATAAAGGAGATGGGATTCTTATGATTTTTGAGTAACAGGAAATATTGTGTGAAGAAAATAGCGCATAGGGAATCCTAGCTCAAGGGAGTACAGAAGGAGACGTCTCAAATCCAAACGGGGGTAGAGCAAAAAAATATAACGCACAAACAGGTTTGTGTAAGGTGATGTCTCAAATCCTGTACAGGGTATAAGAAAAGGCGAGAAAAAAAAAAGGTGATCACGGGGTGTTCATTAATGTGTAAAGTTGACTAGTCTTTGTGTTGTTTGTTGAGTAGAGATAGTTGTGAAGTCATTGAAAATAGTTAAGGAGCTATAGTGACTACCATAGCAACGTGGTTGATACCACTCGAAAGGTAGAGATAGCTAATTGAGAAATTAGAGGCTTGAGCGGCGATTGATGGTGCAAGCTCATATTTGTTGTTTTAAAAGTGTTGAAAAGGTGGTGATTTAAAGGTTATTTTATAAATCCGGTAAGTATTGACAATCAATTGAGACTTGTCACCATACACTCCTCTGATGCACTTATGTAAGACACTACCAAGCACATGCCCAAGCTCAAACAATATAGTGCGGAATGGGTGAAAGGCACGGCAGATAAGATGTTCATGTAATGGCCACAACGGGGATAACTGTCAAAAGCGGTATTGCAACACATGGCGACATACTTGCACGCTGCGTACACAGGGAAGAACTTAGAGAAAAGGTTGGCTATTCTAGAGCTCTGGAAAATGTACCAGGACAAGAGGGAGGATCCGCCACCTGAGGAGTGGATGCGTAGTCAGAGAATGGAGGAAGGTGTTGAGCCCTCAGCTCCCCTTAACTCACCTGAAGTAAAAGGAGCTAGTATGGAAGAAATAGGGTTGTATCCTTTAAAGGAGTTGAAAGCAGTGTCAGGGTACAGTAATCCAATATACGAACCGCCCACTTATACCAGCGATGATAGTCCAGAGACGAATGAAAGAAAAGAAGAGATCTGTCAGATCCTTCAAGACAAAGAAGAAAAGAGTGAGCGGTTGAATATATCGACAGAAATAGAAAGGGAGATTAAGAGATGAGAAGGATAAAGCTGACAACATAGCACTCGTGCAGAATGAATGGGTGTGTGGATAGATATACTCAAAATCGATGGGAAAAGCATCAAGGAAGTTAGGCAAAGAGAACATGAGGATGAACAAGATAGAAGGGATAAGCAATGGGAGAAGAGATTGAAGGAAGACGAGCAGAAAAGGAAGAACAGGGAATGAAGAGAGCAGATGTATCAAGAGGAGCAAGAGAAAAAAGAAGAACGGGCAGAAGAGCAAAGAAAATATGACCATAGACAGAGAGCAATGGAATATAGGGACAGAAGAGAAAGGAAGAGAGAAGTGGAGGAAGCACAAACACTCAGGGACAAAAGAATACAGAGACAAAGGGAAGAAGAGGAAAGAAGGAGTAAGGAGGGGAAAACAAAGGAAAGAGGAAGCCAGAGTGAGATGGGAGGTGAGAAAGCAAAGAGAACTAGATGAAGGAATAGAACGAGTAAGGAGACAGTGGGGTCTTGATACCTGTCTCATTCGAAAAGAGCCAGTAGGGCTAAGCCCAGCAATACCATGGGGTAGAACTGAACAGTTCCTTCTAATAAAGGAAGCAATATCTGGGGCATCTAGAGTTGTATTGGAAGAGGAAATCTTCAATGCGGTAAGCTTCGGGGATAGGCTCTATAAGGTCTATCAAGAATTAAAGGAAGGTAGCAGCTATGGAAGTTGAGGGAGGAGGGGTCAATCATGAAGCGAAGAAGAAATTCTGTTGAGCCATGAACATGGAGCATTGTCCTTAAGTAGACTAAACCTAGACAAAGGTGAAGGGTATGATAGTCATACTAGTTGGGTACAAGATGAGGAAAGGGAGTCCATCCTCGAGATAGGAGGGGGGAACATGTGCACCCCTGAAGTAAGATGGTCGGATCTGTAACAACCTAAGGACAGGATGCCAGATCCCTTACCATATCCAGAGCGTCCCTGAGGACGATCATATAGTGAGAAGGGAGAATCGCTGCCATATGTGAGCAGATTAAGGTCACTACTGGGAAGGAGGCGGACAGGGATGATCATCCCTGCCATGTATACACTAACAATGGGAACCAACTGTGGGTTGGGGTTTACACAGTTTCCCTTATTGGAAAAAGGGGGAGCAAGACCACAGTATATTACATGGGCGCAGATGGATAAGGATAATTTAAGGTGCAAGCTCCTGAGTTTGCCTTCGGGTGCCGGGAAATGGATCTGTGAGTTAGAAAAAATGACAGAAGGAAACACACTGGCCATAGGTGACATTAAGGGTCTTCTGGCAGCTATTTCTGGAGAGACTGCAGATGACATATGGAAGAGAGCATGGTATTCGAGTGTGACAGCATAAAACACAGCACATGACGTAGCACTGTTTAATAATTGCAGAGCAGATGTGTGGAGGGCTCTCAGGGTACCGTATCCTGATACATCCGATATGGGTGCAATTATGACACGTTAGATGAAGGAAGATGAAGACCCTATTGCTTACATTCAGGACATTCAAGAGAAATGGCAGCTTGAAATTCGTGAGCCATGGGGGAAAAACAGTGGCATTATTTTACCACATTTTATGTCAGGGGTTACCTGAGCCAGTGCAGAGGCAGGTGAAGAAACATGTAGGAATGGATGCAAAACCATGGGCTGAGATACAGCTGACAATAGTGCATCAGTGTTGGCTACTGCAAGAGAAAAATAGGAAGAAAGATGAGACTAGAAAAATCAGGGAAGCCAAGCTAGTTCAGAAAAAATGGTGTACATTTGCCATAGAAGGGGCGTTATTGACAAGCGTAGAAGCATTGGGAATCCAGGAAGAAATGGGTACATCGCAGGTAAATAATAAGCACCCGATAGACCAAGGTGGATATGGGTTTGTGTGATGAGGCAGAAGTATGGGCTATAGAGGAAGAGGAGGATTCCAAAATGATCAAGGTGGGTTTCAGAATGCACAGAATGAGAACCAGAGCACCCAGGGAGGATTTACCCAAGGGGGACTTGTAAGAAGAGCACCCCCAGTATATTGGACTTGTGGGATGACAGGGCCCATTGCAAGCATATGTGGGAGCCAAGGGATTGTACACAATGGTCAATTCTCAAGAGGGGGTTCAGCTTATCCTCCACCATATAGTACACAAAGTAAGGAAGGGTATGCCCAAGATCAGACATTGTATCAGACAAAAGCGCCGCGAGTGCAGCAGGTACAGCACCCGGAGCGAGTGCAAATTAATCCACTACAAGGGCAGTCGCAACAAGCCCCCATGCAGACACAGCAGTATGCGAACACAGGACAGGTGCTCATACCCAGAAAAGGAGGTGTCACTGTGGTAGGAGGAAATCCTTTCACAGGGACAGGGTTGAGTCTGTACCCACAATAGGACAGCTCACAGGGTGACTTGATGTGTTCAGTACTATCTGTGACACCAGACCCCCAAGAGGAACCAAGGGTTGATGTGACGATAGCAGGGAAATCTTTCTTTTCTAGTAGACACTGGGGCTACTTCTACATGTATACGAGAGGGAAAATATCCAATGTCAGGAATTTCCATGAATGCTCAAGGGTTCTGTGGAACTATAAGTCGAGTTTGTTTTATTGATGAATTACCAGTCTCTATAGGAGAGTGTAATATATCAGTTACTTGTTTTATTCATGACAGACACTGGTTAACATTTTGGGGAAAGATTTGATGACAAAACTTAACATGGCGATTTCATTCACTGATCAAGGGATAGCGTGTTCCACTCCAGGGATACACTATTTGAATGTGAGTAAGTTTATACTGGCGTTCACAGGACAAGTGGCTATCGAGGCGTTCCAGTAGATCTAGTCTTTTTTCTATATGGGCTGAGGATTCTATTGACATGGCTACCTGGCTTAGTGGGAAACATTTGAGGAAACCCAGCGATTTCTGTTTAGACAACGAAGAGGGGGGACAGTCTATCCCTATATAATTAGAAGCAGCAATAGTATGCAGGGAAATGGCAATGCTCGAAGGAATAGATGATGAGGGTAGGCCATGGAGAACAGTGATAGCTCTCAAGGAAGGGTACAGATTGACTGACATTACTGATGACAACATGTTTAGGGAAGACCGAACAGACGATGAAGTAGTGTTCTTTATGAGCATCACGCACTGGATAATAATAGAGAAAAAGGAAGTCCCACAGCGAATGGCAATAAAGCAGCAGCGTCCAGCATATTTTCTGGAAGACTTGGAAAAGGTGCCAAGCATCCTTTGGACCACAGGCCCTTATGATGTAGGTTTACTAAAGGGAATAGGGGAAATCGAGTAAAGCTCAAGACAGGAGCAATTTTACCTCGAGCAAGACAGTACCCCATGTCTCGAGAGGCTGATGAAGGTATATTTCAGACTATTTTAGCACTAATGAAACAAGGTATTCTGGTGCCATCAGAATCATCATGTAATACTGCGGTGTATCCGATCAAAAAAACTTAAGGAGGGTCGTGGAGATTAATACAAGATATGAGACCGATTAACCAGATTGTAGATTAAGAGTTTCCTCTGGTTCCTAATCCAGTGACGATACTGTGCAGTATCCCAGTGGAAGCTCGATATTTCACGGTGATCAATAAGAAACGTGAGTTTTTCTCGATCCAGTTGCACAAAGACGCACAAGACTTGACTTCCTTTATGTTCTGCAAAACTTAACTGTAACATCGATAATTAACAAAGTCTTACAGATGGATATAAGAAATATTGATCTTAAAAGTGCAGTGATACAATACGTAGATCATTTTAATTTGTAGTACCGCGGAAGATGAGTGCAGACAAGAGTCTATTCAGTTGATGACTATTCTAGCAGACAAGGGATACAAAGTAGACAAAGAGAAGTTAAAATACTGCCAAGAAGAGGTGTTACGCATAGGTCAGTTGATCTCACATAAGGGAAAGAAGCTGACACCTGAAAGAGCTGACCCGATTATGAAAACCGTAAAGCCAAAAACAGTAAAAACAGATGCAACAGTTTCTGAGGCTATGCAATTATGTTAGAGCTTTGGTGTTTGTTTATAGTTCATATTCGAGACCCCTTTTGCAAGCTTTAAAGAAAGCACAAGTGGATAAAGTAAAAATAGAATCAACTGATGAAATGGAGGAAGGGTTTGAGAAGCTGAAAAAAGTAATCTTTACGGCCCCTCTTTTGGGAATCCCCAATTATGCTGAGGAATTTTATTTATTTTCACACAAAAATGGGACAGTAATGACAGTAGTGCACAGAGAACCACACTGGGGTACAAGCCTTTAGCATACTACAGTTGGATTTTACACCCAGTCATGAGAGGGCACTTTCCTTCCAAACAGTCATTGGCAGCCACTACGTTCGCAATTGAGAAATCTACAAGTATTGTGATGAGCTGATCTATGGCTCTCTTCATGGAGCATGCTCTGTTTGCCATTCTAGAGAAACTAAAAGGTACATTGACATCTCAAAGAGCTTCAGCTTATGAGGTAATGATTTAAAATCCAACGATTAAGATTGAAGGTATAAAATAGTGAATCCTGCCCCGTTTATAGCTGAGCCAATAGCAGATGGCGATCATGTGCATGACTGTGCAAATTATGTTAAATTCTATGATGATATACCCTGTGTGAAGGAAAATGCTTTAGCAGGAAGGGAGTTTATCTTTATTGATGGTTCTCTTCTAAAATTGATCAGACTAGTGGAGAAAGGTATTCAGGCGCAGCGGTATTGAGACACAAAGTAAATGGCAGATTTGAAGTTGAAGCAAGTGCAAGGCTACCGTCTCCCTATTCTGCGCAAGCAGCAGAATTTGTGGTGCTTATTGTCGCACTCGAGAAACACAAAGGACAGGAAGTGACGGTGTACAGTGACTCCGGCATTGTGAAGTCAACTGTACACGCAGGGCTAGCATGTTGGAAAAGGAGGGGCTACCTCCATGCGAACGGTACTCCAGTGTCACACACATCCTTATTGGATAGGTTTATTAAGGCGCTGCAACTCACAGTGACCATAGCGGTCGTGAAGTGCGCAGCTCACAGTAAGCAAACAGATTGTTTCTCTTGCGGAAACAAAGCCACAGGCGAAGAAACCGAAAGGGTTGCATATTCTTCAGATATATCGAGTTTTGATACTCTGAATATTAAAGAGAAAGTAGTTTCAACCATGTTCATACAAGAAGGGTTTAATAAATGATCGATAACCCAATTAGTGGAGATTTAAGGGAGTGCACCGCAGGACGAGCAGGCATTATGGAAATGAAGGGGGTGTTCTTTATCCCCCACAGAAGCATTATGGCAACAAGATGGCACTGGAAAGCCGGTGATGGAAGTAGCGTTGTTAAAGGTAGCTCTTTAAAAGCTGCATTAGCCCGCGCATGTAACTAGGGAGAGTCTTGATGCAACGGTTGCGGAAGACTGGTTCATTCCGAATTTATTGGAGCATGTTGCACCATTTATAGTGAACTGCATCGTGTGTCAAAGGTTTACTGCTGGGCATACACTGAGAACAATTAGAGGGGTAATACCTCGACCGAATGGTCCATTTCAGCATTTACATATTGACTTTGTCGATATGCTGTAAGTATGTAATGGATATAGGTAGCTATTAGTGTTGGTGTGTCCCCTCTCCAGGTGGATCGAGGCAGGTTCGTGTGCACAACCTGATGCCGCTTGCTCAGCAAAGTTTTTAGTACGCAAAGTCTTTCCAAGATGGAGTGTGTGTGAAGTGCTAAGATCCAACAATGGGCCAAATTTTGTGAATGAGGTATTTGAACAGATCGGGCTCCTATTGAATATCAAACACAAGTTTTCTTCTGCTTATCACCTGCAAGCAAACGAAATATGTGAGAGACTCAACGGCCTCCTTAAAGAAAGGCCAAGATTAAATTGTCTGTCATGTGGTACATGGACTGTCACTTCATTGTTAATCCATTATGAGCAGAAATGGAGCTCCACAACTAATTTGGCTTCTTTTAAACTTGAGTGAACTGTCTGAAAGCAGAAACCTGCAAAGGTAGCACAGCTGGTTGCGTGAATGTTGTAGAGATGTTATATGTTTTGGTCTGCCTGTAGAACCTATGTTTTTTTCTCATTTCCTTCTGAAGAAAACTTACTGTTAAATGTAAGTTTCAAACTGGGGAGGGCTTAGGCTCAGAGTGTCAAGGATTTCCGTCCTGCTAGAGAACATAAGCAGTTGTCTTCCATGGCTCTGACTAGCACACAGGCTTCTTTGGAGGGTGAGTTTAATCTTAACAGTAATTAGCAGGACAGTTTTCCCCTTGTTCTAAGGTGTTCAGGAAGTCATTTTTATTTTGGTACTAAAAAGAGTGGGTGAGAAGGAAATCTAAAAAAATAGCCAGAGTTGCAGCACAGTCTTCCAGCATATGCACACTAAGTGCATGCTGCAAAATATATGGCCTGTCATAGCACTTATGTGAATTTAGAGTGTGGATGTTTTGGAGGTGAAAGATGCATGGTTAAAAGCACAGAATACTGATTTGTAAGCTTCGTCCACCCTGTGTGAACCAGAGCCTTCCATATTAGGGAAAAATAACATAAGGAAACCCACAGTGTAAGAAAATACCATGGACAAAACAGACATCCCTGGAAAAAACCCAGAGAACCAATGATCGTAAACGCGAAGAATCTAGAAGGTAAGGTAACTCACTGGGTTGGCATGATCCATCTATTTATCGGTTTGAATTTCACTGGAGAAACTCAGCTTTTCCATATTCTATGGTCTATCAACAAGGACCAAGAAGGTTTGTATTGTCCTATGACTATAGTGTAACCTGGTGTTATCACATAGCATGTTTGCATGGCATAGTTTGGTATTACAGCAAAATGTTGAATTATGCATAGCAGAGGAATCACACTTAAAATTCAGCATAATGTTCTATACCAAGCACACATTATTGTTTGCCAATGAAGTCACATTGGCCTCTGGTGAGAGGCAACAATAGAAGTAGTTGAGATGGGAGAATAGGTGAATGAGATGTATCCACTGAGACCTGAACATGCACGCCAGGTCACCATCTACTCTGCCTCTCAGTCATGCCTTTCACATATGTTGCTGGCCTTGCAACACAGCAGTCTCGGATCCAGTCCCCCTTTATTTGCTTCTACACATTGGCTTTCCTTCCCCCTTAGCCAGACTGTAGTTTCTGCTGATCAGTTCAGCATAATCATATGGTGCTAAGTCTTGCAGATTTACTTCTTTCTTATGGGACAAGTGGTATGCAGCTATATACATTTCTTGCACATTTTGCTGTAAAGTGCATAATTTCCACTCATCGGTTCAAAGCGTTTTTTCTGAAGGGGAAGTCACCCATACCCAGTTTGGTAGATTAAGGCTTGTTTGCTTTCCTTACTCGCATGCAATACTTTGAAACTAACATTTACGCCCCACCACTTTCCAAGATCACCAGCCACCACTGATATCTTTAATGAGCTGCCACTGTCAGCCGCAGGTAGACCTACACACTTTGAAATGGATTGTTCTTTGAGCATGCTGCCATTACCAAGAACTGGTGGACCATTGTATGAAATGGGGGTCAGGCTTTAAGCTGTGTTCAGAAAAAATGTAACCTGGATCCTGGGGAAAAAGGAAGCTAACAGCTGGCTGAGGATTTCAGCTGGCGGGAGAAGTCAAAGGCAGGGACAGAGGGAGAATAAAAGGGGTTACTGCCAACAGGTCAGTGTGAACTGTAAGGGTGGTGTCAGGGGAGAAGCAGGATGACCAAGCGACCAGGCAGAGGAAGACTGGTGTAGCAGAGCAAGGTGGAGAATTGTCAAGAACGTGTGCCAAGTGAGGTATTGGTTGCTAAGAGAAAGTGGTACTGGTGTGTGTGAGTGCATGCACTGTAAGTGATTGAGATTAAGGGTGAGAGTAGGAGGGGTGTGACTGGGATATTTGAGAAGGGTGACTGGGAGAGTGAAAGGCAGTTGGCTGTGGAGAAGGTGGGTGGAGGGTAAAGTTGTGGGAGAGAAGGGTAGCAGTGTGGACTATAGTGTAGTGACAGGAGAAATGACAGGTAATAGAGTGGGAGGAGTAGAGAGTCGCGGGTGAGTGTAGTAGTGAGTAGAGGGAAGACAGTGTAGTAGAGTGTAGTGGGACGAGAGCATAATAGTGGGTTGTGGAACGGAGTAGTGCTTAAAGGAGAGGGATAGCGTATAGTAGAAAGTAAGATCGGAGGGTGGAAGTAGGTAGTAGAGAGAGAGAGAGGGGAGCATCAGAGGGACAGAAGGAGTAGTGTGAGGAAGAGAGAGACGAGAAGGTGGGTGGAGTACCAAAAAGGAGAGTAGGAGGAAGGGAGAGGAGTCTAGGAGTATAAGTGTGTGAGAGGAAATGGGAAATGGCGTCGGAGTGTTTGAAAGGCACTAAACCACTGGGATTTTTATGGGACTTGGGTTAGGATTCACTGAGATTGTTGCTAGAGAGCGAGAAACAGAAAGCAGGTTTGTCCATAGGCCATCAAATTCAGCCAGTTAGTTAAATAGCTAGTTGGGTTACTGATCTCTAGGGACATTCCTGTGGTTTAGGACCACCCAAGAGAGACAAGAAAGAGAGACTCCCCTTAGCTAGCCCCCTGACAAAATCCTCAGTATAAACCCTTGAACCTTCTCTGCAAGTTGGTTGTTCTTATGTCCTTCAGTGGCACACTCCAGAGTGCTCTCTGCCTCAGCAGGATCATTTCACTTCAGCCTCTGCCTTGGCAATTTCAATTCCTACTAACCAGGAGCCTTCGGAGCAGGTGCCTCCTCCTGAGGAGTGAGAGAAACCAAAAAGGAGCTCTTACTGCAGAAGAGACACTTCCAACACTATATGCTATTATTCCCCCAGAAAGGGGCGCCACCAGACCTCTTCCCCAGAATCTGCCTTCACAGAGGAAACAGAACCTGCATTGGTAAGCAGCATTGGTAAAGTTCCATGTTCTTTTGTCGAAGTAAATTACAACGTGGTAATTTACTTTGACAAAATTACTTTGAATTACTTCCCAATGTCTTTCTACATATGTATTCCCTCGTCCATTGTGGTAATTTACAGCAAAATGTGATACAGCAAAATGTGATACCATTTGTAAAGGAGGGCAGATCCTCATGGCCTCTTACTCTTCAGAGTGGGAGAATTTAATTCTGGTTATGGCTCTCATCTTAAAGCAAGCCCAGGGCCTTTAACCCTGGTGTCCACTCGGATCAACGTTAAAAAACCGAATGCAAAAAGCTTGAATTACAAAATTGCAAAGGCCACATGTTTGCATTTTGCAATTTGAGCTTTTCAGATATCGGTTGTTTGTCCCCAGCTATGCATCTAATGTATGCAAGAGACACCCCCGCAGCCCATAATACTGAACTAGGGGAGCAGGGGACACCCACGCAACCCCTGCTCCCCTTATTACCAGGCCAAATGTACACTAAGTGTGCATTCAACCTTTTTTACCCTCTATTTTGGAGTAAACCTGTCCGCTCCATCTGCATCATTGACTCTACCCTCTGCTCCCATCATTTTGAAAGAGGAGGGCAGTTTATTCTTGGCGCTATGTGCTTGAGTCAGAACAATACTGGCATTGCACCCAATACCTTAATATCTGGCCCTGCATGTTTCCAAGAGTGACATTGTAGCGTGACTCTACTTATGTAACTTCTCGGATGGACGCCAATGGTGCCACCACAAGTCCCACCATTACCACTGACCTATCCCAGAGGCCAATATATACTCCAAGTTTCTTCTTTCTCCCAGGAATGTCTTCTTGGCCAGGCTTGTGAGCTACATAGAGGTATCGTGTCTGGAATTGATAGCAGATTCCCGCTCTCCTGATTCTCTGCAGATGCCTTTCCACAATACTGATCTTAAGTATCTAGGGGGGAGCTTGATTAATTCTAGTGGTTTAGATATCTCTATTGAGGCAGGGTTTGGGACATCTGACTGATATGGGAGGTGATTGATGGTTATTTGGTAGAAAAGCCTCTTCCATTCCGGCATTGATTAAAATGTGGTGGTGACCACTGCCTGTGGATCCAGTGACCCGCAAACTGCATGTGGATCTGGGCATTCCCTCCAGCCACAGCCATCCAAAGGTGGTTCACCCCCTATGCATTTTTAAACACTGTCCCCTAAAATTGAATCAACAATACTTGGGGCTTTTGGAGGCAAGGTTTGCTTCAGCTAGACTGGCCTTGCATGCGTCCAATGCCATGTGCATTTTGGCCAGCTAGTGTGTTATCTGGTATCACTATGGATGGATACTCAGGTTTTTCCACCTATGTCCAGTTATAACTGCTGGACATGCCCTTCAATGGGAGGAATCTCCTTGGCTGCAAGGTTAGATGGATTATTTTAGAAATTGAAAACGCGTAGGACATGTGTTTGGACTTTCAGCTCCTTACACTTCTGATTTTCCCAACAACAACAGATTATTTTGCACTTATTCCTTTTTGTGTCAGCAACAAAGAGCCGCCAGGAAATAATCCTGTCTGGGCCAGCAGAAGCAGAGCAAATAATTGTGACCTTCCAGGGGGAAGGGCCCAATGTGAGGTAGAGCTCCACCACTGCTCCCTCATCTATGTTGCACCAAAACCTCTTCAATTGTTTTCCTGCCGTTACAGATTCCATGCCAGTAGGGGGCAGACATCAATGTTTCCTGCAGGAGTACACACAATTATTCAGGGTGATGGGTGTTACACATAGTTTCTCCTGGGTACTGCCTCCAAATTCTGCAGGGGCACCATGCAAATCCCATCAGTTTATTTTACCCCAACTAAATTACCTCCTCTGAGAGGATATTGCCTAGCAATTTACCCACACGGTCACAGGTTTGCAAGGCGAGGAATGGTTGTTTTTCCAGATACTTCTTGGTCCCCAGGAAAGGCATTGCATGTGACCAAGGAAAATGTAAAAATGGTAACAACCCTCGCACATAACCCTCCCACTCCCAAGAGTGGGATTGGTTAGGGTTCTTGATCTCTAGGATGCATATTCAGTGACTACTTCTCCTATGCTAACCCAACACTGGGCGTATATTGGCCTTGGGTTTGGTGTAGACATGCCCATGTGGCCCAGATGTCAAATGGTAGGCAACTTACTATTACCAGGTCATGCAGCCCGGGGCGTGCATACAAATGGCACAAGGAACTAAGCGCATTGTGAACTTCCTGTTTGTATGCCTGTCAAGCGCTGGATAGGGGCTATTCCTTTTTTTTAATTTTAAATACTATTTTTTTGGTATTTTCAATTGGTTAACAATAATCAAGACAATGGCCCTCATTACGACCCTGGCGGAAAGGGGAAAACGATGGCGGAAATGCAATACCGCCATCGAATAGCGCTCGGTGCGACTATGACCCGTCACCGCAAAGTACGAAGCCATTAGCGACACCGTAGTGAACGCCAACGCTAACTGCACTAAGCATGCGCGCGCGCGCCATGCCAAACCGCAAACACCACCATGGTGCAACGGTACGCCAATTCCGACCCTAGCGGACATGTACCTAACGCCATCAGGCATGGCGGAATGGACCATTCCGCCATGGCGAGAAGTACGGCATCGCGAATCAACCGTAAACGGCCCCACTGAGTGCCTGTACACCGCTCCCTGCCCACAAAGTACAACTCCCTGTAGGTGCAATGAAGTCACAATGCAACCAGTGAAATGTACAAAGCACCCATGCATGCCAACGAACAAAAGCAACACAAGAGGGGCCAATGGGAGCTGCAGGTCACAGATGGCACGAATACAGAAGCCATCCCAATGGACATGACCACAGTCCCCCACCAAGAAACGCACGCAAACACAGGCACCTGTGACCAGCAACATTCCGAAAATCACATCATTCCACCAGTCCACCTGGCTGACCGCCATCTGTCACACAAAACCCAATCCCCCGCCCCTGAGCATGACAACATCCAAACTGTCATATAGGCAGCCCCCATCCCTGACCTCACGGGCTCAGTAGGCAAACGCGCCCAGCACAGTACCACGCAACTAAACCCCGAAGCAGGAACCCAATGCAGATCTCCTCACAATACATCGCCCCACATATAGGCACATGCCACATCACTTGCAAAGAAAAACGCTACACGGGCCAAATCAGAATAGAAATTTAATGCACAACAAAATCACCAAGCCCATACAGCCATCAGGCCATGAACTCCAAAACACATTTCACCATTGTGGGCTGCATCCGCAAGAAATGACCAGCCACTACTTGTGTGACGCCCTGTCCCATCATGGTACACAGAGCCACAATCACGTACGAAAAGGCAAAAAGGAAGCGCACACAACCGCAGGGCCGTCCCAATGGGGAGGCACTAGTCCAGCTGAAAGGCCGAAATGTTGCTCCGAGCCACCAGTACTGCGTAAGGGCATGTGGGCCACTGGCGATCGTCCCATAAGATCGTAATGCTGCTCCACCGATTAACACGAAGCAGCAGGTGTCGGGAGTAAAATCCATCTGCAGGAGTGGCATACAGATGGCAGTGGCAAAAGGGGAGGAGATACCTGTCAACCAAAAGAAAAGAACAAGAACAGAATGGCCATCAGAACTACATTCGAACAACTCACTTCAATGAGCACACGAAATCCACAGCCATATGCATGCTAGCCCACTCCAAAGGATCATCACCACCCCAAAGCCACTTGCGACTCATAACCATCTATACCTAGGTGTAAACACCATCACGAACAAGTGTACCTGTGCATGCGTCTGCCAAAACAGAATCCATCAGATGGGAATGTTAACGTGCATGGACACAAGTGTCTGAGGGCGCGTCGAGACAGGGAGGGCTCAACAAGGCCAGATAGACGATGGTCCCACTATGGCAGCCCTGCATCACATAGCGTAGGGGAGGCGGATAGATCCCAAGAAGCCCTGTACATGGCAAACTCTGCATCAAATCACCTGCCCATGCATCCATTCATCATTCCCTCATCCCGGGATCAAAACGCCTGAATAATTACTCACATGACATTAGAAACGTCCATTGAGTCTGTGCGTAATGCAGCCTGCTAAATCCACAGTGCCCCAGCCCGTAAATCCAGTGTTGTGAAGTAACATGTATTTGGGAATGGCCGGCCTCATCGCCCACGTAGCTATTGCGCATCCCAAACTATTCATATCAATCATTGCTCCCTCGCCATGGGCCCTGTCTCAAGGACATAGAACAATAGAACGTTATATTTGCAGTCAGACCTGTGGGCATCTCCTCGCCGCTAGCTGGAAACCGAAAGCGCCGCCCTTCGAATTCCTCATTTGCAACATCACGTCGAAAAGGCATCTGTGGCCGTTTGAAATCACTAATTATTCCATCGAGTGCGGCTGTGTGTGAAAATGGCAACTGCCTTCACCCACAAATGGGACGCCCCGCCCGTCGTTGCAACTCGGTACAGTGATGCATGAGGGCCCACCGTTACTCGAGTACTACGTTCCACTGACCCTTCACAAGTCCGTTCGCGACTGCACAGATAGTATGGGAAACAATGGGACCACAGCAGAATGAACATATCAACCAATCTTACACGCCCATCGGGTACAAATACATGATTGCAATAGCAAGATACCATTCCCCGAATTGCAGCGTTGTGCGCGGGACGTGCTCGGCCAAAGGGGAGAGCAGTTTGCACAGGTGGAATCAATCACCACAGGTGGAGGCCATACAGCCTGAAAACACATAAATTGCACAGCCAGTCTCCTCCCACAACCACAGCGAAATGCTACCGGCAGGACTCGCGATGTTGGCCCTGGGGGACCTGATAGCACTGCAAGTGCTCCGACTCCAAGAAGAAGACGAACAACAACTACAACCAGCCGCACGGAGGAGACGCAGGAGGAGGAGGAGGCCAAGGCAGGGCCAGCAAGGCCCAGCAGCACAGCCACTACCACCACGCAGGCAGCCCGCAATCCCACGCCTCCGAGCACATCCGTTCAACCTCACTGATGAGCAGATCCACACCCTCTACCGTCTGGACCGGGACACCATAGCCGCCATTGTGGACATGACACAGGCTGACCTAGTCAGCATGATAGATAGCCCAACCGCAATCCCACCCCTACTGAAGGTGGTGTCTGTACTCCACTTCCTGGCCACAGGCACCTACCAGCACACAGTCGGACAGTTGCATGGCATTTCTCAGCCACTGTTCTCACGGACACTATTCCAAGTGCTCGATGCCCTCCTGCAGCACGCAGACGACTACATCTCCCTACCACGCTCGGAGCAGGAAATAACCAACACAAAAGTGGGATTCCATGCACTTGCCGGCATACCGGGTTGCATTGGTGCCATCGACTGCACCCATGTTGAATTGGTCGTGCCACATGCCATGGAGGCCCAGTACCGCAACCGAAAACAATTTCATTCCCTGAATGTACAAATGGTGTGTGACTCCAACAGGATCTTTACGCATTGTTGTGCCCGATTCCCTGGATCAACCCATGATTCCATGGTCTTGAGGAACTCTACCATACCACGCTACATGGAGCGACACGCAGGGAACAGATCCTGGCTACTCGGTGAGTCTCATTGCATGCATGATGATGTGGGGTATGTGATTTGGCAATGTACTGGCAGGAAGGGGGGGGGTGTGCGTACGTATCAATGGCATCCCACATCCTACGTTTCTCGTCCACATACAGGTGATGCTGGATATCCACTGAAGAGATGGCTCCTCACACCAGTCCGGAACCCACGGGACCAGCATGAGGAGGACTACAACCATGCCCACTCACGTACCCGTGTAGTCATTGAGCAGGCATTCGGCCTACTGAAGGGCCGTTTCCGCTGCCTCAGCAGGTCTGGCGGGGCACTCCTGTACCGCCATGAGAAGGTTGCAAAGATGGTGATGGCATGTGTCATGCTCCACAACATGTGCGTACGTAGAAATGTGCCCATGCCCCCTGACGCAGAACTGCAAGCACCGGATGATGGTCATGATGAGGGTGGGGATGTGGCAGCACCTCAAGGAGTCTGCGAGGCACCGGAGGCCCGTGACATTCGTCAGCATCTCATTGATGTATGCTTCTAGCACTCATGCCTGGTGGCTGATACATGGACACGGGACACGTGGCACTGTGTGTGTCTGGAACATGCACGAAATGGACTGTACGCCTATGATGGCCTAGTACACAAAGATCAATGTCCACACATCTCATTGGTTGATCGTGCACTGTTTATGGCATATGTGATATCATGTTGTACACCCTATCGACCCGCCACCCAAGTGAGCCCAACACACCCCCTCCACCCTCCTACCTCCCCCCCGAACACCAGTGTTCAAAGATGCTCATTGTCAGTGGGCTGTCGCTATTGCATGCCCCCTCTGCGGGTATCAGGGGCACCCCTGCCTGTGGAGCGCCGGGTCCTCCCAGATCTACGTTGGGGGCTGCCCTGGACGGAACTTGCAACGGATGATGTGTCTGCCTGATCACGTCCATGCATGTCCCTAAGGGTTTGCGAGAGCTCAGTGAGCACACGGCGCACTGCGGCAAGTTCGGCACATACGTCTTTGGACGTCGCATGCAGTTCCCCCCTCAGGCTCTCGGTGCTTCTCTCAATTTGTGACCTTAGCGTCTCTGTGCCTCTCTCCATTTCTGCCCTAAGTGTCTCAGTTGATGTTTCTATGTCTGCCTTGGTGCCCCCACATTCATCGGCATGGTCCTTGAGGAGTGTGGCCAGTTGCTGCTGTTGTTCGATCAACTGGTCGAGGGACTGTTGCCTCTGCTGGGCCATGTCCATTTGCGGGGGTGTCGCAGAGGGGCTGTTGACCTCATGTTGCCTTCCCACAGGGCTTGGGGGGGATGGCCAGTCGTCGTCTTGTGGGTGCCCCTGCGTGGTATCCTCATGTTGTACGGGATGGGACAGACAGGGGGATTGGGACAGGTCATGGATGGATCTGACTTCGGCATCCCCGTTTTCTGTGTCCGAGCATGCTGCCATCAATGGGGTGTCACCTATGGTGCTGCTGCCACCAGAGGCAGTGCCTTCTGTGGCATCCATTGGGGGGACCTGTGGTGGTGGTGTTGTGGGCATGCTGGCTGCTGGGGTGCCTGTTGATGTTCCCTCCTGTGTGCTGCCACCTGATTTGTGCTGCTGCCGTGTCTTGATGCGTGCAGCTGAGGTGGAGGGTCTCTGGCCGTTGGTCTTGGCCCTCTTTGCAGGTGTGCTGGTAGGGGTGTCCTGTTGCTCGTCGTTTGGATCGGACCCTGTGGTGGAGTAAAGGAGAGCGAGGGTCATTGATGGGTCTGTGGGAATTGGAATGGCATAGTATCACATGCTTTGGGGTGGTACCTGAGGGTGATTTGGGTCGGGGCCTTGGAGGTGCTTTGATTTGTGTGTGGAGTGAGGGTGCAGTTGTTTGGCAGCCTGCAGTTAGAGTGTGCCTGCTGCACGTGTAGTGCGTGTTTTAGGGGTTTTTAATTATTTATGTATTTATTGTGGTTTTTAACGTGCGCTATCAGGCCGATGTGTGTGGACGTTCTCCTGGACATGTGTTTCTGTTGCACTATGTGGACGCATGGTACTTCACATGGATGGACTGTGTGGATTGTTTTATCTGGCCCACCTACCTGAATCTTCGGATGTCTGCACTCCTTTCTCCATCCCTCCGACTCCCTCAATGCTCTCCATTCCGATGGTGGAGGCACAGATTTCTTCCCAGGGGGTCAACTTGATGGGTGATTCAGGACCTCCCCCGGTGGCTGTGGCAATGTTGCGGTTGGCAGAGAGTATGCTGCGGACGCGTATCCGCAGGTCGTCCCATCGCTTGCGGCATTGCTGTGGGGTGCGGGGTGCGGTCCCCACCGCACTTACCCGCTGTGCCACCAGAGCCCATATGGCCTTCTTGTTTGCAAGTGCCGTCCTGGTCATTTGCGTGCTGAAGACGACGGCAGCATTCTCCTGGAGGGTCTCTGTTAGCACGGTGAGTTCCTCACGGGAGAAGTGGACCTGCCGCTTGCGGTCGCACGCTTTCTTCGCTGCTTTTCCCATTTTTCTTGGTTTCGCTAGGGTGGTTGACGGGGTGGGGTGTGTCTCAGGGTAGTGTTTTTAGTGGTTGTGTGGTTTTAGTGTATTTATAGGTGTACGCCGGGATGTTTCCCGTTCCGGGCCCGTGTTTTAACTTCCGTTTCCGTATATTTCCGGCCACCGTACTTTCCGGTAGGCGCACACTGCGGTGACCGCTGAGAGGGGTGGCGGTATTGCACCTGGGGCGCCGTACGGCGGCGGTGTGGGCCGTTTTGGGGTCTTTTCCGCCATCGCGGACTTTGCACTTCCGCCATGCCGTGGTGCTCGTGCCCGATGGGTCGGAATGGGCCGCACTTTGCTCCTTCGTGCAATGGCGGAAACGCTATTTACGCTGTGGCGCTCCGGTCAGTCGATTTCCGCAAGGGTCGTAATGAGGGCCAATGACAATATAAAGAAACATGGAAGTAACATGTGCTATGTTCCCTGTGTCCCCCTCAGCCTTTTGCTTCTCTTGGCTGCAGCTAAGCATGAAATTAATAGTCAATGACGGTTTGCCTGGTGCCTGGGTTGTGTATTCTAGGGTTCTTGAGATGATTCCGGTGAGGAAACACTGTTTTCGGTGGACATCAAATAGGTGATGTATGGACCCCAGATGTCGGGGTGTCGTGCATGTAAGGGTAATAGTTTGAGAAAGGTCGACTCCATGTCCTGGCAATAGGCTATGTCTTTCAACCATTGTTGTACAGTCGGTGTGGGACCCCTGCCCCATGACATTGCAATCCTTCTGCGCGCCAGTAGCAGCAGCAATCCTCTTGAGTTTCGGTGTGTGAGGGGGGAAGTGTTTGGTAAGACCCAGGAGCGTGGTCTTGGGATTGTGTTCTATGGATACGCCAATGATTGCGGCCGTTTTATCGAGTATTGATTCCCAAAAGTGATGAATTGCTGGACAATACCAGGCTAGATGGACAAAATCTGCCGATTAGGCGCTGCAGCAACTGCAGGACGGGGGAACTGAGGGGTGGTATTGGTGGGTTCTGGCGGGGGTGTGGTACGCTTGATGGATGAATTTTAGGGGTATTAGTTTATACCTTGTATTTAGGGATACTCTGGGTTTGTGCTAGGATGTAGTCCCATTCCTCCTCAGGGAGCATCGTCTGGAGGGACCTCTCCCATCTCGACTTGGGTGTCATCGGGTTTTGAGAGGTTTCTGTTAGCAGTGATTTGTATATTACCGACACTAATTTGCCTTCCCCTTGCGACTGGATAACTCCGTGTAGTAGTTGCCAGGTAGCAGGATGATGTGGAAACGATGGTAGTATAGCGGGGAGGGCTTGTCTAAGGCGGAAGTAGATAAAGGTGTCGAGAGCGGTAGTAGCTCCGCAGGTTTGGCCTGTTGGGGAGTGAGGAAGGTCTCTTCAATGAATACTTCACCCAAGGTTTTTAGTTTTAGTTTGTCGACCCAGTTTAAGTACACCCTCTCTGTGGATAGGCGGATTCCAGGGAAGAATTTTATCGGTAAGAGGGAGGAGTACCTAGTCTGAATATCATATTTATGCACAATTTATTTCCTTATTGCTATGGTGGAAAGGACTGTGTTTAATGTGTTGTGTGGGGTGTGTGATTGGCCGAAGATCATTGCTCTGAGTAGGAAAGGAGATGCCAGGGCTCGCTCCAGCTGGACGTGGGGCCGAATGAAGTGTGTGGCATACGAGTGCCCCAGGAATTTGGCTTGGGCTGTCCAGTAGTAGCGTTCGAAGTTGGGGACACCCTTCTTTACTGGTTGGATTAGTGATTTATATGCCATTCTGGCTGGTTTACCAGCCCATAGGAGTTCCAGGATCAGGCTCTGTAGGCGATGGAGATGTACTTGTGGTACTAGTAGGGAGAGATTAACGAAAAGATAGAGAAGTTTGGGGAGTATCACCATCTTCACCAATGACACTCGTCCCCAGAGAGTGAGTGGTAGTGATTTCCATCTGTCGATTTTCCCCTGAAGTGTTTGGAGTACTCTCCCATAGTTATCTTGGAAAAGAGTTTGGTGGTCTCTTGTCATTTGGATGCCCAGGTACCGGACGTTTGTGTGTTCCCATTTGAAGCCATAGTCGTCTGGGAATTCTTGGGGCTCGAGGGTAAGCGGGAATATGATCGACTTGCTATGGTTGATTTTCAGGCCGGAGTAGTTGCTGAATTTGATTATGTCACGGATTACTGGGTTCAGGTTTGTAGCTGGGTCACGAATATAGAGGGCAATGTCATCGGCGTACAGGGAAATTATTAATTCGTGGGGGCCGAAGGTGAGGCCTCTGTGTATGTGTTTGGCTCGAAGGTCGGAGGCGAGTGGTTCCATTACTAGTGCGAAGATAGGGGGCACCCTTGCCTGGTCCCTCGCTGAATGTCAATTGCTGTTGATCTGATTTTCCCTAGAGTTATGTGAGATTTAGGCTGGTTGTATAAGAGGGCGGTTAACTGGATAAATCTTTTGCCGAGCCCCATTCATTGTAGGATCTCGAAGAGAAAGGGCCATTCGACAGAGTCGAAAGCCTTCTCGGCGTCTAGGAGGATCGCTGCCGCTTGTTGTGAGTAGTCTAGCGCTTCCATGACCCCAAACATGCGTCTGATGCCGAACGGTGTGTTTCGGCCTGGTACAAATCCGGTTTGGTCTGCCAGCACCATCGCTGGCATCAGGGGGATCAGCTTGGAGGCTAGGATCTTTGCTAATATTTTGTTTTCGAGGTTGATCAATGAGATCGGTCTATAGGATCCACACTCTTCGGGGGTCTTATTGGCTTTGTGAAGCAGGATTACATTTGCTTCATGTAGAGTAGGGGTAATGAACCTGTCTCTGTAGCCTCTTCGTAAACTTGAGGTAGCAGTGGTGCGAGAATCGGTGTAAATGATTTATAGAATCCGCCGGCCTGGTGCTTTGATGCTTGGTAAGTCTTTGATGGCCTGAAGGATTTCCTCTTGCGTGATTGGTAGGTTTAAGGGTTCTCTCAGTGTGGCGTCTACCCAGTACAATTCTTTGTCTGCTAGATAATGCTTTAGTTCCTCTTGGGTGGCGGTGTAGCTGGTTTTGTATAAGTTTTGGTAAAAGGCACGGAATGTTTCGGCAATTTCCTTGTTTGTATGCACCATAGTGCCGTGAGGGTTTCGGATTTGTTCGATCTGTGTTGGTTTGCGGTCTGCTGCTATCAATTTCGCGAGAAGGGCACCAGGTTTTTGTCCTTCTCCGTATTGGCGAATGCGATGGTTGTGTTTAAGAAATTTTATTTCACGATCAGCAGTTGTTCTGAAGTTGTCGAGCTCTTTCTTCAATGCTGCCAACACATGTGGTTCTGGTGTCGTGGTCTGTAAGTGTTCGAGTTCTTTTAGTCAGGCCTCACTTGCAGCCAGTTCGCGTTTTATCAGTTTGAGGATGCCCTGTTCTTTGGTCAAACAGATCCCTCTTATGTAGCATTTTAGGGATTCCTATAGTGTCCCGGCTGATGTCACTGAGTCTTGGTTGAGCTTGAGGAAGGAGATGATTTCCACACGGAGTTCGTCAGCGAATACTTGGTCTTGTAGGGATCCGGGTTTGATCCTCCAATGCCTTCTCCCCTCTGATGGGTCCAGTGGATTGCATTCCACTGTGACAGCTGAGTCCTCGGATATCGTTCTGGGAAGTATTTGGCTGTCTGTCCATTGTGTGCGGAGACCAGTATGTAGTCGAGACAGGAGCTTGTCTTGTGGACCCAGGAATGGAAGGAGTAATCGCGGCTTTCACCGTGTTGGCGTCTCCATATGTCTACCAGGTCGTAAGCCTTAAAGATTTCGATCACTTGGAGGGCTGCTTTAGGGATGGTTGTGGATAATGGGTAATGTGGATAATGTGATAATTGTGGATAATGGGACCTGTCCAAGTGAGGATCTAATGTAGTGTTCATGTCGCCGGCCCAAATGATTGCTGCTGACCTGGCCTCTCCCAAGTGTGTCATTACCCAATTAAAGTTGTTGCATCCAGCTGTGTTTGGTCCGTAGGAGTTTATGATAAGGAATTCTGTGTTTTCCAGGATCGCATGAACTAGGAGTGATCTTCCTTCTTTGTCATTTTTGACAGAAATTAATTTGCATTTTAAGGATTTGTGTATGAGGATTGCCACTCTGGCTATGAAGAGTACGATGCAAAATATCTATGGCAGCCCCAGTCTCGGGCCCAACGGTTTTCTGAGCCTGGGAGAAGGTGGGTTTCCTGAATCAATGCAATGTCTACTTTATGTCTTCGGAAGTATTGTGACATCTTTCTGGATTTTGCCGGGTTATTGCCCCCTTTAATGTTCCAGGTAGCTAACTTGAATGTTATTGCTGGCAGCCTGTTTGGTGGTTTTTGGAACAGGGAGACGGTTGATCGTTTCAGGCCAGGTTGCTACAGTAATATGCTCAGGTGTTGGTCTTCTTGTTCGGAGGCCGATTTCATCACAAGTGATTTAGGGTATATACGGGGTGTTGCGGACCCCGGGTAAGCACACTTCCATAACTTTGAACATAAACCCTCCCAATCAAAGGCAACCCCCAACTTGCCCATCAGATTTCCGCATCCCATTTCCCAAAACATAATTGACTGCGCTTGGGGCGCTAGGGAACTTCCAAGGTTGGGCGCACCTTAACATTCGTTGTGATTGCAAAAAGTCCAGGGGCTTTTGAGCGGCAGAAGGCTGCCTGCGTGCGGACAAGAGTGGGTGTCAGGCAGGTCCCTTACGTCACGGTCTCTTCTTTGGGATCTTGGATTGTTACTGGTTTGTTTGCACCCCAGTTTGTCGAGGAATGTGTTTTCCTCCCCGGGTGCGATTTGCCGTCGTGTTGAATTCGTAGTTTGGCTGGGTATAGCATGGAATAGAGTAGTTTGTTGTCTTGCAGCCGACGTTTCACCCCGGTAAATGTTCTACGTTGCGCTTGGACTGCTGGGGAGAAGTCAGGGAAGAATTGAATGTCGTCCCAATCGTATTGTAGTTTCCCTTTCTCTCTGGCAAGGCGGAGGATCATGTCTCGGTCTTTGAAGTTGAGCAATTTGGCTATTATTGGGCGAGGAGCGGTCCCTGGGATAGGTCTGCTGGTCGGGACCCTATGAACTCTTTCCACTACAAATATATTGGAGAGCGCGGGGTTGCCAAATATTTCTTTGCAGAGGGTCTCCACGAAGTCTTCCATTTTCCTCGTGTTTTATTGTTCTCTTACCCCAAGAATCCTAATATTATTTTGGCTGGAGCACCCTTCGAGGTCTTTGTTTTTAGCTTGGACGGCTTTCATTTGGGTTTCTAGTGCAGTTACTTTAGTGGTTATGGAGGCCACGCTGTCCTCGGTATTGGAGATTCGTTGTTCTGCGGTATCTAGCCTGTCTCCGTGTTTATCGAGGCGATGTTGCAATAGATCAACTTTAGTAGAAAGGGAGTCTAGTTTGTTGTCGATGTTTCCAATGCCGGCCTTTAAATCAAGAAGGATCTCCCTGATGTCTGTGGCCTGGTCGGGGTCTTCATCTTGGGGTATGGCTTCCCCCGGGCACTCCAGTCGATCGTGTGATTTTGGGGTTTTGACTATGGCTCCAGCTTCAAAAGTCAGCTTTCTTTGTGACTTGTCAAGCTTTCTCCCATCCTGGTGGCTTTCTTGTTTCCAGATGTGTGTGGAGCCTTGACCTTGGGTTTACTTCTGTGCAGTATCTGGTGGGTTTACTGGGTATTTTAGGGGAGCGAGCAGACTCTGTGGCGGGTGGCCGTGGCAGGAAAAGGGGCTCTCCGCCGGTCACTGAGTGGTTGCCTCCTGTTGTTTGCGGTTAGAGGGAGGGGCGATCGGGCCGTCAGCTGGTTTTCACCTTGCTCTTGTGGGGGTTATTGATGCTGTTTGCCTGGTGGGAGGTCGGGCCTCCTAGGCTGGTGGAGCTGATGGTGTTTAGTTGGACTTGGGTTGCCCCGGTTGATCTCCGCCATGAAGGATTTGCTAGGCGCTGTGTTTGGGCAGTAGTGGTTCCACTCCGCTGTCTTTCTTATCAGGGGGGCAGTGTAGGCCAGCCCGCCGCCTTAGGTGGTGCAACCAGACAGTATGGGGAGCTCAGTGGCCAAGTGTTGGGGCTGGCAGCTAGTTGACTGGGGCGTCAGGTTTTCTCTATTCCCCTTTGCTTTCCTGTCGCAGTGTATGGATATTCACACAGCCTCTCTCTGTGGGGGCTTAGTCGCTGGGTAGGGGTGACTCCTTGGCGGTGGATCCGGCTATGATAAAGGGTTGGCCCTGTGCTCGGAGCACCTAGTGATTGCTGGGCTTCTCAGAAACAGGGGCGGGGAGAGTCCGGTCACCTGAGCTTTCTTCCGGCACCGTCCTGTTGTGCAATCCGGTACTCCAGCCGCTGGCCTGGGAGCCGCCAGATTTGTAGCTGGGTTCTGCGCAGTCCTTTAGTGCACGGGTCTCGAGGCCCACCCGACTGGCGGGCCGCACCGGAGCGCCACTCTCCCACTCGACACGTTGGGAGGGCTCGTGCCGCTGAAGTGGAATGGCGGTCACTGGGTCTGTCTTTGAGCCCGTGCGTCGCCCCCTGGGCGGCTGCGTAGCAATTGTGGTCCCATGGGGGGGGCCTTAGACGTCGCAGATCTGCACGGCTGAGGATTTTGGGAGCTGGTGTAGTGGAGCGGGCAGCGTCCTCGATCCGCCCCCTGTCCCTGCAGCCCTCCGGGTGTTGCCGCGAGAAGCCGTCTCCACGCGTCTCGCACTCAGCAGGCCCCAAGCACACCCGGTGGCTGTGGGGGATCTTGACACCCTCGAAGGCCCCCAATCGGGTGTATTTCTCCCAGGGATGACAACCCGGACACTGGGGGGGACGGATGGCCCCTGGAACCTTTGTTTTAATCAGGATTAATGCGGTGCACTCACGGAGCTCACAGAAGAGCCGCCATCTTGGTCGTGCTCTAGCGCCCTCTAGGGGCTATTCCTAGTCTGTCTTTGCCCATCATCCACCAGTGAGCATAATCTGAATTACCTTCCTATCCTCACACTGGTTTTTTCATATCTTCATATTTATTTGAATTCCTTTGGTTCCTCTTTCCTTTCTCATCAATTGAGTCATTCCTTATGTACATTTCTTTAAATGTAATAGAAAAATCATTTAATTGTGTTCTTCTAAACTGTCAGTCAGCTGTCATCAATGCTGATTCCATACATTACTTAATAATTGTTCACTGTTTAGATGGCCTATTTCTCACCAAGGTATGGCAGAAGGATACTTCTAATCCCTATTTGAACCATTTTGCTCCACCACTATACTCCGTAGTTCTCTCAAACAGAACCTCCAACCCAGGGACTGTCCTAGCAGCCATTTTAATATCCCGGTGGACTCGGAACCTCAGTTTTTCTTTGTGTGACTCAAGTTATTAACAACATATTTGTGTTGTCCCTACTGAATTTTCATTTATAGTACAATGTTCAACTTATCAATTCATAGCAATGATTGATTTATTTTCAAACTGCAACATATGATATAAATGTCTAATTTAGTGGCTATTATTCACGTTAGGCAGACCGCACTAATAGATTTGAAGCTCGTGACAAACCATATGAAAAGCCTGTGATGCACCAAGCAGGTCCCTTCCCCCACCCAGTCTAATGGTAATATAATTTAGATGTATTCTTTTCTGCACATCACGCAGTATCTAGATCTGCCCCAGTTTTCATAGATTGTCTTTTTTATCATGGTGAGAAAATGGTGAGAAAATGTAACACTACTAGCCAGACCAAAAAAGTGACTTACTCCTGGTATGACTGCCAATTCTCCACAGGCACACAGCACAGCTTTTTATGATGTGGATTAACACTCAACAATATTGTGGGAAGCTTCATTGTTTTATCCCGTACAGTTACTTTTTTTTCTTGCTCCGAAATATCTATTGCTTTAATTTCAATACATAGTACTAAAGGTTTGTTTACAAAAGTTCCTTTTATTCTAGAAGGGAAAATCTTCATGTCTTCACAGATTTCGCTTTTGAGCAAAAAATGCAAATTATCTCACGGAAGCCTTCTATACTATTTCTATCTCTGTGATGATTTGACCACTTAACACTATGTAAAAATACTGGCTAGTTCAGTTCCTGCTACTTACAGGAAATTCGTAATCGGAAAAAAGCTGTGAAATTTGGAATCGGAAAATCTGTTTGGCGGAAACATCTCCCTTCTGATTTAGGTCTGTGCCACCAGGTTAAATGGAGGAAAACCTTTGTACAAGGTTGATGATGGTACACTTGTTCAGAGTGGAATTGCCTAGTATTTCAATGCTGGACTGCCCTTGTGTTGGTACTAGACTGATATGCAAATAGACATTTCTCCTCTGTGAAAGCTAAAGTGAGCTAAAGAACAGTTGTTAGACCCTCCAGAGTGTGAAGCATCCAATTGAACAGGGTATTTGAGACATGCCCATTTTCCAGTAGATGGGCCCCCATGTTTTTGTCAAGCAAAAACTTTGCATAGACAGGCTGAGATTTCTAAGGCAATGAACCATCTCAAGGCAGCTTTTTAAAAGTTGCCTTAAAAAGCGCCCCCCACCCCCCCCACCCCCGTCACCTGCATTGTTTTCTGAAGATAAGGCCCAGCATATGTATTTTTCATTAAAATAAAATTAAATGATGTGTTCAAGTCTACTAGCAAAACTTCCTGATACTCCAGACATTTTGGTCTCCATCCCCCCACATAGGTTTATGTTGGAGAATGATATGCCATTTCTAACTGGAGAAGGTATTTTTTCAGTTCATTATACCACAAAGGCAACATGTTACTCAAATGATCTAATAACTGCCTTTTGGATCAAGCAGGGTATGAGCACTATTGATAAATGTAGCCTCCCTATTTTTAATGCCTCCTTTCCCCCATGTTTACCCTCTGACCTTCTGGAAGCAGGAACGTTTTTACCTCTTATAAGAATAAAAGAACCTAGATCTTGAGGACTTGGCCAATCTTTGGCCTTTTACGGCCCAATCTTTCCAGGGTATAGTTCTTAAATGATGTGCAGACAGTGCAGCCCTTCCTCTCATTGAATCCGTTAATGATCAGACCCTTTTTTAAATTGTTGTTTTTGTTGCATTTGTGGTTTACAGGAAACCGTAAACACCGGAAATTGACATATATATATATATATATATATATATATATATATATATATATATATATATATATATATATATATGTATAAAGAAAAATAATTACTTACAATTCATAACAATTGAACATAAAATCATAAATTTGTGTTCAATTAATCTAAAATAATAATCAAGACATTATGCAAAGCTAAAATTAAGGAAACATTAAGCTACACTGAAACAAGTTCATGGAAGCTTCAGAATTGTCACCACTTTTACCCTTAAAATAGGACAGCCTAGTAGTGATAAAATGCGGACATGCAGTTACCCAATGTTTCAAAGTTTCTACTGTATCAGTATTACCACAAAATTTGCCATTTAAAAAAAAAATCCACTTAAAAGGGGGTCTTCCCAGTGCTTAATCCTTTCCCTCGAGTGAAACTGGTTTAACCTAAAGCGCATGTAATTCACACATATCTTATCACAGGGAAAGCATTGCAAGTACTGAGAAATAAAACTCTGGGATGGATAAAATGTGAATAATCTATGTAAGTAGCATCGGTTCCAATGCTGTTGATTATCTCCGCCCAATCTTTCCCCTAAACAAACAACTTTTATGACTCCTGGTCGCGGAATTAGGTCTAGCTCAGACATCCCAATTGAATGTAGTGTACTATGCATCCTCAATATGAAGGAATTGAATGAAATAATAGATTCATCCTTCATGACTTTTTTTATGTCCTCATAGAGTGAATTCTCGAGAGGGTTGAGGATTTTTTGTTTCCACATACAACAAGCCTTCAGAGAGGATAGGCATAGTTCATTTCTTTATTTATTTGTTTGTAAGGCGCTGAAAGCCCGCAGGCATCGGGGTGCCACATGCAGACATTGACTTACACGTAACATGGTGACTAAAAAGGAACAAAACACGAGACGCTTGGAATGCCAAGACACAGAAGAGGACAAGTAGTTAGTGCTCTGGGATGACAGGTTAATTTGAATAGGAAGGTTTTTAATTGCTTTCGGAATCTAAGGAGGTTGGATTCAGCTCTCAAGTTCAGTGGCAGTTTATTCCAATGCTGAGCTGACCGGTTGGGGAAGGCTTTGCCTAACCCATTTGTTTTCCTATAAAAATTTGTTGTGATAGGCCCTTGCGTCTCAGATCTAAGAGTGCAGGTAGGAGTGTAGCCCACGATCTTAGACTTCAGGTATGCCAGCGCTTTACCGTATAGGCACTTGTGTAAGTGTCATAGATTTAAAAATGACACGGTCTTCGACCCTAAGCCAGTGTAGTTCCATTCGTGCTTCACCGATATGGTCAGTTTTTGCTTTCCGCTTAATTATCCGAACAGCGTGGTTCTGAATATGCTAGATTTTTTCTCAGGCATTGTTTACTGGCCCCCAATAGTAGGGCATTGCCATAGTGCAGTCTAGACAGGATGGTCGCTCTGGCAATGGTAGCATAGTTTGATTCACTCAGAATGGGTCTGATGGCTTTTAGCAGTCTTAAGTAGTATGAGCAATTTTTAATGACATAGGAGGCTTGAGCATCTGAGCTCAGGGAGGCTTCTAGAGTCATGCCCAGGGTTTTTACGCTAGTCACTACTTGGATGTGGGACTCTTTTATCATGAAGGAATCATAGTTGGATGATAGTTTAGTCCTGGCTTGTTTGGACCTGAAAACCATCAACTCGTTTTTTTTTCGCTCAGGCACATCCAGTTATGATCCATCCATTGTTCGATGGTGTTGTAGAGTTCATTTACCATTTTGTTGTCTTTTACGTGGTCTCCGCTCAGTACCACTACCAGCTGAGTGTCGTCAGCATACTTTGTGAAAAAGGCATTGATGTTGTCCAAAACCTCACACAGGAGGCGTAGGTATAAGTTGAAGAGAAGTGGCGAGAGACTGGCTCCCTGATGGACGCCATAGAAGATGTTAGACTCGCTTGAGAATTTGTCACCCCAGTGAACTCTGGCAATTTGGTCTGCTAAGAATGACGATAGCTAGCCTATAGCCTCGCCAGAGCAGTTGGCGATTTTCTCCAGTGCTTCCTGTAGTAGTTGGTGGTCTAGTAAATCAAACACAGCAATAAGATCTAGCAGAATCAGCAGACTCGTGTTGCCCCTGTCGATGATACTTAGCATTTTTGACTGTAGATCCAGCATCGCAATTTCTGTGCTATGTGCAGCAAGAAAACCCGATTGTTGGTGATGTAATATTTCATTGGTCTCTACATAAGCTTATAATTAAATTACAGTTAGTTATGGGTCTTAAGTTTCCTGGATCTCGTTGGTTTAGATTGGGCTTTTAGACCAGTGGGGCGATGGTCACCTTTTTTATATTCTTGGGAACCATTTGGTCCCGGAAAGAAGTATTCATCATTCTCGTAAATACAGGTGCAAAAATGTCAGCATTTTCGAGTATGATTTTTGGAGGAAGTATATTTTCTGCGCATGATGAAGGCTTCATCGATGCCAGGATGTTAAGCATGTCTGCCGTCGGAATTTCTTGAAAGTGAAATTTACCAAGATTATCTATTTTCTTTTTTAATTAGTGGTTAGCGTACAGAATAGTGTTCCACACTTCCACAGTAGTCTTATTAGTGAAATTATAGCCCAGATAGCTCACTGAAAGTACCTGTTCTACTCTTTCAGGACCCATCACCCAGGGCCTAACTTTCAATTTGGTGCCCTTTCAAAAAACAATCACCTTGTGTTTAGATGCATTAGGAGAAAAATTGTTGGCTAATGAATAACCGAAGAAGAGGTTCATCTTGCATTGGAGGCCCCTAGATGTTCTATCAAAAAGTATGAAGTCATTGGCAAAGGCTAACCAGTCTAACTTAATACTGTCCAGCCGTGCCGATGAAATAGAGGGCCCCTGCCACAGACCCTCCACATGACTTACGTACAAATGAAAACGTATTGGTGCCAAGGTACTATCCTGTTTGAGGCCTACGTATGATTTTGCAACCCTCAACATGGACCCCTCTTTGGTCATACATATTCGCAGTGTAGTATCTGTATGAAGAAGAGCAAGTAGCTATACCAGCTTTCTAGGCACATTCATGCACAAAAGTTTAGACCACAACCTGAATCTAACTGCACAGTCAAACGCTAGACATATCCAGAGAAGCCAAGTATACTACTTGTGCATGGTGGATGTTGTGTCGTAAATGGGCCATAATAGTGGCATTAAGGGAGGTTCCCAAATCCTGCCTGAACCCTACCTGGAATCTGCTCAGGAGTTTAAATCGTTTGACAACCTGATTGAGGTCCCTCAGAAGCAGTATGGCAAAGACTTTACTAGTGGCATCGATTAGCGCGATCAGCCTGTAGTTGTTGGGGTCCTGACCATCCCTCCTTTTAAAAATAAGGATAATGATAGATTGAGCCCAGGAGACAGGAATAACATGGGTCTGGTAGATTTGAACGAACATAGGTTTCAGAAGCTCCAAACAGATCTGCCGAGTGTCTTCCAAAATGAATGGAGGAATAGCGTCAGGGCCCAGAGCACAGGATGGCTTAAGTCTACCAATTGCCCATATATCACCTGTATCCCAAGGGCAAGAACCAGCACTAACAGGACCCAGTCATGGTCATGAGAATATTGATGGATTTCCGGCAAAGAATATTTCTAGACAATAATAGTCAATCCAGGATTGTTCCTCTATAGGGGACTCGGAACCCCCTTACCCTTTGGACCTACAGTCCGATTAACAGTTGGCCAAAATTTGTTTTCCCTGCCATTACAAAGTTGGTAAAGTGTGGACTGGTGGGTACGTAAATAAGGTTCAAATCTTAGAGATGTAACTACATTTTTATGTGTTTGATGGATTTTGTTCCTAGCAATTACATAATCTGCTGTACATAAGCACTGCTTTTTTAGTGTGGTCAATTTTTGGCATTTGAGGCTCTAAGACTGCAAGATTTGACTATCTGGGAGGTATCTCGTGTTCACAACAAGGGCAGGGGAATACTCTCAAATAACTCTTTTAACACAAGCCATAATAGTTTGATAGGGTTGATTAGACCAGTCACCTCTCGCACCCAAGTGGTATGAGTTTATTCTCAAATTGGACAAAGAATTAGTCAAAAACGGACTCTGTTTCGCCACCGTCTTTCTATTCAAATTAAGGACGTGCCCACCCCACCCCCTAGCTTCTGTTAGACCTACAAGATCAGGTCTAAGATCAAAAATGAGGTAAGAAAGAGTTAAGCAAAAAGACAGAAGTAAATGGTCACCCAAGTTTGGATTGATATGATTCAGGTAGGCACATTCAGGCTTTAGGACGTTTGAGATGTAAAGATAATCGATTCTCGACGTTCTACCTCCTCTTCAGGTCCCCTTTACGTTCTTATGAATCTTGTTTTTGCCCTCAGTATAGTACCAAAGCCACACTGCTACAGGTCATAAATGAAGCTATGAGGATACTGTATGTAGTACAATTATTGTTTCTCCTCTACCTCTTGGCATCATTTGACAAGATTGATAACTAGTTTAGTTTATTGAATGTATGTAGCACTTTCATCTAAGCACTGTACACATAACATTAGTACAATCATAAAGTAAAAATAAAAGATTCAATATTACCAAATTAAAAGTAACAAGAAGAAGAGACAAGAAACTATTCTTTAAGTAAATAGCAAAAGACAGCAATAGAAGAACCTTCATGTATGTTGAGGGGACGAAAATTCCAATGTTTAGGAGAAAGTAAAGTAAAAGCACAAAAATTAGACTGGGCACAGTGAGGAAGAGACAGAAAAAAATAAAAATGCAGGGTGTAGAGAACGTGGTGGGCAGAGTGGTGTTTAGAGAAATTAAACAAAAGCACCAGGGTGGGGCCTACCTGTGATCATATTTAATAACCATACAAAGAATATGGAAAAGTATACAGGAATGAAACAGAAGCCAGTGCATGAAGACCGATAGGAAGATCAGAGCAATAATCAAGTCGTGAAAGAATAAGGGTGGTAATTAATAGTTAATGTAAGAAAAGGTTGATTTTAAATACTGCAGAGGAGAGGCATAATGCACATAATATATGAAGTGAGAAAGAAAGTAGGGGTTATAAATAACACTTACAGGCTGAGGTAGACAAAGTGAAATAAGATGCAGGAAAAAAGATCAAAGAAGGAGGAAAGGAATAATGCACCGATGAAAGAAACAGAACCATGTGGAATGACCTACAAAAGAGCATAAGAGGAGACTTGGCCAGGTCAAGTTCATCGAGAAAGATGAGAAGAAAATCAGTGAAGAACAATGCCCAAATGTCCTAACGAAGAAACTGAAGTTAAAGGTATTGAGTGATCTACTTTGTCAAAAGCTTCTCATCGACCATCCATTATCCCCTCAATCAGATTACTTGTAACCTAATGTGGCAGCTTTACCATTTGTTTGGCCTCTGTGAGGAGAAATGTTGGGTGAAACTTGGGACATGGGCCTTGTTATGCTCTGCTTATTCATGCTTCACCTTTTCTCTGGCACAAGAATGCTAAATACATCAAGACTGAAACAGCTATAGAAACCTTTCTTACTTCACGGGTTAACTTATTTCACAAGCTGAAGAATTTGTGATTGGTATATCATATTCACGGTAGAGAATATTAATGAAGATAATTATTTTGTTCTTCACGCATTACTAAAACATTAGAAAATGTTGCTCTTGTTATGTTGCATAGTTGTTTTGTTTCTAGTTGTGCCACAAATGTTAATTTCAATTTATTAAGAAATGGTCATGAATGTGATTGGCTCTGCAACTGAAGATCTACCCATCAAAATGAATCTAATAAGATGTGGCATTGCATTTTGTATCTCCAGTTTGTTTACATATCCTTTGTCGCAAAAAACGTTTGCTGTCCTCTGTTGAGGTATCTTATTTTGTGATGTGTTGGATGATATAACACATCTTTATGTCAATATATCACATTAGATTTACATTAGAATATTGCAACAAAGCTGTGGACCTAGGCTGGAATAGCCTGCACTGAGGTTGCACACCCTTTATCTAGCAGTTACACTATGTTAATTTTCTAATGAAAAATAGATAAGCCTTTCTTAAAATGTGCTGCGTTCTTGAAGAAAACACAAAACGATTGTAGAGGCAAAAAAACTCTGTATTGTCAACCAACAACAAATAACCACTTTTGGTGGCCTATCCAGTGTGCTAAGGAGCCTATGCATTTCGGACAGCGTGTCCTTCATCAGGGCCAATAGCTACGTATCTAATCAAAGAGACCACAGGGATCGCAACATATGTCACATTGTGATACAGAACATTTTTTAGCAGCAACGGGAGGTAAGCATTGTGCGGACTTTATGCATCTTTTCAGAAGAATTGCCTAGTGTTATGCCCTGAAGTGATAGCAGTATGTCCATTTTACTTTTTTTTTTTTTTTTTTTTTACAGCAAATTGGCATTAGTTAGCCTTTTGGATTTCTTTGCACTGCCATCCTTGACGGTGTTAGTGGAGCAGGCATATCTCTTTTTCATCAGAAAACTAACCTAGCGTAACTGCTAGATAAAGGGTGGGCAACCCTCACTGCAGGCTATTCCAGCCGAGGTCCACAGCTCTGACTATTTTCAATGCCCCGTGCTGAGGCATTCTTTATAGGGTATGCGCCCCAAGTTTATACTTCCAATCATCAACACTCTTACTAGAGTCTTTAACCACATTAAACCCAGCAGTGCCCACTCACACTCCAGACTTACATTTGAACATTGCCATGTTTAGACACCACCTAGCCAAAAAAAGATTTGTTATATGTGAAAGAACAAAAAGCATAAGGCACATTTTTTATTTTTTTATTTTTTATTTATTGTATATGGTTTACAAGAAACATTTACAAAAAAGTTCAAAAGAGAAAAAGAAACACTTGTTACATCCAAATTTTTGGTATACAAACATATTAAAAACATAGATCCAATTTCCAGAAAGTAAGGGACACATTTAAAAGATTCAATGCAGTAACAATTCGACATAGAAATTTGAAATATAGAAAATACACACTAGAGCTTCAAATAACTAAACAGGAATTGAAAATTTCATGTAAACAGGCATAATCATGAAAGCGGGGCGTACAAACCAAGAGCTTTAATAAAACCCGCCACAGCAAGTCCATCCTTGATATTAGTAATAGCAAGACACTGTGACCAGATAAGATTATCAGCCCCCAAATGACCCATTATGTTGAATCTTGCTAAATATTTGTCCCCAAGGTGGGAAGGAGATTCCATCTGAGTTTGAGGAGAAGTGAACGATAATATCGATTTAGGGAATTGAGTCAGAATAAAAGACAACAGACCTCTTTTCTTATGGTCAAATTGTAGGTCTCTAAGAGAGGGATAGGAATGCAGTTTTTCAATGGTATTACTCCAATCATGACTAAAAAGACACTCCTTAACCTTATTGGGATTCGTTAGAAGAGTGTCCCTATCAGTGGAAATATCTGACAGGGTCTTATCACAGAGATCACTGAATGCGTTAAGATAAAGATTACAATCCAGAGGTCCCTGGGAGAGAGTCGTATAACCCACATCAGCATAGAGGAAACCTTTAAGAAACGAGGATCGGACCCTCTGCAGCAAAGCCCTTGCAGGACAAGGCTGCAGTGTTGTGCGACACAGGTGTTAGGCGACTAAGGGTTAGCAGCACAGAGTGTGAGCACACGGAGCAGCCGTCGACCAGCAGCGACCGAAAAAAGTAAGAAAGGTGCGGGAAGTGGGAGCAGCTGCTACTGCTCGCTCTTAAACTTCCTGGCCTTTGTATGTACTTCCACCTAATTGTCTCACATAACGTACACTATCTATATGCAACCCTAGCCTCTCTACTTAGTGGTTAGCTGTACTTTGTATTTTTATGACCTTTCTCTAGGTCCCCTTCAATTGTGGTTACTGTTGCTCTGTGTACTGTGTCCCATTAGGCTCTCTCTCACTCTCTAGGTCCCCTTCATCTGTGGTTATTGTGCTATGAACGGTGTCCCATTAGGCTCTCTCCCACTCTCTAGGTTCCCATTCCTCTGTGGTTACTATTGTGCTGTGAACTGTGTCCCATTAGGCTCTCTCCCACTCTCTAGGTCCCCACCTAGCTGCAGGTTCTGTTTCTACTGTCATGTGTCACCTGTCTGCGCCTCCTTTCTGCTGCCATCTGTGTGACTGCCCCTGCATATCCTGCGCTGTGCGGCGCTGGGCTGTGCATCTTCCCATTCTCTCACTCACACCTTTCTCCTACATTCCTCCTTGCACCCACTATGTGGTTCTCCATTTCTCCCATCTTCTCTAACTGCTACTCTATCTCATATCCTATTACTCTCACTATGTCTGGAAGGAAGAAGTTCAAGAGGGAAATCCTGGTCTCAGACCCAGTCCTCCCTATCACTGATACCTACCTCAGTTCTTCCTCCAGACATGCTCTCACAAAAATCCTCTTTGTCGTTTCCTCGCCAGACCTATGGGCCCCTCATATGGTCTTGACGCGCTCCCCTGTCTTTTTCTCCCATTAATTGGTGGCAGTCGGTGGAAGGCCCTCTTGGCCTCCTTCAACTCTTCCAAGATCATCATTAATGTCTATTTGAATTGCACCATATTGGTCCAGGGCCCTCAGCCCAATCTCCTCCTTTTCGACAGGCGTCTCCCATGTCTTATTAACTTCCTTCCTTCTCCTGCTACTCCTCCTAACACCTCTCAGGCTCCTCTGCCACCTCCTTCTTCTGACACCTCTCTGGCACATTCTTCCTCCTCTTTGGCTACTATGCCACCTCCTGCTACCACCTCTGCCCACTCTTGGGACACTACACCTCCTCCGCTCGGTGTACCTCAAGCCTGTACCCACCCTGAAGTCTTTCTAGTGTTGCAACCTGCTCCACGTCGCTTCTCTTAACTTTCATTCTGATGTCAAATGCTTCTCTGACATCTGCCACCTCCTCGAAGAACTCGACCTGCAGGTCCTCGCTCTCACTGAGACATGGTTCATGGCCAGCTTTGTCATGAATTTTGAAACTCTCCTCCCTGATAGCTACAAGATCCTCTCCAAACCCATAACTGCTGAACCCATATGCATGCATTAGTAATGGCCGAACCCCAAACCCTCACCCGTAATGATAGGCTCACAACTTGTTACAAGTGTTGGCAATAAAAGGCCGTAGGATTTTATTGTACAGATATGGGTTATGACAATAACAATAGCACATATCATGATGGTATCATACTTTTGGGCACCGGGTCCTGAGGTTACCCCCTCGGACCCGTGCCGCCTTCTTGTGTCCCACGACTTGTTGTGGGCACCGTACAGTGCCTTGTACTTCTTTTTGTTCTTCTCACCTTTTGTAGGGTGGGTGGGTTATGTGGTAAAGAAGCAAGAAGATTTGGAAGACACTGAGTAAACAGAGAACCTCCTGTTTGCTTGGGTCCCAGTTCAGGGTCCACAAACAGATTGGGGGTCATTACGACCCAGGCGGTAATTACGCCAACTTTACCACCATGGTGTAAACTATGTTTACACCATGGTGGATGGCGGATTTACCGCCCCATTCCAAGGTGAGTGGGGCGGTAAATCCCCATTTCCCACTTTCCCTTCCCCATTCCCATTTTTGCCCCATAGGGCATAATGGGAGTGGGGAAGGCGTTAATTACGCCACCGTAAATTACGGTGGCGTAATTAGCATCATGGCGGGTTAGCGCCATGGATTTTAACGGCTGCTAAAAGCAGCCGTTAAAATCGGAATCAGGCGTTAAGGGTTAACAACGGCGTTAACCCTTAACGCCCGAGTTGTAATGAGGCCCATTGTGTTTACTCTTAGCATGCTGCTCTCATTTATAGGACCCAGGGAGGCCCTGGGTCTTTGTTGTGTATGTGGTGGGGGCTGCTTATGTCGCAGCCGCCGGCCGGATAGCCGACTGTCTGACCCCCCCGGTGGGGGCAGTTCTTTGAACCTGTGCCCTGCCTGATGGTTGTTTCCTTATGGCGCATAGCGCCTTGCTGTTTGGAGGAAGGGTGCAATGACTGTTGGCACCTTACCCTTCCGCGGCTTTTGTGCCGCTGAGACTGCGTGTCTCCGTAGCTGGAGGGGGAGGAGCGGAGCAGGCGCAGGGGGCTGGGGCTGCTCCTCTCCCAGCTGCCGATGGTAACAGCAGTTACCCTGCCTCGCTTGTGGGATGCCCATGCAGCATTGCCCAGAACCAACTGACCCGGAGATGGAGTAGGCCTGATCTTTCTGGAGTGGGTCCCTGCTTCTGTCATTCCTACGCAGGCCTACTCCTACTTTGAATGCCTGGTCTGCAGGCTCTCTATCTCTTCTGGCCTCTTCCCGACTTGGGCCACCATCTACAGGGCACCTGGCCAGATTACCCTCTTCCTTTCAGAGTTCACTGACCTCTCCTCTTCTCACCTTACCTCTACCTCTCAACCTCTCCTCCTCGGAGACCTCAAAATCCACCTGGATGCTTCCAATCCCTCCTCTGGACTCTTCCGCAACCTCTGCGACACTCTCTCTCTTTTCATTCTACCCTCTGGTCCGACACACTCTGCCGGTCACACCCTGGATGTTCTCATCTCTTCAGACATCCCCCTCTCTAAACCTGTCACCACTCCTCTCTCTTGGACTGACCGTGAAGATCTGCTCACTAATCTTGACTGTAGCCTTCTGTCCTCATCCTCCTTGAACTTTCCTCTTCCTTTGACACGGTCAATCACACCATCCTGATCAAACGACTCTGTGAGAACCTCCTTCCTCCGGGACCGACCCTCCAAGGTCCAACTTGTGTCCTTTCTCTCCACCAGCTCTCTCCACATGTGGTGTTCCCCAGGGCCCTATCCTCTCACCCTGGTTCTTCAATGTCTACTTGGCCCCTTTGGTCCACCTGATCTCTACCTTCTGCTCTAACTTTCAGTGGTATGCTGATGACACTCTGCTCTCTTTTAGGATCCCCTCAGCCTCCTTTTCTCTCTCGGTCATTCCTGACTGTCTCTCTGTGATTCTGGATTGATGCGCCTCCAATCAACTCTGCCTTAATGCCAGTGAGACGGAGATTCTTCTCATCGGGACCCCTTCTCCCTCTTTCCCTCTCTCACTCTGGCCACCCTCCTTGGGCCCTCTTCCTTAGCGTTCCTGTGAGGCTAAAAACCTTGGTGTCATCTTTGCTTCCACTCTCTCCTCTCCCCACATCACAGACCTTGCCAAGAAGGCCCACTACCAACTGCATCCTCTCAGAGGTATTCTTCCTTCTCTCACTTTCTCCCAGAAGCTCACTGTCTCTAGAGCGCTGGTTCGCTCTAGGCTGGACTAATACAAATGCCTCTTTCTCAATCTGCCTTTCTCTACTCTCCACCCTCTGCAACTAATCCGGAACAGGACTGCAAAACTTGTCCTTGGCCTGAAGCCCAGGGACCGTAGCTCTCCAAACTTGAGCCGTACCATCTGAAGTTCCAGAAGCAGCTCAAGACCTTCCTTTTCTACTCTGCTTTCTTTCGCTCTCCCCTGCTGACCTACCTGTCCCCTGCACCGACTGGTTGCTTGGCTACCCTCAGAGTCCACTGGGTACCAGGTTCCTCCATGATCAGTCTTCCCTGCACTGCCTCTGTGCCTACCGCGCACTTAGGGGCTGTTACTGTTACCATCAGTCCCCTGCCTCCTTGCACTTACCAAGAGCCGCGCTGCCCTGGCTACACTTAATCAGAGCGATGCTGGCCTGATTCCACTTCCCCCTTCCCTATGCCTGGCACTCCCCCTGCACTTTACGTCACTGATTGACACAAGGCCTAATAAGATTGTTTGTTTTGTCATCCCTCTGTCTTCCCTCCCTTGTCTTGTCACGCTTAGAAACACTTGTGTACAGGCACGTTATAAATGACATATATCGTATCATTCTTGAAGTAGTGGTCACGTGTCCCTAATTAAGGCAAGTGAACGCTGTGAGAACCATTACTGAATACCTAAACTTGACAATACAAGTATTGCAACCTTTAACTTGAGAAAACTATGTGAAAGAGTGGTCATGTGTGCCTGATTGTGATTGCAATAGGCACAAACTCTATCCCTAACTTTAATACAGGAATACAATTTGAGACCAATCTGTAAAGCTCAACAATGACATTAGGAAGTGGTTGTGTATGATTCCTTGTTAAGGAGAATTCTCAATAATGTGCTAATTTCCCTTACCTTTTGAGATCCCCAGCAACTTTGCTGGATTTCTAGGATTTTATTTTTTACCCAGGAATGGTGTGAGCCTTTTTTTCCCACTCTTCCATGTATTTTGATGTATGTTTTACTTTTGTGTTCTTTGGTTATGGAGTTTTAAAACAACTCCATAGGCATCATCTTTTTCTGTGTGTCACACAGCACCTTCAGTACACTGGCACAGGGATGTCTTTCAGACTTCCCAAGGTTTAAATACCTTCTCTGGGACTGACTACTGTCTCCCAGAGCATGTAAAGTTATCTTGACTTTACTAGTCTCTTTAAATTTACTGACCCAGCACACACTATCTTCCTATAGAGTGCTGGAGGGGTTGCTTAGCATTCCCTGAGCCAAAACACTCATGTAACAGTAAAATGTTACCCTTTCCTACTTTAAATGGCTGGTGACAGTGGTTTAGATCAAACTACCATGATTTTTCCCGATCACGAACAACGGTAGCTAAAAATCAGGTCAGCGATGTCTTTCAATATGGCGACCAAGACCTATCTGTAAAAATAGACTCTGGGCAACTTTTTTGGCCATTGCTTTTAGGAAACGTCCTTCTTGTGTTTGTCTCTGCACGCCAAACCAGGTTAGGTGCCTTTATTCTTTGCCCTTTGGCGGGCTTCAGTGCTGAAGCCCTCCTCTGGCACCTGAGTGTCTGGGATGGACAGGATGTGAGGCGACCTGAATGCACTCTGGCGTGATTGGCCGGCTGGCTGTCCGGCAAGGACAGCCACCCTGCTGTCTGAGTGACGGCCAGGCTGGAATGAATGGGGGAAAACTGTTTAAAAGCAGGTCTCTGGGACTTAGAAAGCAGAGTCGACCACTGGCACAAACGAACTGAAGACGAGCTAAAGGAAGAGGATTGCTGCGAATCCTGGATGACGGGTGAAGCCTTGTTGCAGGTCTGAATTGCCTGAAACTCCATTAACAGAGAAGCCCTTCAAGGTTAACTTCTTCCCTTGAGTTTGGTGGAAACAACCAACTCGTAAGCCGCCTGGACACCATCCCCTCCTGGTCGAATTTTCTGCAGAGTGCTGTGGAAAACCGGATAGCCAGTGGGAAGGATACCAGTCTGTGGTCTTTAAGGAACTCGCACCTTAAACAGACATTTTGCCAAGCTTGTGGCTTCATCCCTGGGCAGTGCAGGAATCTCCCGATGTCCTACTTCTTGTCCCCACTACTGAAGCTCTGGAACAGCGAGATGTGCCCGAACTGCCAGGAACAACTGCCTCAGCTACAGCTCTTCTTCAGTTTAAAGGTACTGTGCAAACGCGGTCCGGAAATCTTTTCGGCCACGGAGAAAGTTTGTGAAACTTTCCCACCTTCGAAGGCTTGTCCTTCCCTAAACATTTGTCAAACTTTTCGCCTAGCCAAACTCTCCTAAGATCTGTGGCAAAGACTTAACCGTTTACTACTCGAACTGTGCTATCCTATACAAAGACTCTGAACCATTGACTTTGGCCCAGGCATGTGAACTGAATTGATGGTTGTTGTTTACTCAAACCCTTTGCCCTGCCTATGAAAATATTTGTGCTGTTGATTCCTATAACCTTGTCTTTTTACCCCTTTTTAAAGTATCTGAAGTGCCATTTTGCTCCCACTCCAGGGAGCTGAACTTGTTCAGTAACTTATTGGTTGTGTATATGTAGTATATTAGAAGATTATATTGAGCTGCTCTTCGTATTGTAATGTTTTCAAACTGACTGTGTAAATAAATGTATATTCTTTTACCAAGAAACCTTGAGTAAAGTGTTTGTTTGAATCACTGTATTTGTTGGCCCTATGTGTAACTCGTTCTACTGCTCACTCAACTCATGAGATAAGTCTGGCTGCACAGCCACTGCTACCACATAACTGTGTAGTACAGGCTTGTACCAAAGGTGAAATTGTACTGACACTTGTAGTCGTAATTGCATGTAGTGTTCCCAAATGGCACTGCATGTGATTCTGCCTAACACTGGTGTACAGTGGTGGGGATAAAGTATACTTGTTACATTTAGAGTACTGCTCTTACCTTTGTTCAAATAACACTCACAAGGCTAAGCAACACTAGAGAAGCAATTGTTTTATCATGACTGATATGGAAAGCTACAGACAGGAGACCCTAGTCACTTTAACAGTTGATCAATTGAGAGATATGTGTAAAGCTAGGAATCTCACTGTAAAAGGCACAAAGGATGAATTGATGGAAAAGTTCTTAGAATACCAAGGTCTGAGGAGTGGTTCTGAAACCCCCACCCCTGCAGCAAATGTGGAAAATGTTGATGAGGATGATATGTCAGAGCCCAGCTCTAATGTTATGGATGAGTTAGATGAGGCAGAAGAGTCTCAGAATGTAGGCCGTGTCTTACCTCTACGTGCTCATAGGCCTCAACCTTTGACCACAGGGACCACACCAGGTCCAACACTAAGTCCTGAATTTGTCCCTTTAGAAAAATGAAACTGGAGTTAGAATTCAAAAGAATCCAAGCTCAACCTGAAAGCAAACATCAAGAACTTAAATTCAGAGAAATGGAGTTGAACCATGCACTTGAAATGAAAAAGTTGTCTCTTGAAACTGGTTCTCTCCCAGAGTCTTCTAGCTCTTCCAGTCCTAAGAGGCCTTGCATGCCCAAAGATGCAATAAGTATGTATGAGGTTAAGCTTGATATTTTGGATTGATTGGCTGCTTTTGAATATAACCATGGAATTCAAGACATTACAGGGAATCAACTGATTCCTTGGCTTTTTTCTAGGCTAACCCCTGTTGCAACTGATGTAATGGAGTTGGGGGATATAGACGGAAAGGAGTATTAAACTGTGAAGCTAGCTTTGATAGCTAGATTTGGGAAGACTCATTTTCAGTATCTTAAGAGGTTTAGAACCCTCAAAAAGCATGATGGTACCCCTTGGGCTGAATGTTTGAAAAACTTAGATGGATGGGTTAAGGGTTACAGAGTTAACACTTATGATGGTATGAGAAATCTGTTTATGTTGGAATCTCTTTATGATGCCTGCTCTCCTGAACTGAGACAGCACTTGTTTGACTCTAAGGAAATTGATCCAAAGAAGTTAGCATGGGCTGCTGACTTGTGGGTTGCCAACAGGGCTACTCACAAGGATTCTGGGGTATCTCAGAAGAAGGATGAGGTGAAGCAGCACAAGAAAGATACCAAAGAGAATTCCAATACCTCCACTCGAAAAGAGGGCCCCAAACATAACCAGGGTAAGCCACAAGGGAAACCGAATCAGGCTAGTGTACCTCCTGGTGCCAAACCAGAAGGAGGTTAGAACAAACCCCCATTCATGAAGACATATGGAAAATGTTATGCTTGTGGGTCAACTAACCATGTGAAAGGGGATTCCAGATGCAAGGGTAAACCTTCAGCGATCCACACTGTCCCCTTAGCCTTCTCCCCAGAGGATGAAGTACCAATGGCAAGTGGAAACTTTCACTTACTGGCTGAGGAACCCGTGAATGTCTCAGCCAGTGTTTCTTTGGTATCCCTGGGTCTGTGGGAACAGCAGAACTTAGATATTTACAATTCCATTCCAGACAATACTAAAGAGTATTACAAAGACAGTGTTCTTGTGAATGGCTAGGAGACCCCTGCCATCAGAGACACTGGGGCCAGCATAACTGTAGTTGATGAATCATTTTTCAAGGCAGAGGATGTTGCTAATGCACCCAAATTCTTAACTAAGCTTGCTGGAGTCCCTGTCCAAATGCTTCCACAGTTACCAGCTCTCGTCCAGTGCAATGACATGACTGTCAAGATACCTGTAAGTGTGCAGAGTGAAGTACCTGGGAGAGTCCTGTTGGGGAATGACTTAAAAACTCTTGGAGTTGTATCTAGCAGCTAAAGGAAACAGGAGCAGACTAGGAAGGCCAGAGAGAGTACCTTAAAAGGCTCTCAAGAGGAGATTATAGAAGAAGATATAACTCCCAGTTACCGGACTTACTGACTTCAAAAAAGAAGGAGGAAAAGCGGAAAACTAAAACCTCCAGGAAAACCCAGCCAGCACTCCTCTGCTACTAACAAGGACATCCCCGAGAGGACTGTCCAAAGTCAAACTCTGACTCCATCACCAGCTGAGGCTGAGTCTGTGGAACAACCTTGTGTGGTTGAATCAGCTGCTGAGGAATCAGAGCTGGAGGAGGACCTTGCCCCTGTTGGAGATCTGGATCCCGCAGACCTTCCTGAGCTGCAGTCCTTACTGGCAGAAGGTGGACCCTATAGGGCAGAAATCAGCCGAGGTCAAAGAGAGTGTCCTACTCTTGAGGGTCTTTGCCAACAGGCAGCTTCCCTGCTGGATAGACAAGAGCCAGGGAAGCATAGGTTGTACTGGGAAGATGGCCTGTTCTACAGTGAACTGACTGAGTCTATCCCAGGGGACTACAGAAGACTTGTAGTGCCTCTTGAAAGCAGACTCCAGTTCCTACAGTTAGCCCATGAGATACCTTTGGCTGGTCACTTAAGTTTTAAGAAGACCAAGGAAAGGCTCTCTTTATATTTCTACTGGCCTAAGTTGGGGTCTGATGTAGATAAGTTCTGTAGGAGCTGTCACACTTGCCAAATCTCTGGTAAGAGTGGAGCTAAGAATGTGGCACCCTTGGTGCCTCTCCCAGTGGTGGGCGTCCCTTTTGAGAGGGTAGGAATCGACATTGTTGGTCCCTTAGACCCTCCAACATCTCCAGGAAACAGGTTTTTCCTGGTTGTAGTAGACCATGCTACTAGGTATCCTGAAGCCATACCTATTGGAACTGTTACAGCTCAGGCTGTGGCTAAGGCCCTACTTTTTTACCAGGGTAGGTTTTCCTGAGGACGTTATCTCTCACAGGGGATCCAATTTTATGTCCCACTACATGCAGGCCATGTGGAAAAACTGTGGAGTAACTTACAAGTTCTCAACTGCCTACCATCCTCATACAAATGGATTGGTAGAGCGGTTCAACCATACAATGAAGAGCATGATAGGTGCTTTAGAAGAACCCCTTAGGAGAAAGTGAGACCTTCTACTGCCATGCCTTCTATTTGCTTATAGAGAAGTCCCTCAGGAGGGATTTGGATTTAGTCCCTTTGAACTTCTCTATGGCCATCTAGTTAGAGGCACCTTGGCCCTGATTAAGGAGGGGTTGGAGAGTGCTCCTTCCCCCAAGCCAGTGAGCCTGACTATGTGATAGGTCTCCAGAGGAGAATGTTACTCATGATGGCAGAAGCATCAGATAACTTGAAACCAGGTCAGGCTCTGGTGAAGCATTGGCATAACCAGAAGGCCAACATGGTTGAGTTTTCTCAAGACCGGCAAGTTCTAGTTATGGTACCTACAAGGCAGAGGGCCTTACAGGACAAATGGATAGTACTCCTCAAGGTTGTGGGTAAACTTGGAGAGGTCAACTATCTGGTGGATTTAGGCAATCCTAAGGAGGCTCCCTGAGTCTTTCACACCAACCGTCTACAAGCTTATGTCTCAAGACCAGAAGTGGGAGCTTTGCTTCTAGCTTCAGCTCAAGAGGAGGAGGAGAGTGAATCTATACATGACCTACTCAGAGGCCAGCCTTTAGATGAGAAAATAGAAGGTGTTATCTCTCTTCTAATTTGACAGCTGAACAACAGGAGGAGTACAAGTTTCTGTTTAATCAGTTTGCCTTCCTGTTTTCACTATCACCAGGCTTGACCCCTTGGGGCCAGCATGATATTCACACTGGTGACTGTGTACCTGTTAAAAGCAGAGGTTACAGGATGTCAGATCATGTAAGATCCCACATAAAGGAGGAGGTCAACAAGATGCTTGATCTTGGGGTAATAGAGCCCTCTACAATTCTGTGGTCTAGTCCAGTTGTTCTAGTACCAAAGGCAGAATCCAAGGAGTTGCGATTCTGTGTGGACTATAGAGCTCTTAATGCAGTCACCAGGATTGATGCCCACCCTTTACCAAGGACAGATGAACTGGTGGATAAACTTGGTTCAGCCAAGTACCTCGGTACATTTGATCTCACTTCAGGCTATTGGCAAATAGCACTGACAGACCATGCCAAGGAGGAAACTGCATTCTCAACCCCAGCAGGCCTCTACCAGTTTAAGGTAATGCCTTTTGGACTAAAGAATGTACCTGCTACATTCCAAAGGATGGTTAACCAGGTTCTGAATGGGATGGAGGACTTCTTTATGGCATACTTGGATGTCATTGCAGTGTTCAGCCCTACTTGGAAGGAACATGTTGACCACTTAGGATATGTTTTGCAGGCTCTTGAGCAGGCCCATCTGACTATAAAGGCAAGTAAATGTCAAATTGGTCAGAGCAAAGTGGTCTACCTTGGGCATGAGGTAGGAGGAGGTGAAATCAGGCCTTTGCCTAGCAAAGTACAAGCTGTACAAAACTGGGCCACCCCTACTAGTCAAACCCAAGTGAGAGCCTTCCTAGGCCTCACTGGGTACTATTGTCAAAACCGTAAGGGATGATAGGTAATCGACCCCCTCTCCCGAACCACAGAAGCCGAATAGATCGACCCCCCTCCCACCATGGTTGGCACGGGCATCTGAATATAATATCACAGAGAACCACGTGGCAGCCAATGGGTGTGAGACAGAGTTAGGGAAAGGGTGTGGAATGGCAAAGGAAAGATGGGGAGACAACATACAATTCACAATTGTCTAACATCGCAAACTAATAATACCACCAAGTATGTACTCCTAATCCTGGACCCTCACCTATCTCAGACTTTTCATAGTATTCCCAAACCTCCTACCGAAACCCGATTTTGCATATCACATAGAACATGAATGATTAGCACAGATAGCAACAATTACATGACCCCACAATGACAGCAAGCTGAATGGCACAAACAAGGAAGGTTCTTCCATTATGAATTGAACGTGAACACATGGCCCATTGGGCTAGCAAAGCAACAAATAACATGAAACATAGCAGAGACTGTGACAGGACTCTGCCCCTCTGCACAGGCATAGAGAAATAACATGAACTCTTGTACCACGTTTCTGGATTATATTATACTCATCACAGGTTGTGTGGTTTCTCCAGAGAGTATTCATTCATGCTCGAAATGTTCCTGCCCCTATGGAGGGTCTTATTGTCATCTCATTAACCAAAATGCCCAGAAAAGACGAGCGCATGACTTGTGTAACTTAATACGCGGACTAGCTGCAATTCAGCCAGGCCCCAACAGAACATAGACACCCACTTGTCCTATTAAATGACCATAAATTAGGAAAAACACTCATCTGTGTGTCCGGGTGTCTCGTAAGAACACCCGGACCTCCAGGAATGACGCCGTCAATCCGCTGTGAGCAGGACGCTCACCGCCGTGGAAGGAAGCGGGATACGCTCACCGCCGCGGAAGGAAGCGGGATACCGGCTCCAAAGTCACCGCTTGCCCGGTTCAGCTACTCATTACAGCAGGCAAGAGTTCCCGAGTGCTGAATACTGAGCGGCTCTCATTCACCGCTTGGAAGGTTAAGTACCCGCCTGCATGCCTGCTCCTCTCACGCTGGCTCCTGTAGAAACGCCGTGGCCGCCCGTGCTGCACAATCAACAATTATCAGTACCAGTGCACGGGCGGCCAACAGTTTAGTAGGCGCCTCAATTACCAGCAGCTGGTGAATGGCGCGAGGAGTTCTGAACTACCCCCGCCCCTCAGCCTACTGGGAAATGTAGGTTCTTGCCTTATTTCCTATTATACGGTCGCCAAGGCTTGCCCCAATTCTGTTTCTTGACAACTATAGGAACTTCATAGAAAGCTATAGGACCATAGCTTCTCCCTTGAATGTGGCCTCCTCTCCCAAATTCCCTAAAAAGGTCAGGTGGAATGAGGAGTGCACTCAAGCATTTGAAGGCCTAAAGAAAGCCCTTTGTCAAGCTCCAGCGCTAAGAGCTCATCACTACAACCAAACCTTCATTGTGCAGACAGATGCTTCAAATGCAGGTATTGTCATGATGCCTACCCCCGGGCGTGCGGATTGAGTCCATCAGCCCCAGGAGCAGGCATCCAGATACTCATTAAAACCCCAACAGCCCCGGCTGGGGGCTGTTTGGATTCAGTCCTGGCGCCTCAGGCGCCAGGCTCATCATAGAAATCAGTCCTGGCGCCATAGGTGCCAGGCTCATAGACTTTGCTTACCTTATGCAGACCATGCTGCAAATGAGTCCAAGCCAACGTGAGGCCTGGATGGGACTATTTTATTGCAGGGATTATTTTTTACTCAGGTGTGGTTCTGGGGAACTTCTTACCTCGGACTACTTTGCAGGCTATTTAAACCACAGCCGAACAGCAGCTCATGCTTCGTTTTATTCTGCATCCAGCAGCGTAACGCTCACCGTGTCTGCAAGTCAGCATCCAGTCTTCTGCCACGCCCGCCTCGAATCCGGAGCTCCAAGACAAAAGGAAAAGAAAGGAGAAGAGGTTAGATCACGGACATTATTTGATTCCTTACCTGATTCCGGACCCAGCACATCTCCGAGCCTGGAAAGGACATTATTTCAACACGCGTCACTTCGCCAGCAGCAGCGCAGCGTTATACTCACCAGTCCACCGCATCTTTCAACTCGGCGCTGCCTCCATCATTTTCTTCATCGAAACCCAGCACCTGGGGGGGAAACAAAAGGAATAACAAGGTGAGCCGAGAAAACCGACAAAGACAATCTCTTTGCCACCATAGGCTTACCTGCTTTACCACCGGAGGTATTATCCTTTAATTTGCCGCATCTTTCTATTCCGCACCTATAAAAGGAGAGAAAACAGCAAGTTAAACTCATGCAACTTTTACCGGACAGTGCTTGGTAATACAGACTCTTACCTGAACGCTATCAGCTGCCTCAAGGCAATATTCTTTTGGACCCAGCTGCAACCTAACGAGGGAATGGAACAAGAGTGAACATCGGACATATTGAACTCTTCGAACTTTATAGACACTGGAGTCAGTATTCCTCCTGAACTCCTCCAGTACCTTCAAACCAGTGAAGTAACTGGTATCTACGCGCCCCTGCATGCCATGCAGGATGGAGATCTCATCATTTAAAAACATAAGGTGAGGGTACCAAGAGGGGATATCGGAGGTGATTAGTGGGGAGAACGAGAACAGTTGGGGGGGCCATCACTAAAGTCCACGGGTGGCTAAATCGCTTTCTCCACTTGCAGGAGAATACTTCTATGAGTCCAGCAGACAAGATTAGGCGGGCCAGTCCACACTGACATCTCTTCACTACACATCACGTTGGTGGAGACCGCAGCTTTCCGGGTCCAATCGACGCCCCTCTGGGAACCAGGTGAGCGTAACAGGTATAGGTGCAGTTCTGAGTCAGCTGGATGAGAAAGGTAGGGAGCACCCCATTTGCTTCATCAGCAGGAAGCTGAAGGAACCTGAGAAAAGGTGGGCAACCATTGAAAGAGAATGTTTCATTGCTTTTCGAGATGTTCTTGCAGTGCAGCTTGACTCGTTGGACTCGTTGGTTCCTGTTCCAGTCAGAGGGCCCTTTCCTCTAATACAGAGTGTAGTGGAGGAGCGAGGAAGGAGAGAAACCCCTTGGATTGGACCGGAGTGCGGGTGACCTGGCAACTCTGGGAAGCCCCCGAGACATCAGAGAAAAACCAGATCCAGATGTGTCTGTTGCCGTCGAGTTTTTGCACGGAAAATATGTTGGAGCTTTTTTGGAGGTGCGCTCAGGGGGCCTCTGTAGCATCTGCGTTGTGCTGCACTGTGCAGGTGCTTGTGCTGATCAAAGATGCAGATTATAAGTACTACAAGTACTATAACTACTGCAATATCTTTCACCCTCTATCCCTCTTACCCTCTTTTACCCTCTCAACCTCCCGACCTCCCAATATTTACCAACAATTATTAACAACGCCAGCTCTCTTCACTTCTCCTAACCCTGGCAACCCTTACTGAATACTGACTAAGGTGTTAGGAGTTAGAAACCCAAGAGTGTGCATGTGTGCAAAAGGGGCTCTGAGTTTTGGCTTGAGTGGCCTATAGCCTACGGCCGGTCGCAGAGGCAAGCAGTCTCTGCAGTTTACTCCACTCCAGTGTACATGTGTCCAGCTCCTTGAGCCAAAGTCTTTTTTTTTCAGTGCTAACTTAAGGGGAGGACTCTTAATCCCCCTTCTGACCGCTGAGCGGCCGCGAAGCCGACGCAGAGGCAAGCAGTCTCTGCAGTCTATGGCAGCGACGGCAAGACGAAAGGCCCCTGACCCGGCTGGTGACAGCGTAGGGAGAAACCTGAGGAGCTTTAGACCACGTCTCCCGGGTCTCACTTGGAGCACCGTTGAACTACCAGAGGAAACAGAGTTGAACGAACATCTGAGGGTCGTATCTAACACCTGGCAAAACACCCTTCTCAGATTCCTTCCGAAGAAGCCAGGAATGCTCCTGAGCCCCTACCAGCAGGAACTTTCAATTTTCCACCAATCGAGTCGGCGAGGATGAACCCGCTGAACCACGTAGTCGAGGACAATGAGGGGGCCTGTGTTAATGACGGCGCACACGCCCCTGCTCCACATGACACACCCTCGAGCCCGGTAAAGGGCAACGCGGAGGTCCGTGCCCAGGCTATTTTCCAGACCTAGAGAAGCCTGACCCACGACCCAAGAATCCTCCAGAATTAACATCAGGTCCTGAGCCGAAGACTCCCCCTCAAAACAAAGAAGCGCCCGGGCTTTCCTTTTCCACCCGGGACCGCAGCCGACACCAGCGCCTTCACGGTCCAGCAGGATGCTATAGTTGTTGGACAGGCGAGCATGAGTGTGAAAGCAACAATCATGATTCACACGAACGTGGAAGAAGAGGACATGCGAACCCCCCCCTGGCGAGGAGAAGTTCTCGACCCCTACCTCCCCTGATTCAACATTGGGGGCATTGCCCTCATCCCAAGTCCAGTCCAACCCCAGTACCGGCCCAGGACTCCCCGGTGGGGGGGGGGGGGTAATAGCTCTCTTAGCCCTCGGAGGCAGTCAAGTGCAGTACTTCCAAAAAAGCGATCCTGCCCACCTGGGACTCAGAAGGACTCTAATGGCGTTTCTACCATAGACAGCCACGACATCCGAGACCCTGTGGAGAAAGGTGGCCCAGGCCGGCCCCTAATAACGAGACCATCTAGCAACACCCAAAAAATGATATCCCGTAGAACTGTACAGTCAAAGGTGCCATATAAGAGAGGGTTAATGGGAGCGAAAAGTCTACTGGCCTCAAACCCCTCTGCTTCTCTGAACACGCTCAAAGAGTTCTTTGGCAAAAAAGCGTGCCGAGAAGGTGAAATCCACCAGGATCTTTCTGACGCAGAACTATTGGCCATTGTTGAACACACGGCCACGTATCTTTCCAATTTAAATTTACCCCTCAAGGACTCCATACCTGCAGAGGGAAATGCTTGTAAGAAAGTGCCATTAACATGGACGCCTGCTCCCCTAAATTGGCACTTTGGAAAGCCACAGAATGTCCTGGGAGAGAACGGAGGACGGGGGGCAGAAGTGGAAGACAGCTCTGCAGAAAGCAGCAGCCCACCTGAGGTAGCGCTATGCACTGATGCTCAGCCTGTACAAGAACTGGTAGCTGTACAGGCAGAAGCCAGGGGGGGGAGAGATAGTAATGGCTATACCTGAAGAGTGGAAGAAGGGCGTAGTCCCCAGCAATACGTGTGAGGCAACGACTCCAGTGGCCCGACACGAGAGTGACCTTCCCTCGCATCTTCAACAGGATCAAGCACCCCACGAACGGGCTAGCCACCCCCCTCAAGAGCCGAACAATAAATCCGGCCACATTCCAAAATATACAAGCATCGGAAGAGAGTCAAGTTCAAGAATTCCACCCCTTAATAGACGCCTCAGCAAAATTTCTTTAAGGCCACCCAATGAAACCCCCCATAAGAAGTTGGACCCAAGACCATTCTTTCTAAAGTTACCATCGCCTTGGCCCCATTTGGGAAGTTGTACAAATGACTCAACGACACCCTCAGAGATCAAAACACTTTAATATCCTTGAAATCTTTAACCACAAAGGGGCAGACCAACAGGCCCAGAGAAAAAGAAAGGCCTTGAAGCCAAGAATCCCTGAGCCCCAGGGCGGGGTGAAGTTTCACTCTCCCAACCCTGATGGAAAAAGGGAATCACACGATAGCAACAAGGAAGACTCACCTCTTCATAGCAGAAAAGTATTCAAATTGAAGCCTCCTGACCAGCGGGATGATCCCAGCAAGAGTTCAGACCAGACGGGGGAAGACTCATCGAGTTCAGTAGACCTAATGAACATGAGCGTATACACGGTGGAGGAATCGGAATCCGAAATTCTGGACATTCCCCAGCAAAAAAGAAAAAAAACAGAAACTCAGGAGAACAGAGCAACGGAGGAGCCAAAAACGAAAGCTCTGCTCATAGACTCACCGTCTCCAATGCCAGGCTTACCGAAGAAGGCAAGAGTTTGTCAGAGAAAAGTGTGTTCCAGCGGGGACACCTTTCTAGAAAGCACTCCCTTAAGAACACGAAAATGGATGCCTCACCCGATGACCACCTATGAAGTGACCTCAGAAGACCCGTGGCTGAGTCCAAAGGGCAAGGGAAAAAACTGACTAGCATGGGATTTGACCTGACCTACGCAACAGCGGATAGCACAAGGAAAAAGCTACAACACGAGAAGATATGCCAGCCTCCTCTGCCCTTCTTGTCAAGGGGAAAACGGTATTAGACCAAGGCTTGACTCGTCGGGCAGTCCAGCGCGAGTGTCCCTGATTGGCTATGGAAAGCAGGCAGGCTTCAGCATTTGGGATCTGACAGTGATAATGATGTGACTAGACGTACTCTTTATCTAAAAGTAGCGACCGGCAGGAAAGCACTAGGAAAACCTTCTCTGTGAGGTCTCCTGAGCGAGTCCGGAATCAGAAAGGGCCCAGCACCCGTATGAACTTTTAATTAACGAATTAACGGAAAAGTCTCAAGACTCAAAATGGACATCAAGAAACGACCTAAACGAAAGAAGGATGGCTCTGAACACTAAACAAAAGGGAGGCCGCTGGTCACTCGCCATGCCCCAGGCAAGAATAAAATAGCCATCACAAGACTCAATCTCAGGCTCTCACAGTAACAACAAGCCTGCTGTGGTCCCCCCTAATTCCACTCTGAAGATGGGTTCCTGGAACACAAGGGGCTGCTTGCATCTGACCACCAAGACTGATGTAAATTTGTCAAATGTTGACGCCTGTGTTTACAAGAAACTTAGCTTTGTGATAAACACTCCCTAGGCGGCTTCGAATTAGCTCATTCACCTGCCCAACAAGGAGCCAAGGGTAGGCCAAGATCTGGCCTAATCACCGCTATCGGGTCGGGCAGTGGCCTTCATCTAAAAAAAGTATTAAAGGCATCAGAGTTCATCTTGGCTCCCATCATCAAATGGTCTGGGAAATCTAACCCTCTTGAAACCAATCAACAGGCAGAGATTCTGTTGATAAATACATATTGGAACCCTAAACAAGTGAACAACGAGCACTTAATTGATCAAATGGAACGCCTAATTGATTCATCTTTGATAAAGAGTAAGTCTAGTCACATCATTATAATTGGGACTTGAATGTTGACCTAACCCGGCTGTTGGACTCCTCACAAGGTAGAGCCCGCCTATGGACCAACTTACTGGATGCCAGAGAACTACATAACCTTCAACAGACGTGGGGGCCGAAGGACGAAAAAATCCCAACATGGGAGAGAAAGGACCAAACTGCGACAATTGATTACATCCATGTCTCACACAGCCTACTGACATTATTGGAATCATTCAAGGTGACCAGGACAATACACAGTGATCATAACATCTTGACTTTTGCTTGGTTTTCACGTAGACTCGACGTTCATCGCACTAACCCAAATTTGGAATCCAACTCGAGTGGCACAAGGCTGAGCTTGACAGAGTCAGCAATCGCCCTGCTCACTCAGAATTACGTAGAAGAGAAGAGCCGTGAAACCTCAGGTACAACAAATTTAGCCGACTACTCCACAGCTCTATCAGTCTTCAAATCAAGAAAAGGAAAGAATGTAACAACTCTAAACCAACTCAGCACAGATTAAATGAACAACTGGTGGAAAGAAGAAAGCGGGTGAGAAAATTGAGACGCAAAGCAGCTAAATCGACCTCCAAACTCAAAAGGGAGGAGGCTGCAATTGCATTTAGAAACTACAAATTCTGGCTGAGGTTAACCAAATTCCAACGCCATCAAGAAGATGCAGAAGCAATGCTTCGCACTATCTGCGGAAATAATACTTGAGATTTCTGGTCGCTAATTAAGGGCGATGCTAAAGGAGTGAACCAAGCACTACAAAACTCAGTGGGTGACCAAAGGTGGGAAACACATTTTGAGGACCTTTACAGAGCCCCGGAGAACTCGCACACATCACAACCCACGAGAGCGGGGGCCATCTGGTCGGTCCCGATGGATTTAGACACGATTCAATCGAAAATAAAAAATTTCAACGGATCCAGGGCGGCCGGTCCAGATGGCATTACCAATTTTAACTTTTAAAAAAAATTGGAATCTTGGTCAATTTTTATAAAGGAGGTGTTCACGAACTGTATTCGCTTAGCTGCAATCGCGCCTACTTGGAAAAAGGCGATTGTGGTACTGATCTTTAAAAAGGGCTCAAAAGACAATCCTTCCCACTATCGGCCAATCGCCCTACTAGATTCTATAGGGAAACTCTTTGTTGCTCTGATCCTGGATAATTTACAGGCTTGGATATCTACTTTTGGTTTGGGGTGACAGCGGAAATCTTGGCCCTGACCGCACTCAAAGCTAAAGTCCTAGAAGGCTGGCCAACAATCTACATGTCATTTATTGATCTGGTCCAGGCCTTTGACCGGGTAGATAGAGTAATTTTGTGGGAAAAATTGTAACACCAAGCTTGCCCTCCAGAGATCTTGGACCCTATAAAAGCTCTGTACTCAGACACCTCCATGTGTGTCCGCCTAAACCACAAAGGCTTACTATCTTTGTGGATAAAGACAGGAAGAGTGGTGAAACAGGGCTGCCCGTGGGCCCTGCACTATACAATGCCTACACGGCAGACTACATGGATTGCGAGGACAGAGTACGATGCTTCCCCCCGACATTGGGCGAGAGTAAAATCTCAAGACTGCTTTATGCAGGCGATATAATTATCATGGATCACACGCCGATAGGTCTACAGAGGCAGATCAACAATCTAGCTACATACCTGAAAGACAATCTTCAGATGAATTTAAACAAAACGAAAATCTTGGCCTACAGAAAGAGCACCAGGAAAGTGCAGAACCTCACCTGGTCAGTGCACAACAAGTCCCTGGAACTCGTGAACAACTTTAAATACTTGGTAATCATATTGAATGAAAATCCCAAAGAAGTCCCAATGCAAGAGAGCCTAATGACAAAAGCCTGCCATCTAATTTCAGACTTGTGCGCTGGCCACCAAATTTGGGCACTTTACAATGTCCCCAACTCTGATCTGCTACAAATCAAAAGTTATCCCAAGTTTAACTTGCGGGGCAGAAGCTTTGCCCTATCTACCGGCCAGCTTCTGGCCAAGATTAGAAGGTCTATATTGGAGGAAGGTCCTTAACCTCCCACAATCCCTAACAATTGCATTGATAAGGACGGAGCTTTCCCTGCAATCCTTGGGTTCAATTGTGGCATGGAATGAAGCGATGCTTTACCGAATAAACTTGCTCCCTTCGCCCCCGCACATCTTGAAGGAAATAAATCAGGAAATCCAAGCAGGGTCATGTAAAATGCTTCAGGAGTGGGCGTCCAGGACTCAAACACTCCTACATTTGGTGGGCAGCTCGGAAGAAGAACAATTCAGTAAAAGTAAAAAAACACATACTGGAGAGAGATTGGATACACACCCTGGAAGAAGCATCCTCCTCCAATTTGGCACAAGATCTGCCACCTAACATGACCAAAGTGAATGGCCTAAAAGCTTACCTGGCAAAATGCACAGATAAGAAACTCTGCGAAAACCTCTTAGGAATTTGCTTAAATAGCCTTCACACAAAGGAAATCTTGGCCAGAAGGAAACAATTGGAAACAAAATAGTGCCGGTTCTTCCTCCAACCAGAGATGACCGAAACAATTAAACATCTTCTGTTAAATTGTACAGGGGTGACAACACCACGCTCCCTCCACTTGGGCCGTTTGTTCAGAAACTTGCACTGCTATGATGAAGAAGAATGGTGGAGCCGGCTCATGAGTGGGGATAAGACGTCATGGATCATCGCAGTGGTGGGATTCCTCCGAAGCATCGGCCTACTCAACTGACGAACAAGGCCCATGGATGTAGAGACATAACCTGGGAAACTCCGAAAGACAAGCACTGAAGGAACTGATTGGAACAAATAACGACTTGACTAATTCATGGAACAAGTCTTGTAAAAATTGTTTTTATACAATTAAACCAAGTAAAATAAAAATAAAAAAAAAGAAAGAGAATGTTTTGCTTTTGTGTGGTCACTGAAGAAGTTTAGACCATACTTGTATGGATCTACTTTTAGGACTCAGAGTGACCACCAACCCTTGAGATGGTTGATGCAAATGAAAGGGGAAAACCCTAAACTACTGAGATGGTCAATCAGCCTGCAAGGGTTTGATTTTACTATTGAACACAGGTCTGGGTGTCACCACCAAAATGCTGATGGTCTCTCCAAGATGTCTGACCGACTGGAGTAAGGAGATTCTTCCAGGAGTGGATTAAATCCTCCTGTCCCTTAGTCTGGGGGAGGTGGAGCGAGTGTTAGGGAGAATTCTCAAGAATGTGCTCATTTCCCTTACCTTTTGAGAACCCCGCAACTTTGCTGTATTTCTAGGATTACATTTTTTACGTGGGAAGAGTGTGAGCCTTTTTTTCCCCATTCTTCCATGTATTTTGATGTGTGTTTTACGTTTGTGTTCTTTGGTTATGGAGTTTTAAAACAACTCCATAGGCATCATTTTTTTCTGTGTGTCACACAGCACCTTCAGTACAGTGGCACAGGGATGTCTTTCAGACTTTCCAAGGTTTAAATACCTTCTCTGGGACTGCCTAATGTCTCCCAGAGCATGTAAAGTTAAATTAACTTTACTAGTCTCTTTAAATTTACTGACCCAGCACACACTATCTTCCTATAGAGTGCTGGAGGGGTTGCCTAGCATCCCCTGAGTCAAAACACTCATGTAACAGTAACATGTTGCCCTTTCCTACTTTAAATGGCTGGTGGCAGTGGTTTACAGCAAACTACCATAATTTTTCACAACCGCGAACAATGGTAGCTAAAAATTGGGTCAGCCTTTTTTTTCAATATGGCGTCCAAGACCTATCTGTAAAAACAAACTCCGGTCAACATTTCTCGCCATTTCTTTTAGGAAAGTTCCTTCTTGTGTTTGTCTCTGCGTGCCAAACCAGGTTTGGTCCCTTTGTTCGTTGGCCTATGGCAGGCTTTAGTGCTGAAGCCCTCCTCTGGCTCCTGATTGTCTTGGATGGACAGGATGTGAGGGAGGTGCCCGAAACTCCCTGTGCTTAGTCTCCAAGGAGACCTGAATGCACTATGGCGTGATTGGCCGGCTGGTCATCCGGCAAGGACAGCCACCCTGCTGTGTCAGTGACAGCCAGACTAGAATGAATGGGGGAAAACTGTTTAAAAGCAGGTGTCTGGGACTTGGAAAGCAGAGTCGACCACTGGAACAAAAGAACTGAAGACAAGCTGAAGGAAGAGGACTGCTGCAACTCCTGGATGACCGGTGAAGCCCTGCTACAGGTCCGAATTGCCTGAAACTCCATCGACAGAGAAGCCCTTCAAGGTTAACTTCTTCCCTTGAGTTTAGTGGGAACAACCAACTCGTAAGCCGCCTGGACACCGCCCCCTCCTGTTCAAATTTTCTGCAGAGTGCTGTGGAAAACCGGATAGCCAGTGGGAAGGATACCAGTTTGTGGTCTTTAAGGCACTTGCACCTTAAACCAATGTTTTGCCAAGCTTGTGGCCTCATCCCTTGGCAGTGCAGGAACCTCCCGACGTCTTCCTTCTTGGCCCCACGACTGAAGCTCAGGAACAGCGATATCTGCTCGAACTGCCAGGAACAACTGCCTGAGCTACACAACTTCTTTACTTTAAAGGTACTGTGCAAACGCGGCACGGAAATCTTTTCGGCCACGGAGAAATTTTGTTAAACTTTCCCGACTTCGGAGGCTTGTCCTTCCCCAAACATTCGTCAAACTTTTCACCTAACCAGATCCGTGGCAAACACTGAACCGTTTACTACCAGAACTGTGTTATCCTATACAAAGACTCTGAACCATTGACTTTGGCCCAGGCCTATGAACTGAATTGCTGGTTGTAGTTTACTGAAACCCTTTGCACTGCCTATGAAAGTATTTGTGCTGTTGATTCTTGTCTTTTTACCCCTTTTAAAGTATCTGAATTGGCATTTTGCTCCCACTTCAGGGGAGCTGAACTTATTCAGTAACTTATTGGTTGTGTATTTGTAGTATATTAGCAGATGATATTGAGCTACTCTTACTAGTGTAATGTTTTCAAACTGACTGTAAATGTATATTCGTTTACCAAGAAACCTTGAGTAAAGTGTTGTTTGAATCGCTGTATTTGTTGGCCCTATGTGTAACTTGTTCTACTGCTCACTCAATTCTTGAGATACGTCTGGCTGCTCAGCCACTGCTTGCTACCACATTACTGTGTAGTACAGGCTTGTACCAAAGGTAAAATTGTACTGACACTTGTAGTCTTAACTGCATGTATTGTTCCCAAAGGGTACTGCGTGTGATTCTGCCTAACATTCCTAAAGAAAGACTGACTTTTATTATTTCTCTTAACATGAAATACCTTTCATTTATAAGAAGTTGAAGCATATAACTATTGAAGAAGAGAACACGCATTGCCCAGGCCAAGACTCTCCCCATATTAACTGTGAAACCAACCTTTCATAAAGTAAGAAGCAATCTAACTGTACTGTGAAGTTGATAACAGTTATATTGTCCTATGATCCAAGTGTGCAAGCATTACCTGAAGCTAAGAGAGTGGCACTAAGGCTTCTGGGTAATTTCCTGCACTTATAACTGGCAGAAAGGCGCAGACAACGTTGGGGAAGGAAATCTGGCTGCTTATAAAGACTATTTTGAAGTTGATGCAACCTGTAGTACCAAAGACTATGAAAGACAAATATAAGTGAGTCTTAAAGGCAAACCGAGGTTGTTATTGTGTCAGACAGACAAGAAATGCAAAGATGCTGCCCCCTTTGAAGAGAGTTATTCGGAGGAAGAGTGCTTTGCCTGCTTGAAGTTGTTGAAGTACTTTAAATTATCTCTTGTTGAAGCCTGTCTAGAAGTCCAAAATACTGAAGCTGTGGCAGTAGTCCAAAATACTGAAACTGTGGCAGTAATCCAAAATACTGATGCTGTGGTAGTAGTTCAAAGTACTGAAGCTGTGGTGGTATATCTGGTTGTCAGTGGATGTGACATTGTAGTAGAGTACTGTGAGACAAAGGTGGCTGTTCTCATAGTGAATCAAATATAAGAAAAATTGTTGAAGTAGAAGCAGTAGCACTGAGAAGTCATACTGACAAATATACCATTGCACATTCTAAAACTGTTACCCAAGAACTGTGTATCGCTGTCAGTTGTGTATATTGCATTTCTCTTTGAACTGTGGCACGATTTCATGAAGAGGTGACAATGCATAGTGGCTAGAATTACCATTGGTGCTATTTGGAACAAGTGGAAAGTGGATATTTTGCCAAGAAGAAGAGATTTGCTAGTAGAACTTTGGTTAACAAACTTTTCCATTCTCTTTGGCATATCAAGAACTGATTTAAGATATTTCTTTCATTGGTTGAATACTAACTGATCTGACTTTGAATACTGGTGAATGGAAACACCCAGGAGATTGTAAGGTTGTCCAGAGACTGTGAATGTTGTTCATGTGATGTTCCTTTGCCATATATTTTCTTTGTGTATTTGTTGTTTAGTGTTAGGGCCATTTATCCTGTTTTAGAGTGTGTCCCCTTAGCTTTAGTTAGGCTGGGAAATCCTCAGCAGAGTATGGGTAGTGAGGCGTGTCTTTTATATATTTTCTTAAATAAAATGGCGAATTTGGATAAATCAACAAACAGTTGTCTGCCTCCCATTACTGACCCCTCACACCTACCGATGACAATTCAGTGTTAAGGTGATATTGCATAAAGATATTGCCTTTCTTTGATGTATCCATTAAAGGAACACAACAGCACTATGTGCAGGGCTGTTGTGTGTTTGTCAGTTGTTAGGGCTAGTTGCAGAACCAGCTGCATTGTCCATGACCCAGTGGAAGATGCATGGCACTGCGAGTGGAGAGGCCTGCCTTTTGCATTCATAAAAACATCTGCATTTAGCATTGGAGTAACATGACATTCTACACTTATGACATAGAACCCTACAAACAAGATAGTACATTGCATTGGGATAGCATGTTGCCAAAACCTGTGGTAGTCTGACATGGCATAAACCATGTGAAACCTTCATAGCGGTGTTGTATACTGAGAGTGCACAAAATCCATTGCAAATGTGCAGTTGCCATGTCTTAAGTAGCCTCGCATTACAAAAACAGTGAAAGCCAACCATTCCAATGTTACCTGTACAAAAGAATATTGCATTTCATTTCTTCCGTCTTGTGCTCCATCCGTTGCCAGAGCCGGGCAGCATAGTAATAATATATCTGCTACACCAGATACCGCAAACCTCTATCTTAAAACCCTGCCCAATATTCACTGAGTGCGAGAAAGTTTGCACTTGTAATATGTCCCACACAGTAATAGTCAAAGCATCAGAAAAGCCTAGTGATCGCATTGGCCAATTAGGTGTGACCACTTGTTCATGAAGGTGCAAACATGCCAACATGCACATGTCATTTGGGAGTTCCTTATCCAGCTCTATTTTTACTTTGCATTTTGGCACTTGTAGTTTTGCTTTTTCCATTATAAATCGAGGAATACAAGCCCCAGAATAAAAAGAGCAATCCATGGTTAAGTAAGCATCTCCCAAATGACGAGAGCCATATTGACATGCTTGAAGATGTCTAGGCGGCAACAAAGACATATTTTCAAAGATTTCAATAGAAATCGGGGCCAATTAATGCTAGTGTGGACTCCGGTATAGCCTCTTTACAGAAAATAAATGAAGGCATGGGAGCAGTAACTAGCAATTTGCAAATAAAAAGGCAAAACTTGCTCTAGGTGAGGCAACTTTGCAAATAAAGTCAGGGCAGAGAAACATTCACAAATGCAATATGGATAAAAGCACACCTTTCAGTTCTTTATCTTTGTGTTTGCCTGCTCCCTTAGGCACTCTTTGATGTCCTGGGTGTTAGTCTTAGCAGTGCATGGTGGTGGCGCGAGTTATGGTTGCTTAGCTTACCATAACTGGCGAATTTCAAGGGTTTTTCGGTTTTACTTGGAACCATAACGTCGCTTTGACAACGTTTTTTCACTGAATTTCATAGGTTTTTAGTAGCGCAACTTAACCATAACATCCCTTTAACAAAGTTTTTTCACTGAATTTCATAGGTTTTAAGTAGCGCAACTTAACCATAACGTCCCTTTAACAAAGTTTTTTCATTGAATTTCGTAGGTTTTTAGTAGTGCAACTTAACAATAATGACTTTCACTTTATATACATATTATATGGAACTGACTGAATCTCTTCTACTGTACTTGATGTCCGCAAACTCATTTAATGTTCGCGGACATGTTCGAAGAACAGTACCGATACCTAAAAAACTCTGGGGGGCTATGTTTGATTGTTATATCATAACATAGGAACATTTAACAAATTAAAAAAAAGCACACAAACACAGTATATGTACTAATACATAAGAAATGTAACCCATATATACAACACACTAACCATTCATTTAAATGCACTATGTTCTAAAATGGAATATGCCACAAGAAAATATTACCTCACAAGCACAACAGAACAGAGAACAAGAGCAGACCCACTGAGTACATAGGACATATCTTACCTGAAATAGTAAGTGTACTTAATTTTATTCATATATTTATAAACGTTCTGTATTAGATAAAAAAATATATTATCTTTTTTTTTCTCTCACAGAAATGTCTAGTACTCTGGAATGGCTAGAGGAACATTTCCCACATGAAGAAATGTCACAAGATAGTAAACACTTTATAATATAAACCATTTAATTATTATTATTTTGTATACATGTAACATGTATATATTTTTTTGTACAGGGCATAACAAAATAGAAACTACCTCTGAAGAAGCTGTTATGGAAAACACGCTTCACAGCATAAAAGAAAAAATTGATTTATTGTTGACCAATTTTAATAATTTGAAAACTTTTGTTGAAGATCATTTTAAAACAAAAATGTCATACCATTGCCCCACATGTACTTGTCCCCCCTCACCATATCCCAGTCAATTATCCCCAAACCCTCTCCATAACCCAAAACGTTTTGATGAGACTTCCATCCCTTCTTCACCTAATAACAATCCTGATGAAACCCCTAATTCTCCTGTTTTTGTTTCTGTTTCTGCCTCACATTCTCTGTCATAAATTATTAATATATGTTAAATAAAATGTAATTTTTATATTGTGTTGTAAATAGTTTCATTTTTAAAAAAAAAAACAATGTAGGTGTCCGCAGACAGTGCAGGTGTTCTAAAATGTTCGTAAATAAACAAAAATGCAGGTGTCCTGAAGAACACTATACCTGTCCGTACTGTGCGCTACCAAGTTGAAACTGTTCTAAGAACACACGCGGTGTCCTGAAATGTTCGTAAATAAATGAAAATGGAGGTGTCCTGAAGAACACTATACCTGTCCGTACTGTTCGCTAGCAAGATGAAACTATTCTAAGAACACACGCGGTGTCCTGAAATGTTCGTAAAAAAAAAAATGAAAGTGTCCTAAAGAACACTATATCTGTCGGTAGTGTTCGCTAGCAAGTTCGAACTGTTCTAAGAACACACGCGGTGTCCTGAATTGTTCGTAATGGGCGGTGTCCTGAATTGTTCGTAATGGAGGTGTCTTAAAGAACACTATACCTGTCCGTACTGTTCGCTATCAACTTGAAAATGTTCTAAGAACACAATTGGTGTCCTGAAATGTTCGTACATAAACGAAATTGAACGTGTCCTGAAGAACAGTATATCTGTCCTTACTGTTCGCTAGCAAATTTAAACGGTTCTAAGAACACACGCAGTGTCCTGAAATGTTTGTTTCACGTGTGACACAATTTTAATTAGTTCAGGACCCGAACAGTGTCCGTAGAACATCAACGCACATGCGCCAGCCAATCTTCGTGCATTTGGTGTCCTGCGGACATGCGTTTCCTTCGCGGACTTGTTCGCGAACGGATCATATGACCGCGCCCACGCTGATCGTGTGTTCTGAATGAGGACACTGTTCGGGTCCCCGAACAAATTAAAAGTACATTTTCAATTAATCCATAATATTTTTCAATAAAATCTCACCATGGCACAAGTCCCACATAGTAATCCTGAGTTTCTACATACCTTTTGAAACTTTTCAAACTTTTTTTTGTGTTCGATCTGTCCGCGGACAGCGCGCATGTCCGCGAACCGAGCACAAGCACCCCTATAAAAGACCACGCCCTAGAGCTTATTCTCATTGTGTTTCTGGCTATTCTTCAGAGCACAGCTATTTCTCCAGCAACTTGCTGATTACACCATCGAGATGGCATCCCTGGCTGCAGAACTGCCACCTGGTGCTGCACCTGCTTCAGCACCACCCCCACTCCCTCCACCACCACCACCTCCCCAAGGGCCTGAAGAGGGGAACAGGAGTGAGGATGCAGAGGAGGAAGAAGAGGATGATGAGAATGAGGTAGAGGAAAACCCTACTACCCGCACTAGGCGTGAGTCTTGGGTGTGGCGGTTATTTACCATTCATGGTAATGTTCCTAAGGCTCGTGCAAACTGTGTTACCTGCAATGAGTGCAAAATGATACTCAGTCATGGGAAGCACGGTAAGTACAGCTTTGGGACCACTACTATGAAGCAACACCTGAGGTCATTTCACTCTGGGGCTATTCACACGGTTGTACCTTGCGAAGAACGTAGCAGGTTGATTTCCTCTACTTCATCCTCTGTTTCTGATCCTGTCACCACAAGGACCACCTCTGTGGGACAGCGTCTTCCTCAAGCTGCCTCACAGGCCATACAGAATGCTGATGACCCTTACCTTTCGAGGGTCACAGTTGTATGTATGTACTGTGACACAGTACTCTGCAGGCTGGGAGCGACTTTGTAGTGCTTTTGAGACTATCGTCTCAGAGCACGAGAAGATCTGCTCACTACCCAAATAAAACCCACTCTACATCTTCCTCTCTCAACTCGCCCTTTCTTATCCCTGTTGTTGGAGTCCCCCTCTTTACCTTCCTTTCCCCTCCTCTGCTAGTGTGTCGTATATAAAAAACCAAAAAAATACAACATATCAAAAATCAAAAAAAAAATAAGGCTCTTTTCAGAGCCACCTTTCACAGTTAAAAAATAGAAGTGAAAATAAATGAGGCAGGGCCCTTTGTATTTTTTAGAAGTCCACGAACAGTTCGCGAACATTTAAAAAATTGGGTTGCTACCCCATCACAAACATTGCAAGTTTCTCTGGGAAGAAGTGGTGGCTCTGAAAAGAGCCTTTGGGTGGTGTTTGTAAGTCAAACATTATAAATGCTTAAGACCTACTTCAAAATGGTTGTTGTAATTCCAAAAAAGGTTGCAATGCATTTTGTACATTTCTCAGAAAAATCTGATTGCCAGCATAACTAAGATGGACTCCATCTCTACGAAAAATGTATGTACTACGCAACATAATATTTTCATTGTGAAAAGAGGACATGCCAAAATCTCTTAGAAAGGCACAAACAGCCTTATTAACATTGCGCTTTGCTTTTTCCATTTGTGGACCAAATGAAGAAGAACGAAGCCACATTTGTCTCTGCGCAATCCGTGAAAATATCACTTGAGAATTAGGAAACATGTCTATAACCTTCCCAAGTCCTTCTTTCATAGCATATTGCAAAACAATTCCAGTCACATGTCCTAAACTGTTCCCTCCACAATGAATTACAATTATGTCTGGATGTTGCTCTGTCTCCAAAGTAGCACAGAGAGGTAGCATGTCCAACCATTTCATTCCACGTACTCCATGCCGGTGTACTTCCACATGTGGGAATCCAAGATCTACAGCTACTCCAAAGCTTTCTGCATGCACCTTCAACCAATGTATCCACGAATCTCCCAAAATCCAAACAATCAGTTTTCTGAAACACACAGCCATAGCTATCTTTTGTTCTCTCAGCAAAAAGAGTATCTGAAAAACTCTCTCCCGGCACAACACACCCACTAAACTTTCCTGACCAATCCCTTTCAGTGCTTATTCTCATTTGCATGACTTCTGAACCCAAAAATCCCTGGATGTAACTCCCGATGTCCGCAAACTACCGCCATGTCCGCGGACATATCGTAATATGAACAGCCCTTCTACCATTTCCACTTCACTCTCTCTGCCATTCCCTCATTGGATGTAGCTAAAAAATCACATGACCATGCACCGATCACATTCAAGACCTCTAGATCTAACTGCATCATCATAGATCAGCACTGCAAATGTAATGTGAATCTCTCTGAGTACAAGTGTCATATCACTGGCAAGCACCATCTACCAGAAATACTGTACAAGTCTCCAAGATTTCTACTTGCAGCTCCATGCATATCCATATGCATGAACACAAACTTCAGATATGCATATTTTCTGTATAGTAGATGAACACATTTTCAAACATACTTTTAGCTTGTGTAATCTGTAAAACAAATTTACTGTATTTTTTTCAATATACTAAAATCAACTATCACTTATAAACCTTTATACTATTTACTTTCTTTATACACACACACTCAAATCATGTTAAACTTACATTTTTTAAATGAAATATATAGACTACATATATTCAAACAAAATTGCATGCAAGCACAATCTATGTTTAAATCTTTAAAAAAATACTTATACAATTTCATATTTTTTGGTTTTTATTTATTTAATTACTTTAATTTAGACATGACATTGAGGAGATATTACCTAGAACAGCTTACTTACAGAAATAGTAGTTTTCACTGGTATATTATAAATTTCACAAGACATAGTAAAGATATTTTTTTTTTGCTACAGTTAGTCATTCAATACAATTTGTTCATTAAGAACACATCATATGTACTGAACTGATGCAATGTATCTTATGTAAATAAATTAGTTTAATGGTTTTAAAGAAGGCACTGAGGATTTCAATTAAAAAAATCAATATCTAAATTAAAAACAGCGCTATATACAAACAAAGTTACTAATTTGAAGCTTTTACAATTGCAGTGAAGACCAGTCTACTGAAAAGAAGCAGCCGAATTCGAAGAACAAAGAAGAACTAAGAAGTTACCTGTTAATTTAAGAAAAAAAGTAAGTAGAATATCACCATAATATTTGTATTATTAATCAAACATACTATAACATTAATACAAGCTATTTGGGTGCCTAAAAATAGAGATTGTGTACCATTTTGTCCAAAAATCACCATGTCTTAAACAGCGATTTACAGCCAGAATGGCCCACAAATGTCTATTTTTGGACACACAAATTACCCAACTGAACCGCTACAATTTTCATATTATAGAACAAACAACTGTTTTAATTGTATAAATTAGTTTTACTATTTGTACTCTTCCACACCACTAGCTTACTTTTTTTTGTCATCTGAACCCCAGTTTAGTAACACATAAATTCAAGAATACCTATCCCTACTAGTTGTAGCTCCCAATGCACAATCACACACCATTACATACATCTTTATCATCTTACTCAAACACTCATGCACACAGCACACATACATTCAAGAACACCCCAACCCATATCTTCTTTATTTTTTTCAACAGACCCTAAAGAATGCCTACCAAAAGTCAAGTCCGTAGAAAGCAACGCAAAAGTAGAGCAAATGAAAATAAAAGTGTCCAACATAAGCATCCATCTCTAGCAGAATTTGTAAAAAAAGTTGAAACAAAACAGCTAATACAGTCATTTAGTGAAACACAAGAGGTTTCAAGTACAAAAACTTTGACTACTCTATCAAAATGTAAAACAAACCAAAAAACAATTAACAGAAAATCAGCTATTACTACGGATAAAACTACTTCTTCAAATTTTAATATAGTGCAAAGTAAGCATACCAAGAAAAGTATTTTAGCCAAAATGTACCATCACAAAGTCCTTCAAAATCTTATAAAAACAGGAGAGAAATCAGGTTCAATGCTTAAAACCTATCGTAGGAAATTAATCTTAGAAGCGTTGATGGACAGTGCAATTCTTCGGAAAAGAAAGTTATTTATTTTACTGTTAAAACAAAATGAAACCACTAACAAAACTAATAACTAAATTACAAAAAAGACTTCTCAATAAACGAAATGTCAACAGAAAGAACTTCTTAAGTATCTGCGGAGGTGAATGGAATCACACTACGAGCAAAGAACCATATTTTAATGAAGAAGCATACAAACAAAAGCAAACAAATACAATTGCCATACATAGCAGTGGTCGAGGTTATGAAAAAGTGAATAATACCATAATGGAACAAGAAGCACTCCTTACAAAAATATGCCCTGAAAACTTAGAGTTACCCCTCCATTCAACTGAATCCGAACGCTAGTGTACAAATGGCCATGCACGTCAATGTGTAACATTCCCAAACAATGTTTCAAATCTTTACGCCAATTCCTCAATAAATATGTAAAAAGCAAAGACAAAATCAAAATTAAATTACTGCAAAATTTGGATACCTGTCCAGTGCGCAAGTGCACAGGACTACAAGGACATTCATTGGCCTGCATTACAGGACCTACTTGTAAAACCACTTTCCATGATATCAAAAGGATATCAACACATCATTCAACTATAAGAAATCTAGTATATAAACTGTACTATGCTAAAAGTCCTGCTTTAGCACTAGCAAAGTTAAATAACATTCTTCTACATGGTATAGCAAAAGACCTACTTGAAGAAATTCACTATATCCAGAAAAAATATTTTGGAAGTGAAAGCCATTTACAGAATGAAATAGCTTTAAACCAATTAAGCAACAATTCTACACATGGCAACTTTTTGCTAAACACATACAAAAAAGAAATACTAAAATTTAAAAGTACATCAGCTGAAGTACCAAACCATGTATGTGTATGTTGCCGTAGAACATTTGATAAAAGTAACACAAAAACTCTAGACCTACCATACAAAATAGAAGACAATGAAGATTCTAAATGGTTTGAATTAGCTCTCTACCTTGTAGCAGAAAACAAATACGAAATAACTGAGCCCTTAATACTTTGCAGTTACTGCACTACAAAACTTGACAACAACCAAACTCCTTCACGTGCTATCACAAATAATTTGGAATTATACCCAGTACCAAAACCCCTACAACAACTTAATTTATATGAGAGCATCATAATTCAAACAGTACACCCATTTCAAGCAATAATACGCCTTCAACCAAAAACAGCAAAATTACCTCCTTCTGAATTGGTAAAAGGCATTTGTGGAAAAGTAGTTTATTTACCATTAGATCTAAAAGAAAATGTGCATACTCTAGGAGTGCAACGTCCAATGCACCAATCTTTAATTATCTTAGTAAAAGGAGTACCTACAAAAGACAAAAAAATATGGCAACAGCTGGTAGATTTATATAAAGTTAAACAAGGCTTCCAATATCTTAAAGAGAATAATGAATATTACAAATAAATTAATATTGAAGGAAACTTGAAAGATACAACTGAAATAATTCAAGAAACTGCCAACATTTTAAAAAGTATCAGAGTTGGTATACTTTCTAAAGAAGCAGAAGCAATATTGAAAACCCGGCACATTAATGCACTTTATGGCGATAATGCATGTGCTACAGATGTTATGGAACAATTAGCCCACAAAAATGTCAATTGTAGGACTTTAATGCCAACTCTTGCAAGCTGTTTCAAATTCAATGAAATCATGCTAAGTAAAGAAATGCAACCAATCATGGAAATTAGCGCCACAGACAAACTAGATGTACATGGTATGACACTACCCATGTGTGACCAAGCCACAACAAGACTAAATAGTTTTGAAAAATCAATCTCAAACACAGCAGGCTTAGAAAAGATATTAAAATTATCCTTAAATTGCAGAGTAATGCTTAAACGTAACCTTGACGTGGACCAAGGACTAGTTAATGGAGCACGGGGTACAGTTGTTGGCTTTCAAACATATCCACGCGACAACAAAATTCAGTTTGTCAATATACTCTTTGACAAACTTTCAGAAGTAAAAAGGATAGGGCGCTCAACAGATAGATTCCTTCTCTTCAAAGATATGTATGTACGCAGAGAACAATTTTCGCAGTCACGATTCATAAATCACAAGGTCTTACCCTAGACAAAGCAATGATAGATATTGGTAACACCGTCTTTAAAGAAGGCATGAGCTATGTAGCACTATCACGCTTACGTACACTTGACGGTCTATTTCTAATCAACTTTGATGCAAGTAAAATAAACGCTGATATTCCTTGCATTTTAGAATACAATAGACTTTGCTCACTATACACCCCCCACCTAAACACATATTCTGTTCCACAAAAAGTAAAACGTTATGAAAGAAAAATAAATCAAACAGAAATGCAACAGGATGTCACTGAAAATCCTCCAAAGAGAGTAAAAGAAACTAATACTTCATCAAGTACCACAAGCAGAAAAGAATCAATTAGGGAAAGTAAACCAAGTACTTCTTTAAAGAAGGAAGACAAACTCCAAAAAAAGTAGTTGGATACAGAACTACCTGGACCATTTAAATTCTCAAATATAGTTGGTGTAAGTTGCTACGCAAATGTAGCAATGAATATTCTATTTCAATCACCACCAATTGTTGACAACATTTACGTACACAGTACAGACCCATTGTGTTTGCACATGTTATTACTTCACAGAAATGCAGCAAACAATCCTGACAACACGTATAGTGTTTTTGGAATAAGACAACAATTGGACTACTGTGCTGGAATGGTGAAATTCACTATAAATTCACAGGAAGATCCACAAGAATTTCTAATGTACTTACTACAAGTACTGGAAAACAAAAACATACATATAAATGAAATCTTTCAGATTTCATACATGTGGAAACATACATGCACTCTCTGCAACAATGTGACACAAGAAGAAATCCCCAATGAACGCTTCATATATATATATCAATACCAAATTGTGAATCCATTCCATTTCAGCGACTTGTACAAAATGCAAACCATGGTAGATTATGCTCTACCTGCAATTCAGATAATCGCTCCACGTTAGTAATACAAACACATAGTAAATACATAATACTAATGCTTCTACGTTAAAATGCAGATGGTACCAAAAACAACTGCAAGCTGACGGGATTCACACATGGTCAAATATCACTTGGTAAGAAAACCTTCACAACAATAGGTGTAATCTACCACGCAGGAGCCACAACCAATTCAGGGCACTACACTGCATATATAAAAAAGAAATGTTGATGGTTTAAATGTAATGATAGTACCATTACTCTAAAGCAGAGATTACCAGGAAATCTTACAAACGCTTATTTGATGTTCTTAAAACCAAAATTTGATGACTAAACTGTATTTAAACCCTAAGTAAACTTGTGTTAAAAAAATATAAACTGTTAGAATACTCCAAAAGCTATTTAACTGCTCAATGATTCTACAACAACTAATCAGATAAATGAATACCACTAAATTAGACCAAAAAATACACAGTGAGAATACGCCAATTGGTATCTAACTGTCCCAAAATTTAACAATATCCAAATAGATAAATCAATACCACTAAAATATATCAAAAAAATAGACAGTTAGAATACGCCAATTGGTATCTAACTGCTCCAAAATTTTATAATATCAAAACAAATAAATAACATGTTACTGCTCCAAAAAAATACAACAAGCCAAAGTATTAAGCATTAGCCAGAAACAACAAGTGAACACTGAAAACAAACAAACAAATAAACTGTAGCATAACAGAAAAAGTTTTTTTTTTTAATCCAACATGGATTTTTTTTCTCCCACAGACCCAATGATTTTAGCAACAAATACAGAAACTGAGCAAATTGCACAGTACTCTGATTTGTAATCTACTAAATATGAAGGTCCAAAAAAAAAAAAGTATATTGATTATACAATGTAATAAGTCATTACAAAATACTAATACTAACATGCTATTTTCTTTTATCACAGAAATTAACAAGAAAAACATGGACTCCTGTTACTAGACCAAACAGTAAGTATACAATGATAAGGAGAACCATAGCAGCATATCACATCCATAGTATCTAATACCTTTGTTCCTTATACATTTGTTTTTCACCCAAAGTTATAAGCAAATATGGCTTGCAAATGGCCATGCACCCAAGACTCTATGCCCTGGCAACAACCACCGCAGCATATCACATTCATAGAGTCAAACATTTCAACTATGGTCTATGGAAACTTTTAATGTCCTCATGAGAATGAGTGTTCTTAGTACACTTTCAACTTGTCAGCGAACAATACGGACAGCGTTTTCAGGACACCCCCTACGAACATTTCAGAACAATGCGATAGTTCTTAGAACACTTTCAACTTGACAAAGAACAATATGGACAGTGTCCTCAGGACACCCCCATTTTGTTTATTTGCGAACATTTCAGGACACTGCGAGTGTTCTTAGAACACATTCAACTTGACAACGAACAATACGGACAGTGTCCTCAGAACACCCCCATTTCGTTTATTTGCGAACATTTCAGGACACCATGAGTGTTCTAAGAACACATTCAACTTGACAGAGAACAATACGGACAGCGTCCTCAGGACACCCCCATTTTGTTTATTTGCGAACATTTCAGGACACTGCGAGTGTTCTTAGAACACATTCAACTTGCCAGTGAACAATACAGACTACGACTTCAGGACATCCCCTACGAACATTCCAAGACATCGGGAGTGTTCTTAGAAACGTCCTCAGAACACACCCATTTTGTTTATTTGCGAACATTTCAGGACACCGCGAGTGTTCTTAGAACACATTCAACTTGACAGAGAACAATACGGACAGTGTCCTCAGGACACCCCCTACGAACATTCCCCGGACACCGCAAGTGTTCTTAGAAGCGTCTTCAGAACACCACCAACTTGTTTATTTGCGAACATTTCAGGACACCGCGAGTGTTCTTAGAACACATTCACCTTGACAACGAACAATACGGACAGTGTCCTCAGAACACCCGGATTTCGTTTTTTTGCGAACATTTCAGGACACCATGAGTGTTCTAAGAACACATTCAACTTGACAGAGAACAATACGGACAGCGTCCTCAGGACACCCCCATTTTGTTTTTTTGCGAACATTTCAGGACACCGCAAGTGTTCTTAGAACACATTCAACTTGTCAGCCACAACCCCATTCATATTTGCAAACATTTCAGGACACAGCGAGTGTTTGACAACGTCTTCAGAACACCCCCATTTTGTGTATTTGCGAACAATTCAGGACACCGTGAGTGTTCTTAGAACATATTCAACTTGACAACGAACAATACGGACAGCGTCCTCAGGACATCACCATTTTGTTTATTTGCAAACATTTCAGGACACTGCGAGTGTTCTTAGAACAGTTTCAGTTTGCTTGCGAACAAAAGGGACACATATTGAGTCCTCAGAACACCCCCCATTCAGTTTATTTAGAACATTTCAGAACACCCGTGATGTCCGCAGACAAATCGAACACAAAAAGAACGTCTAACACATAAAAAACACAACTTTCATCCTATCTCATACCCTCCCACCCTCCCCAAACACTCCTACACACCAGCACACTCTACTAAATACAAATTTTGAACAAAGTTTCACCGCACTGTCCGCGGACGACTGCGAATCCAAGATGGCGGGCGCTACCGAAAATCTGGCGCGCTTCACGCCGTCCAATCAGTGAACACGTTGCATGTTCGCAAACATCACTCAAGCCGATTGGCCAATCAGGACACTGTCCGCGGAGCGAACAGGGAAGTCCGTCCGCGGACCGAACACAGATATCACTAATTTTTGTTACCTACTTTTTGATCATTTTATAAAAAACTACTGGATGGATTTTCACCAAATTTGCAAAAGCACGCTTTCGGGACCAAGCCGCTGCTCCTGGCCCAAATTAGGTGAAAATCCGTCCAGCGGTTTGGGCTGTAGACGCAAGCAACATTTTTTTTCCATTCAGTCTATGGGAAAAAAAAAGTTTTGGGACCCCCCCTATAACTTTGCACCCTCCTGGACAATCCTCACCAAACTTTGCAAAAACATTCAGAGTGACCCAAATACTGTTTTTGCAAGGTTTGGTGAGGATTCGTCCAGGGAGAGCAAAGTTATAAGCCACCCAAAAAGTGCTCTTCCTATGGAAACACCAACTTAACCATAACTACATGGCCACTATTGTGGCCATGTAATATATTTATGTATACCCATTTCTGTCTGATAGGCATTTGAGCAGCATTAATGCCTTCTCATTTACGGCCGGGCTCCTGAGAGCTCATCAGCAAGTTTCACGTGTAATAACAGATCTTAAATTCCATGCTTACCATGAGCATGTCACCCAAGCGAGGATCCCAAATGCATGACAGAATAGAATTGTGATATATTTACATCCCAATGTTTGCTTTCAGCATCCAGGCCCCTCACAAACATGTATGCAGCGTTTAGTTCTTTGCTCGCCTACTGTTGCGTCATTTCCACCTTTACAGGTACAACAGATTCCAATTAGATGGAGGGAAAGAGAACACAAGCATGAGAGAGGGAGAGAGGGAGAGAGAGGGAGTTCCTTAGAGAGGGGTAAAGAAGAAAATATAGCAAAGTAATACAGAGGAGATACTTTGAATGAGAAACTGGCAGGGACTTGTAACTAGGATGTAAACGAGAGACTAAAATAAGGAACTAGGGAGAGAGACTATGATGAGATAGCATGAACTATGATGAGGAATTAGGACGCCGATGAGGGAGTAGAATGAGGGACTGGAACTAGGATACAGGTATGGTATTGTTGCCAGGCAGAGAGAAAGTGTCATCTGCAAAAAGAGAACTGGTTAAAGAAAATCAATTGATATGCAACACCTTTAATGAATTAAATGCCTAATTGTACATGCGTTTGTTACTTTGTAATTTGTGAAAGATTCAGGAATTAATCATTTGGCTCAGCCCTATTTCCTCTCCTGTATTTATCCTCCGCTTTGGTTTGTGTTGTGTTTGGCTTGAACCCCTGTGTGTTGCCTAACCCTTGCAATTATCTGCCTTATACTTATAAATCTGTATAAGGGGAAGGGAATTTTACTTTTTAATATGCTTAAGAAGTTTGGCTATATATACATTGGGTTACTTCTGGATTTATCTTAATTGTATTGATTATTTTCCCTCTCACTGTTACTTTCGTTGTATTTTAATACTGTATTATGTTCCACATACATTGGTTTGAAAAATCGCTAAATAATAATAATACATAAGAAAACGTGGACAAGGGACTAGAACTTAGACAATAGTCCCGAAGTAGGACTGTGGACTAGAACAAGGACTAGCGACTAGGACGACGGACAGGTGCAAAAGACACACAGAAAGGGACTGGGCATGTGACTATTCAAAGAGACTTTGATGAGAAACTAGAACGAGAGACTAGGACTATGAAGAGAGACTAGGGACTGGGATGAGGGACAAAGGACTAGGAAACACGACCAGGATGAGAGATGTATGACTAGGATTAGATACTCTGAGGAGCTAGAACAAGGGACGGGGGCAAGTGACTAGGATTGGAATGAAGAAGGAGGACAAGACTAGCAAATAGAGCTATAGCAAGACTTCGGGTGGGGAGACTAGATATTGAATGAGGTACTGGTGGGATTGTCAATGGTTGATGGACCAAGACAGGTATGAGGGCTTGTGAGAGAGGACTTGATCTGGGATGATAGACTAGGGAAATAGATTAAGGATTAGGACTGTGACAAGGACCCAAAGACTAGGGATTAGCGCAAGCGACTAGTATGCGATTGTAGGACTAGCATGGGAGACTATGGTGACAGATAAGGCGGAGAGACAAGGGTTTAGGACAAGGGTTTAACATGAAGGACTACGATTTGGGATTAGGACTAGTGATGAGTAAAATTAACTAGGATGAGAGACAGAAGATTAGAATTAGGGCCTTGAATGAGGGAATAGGACAAGGGACTAGAGACTAGGATGAGAGATTACCACAAGAGACTAGAATCAGGATGAGTGGTTAGAAATGGGGTTACGACTAGGGATGAGGCCTTAGGATGAGATACTGCAATGAGAGGTTATGGCTAGGTCTGGCATGGGGTATTATGTCGGGGACAAGGGAGTAGGATATGGAACTGGACCAAGGCACTGAGACCAGGAACGATGATGAACTATAACAGGCTAAGACAAGGGAATAGGATGGTGGACATGATACAGGGCATGAGGGTTAAGAGACAAGAACTCGGATGAGGACTACGATGAGAAACCCCCATGAGAGAATAGGATGAGACAATATGTAGGATGAGATGAGGTCTATTATGACTGACAAGGATGAGGCACTAAGGCTGGGATGGGGAACTAGTGCAAGGGATTAATGCCTGGGACAATGGTCTAGGATGAGAGAGTAGAGACTGAGAAGAGGGCCTAGGGCCTGGTACCAGAATGAGGTCAAGGACAAGATATTATATGACATGTAGATAGAACTAGGAAGAAGGACTGGATACTAGGGCATGGCACTAGAGACTAGGGCAATGATCTAGGATGATAAATGAGGGACTAGGGCTAAAGAACAGGACTCAAAGGTCTGGAACTAGAATTAGGAACTTGGATGAGAGATGTGGGTCTATAAAGAGAAGTGGCCAGAGGGACTGGGATGACTGACTAGGACTAAGGACAAGGGACTAAGACTAGGATCAAGGGCGGGAGGAGGGAATGCAATCAGGGAAAGTACTAGGTCGAGCGACTATGACAAGAGACAAGGAATAGTGCTTAGGACAAGACCAAGGGTCTACAAACAAAGGCTAGGGCTAGGATGGAATACAAGGACATAGGACAGGGATGAGGGACTAGGATGAGAACTAGGACAATAGATTGAAATAATGAGTTGGGGTGAGGTACTGGATGATAGACTAGTACAGGAGATAAAGGTCTATAGTCTACAATGAAGCAAAGGACTGGGATGAAAATATTATGATGAGAGATAAGGGTTTCAAAACAGCCATGGCCATCTCTCTCCTAAAAAAGCAAAGAGCTGTCCCAAACCTATGACTAACATTTGCACTATGTCTCTGCTTCTGCACTACTCTAAAGTGCTTGAAAGGGTAGTGTTCAACCATGTTGCACATTTATTAGGCATCCACAACCTTCAAGACCCCCTACAAGAAGGTTTCCGCTCCTGTAATTCCACAGAAACTCCTCCCCTGAATGTCTCCAACTTCATTGAAACACTTGTGTATAGGTGCGTTATAAATGCCATATCATATATCATATCATATCATCATATAATATCATTGCATCTACTAAGCACTCCAACCTATCCTCTATCTTAATTCGCCTTGACTTGTCTGCTACCTTTGGCACTGTTGATCACTCTGATCTCCTCAATACTCTTCTTGGGAATTGTGATCAAGCCCTTGCCTGGATTGAATCCTACCTGGCACTTTTCTCTGTCTCCTGCAGCAGCAACACCTCCCAGCTCACTCCTCTAACAGTTGCTGTTCCACAAGACTCTGTTTTTCGGTTCTCTCCTCTTTACACTCCACACCTCTGCTCTTGAGGCACTAATCTCCTCCTTTGGGTTCTTGTACCAACTCTTCATGGACGGCACCCAAATCTTCTTCTCTTTTCCTGAACTCTCATCTGATATCTTTATCCAAATGTTCAACTGTCGCTTTGCTGTTTGATATTGGATGGATTCACACTCTCCGATGTTACTCTACCAAAATAGAGGTACTGTTCTCTGCTGTCAAATACTTTGTCTGAAATTCCCTAGCCTTTCCAGTTCCCACCTGATACTCTCCGGTATTCTTCTGCAGCTAGAAACATCAGTGTCAATTATAACCCTTCTCACACCTTCTCTACTTTCATCTCCAAAACTGCTACAGTGGCTCCAGTCAACCTCCTAAATATTAGAAAAACCGGGAACCTCTTTCCTTTCAACACTGCCAAGCATCTCTCAACCACTAATTTCTTCTCTAAACTGGACTACTGGGTCAGCTTCATCTTGGGTCTCACCAACTATGCTTTCTGTCCTCGCGACAAGATCATGAACTTGGCTACCAGGGCTCCCTTTGAACTTCTTCACTTCACACCTTCTACCTCATGCCATCACCAGGCTGGTTGGCTGACAATGCAAAACAGGACAGATTTACGTTTCTTCTCCTGGTTCACAAATCTGTCCACGGTAAGGCACCACTGGAATCTATCCTTTTCTTTTCAACTCTACAGACCTTCTTGTAATCTCAGCATTATCTCCTCGACTACCCTTGTGGCACTTAACCCTCCTTGTGCTTCCTCTCGTTCTCTCTTCTTGCTACACTTGCATGCAATTCTCTTCCCCCGGAGACAACAGTCCACGAGGATTTGTTCAAAACCGAACTAAAAGCCTATCAACTCACCTACATCTCATATGCCTTCTAGGTAACATTTTTCCCTCCCCTCTAACCTGCCTCTGTCCCTCGCTTTCTCCACTCGAGCACTTCCCCCATCATGGTCACATCCCTAACACAGCTGGTTATACCGCTTACCTGCACTTACAAATGTCTAATGTTGGTTGTCCTCAATCTATGTATGTTTACTTATGTGTTGTTCCTGGTGATTGATCAATTTTTTCCCCACCACAACCTGATCAGAATGCAACGCAAACTTACCCCATTGTAAGAAGCTCACTGCTTTTAGTCAAATACAATTTCTTATCTATTGTACATTCTTTTGGGCTCAAAAGAACATTGTTCTTTCCTGTATATATAATAAGTAAATAAAATAAAGATTTGGTGTTTGGGATGAAGGACCAGGAAAAGAGATTCAGATTAGGACAAGCACAAGGGACTGGGAGGAGGGACTAGGACGATGGACCAGGAAAGAAAGACTAGAACTTGAGACTAGTATGACTCTAGGACAGGAGACTATGATGAAAAACTAGGACACAACCAGGGATTCGGACAGGGCCTAGTACTAGAGTGTGGAAGAGGGACTAGGATGAAAGACTATTAGGAGAGAATAGAATTATGATGAGGGATTAAGATCAGGGATGACACATTAACATGAGAGACTAGGGTGAGAGCTCAGGATTATGAGTTACTACGACTGGGTTGAGGCTCTTGGATGAGGGACTAACTTCAGGAAGAGGGACTAGGGCAAAGGATGAGAGAGTAGAACAAGGGTCAGGTAGAGACTGCATTGAGGCACTAGGATGAGAGATTAGTAACTAGAATCTGGACTAGAGAATAGGACATGGATGATCTAGTGAGGAAGAGACTGGGACACAGACTGGGACTACAGTCTACGATGAATTATTAAGACTAGGATGAGAGAGTAGGAACTAGGATGAAGGGCTAGGATGAGGGGTTAGAATGAGGAGGAACTTGAGCCTTGGAAGTTAAACTCAAATGTTCATCTTGGGTCGCCTCTCTGTCTCGTCTGCTTGCACCCTGCCCTGTTTCCTTCCCCATTGTTCTCCCCTCCATCCCCCTTCCTCTTCTCTCCTCTCACCACCTACTCTATGGTGCTCTCTGTCTCTCCTATTTTCTCTAACTGCTTCTCTATCGACTATCCTGCTCTCCTCACTAAATCTGGTAGGAAGAAGTTTAAAAAGGACATCCTGGTCTCCAACCCAGGCCTCCCTATCACTGACACCTATACCGGTGCCTCCTCCAGGCAAACCTTCACCAACATTCTCTTTGTCGTTCCATCTCCAGATCTGTGGACCCTACATATGGTCTCTGTGCTCTCTCCTTTCTCTTCTTCTCCCATTAATGGTGGCACCCGGTGGGAGGCCCTCATGGCCTTTTTCCACTCCTCCAAGGTCATCATTAATATTTATGTGAATGGCACCATCTTGGTCCAAGGCACTCAGGCCAACCTTCTGCTCTTCGATAGACGCTTCCCGCGCCTCATCAATTTCCTTTCCTCTCCTGCTTTTCCTTCTCCTCCCTCCAGGGCTTCCTTACATTCCCCTGCTGTTTCCTCCTCAGCTACCTTGCCTTCTCCTCCTTCCCTTTGTGCCCCTCCTCGGGCTTCTTCTACACCTCTGCAGGGCGTACCTCTGATTTGTACCACTCCTCGGATGTCTTTCAAGGACGGCAACCTTCTCCATATTGCCACTCTTAACTCTCGCTCAGCTCTCCAACACTCCTCTTGCATCTGCCGCCTTCTGGAGGAACTTGACCTCGATGTCCTCAGCCTCACCGAGACATGGTTCATGGCCAGCTCTGTCACAAGCTTTGACACTCTCCTCCTTGATGGCTACAAGATCATCTCCACTCCCAGGTCCAACCGTTCCGTAGGTGGTGTAGCTCTAATCTTCCCTGAGTGGATTCCCACCTCTGTCATTCCTGCACAGGCCGACTCCTCTTTCGAATTCCTTGTCTGCAGGCTCTCTCTCTCTCCTAGCCATTCCCTTACTGTGGCTACGATCTATCGGCCACCTGGTCAGATCTCCTCCTTCCTCTCTGAGTGGTCGGACCTCTCCACTTCCCTCCTGGTCTCGACCACTCAACTCCTCCTTCTTGGAGACTTCAACATCCACATGGAGACTTCCTGCCCTTACTCTGGACTCTTTCGCGACCTTTGTGACTCTCTCGCACTCTCCATTCCCCCTCTGTCCCGACTCACTTTGCAGGGCATACTCTGGATGTTCTGATCTCCTCTGACCTTCCCCTTTCTATCCCTCTCACCACTCCTCTCTCCTGGAGTGATCACTTTCTCCTTTCCCCCAGCTCACCCTCTCTACCCTTCAGGCCAAGCCAACTCCATCACTGCCACCCACCTTCTCGGTCATCCGACCCATGAAGCGCGTGTCAGTTGAGGCTTTTGCCACCACTTTCTCTCACCCTCCTTCCCCTTTGGCTGACACACACCCTAACACAACGCTTTCCATGCTCTACTCTGCTACAACTGACACTCTCGATGTTCTTGCCCATGCCATGAGGATCCGCCTGAAGCCGAAAGCCAAGTGCAACTCCTGGTATGACTCAGATCTCATCACCCTTAAACGCAAGTGCAGGGTGGCTGAGATGAAATGGCATGCTTCATGTACATCCTCTAACAAACTGGTCTGCCACCTGCTCCAAAGGCAATACCGGCTCTCCATTCACACCAAGAAGAGAGCTCACATCCAATCCCGCATCTCTGCGGCATCCAACAACTCGACTGAGCTCTTTAAATCTGCAAGAAACTGGCCAATCCTGCCGCAGTCTCTACCTTTCCTGTCCCTTCCCAGGCCCTCTGCACGGCACTGACTTCTCATTTCATCTCTCTCCCTCTCCCCCTTCTCCCTCTACTCTCTGCTCTTCCTCTGGCCCCTCTTCGGCCACCTCTCCTCCCTCCTTCTCTGCCTTTCCCCTGTTCTCCCCAGATGAGGTTTCTAGACAAGTCTGATCTATGAAAGTCTCGGCAAAACAGGTTCTTCTCTGTTCCTCTAAAACCATCAAGGACCACATTGACTCCCTGGCTCCTGCCAGGCTGATTTCTGAAACCACTCCTTCGCCACTGGAGTCTTCCCCTCCCCCTGAAGCACTCCCTTGTGCACCCTCTTCTTAAGAAACCTTTTGCCAACCCTTCCTTCCCGGCTAACGATCAGCCAATCTCTTTCACTCCTTTCCTGGGCAAACTTCTGGAAAAGCTGACCATCTCCCAGCTCAATGTTCACACTGAATCCATTGGGTGTCTCCATGACCATCAGTCTGGCTTCAGAGCTGCCAGAAGCACGGAAACTGCTCTCCTGAACATCTGTGAGGACCTGCTCTCCAACCTTGATTCCAATTCCCCCTGTGTCTGCATCTTACTTGATCTCTCTTCTGCCTTCGACATGGTCAACCATGCCATCCTGCTCAACCGTCTCTGTGGATCACAGGTCAGGCCCTGGCGTGGCTGACGTCTTTTCTCTCCGATCGACCCTCCCAGGTCCAACTCGGGTCCTTCCTCTCCTCCATCTCCATCTCTACCTGTGGTGTTCCCCAGATGTCTAACCTCTCTCCCTGGCTTTTAAACCAATACCTGGCACTTCTTGCCCACTGCATTGCCCCGCTCTGCCCCAACTTCCAGTGCTATGTGGATGACACTCAGCTCATTTTCAGGCTACCCTCAGCAACCTCTTCTCCCTCTCTCATCTCTGACTGTCTGTCCGCCATTCAGGAGTGGTGTGCCACCAATGATCTCTGCCTTAATGTCAGTAAGACTGAGATTCTCCTCATCAGAACACCCACACCCTCCTTTCCTGTCACTCTCTGGCCGGCTTCTCTTGGTCCTCTCCCTGCTCCCACCTGTGAGGCTAAAAACCTCGGGGTCATCTTCGACTCCACACTCTCCTTCTCGCCTCCCATCTCTGATGTCTCTAAGAAGTCACACTACCAGCTGCACCTCCTCAGAGGTATTCTTCCTTTCCTCTCCTTCCCCAAGAAGCTCACTGTCTCCAGAGATCTGGTTCTCTCTAGGCTGGACTATTCCAACAGCCTCTTTCTAAATCTGCCTGCTTCTACTCTCGGCCCGCTGCAACTCATCCAGAACCCGAATGCGATACTTGTCCTTGGCCTCAAGCCCAGGGATCATATCTCTCCAGGACTGAAATCTCTGCACTGGCTACCAGTGGCTGTGAGGATTAAGTTCAAAACCCTGTGCATTGTCCACAAGGCCTTCTGGGGCCTGGGGCCTCAATACCTTCAACTCTCTCTTCCTAAATATCTTCCTTCTCAAGCTCTTCGCTCATTCGCCTCCAACTCCCTCAGGGTCAGTCACATCTCCAAGCAACAAGTTGGTGGTAGATCTCTTTCTTCGGCTGGGGCCTCCCTCTGGAACAGCCTCCCTGCCCGCCTGAAACTTGAGGAGAACCATGTCCGGTTCCGGAAGCACCTCAAAACCTTTCTCTTTGCCTCTGCTTTTTCTCCTCCTCTCCCCTGCTGATTTCCTTGCTGATACTTAAACTGCACTGGTTTACCTGGCCATCCTCTGACCTCGGGCCCAGGTCCCCTCCTCTGCCAGTTGCACTCCTGTACTGCCCTCCTGGCAACCCCCACACTTGGGGACTGTTTTTCTGTATCCCTACAGTCCAATTACCAGCACTTGACACCTGATGCCTGCACTTACCCTTGCACTTGCCTTGTTGGCCGTACCTTACCATTGTACTATTGTTATTTATTCTATCGTCCCATGTACTGCACTGTCCCCCTCCCCTTCCCACCTGCACTTTCCCCTCTTCCCTCTTCCCCTGCACTTGCGCGATCTGTATGACACCTGGCCTAGTAGGATCGCTGTCTGTCTTCCCTCTGTTCCTCCCCCTTGCCTCGTCGCACCTTGAAACACTTGTGTATAGGCACGTTATAAATGCCATATCATGTCATATCATAATAGGATAACGCATTAGCATGATGTGTGAGGCATGAGGGACAAGGACTAGGATGGAAGACAAAGAACAGGATGAGAGACTTGGATTAAAGACCAGTATGGAAGACCATGGACAAAAGTTGAGGTGTTGCGCAAGATATGTGGTCTCAAATGACATGCAACTATGTAGGATGATAACTAGCACAAGTAATGGGGGATTAGGTTGAGGGATTAGGTTGAAGGACTAGTACTAGGGACCAGAGACTAGGATGATGTAAGATGATGGACGAGAAACGTAGAAAGTAACAGGGAGTCCTGTAGGAAGGAGACCAGCAGGGGACCCGGTTTCAGAGGAGGTAGCTGTGGTGGGACCTGTGGAGGAGCCAGGATGTCTGGAAGATCGCCAGAAAGCCTGTCCCACCCAAAGAGAGTTGGCCCGTTTGGCTTTTGCAGGAGCCCCTGTTGTGAGAAATCAGCTGCCGGAGCTGCGAGAGTGCAGGAGAAAGCGGGATACTCTCTGCGTCCAGCCAGAGGCTGCAGAACAACCGGCGAGACCTAGACAAGCCCTGAGTGCGAGCGCGGCCCGCATCAGCTGGCCTGCCAACCTGCGAGGCTAGACGGAAACCGCTGAAGCCACTGCGTAACACCGCCAAAGACCGGTGAGTGTCGGGAAGAGGCACTCAGGAGCCGAGGCATTCCTAGCGAGCGGCAAAGAGATAATGCTTTACCCAGCTGAAGGGCAAACTTGAACTTAAACATGCTAGATGCATATTGAATACCAAACCAAATGGAAACTTGAAATTACACATGCTGAGGGAATCCAAGATGGCAGCCAAGCAGGGCAGATGTGCGTGAGGAGTGCTCCGTCTTCCAGCTTGGGGCCACACGAGCAAAGAAATACAATTAGCGCATCCTCGGTTCCTCAAGACGCAGAATCCCTGGGAGCTGTGAACGAGAGATGAGGAAGCCCCGGGGACACTCTTCAGAGCTTTGTGCGACAGTGGAAATACCCGCGGACGAAGCCCAGGCGGATTGGCATCGGCCTGCATAAGCGGAAACGCACAATGAGACTGTGGAGTACCCGCCACAGCAGACGAGAGGCGGCCCACATTCACAAATGCGGGAGATAGCAGTGGAAGCAGGGAAAGGATCGGCCAGCAAAGACAAAATAGCGGGATCCCACACACCCCGCACTCGGAGGGATCCTGTGACCAGTGAGTGCCCATCCAGCAGAGGGGAAAATAAAATAAATAAATAAAGAAGCCCTGCTCTACTGAAGGAAGAGAACCGGGAACAGCGCGCCCCACCCCCGGCAGAGGACAGGGGAGCAGCGAGGCCTGCAGGGAGGCCTGGAACCGCTACGACCCGCCCAGAAACATTAACTCCCGGCGGGCAAGAGCCAAAGCGGCAACACTCAGCCTGCCCCTCCGGCTGGTGGAGAACAAGGACAAGGACACAGAAAGGAGCAGGGCGGGTGTACCTCCGGCGCACATGGGATCGCGCAGGGAGAAGACTGCAGCCCGCCGGGTCACCAGCCCAGACGGCCATAACGGGAACACACGAGGTGAGCATGCACACAGCCAGGGCCCACCGGGGATAGCCGCTCTCCCTCTTATTACCCCCCACCAATTCTTGAAGCCAAAGAGGGGCCATATGGGACAGTGCAAGGAGAGGCAACCCCCCAGGTGTCAGACGGGGTCCCCCCCATCCACAACACTGGTGCAAATGGAGGAGAGGGAGAAGAGGCCACTTGAGAAGCCGCATCACCCACACAGGAGGGCCTCATAAAATTACCAGGGGATACGCAAAGAAACGTCTGGGTGGGGACAACAGGACTTTTCCAACTGAGAGCGCGGAGGGTCACAGAGCAGAAACCCTCTGAGGGTTATCACAAGAGGGGAGTGAAGAAAATACGAGAGTCACTACACCCCCCTGAGGCTCCACATCCCTCGCAATACGGCCGGGGGGGGGCGGCGGAGACATCGACGCCGGAGAGTATGCAGGTGCCAGCAGGGCGAATGCACCAGTCTCGGTGGGCGCATAGGGGGGAAGGGGCCCAACCGGATAGCATAGAGGTCACAAGCAGAAGTAGGAAAGCACACATGTCTAGAAACAGAGGACGCCAAGCACAAGCGACGACACTGGTTGCAACCACTAGAGCGAGGCAGGACCGACCAGAATCTGATGCAACTCTGATGGGCAGACATGCCGTCGAACTCAAAGATGAACAAACGGAAGGGAAGGAAGGGACTGAACAACGGGAACAGGAGAGTGCCGTAATGGCCACTAAAAAGGATATGAGAACCTGGTTCAAAGAATTTCAAGAACAATTTATGGCCTCCATGCATACCCAATTTGAAACAATGAAGGGAGAGATGAAACAGGCACTCCAAGGAACCTAGAAGAGAGAACTGACATATTGGAGAAAACCGTTCAGAATCTAGATGTTGAATCACAGTAATATGCGGAAGTGCAAGAATGTCTCGCCAGGCTTTCCCATAACTTAGAGATCCAATGCGAGGACCTAGAAAATCGATCCCGTAGGTCCAACATAAGAATAAAAAATATGGTAGAGACAGTTGAAGAAAAAGACCTCAGGACCGCAGTGCAACAAGTCTTTCGAGACATACTAGCGGAGGACGAGGAAGTCGAGATCCCGATCGATAGGGTACAGAGTGGATCCATGTCAAATGGGAGAACCAGGGGCCCGCCCCAGAGATGTCCTAGGTGCAATGGCGTCATACACCCAAAAGGAGCAAATCCTCTGCAGGGCCAGAACAATGCACCATATTAGCATGAATGGGGTAGAAATACACCTTTTCCAAGACCTAGCACAATCAACGCTCCAGAAACGTAGGGAAATGGACGTTCCCATTTGGCCTTCTATTTTCTTGGAAGGGGAAGCAACAAAGAGTTACAACATGTGCAGAAGGCCTACGGATCATGAACATACAAGAAAAGGAGGGGCAACAAACCCACAGCAAAGAATCCACATACGTGCAAAGGACCCTGCGGCGGTGGAAAACCATAAATTCAAAACACAAGCGACACAGGAAGAATCGGGCGACCTATCAGAAACCATCATAGTCTTACAATAGAAATGTGAGGAGCAGGCCAGGGATTTTGGCAAGAAGACTCAAGGAGACACAGATGTGAACCGAGAACCGACATATAGCTGCTGCAGGAACTGGGGCCCGCTAATGGTCTTATGGAAAACCTTTAAGTGGGGTTTAGGACACCCCACGACCTAGTTATACCTGAGTTAGAGGAGGCATGGCGCGTAGGGCTCTACGCACGAGCTATCATAGGGTCCAGAGCCCTCCTCAGGGAAGTTTGGGTGGGGTGGGAGGGTGGGAGTTACAGGGTTTTGTTGGTTACGATAGAAAGGACCGGGGTTGGGGGGGATCAACCACCGGAGGGCAATTTACCAACACAAAATAGTCCAGCAAAATCACGAGGAGAAAGAAGTTACAGATAGATAATGTGGCTGAAAATGTTTACTTATAACATCAGAGGGATACATTCCCCCGTGAAAAGGAAGAAGCTGGAAAACTTTCTACACCAGGAACAGTTTGACATATGCTCCAGGAAACGCATATAAAAAAGAAAGATAAGGGAAGGATACGAATAAAAGGCTTTAATCAAATCCTCCAAGCAAATGACGAAGAGAAGAAAAGAGGCATTCTGATAGTCTTTGCTAATTTCCTTAATATACGGATCCAAGAGTCCCTCTCAGATAAACAAGGCAGATTCATATTTGCAAATGTGCAGATAGAAGATGTTTCCCTGACACTGGCATCGATATATGCTCCCAACATGGGACAGGATGGCTTTATAAGGAACAGCATGGATAAGTTGGCAACCTTTGCGAAGGCGGAAGTGTTTCTCTCTGGGGTGACTCCAACTTAGCGTTGGAGCCCAACTTGGACAGATCGAATCCCAAATCCATGGGACAGGGGATGCCGTCGAAGGCCCTGAAGAGAGCCATGGAAAAACAAGTGCTGGAGGATGTCTGGCACAAAATCCAGGGCTCGGAGCAGGGGTACACACATTATTCACACGTCCATGGTACGAGCTCCAGGATAGATTACATGTGGACCTCGGCAGGCCTCCTGGGGAAGATTCAGGACGTGGAGGTGGGCTCCATCTCACTCTCGGATCATGCTCCTCTGTTGATATCACTTCCCACACTACGAAAAAGATCTGGTCTATGGCGATGGACCTTACCCGGGGAAATAATCCAGGACCCAGCAATGAGAGAAGCAATTAGGGAGCGCATAGTAGACTACTTCAAGGACAATGATACACCAGAAATAACTAAGGCTACCTTGTGGGAGGCTTTCAAAGCGGTGATGCGCGGCCACATAATAACACCCAAAGCTCAAAGAGACAAACTAAACAAAAAGTGGGAAACCAAACTAGAAGCCAAGGTGGTCGAGCTAAGGGAGGAAAGGACATGCAACCACTCCTTGAAATTGAAGATGGCCGATAGACACGTACAGGGACAATTGGAGGCCATCAGGACCAAGCGCGCAGAGAGACACTTACTACACCTGAATCACTGGTATTTTGTGAAAGCAAATAAAGCTGACAGGCACCTGGCCCGGCAAATAAAGAGGAAACAACAACACCAAATGATAAGAGCACTGATAGACAGAAACACCCAGAAGAGAACTATGTTGATGGAGATGGGGCAATCTTCAGAGAATTAGATCAAAAATGATATACGTCAGACAAGCCCAGGGAGGAAGATCAATCCTCCTACCGGAGAAATGTTGCGTGCGCAACAGTGTCGCAGGAGGAGAAACAACAGCTAGACCAACCCATAACAGTGGAGGAGGTAGTCAGAGCCATTTGGGAATTGCCGAAGAACAAAGCCCAGGACCGGACAGCTTCACAGCAACTTTCTATAAACTCTTTGCATCTGACCTGGCCCCAGTCATAGCAGTCCTATTTAACACATTTAAAGACACAGACAATATCACGCAATCCATGAATGAGGTGAAAATGTTAGTCTTTCATAAACAAGGGAAGAGTCCGTAATCCCCGAGCTCATATCGTCCCATCGCACTAATAAATCTGGACGTTAAACTGTACACCAAAATCCTGGCCAATAGACTCTCAACGGAGCTGCCCAAACGAGTACAACAAGATTAATCTGGATTCATTCCCAACAGAAAGACACATGACAACACCAGACGGATAATCCACCTGATCGAAAAAATGTGATTCACTCATACCCCTGCACTATTGCTGGCGATAGACGCGGAGAACGCGTTTGATTGCGTAGAGTGGTCAATGCTATTCCACATCATGGGGAAAATGGGCATGGGAGAAGACTTTATCAGGATGATCCGCACCAACTACAACTCACCCTCAGCACGGATTGCAGTAAACGGATAACTATCGGAAACGATCAGGATCGGAAGGGGAACAAAACAGGGGTGTTCACTTTCCCCACTACTGTATGCAATTTTCCTAGAGCCACTCCTGGCATGGATCAGAGCGTCCCCAGACATCAAGGGCATCGATATGGGAGGGACGACCCACAAAACGGTGACCTATGGGGACGATATGATGATGGCCCTGACGGAACCAACAAGTACCTGCCTACCCTAATTCAGGAAATGGAGAACTAAAGTCTGAAATTCGAATCCTCGCCGGAAACCGAGAGGAGATCCATGGATTAGCAGGGGAGCTTCAATTAAAGGTGGCAGAGCGAGGGGTCAAGTACCTCGGAGTCACTCTGACGAACAAGGTCGCAGACCTCTATGCTGGAAATGTTCCTTTCCGCGCCTCCTGGAAAGGACCAAAAGAGACCTGGAAAAGTGGAACCTGCTATCGATTGCATGGTGGGGACGGATGACGGTGATCAAAATGACTGTGCTCCCCAGACTACTATACTCCTTTCAGGCCCTCCCCATCTAACTCCCAGCCTCCTCTTTAAATCCCTCACCAAAGCAGTGTCTGAGTACATTTGGCAGAGAAAATCCTTAAGACTCTCCAGTCTAACACTCACAGCACAGAAAGAGGCGGGTGGCATGGCACTCCCACACTTCAGAAAATATTACGAAGCAGCACAATTGTGGGTCCTGAAGGAATGGATCCCGGACACATCTTAGAAAATATGGGAAAGACAAGACAGGGCAGTGGCAAGGACACCTCTCTGCCACCTTCTCTGGACAAACCCCGTGCACAGACACCAGAATGTGCGGATAAGTGAGGTCATGAGAGCATCACTTGAGATATGGAACAGGACAACCAGAAAAGAAATACTGACCATAGACCCAGCCCCCTTCATGCCACTATTCAGGAACCCAGAATTCCAACCATGCATGGAGAAAGGAGCATTTCGGAAATGGGAGGAGGCAGATTGCACAATAATAGGAGATATTTTCGAGGATCAACAGATTAGATCCTTCGCAGAATGTCAAGAACTCTTCGATCTCTCGGAAAAAGACAGATACAAATACGAACAACTGCACCATTGGCTCTCCACGCCGCGGATCACATATGTAGCAACCAGAGATCTAACCCCATTTGAGACTTACATAATGACTCGGGCAGGGTCTAAAAAAATGTTTCTCGACCGTGTACAAATTTCTCAACGCTCCAAAAGAAGAAATAAAGTGTCAATATGTGAAAAGAAGGGAAACAAAGGCGGGGAGAGCAGTCATGAAGAAACAATGGGAGTACGTTTGGCAAATCATCCCTAAATGGACGGGGGCGGTCCAAACACGGGAGGCATGGACATGGACAAAAATCCTGGTTCAATATCATTATACACCGGAGAGGCTCCACAGGATGTACCGAAATACCCAGAATAAATGTTGGAGGGGCTGTGACGCAGAGTGTAATTGGAGGCACATCTGGTGGGACTGTCCGATACTGCTCCATGTTTGGACGGAGGTAAAGACCCAGATGCAGGCGATATTTAAGGGAGAGGCAGACCTAGGGGAAGAGGTATGGATGTGCAGCATGTGGAGCCCACAGAAAAGTCGATGACGAAAATGCAGAAAAATACCTTTCTGGGGCTCCTTACGGTCGGCCTGGCTGACAATAGCTTAGAAGTGGAAGCAGAAAACGCTGCCATCCAATCTGGATTGGATACAAAGAGTCTGGTCCCATTTGGCGATGTAGGGCATCACCTACAATATTCAGTAGGGCCGTCAAAATTGTTAACGGACTGGGGAATGGCCCTGGATCACTTACAGAGTGACTATATGACACAGTGGTGCCCTCACAAATTACGCATTCTAGAAGTGTTCAAATAGACAATGTGGACCCAGTTAGTCTGCACCCGCGGATGGGAGAACAATGGTTCTGGTGGAGGGGATGTGGGAGGACGGGGGGGAAGGGCATGGGATGTGGGGAATCCCCCACAGTTGATGTTATGAAAATGCAATAAAAATACATTAAAAAATAAGAAATTACACATGCTAGATGCATATTGAATACTGAACAAAGTGGGGACTTTGCAATAAACACTGAACTAAATGAAACCTTACAATTAAGCACACTTAATATCTGCAGAATACCGAGTGGAGTGAAATCCTGCAGATAAGCTGGTTGAATATAAAATCAAGTGAAACTTTATGGGCAAAGCAAATGACAAAAAGGGAAAGTGGCCATATGACAACAACATATAAGAAAATGCACAAATGTGAATGAACATCAGAAAAAAGTGGAATAGGAGTAAGACCACCACAAAGTGAACTTTACAAACAAATACAATACGGCAAGGCCAAAGACTGGCAAGAGGTGTGAGACAGACACTGGTAGAGCCAGGAGTCTACCGAGGAGAAGCCAGAGCAGTATTAATATTACCCATAAAGCCAAGAGGCCAACAAAGAGAGGGATCTGGTTGCGGGACCTGTGATTGATGGACCGTGTGGTCTGAACACTGCACCTAGACCAGTGAGCTCTGAACTGTGAGAACCAAAAGACATTGTGGAATAAACTAAGACAGAGCACTGGCAGTAAATGGATGAGTCAATCCAGGAATAGGGCCAAACTGACCTTGAGTTGTGTTAAACCTTTTTGTTTGAAAAACTGAATCAAGTATAACTAGCAGAGCTGCAGTCTTGGAGAAGGGAGCCCTGACACTTGAGGAGCTATATTTGTTGTCTTGATAACGAAGGCCCAAGACCATCTTTACTTTGAACCTTTGAACTGTGCTGCTTGGAACTTGGGAAAGGTACCCCAGGGAATTGTGTGAAACTGAATTACCTTGAGTGGGAGAGAGGTAATTCTGAGTCGTTTGTGGAACTTTCTTGAACTTGCGGAAGGGGAGCTGAAAAGAAAGCTAATAGCAGGACAAAGCTCAGAACTTTATATTGATAACCATTTCTTTGATTGTTGACATCCCAACACACTGTTTAGCTTTAGTTGTGAGGGCAAGTATAGGATTTGGACAAAGAGAGACATTTAAATTGAACTCTTTGACTCAAAATTTCCTTAGTTTTGTTCAGGTAGGGAAATCTGACCTTAGCATAGGTCACGTTAGGCCTTCTACCATCCTGACATGTAAGTTAATGAATATCTTTTATTTGAATCTTGAGTCTGTTGTCTGTGTCTTGCTTCATGATGCCTTCACAGTGGACTCCTGTGAAGAGCTGAGCTGGGATGGGCCTGGGCCTCTCTTGAAGAGCTGGGATCGACCTACGGTTAGAAGTAGGGGGTTGTCCTCCGGTATAAGTAAATTCTTTTTTTACAATTGCCTGGGGTTGTTGAGAGGAAAATAGTGTCTTTTAGATACAACGTAATGATATCAGAGGTACACAAAATGTTGCAATCAACTTATTTTTACATCATCACTGAACAATTATACAAACAGCAGGCCCATCAAATGTCCTTTTTTAAGTTCATACTGTGATTAAACCATGTTAACCCATGTTTTGTACTTCTGTATTTATTTGCTGGAAATATCCTTGCATATTTAGGCACATCTATGTTTGTTTGCCTCGTTTACTTCCACCCCTTGAAGTCTTCAAGCACAGTAACTTGTACTTGCCCTGCTATGCGTGGACAAGGAGGTATGTCACATGGATTGGGTGGTCCTCCTTTGGCTCCCGCCTATTTGAATACCCTTTACATTCCTACTGGTGTTGATGTCTACTGGATTCTCCTTTTGCACAGTTAATCCATGTCTGTCCTCCATGACAGCTGGGGTTGGCAGCTCCAGGATTAAGTTTCTGAGGCGTAAAGCAATTTTTACAAAAAAGCCTCTGTGCTTCAGGTGAATACTTGAGCTCATCTTAAGACCATCACATAGCCGTACACTTACTGCAAGTGCTATTTTGATCCAATAGGATCCTCTATTCTACTATATACGAGCCGTCAGTTATGGCACACAACAAACGTATATCCACTCCATCCATTAGTGCTTACTCTGAATGTTTCTTACCACATTCCTTTTATACAGTCAACTGCTGACCCTGCCCTCACTTGCAGTCCAATAATTATTATTCAGACGTTGGTCTAAACGCAATAGAACATAACCTCTGGCAGTTAGGCCTGCACGCTTCACACAGCCACTCACACAGCCACTCCCCATCTCTATTTATTGAGTATTAGGAAACTGCTCTTAAGGAATACTGCCAGATATTCCAGACACTATGGCCAAAATCTCCATTCCTTATCAGTTCTACATAAGCTAGTTTTACAGGCATTCAAACATTCCCAAATAATATCCCTTTCCCTTAATCTCTCTAACATGTCTCCCAACAGCTGATGTGCCACTAAATCTATACCGCTTTTCCCTTTCCTCACCCCCTTCTCTTTTTTGTGCTTCACCTAAGACCATGGGCTGGCTATCTGGGCTGGGGCACACTACGCCCCGCCAGGTAATCCTCTGCTCTATGAGAACACTACAATGGGGAATTTGTGTAATACAAAGGCCTTTTAACATGACGTGTGTTCTCTGCATATGGCTAATACATTACTTACTATTATAGTGTGTATAATACAAGGTTGACATGTACATCTTTACTGTATTAGATATGCTAGGTGGATTGCCAATGGCATACATTGATATTGCATTTACATTTAAGTCTGCAGTTCAAATTCATGTTTGCCACCCAATTACATGGGACTGTTCATTGTTCCTTATTTGTTAGCCCAATTTTTAACTTACCTTCTATGTCTTTGTTATCTCTGTTATGTTTCATACACAGTCTACAAATTGCATCAGCTCCATGAGCTCAACATGTGGCTACTATGAGTGGAAATATTATACAGGGTGTAGCCATCTCTTATGTAAAGTTGGTCAACACGTGCATTTGACCACTTATAAGGCTCTGTCTGTCACAAAACTGGGTTCCTTGTATCTTTTTCTAATCATTCATATCAAACCCTCCTGGAACTAGTAACAAACATAATTGACTCCACCTTTTCAGACTTCCAAGGAGCAAATCTGGTGATTTGCGGCAACCTCAACATAAATTGCAAACCTACAGTTAGTGTGGCCAAAGTCACACGCGCTCAGGCTGAATTACGAAGGAGAGATTGGAACAAATTGATGACATCAAGACATCTATTTGATACGATCGCCATATTGACCGACAACAGCAGAATTCTGACATGGAAGAGATGAGGTTCAAGTTCCACAATTGATTACGTCTTTGACTCTTCTGGTGTTTGGCTTCACTTTCTGTCTGGAACGTCACTTCCTGTGACCATCTTGCAACAGTGACATCACTCCATGTGGCCATCTTGGATCAGCCCTATCTCCAGTTGAAGGCCATAAGAGGCTCCTGTGAAAAATCCAGAAAATGTGGCCCTTCCCACCAGGGGGGAGCCACTCCCTTTGAGACTAGTGAGGTGAGCTCAATATGCAAGACCCTCCTCAGGGGACTGGGCAAGTGGAACCTCAATGGGAATGACTCCCCTCTTGGGAACAATGATTCCCATTCCAGAATGGAACTCCCAGTCAACACTACCCTTTCTGCATATATGGTTGTCACAAATACTGTTACAACTATGAATCACAAAGATCCTTCTTTGACCCTATTGGCTTCCGGTAATGGTGAGCCTCGCCTGAGTGCCATAATCATGGAAGACGGACATCATTTCATTAATTCTAATAATGTGTATAAGACAGAAGTGTTTTATGAAGGGAGAGGGAACTCACACACAGAGGTGAGCCCCTGGAGCATCTATGTCCTGTAGGGGTGGAACTATATCGAAGCGTGGAGTCAGCAGTGGTGAGCAGAACGAGATACCTGCTATCTGGAGGCTGTATGGCGGGTGCCTTAACTGAGCAAGAGGCTCTGGCCAAGGTGAGATTGAGGATGAAAACACAACCATCTTCCCGGTGGCATGACCACTGACGAGCAGTTGTGGGCCTGGCACCCAGCAACCAACACAGAGATCCGAGAGGAAAGAGAAGCCCGAGATCCCAAGATCCTGCTGACAACGGTCTTTCCCGCCACGAGAGACGCAAATGGAGAAAGAGATGCTACAGACCTACGTAGATGAACGAAACACAGAACTTTGGGTTTCCAGGAGCACAGAAAACAACGCAGGTACGAAACTCAGAACAAATGTTACCGGTACATGGCCCCATTGAACCAGAGAGCAAACAATATGAACATCGTACTGGAAGGCTGGAATAGCCTCCAATACTATGAACAGTCACAAGAACGTAACAGCACCTGACCCCTGTAAACCATCGAGAAAAGGGATAAGAACAATGTAAGGTGAGGCTGAAATAACCAACAAAGCACGCCAAGTTAAGAGTGAGACTGGCACACAGCCCTCAATGGAGAAGAATTGGAAAAGATACAGAAAAAGTATTTCAAAGTTGACTTAACCATCAAGAGGGTCAATGAACCACAGACAGAGGTCCCATGTTGAGACAGAGTGAAAGGAAGCAGAATACTCTACAACACAGACAGCAAAGTGCATAAATCACGGGTAGCAGTGTTATGCAACTGGTCAAGAACCCTACGTTAAATTGCATACTGAGAGATAAAGACTTTTTACCACAGAGCTAACAAACATTTGGTAAGTCCCAATGCTATGAAGGTGGGAAAGAAAGGAGTGTATTTTCGAGTCGCCCTGCAGTGATTCGAACTTTAAAGAAATAAGAAACTGTTTCCTTATCCGGGGGTGAGGGAAACCCTTACAGAACATATTTGTTGATTTTCCAAAAGGATGTGGTACTAAAATTGTGAAGACAATCAACAAAGACTTTAAGACTGAAAACATGTCAACTACAATTGGGCTCGGCATAAGTGAAACCGACGCTATTGAACAAGACTTACTTTTCTTTTGAGTTAGGTATTTTTCTAAAGTAGTAGGGCCAGTTAGCTATGTAGGATTCAAACCTAAGACTTATTTAGACTCGACGAGCACCCTTAGTTTTACTTTAGTTATGTAGGGAACTTTCCTCATAGCGAAAGGGTTAGTCAGGCGTGTTTGTCTGAATTTAAATCGAATTTGTGAATCATGACCACATGCCAGAGTCCTTCTTCTTGTTCACCACACTCCTTTGGGAACACCAATCAGGAAGAAATTGCCTCATCTCAGCAACACCAGGGACAATAACAGAGAGGCCAACCACTGTTGGAGTAGGCACCCAGTTAAGGGCCGAACAGTGAAGAGTGAAGACCGGCCATTTGCTTCTTCTCCGCTACACCCTGGCTATGCACTGCTCATGCTATCTCTCCCTTTCCCTTCACCTACTCTCTTCACTCTCCTCTGCTCAGAACCATCACAACTCTCTCCCCATCCCTATCATCGCTTTTCCTCAATGCCGCCTCTCTTCTCGCTCCACTACCCATTCTATTCACAAAACCTAATTCAACCCTAAATTCCATTACACATCCTCTTCTCGCATCTACCCCCAGCACGCCTCTATTTTTCAGACTCAACGTCGCTATGCTTCTACATCTCACTCTCTTTCTATTGCTCTTTGGCATGCGAAGTCTGTTGGCAATAAAACCTCCTTTACCTCCAATGTCTTCCTTTCCCAATCTCCTTTCTGCAACCCCTGCTACACTCATGACTCTGCCTATACCTTCACTCACTCTCCTCACCCCACTGGCAGGGGAGGTGGTGTAGGACTTTTTTCATCCTCCAAACCTCCTAGCTCTCATACTCCCCTATCTTCTGCTAATTCTTCCTCATTGGAATACATTATCTCCAAAATCACTGGCCCCTATTGCATACATATTTCAGTCTACCAGCTACCTGGTCCAGTAGGCTAATTCTTCTACCACATATCCAAACTAATTCACTCTCTCCCTCCCAATCACCACCTCATTGTCATTGGTGACTTCAACCTCCCCTCTCTCTCTGCTATTTTATCCACTGATTTTTACCCTCTTCTACTTAACCACTCACTCTCTTCTGCCCACTCCCTGCCCACTCATTCAAATGGAAACTCTCTTAGCCTTATTCTCATCACCTCTAAACTCTCAACGTCTGTCTCCACCACGACTTCTCCCTCCCATCACCCAAACATCTTTGCCCCAATCTCCGCTCCTGCTTCTACCTCACTCTCTCCATCTATTACTAAGTGCAAGTTTCCCTCCTCCAAACTCCTTGACTACTTCTCTGACCTACACCACTCTCTATCCTCCTACGCTGAACTCACCTTTCCATCCACTGGAACTTTAACACTTCTCTTTATGCTCCCATTTCCTTTCACTGCCTTCTTACCACACTCACTCCTAAATCCTTCCCTCCACGGCCCTGGATTACACCTCTCATCTGCACCCTGAAAACAGCAATGCAGAAAATGCTTTGCACTTAGCACTTTGCACTTAGCAAAAGTCAAGACATTCCTCTGATCACTCTGATTACAAGAAAGGGGAGTGACTTGTTGGGAGTGCGCTCAACTCTCCTAAATATAAGTAGTCCAATGCTGCAGAAAGTGCACAGGAGGTTCCCCTAAATTCCACCCACAATTATTGACACAAGAGTATAGGATGTGCAGTTAAACTGCGCAAAGGACACAGTGTTCTAATGTTCAAATCTTGGCATTGGTTGAATCATTGCAATGTCTTTGAGCACACAATGAAACACAACCATCCAGTGGTGTGAATGGTGATTTATTGTGATCACAGCCGACACGTGTTTCGACCGTTCGGTCGTCCTCAAGGCTGTTACAGTGTTTGAAAAACATATTCATAGTAGTAATCAAGAACAAAATCAAAATTGCGACAAAGGGTGAATAAATAAATACATAGATAACAAACCAAATAATGTAAACCTTAATTAATCATAAAAAATCATAAATAGCAATTCGACATTCATTTGTATTTAAGTTATAATACGGGTATCCATACACCATTTCAAGTTGGTTGCAGGTAGCAAATGAGAGGAGACAGAGAAGGTATTATTAGCAATATAACATCAAATGCTCAAGCTATTTTGATTCCAGAGTGTCCATTATTACCTATCTAATAGTGCCACATGCATGCTCCAAATTTAAAAACACCTCTCTCGTGAGAAAGATTCCCAAATTGGGTTAAACATGTTGTGCCGTGCATTAATGAATCCGCGAGGAAGCCACAAAAGAAAAGGGCGCAAAGAAATAATAGGATTGATAATGGTGAAGTTGAGTTAGCCTGATGGGGTGAAAATTTTACTTGGTTCAGGTGTATTGGGAAAGTCACTCACCAATAACTAATAGGGATATATCCATTATGGTATATATTCTGGCACTTAAGTCTTGAGCATGTGCCATTTCTCGGTAGTAACCTGCAAAATCAATAAACTTAGTAGTGCCGAAACTGGAAGTGCTGCAGTACTAGCAAGCTGATGAATAAATTATAAAGGAGTACACAGTAGTCCTTTGCACATAATGCATTCAGCTATAATTTACCTAAAAGGCACTAAGTGAGAGCCACAAAGGATGACGAGATACTGTTTTAAAGTTCCATCTGGTGAACCAATTCCATGAACCAGTAAAAGGTGTCCATACCTACGAAGTAAATAACGATAATACCAATCAATATATATCTAGAAGAACTGCAAAGTGACTGTACGTCAGGTAAACTTATAAGGATTTAAAAAGGATCCATGATTACCTAGACAAGGAGTAACTGGGATAAATCCCACTAGCTGCAAAAGGATGCTTCCCGTTCAGATGCAGGATCGTGAACCATAGGAAGAAGAAGGAAGCTCCCGACATTGATGTCACGGCATGTGATGTCACGCATATGCGCGTGATGTTGCGCGCATGCACGAAGTAACCGTGATGTCACATTAAGCGTCCTGCTAGTATTAGACACAAAATGAACAATATTCCAATTATTTGGAGGGTGGCTTTCAAAACCATTGATGGTGAGTGCTTAAATGAAAATCCTCTGATCACCAACACTATCTCACTGCTCTTCAAAACAATTCCTCTACTCTTGACTCTGCCAAACATGATTTCTATCTCTCTCTCATTTTGTCTCAATCCTCCCAACCTAGGTACCTTCAAAAATATCGCCATTCAATTCTCTCACCTCTCACACCCACCTCTATCCCCTCTACCCTTTCAGCAAATGATCTTGATCTCTACTTTGCATCTACAATTTCTACCGTTCACAATACCCTTGATAATTGCCTTCTATCCCATCATCCTGCTCACTTTTCTCCACCGCTCCTACCCTTCTCTCCTGCTACTATGTCTTCCTTTCCCCCGCCAACTCTGATGAGATAATTGCCCTACTCCTCGAGGCTTACCCTCCTATGCGCCCACTGCCCCACTTTCCCCACACATTGTGAAGCACAAAGCTCCTAGTGTTGCTTCTCATCTTACTTCCCTCTTCAACTCCTCTTTTGATAATGCCACTTTCCGCTCATCATATAAGACTGCTACTGTCATGCTTCTCCTTAAGAAACCTGGTCTATATCCTAACTCTCCTGCCAACTGATACTGATTCTATCTCTACATTATCTCTCTGTGGCATCAGAGATTGGGCACTTGCTTGGTTTGCGTCATACCTTGCCCCCAGATACTTTCACGTGGCCTGGAACAGCCTTACCTCCCCACTGACCCACCTTACTCTTCCCCATGGTTCTGGTCTTGGTCCACTTCTCTTCATTCTATACTTCAGCTCTTGGGGCCCTGATCTCCTCTTACAGCTTCTCCTATCAACTCTTTGTTGACAACACTTGGATCATCTCCTTTCGCTCCTTATCCGATGAACTGTTGTCAAATATTTAAAACTGTCTCACTCGCTCATGCTCAACTCTGCTAAAACGGAAGTTATCTTCCTCTATCCCTCTTCTTCTGCTGTCCTCTCCCGACTACCTACCTTACTTCTGCTTGTAACTTTGGGGTCATCTTTCGACCAATCACACAACTTCTCACTCTTCATCGCCAAATCTGCCACTGCAACCAGACTCGACCTCAATATCCCAAAATCTGCCATCTTCTTCCTTTCAATACTGCTAAAAAGCTAAAGTCCTCCTTGTCTATGTCTATGTCTTTGTGCTTATAACGCGCCGAAAGCCCGCGGGCATCAGGGCATGGGGGCGCAGAGATTTGCAGATCACGTTCAGGTATTGTCTGAGAGTTTAGGCTCTCCTCCCTTCTCGTGGTGCATCAGGAGAGTACAGACTTATTGGAATAGAAAGGTTTTTAATGCCTTCCTGAAACTGAGGTAGTTTCCCTCTTGTCTGAGGGACGTTGGTAGTTCATTTCAATATTTGGCCGCCCTAACAGGAAAGGATTTTCCCATTCCCGTAACTCGTTTAATCTCAGGTATGGTCAGAAGACCCGTGTCTGCTGATCTTAGACATCTTAAGGGCACGTACCTGGTGAAATGTTTTTTAAAGTAGGCCGGTGCTTCTCCGAAGAGGCATCTATGGACTATTGTCATAGCCTTGAATTTTACTCTGTCCTCTATTCTAAACCAGTGTAGTTCTTTTCTTCCTTCTGATATATGGTCCCTCTGATTTTTCTTTTTGATGATACGAACCACATCATTTTGCATTACTTGGCATTTGTTTAGTTCTTTCTTTGCGGCTCCCAATAGCAGTGCATTGCCATAGTCCAAACGCGACAGCACAATTTCTCTAGCAATTGTAGCTGAATTGATTTCGTTTATAAAAGAACTAATGGCCCGCAGAAGGCGTAGGTAGTACCGATTATTTTTTTGCAGGTAACCGACTTGAGCGCCGGATCCTTCATCTTTACTAGATATGGCTGCTGTGCCAGTCTACTCTATGGCCTTCTCAACTCTGCTTTTACACCTCTTGACAAAATCCTCAACTTCGCAGTCTGCAAATTTTCTCACTTCACCTCTACCTCCTGTGCCCGTTGCCAAATTGGCTGGCTATCTATGAAATAAAGGGCTAAGTAGCGACATCGTTTCATCATCATCAAAACTATCCATGGACTCACCCCACTATGCCTATCTACTTATCTCACTCCCTACTCTCCTACGCACTCATAAGATCATCCTCAGCTCACCTCCTTGCCACCACTGAAGCCCTATGAGCTCGCTACTGTTTTTGCTCTCTACTCGCTCCACTACTCTGGAATCTTCTCGCTATGCTACTGCACCACCCCGTTTCCTCTCCCTACTCCAAATGGACAACCCTACAGCACTTTTCCATCCTTAATTCAGCACTTTCTCCACCATCCCGTTCATGTCATTCTGTCCTGTCCTCGTACCTAGTTTGTTTCCACCTTCAATTGCAACATCTGGTCTTCAAGTCACATTCTCACAACCCATTGTAAAGGACTCATGTCCTCCACTTTATCAAAGATACATTTTGTACCGGTTTTAGTGGCAAAAATGCATTCCTTTCCCTGTGATTTCTATTATTATTTATTATTAATAAATGTACCCGGGAATCAATTAATACAATTAACTTGAAAATTGTATAGATTGTGTTTGCTGGATTAAGGATGAGGTGGATGCCATCAGCATACTTAAAGAGCTGTACCCCCATCTATTTCAATTGCTTAGTTAGAGGGGTTGAGTAGGTATTAAACAAAAAGTGGGACAAACATGAACCCTGGCGGATCCACATTGAAGTGTGTGTGGTGTTGAGATGAAAGGGGATGTAACTGTTTTTGTTTCCTCTGTTAAAAATGAAGTGATTCATAATATGTAATGTTATCCAGCTATGTACTGCACCTTTCACCATCATAGGTGTCTTACGGCGCCTAAGCCTTTTGTCAGAAAATTAGGGGTATTTTGACCCCGGGTGTTGTCAGATTATGAACTTTCAGAAGAGCGTAAATGGAGTTAGAGAGGAAAGCGATGGGGAAAACGAGAGCCATAGATTGGGGAGAATGAAGAGGTAAGAGGGAAGGACTAATAGGTAGCATTTACAGACGGGAAGTATACCAAGGGAAGAGAGTGGGGGTTATTTGGTTGTAGATTGTCTGGGTGCATGTGTGATAACTGAAGGTTGTTATCTGAGAAAAGTGAGAAGGCTATGTGTAGTTCCATTTATGGTGACGCTATAATCTAGGCCAGTTAATTATGGATGCTAGATCGGCTTAGTGATTGGTTATGTGATAGACCTGAGGTGCTCAAGCGGGCCCTAGTATCATGGGGGATTTTACCAGGACAGTTGGAAGTAAACAGTTGCAATGCCGGGAGACCATGGTCAGGCAGTTTTCAAATTAAGTGTACAGCAAAATGGATTAGGCTGATTTTCTTTTAGCAAGGTGTAACCGTAGCGGTCTTAAAATTTGGAGGAACTATTTCTGAGGTAAGATATTTAGAACTGATTGGAATACGAATGTAAGAAGTGCCTCATTCCTTGAATACCGAGGATGGGCATGGATGACAGGAGACCCTGACTGTTTCCTCCAAAATGAACAAATTGGGTACTGGCTCGTGGTTGAATGGACTAATAAAAGGGCCATATTCTCTAAAAGTGGAGTTACACTCGAGCCCTCCACGCTCATCTTCTGAATAGAATGTTTAGGTAAACAGATGTACCCATCAATTGTTTTGATTTTCGTTAAGAGAAGTATTTGCTTATGCGCATGCACAAATGTTTGGAGGGGTCAGGTAGCTCAATAATGGAATGGATGGCAAAGCGCATAATGATGTTATGCAGATGGTCCTGTGGAATGGAATTATCCAGCAATCGTTTTTAATGATTATACATTTGAGCCTGTACGATATGAATCATAAAACATAAATACATTTTGTCACCACCTGCTTATCAGCAATGTCGTGTTGCATGCACCCTTTTCATTCAACCATATACCTTTGTCTTTTTGTTTCCTAAACCTCTGGTATAAATCATTGTGCTTCATGATGCTTAGGTCCACATTTCTTTTTTGCTATGGAACAGATTTCCAGGCCTTAATCATCCAGTCTGTAAGAGCTTGTATTCAAATATGTGATTCTTGGGAACCTTTAGTGATAGAGAGTTTGCTATTGTAGTGCTGTGGTCCTCAGGAGCTCAGCTAGATGTGATAGAGAGTTTGCTATTGTAGTGCTGTGGTCCTCAGGAGCTCAGCTAGCTGTGATAGAGAGTTTGCTATTGTAGTGCTGTGGTCTTGAGGAGCTCAGCTAGCTGCGATAGAGAGTTTAATATTGTAGTGCTGTGGTCCTCAGGAGCTCAGCTTTCTGTGATAGAGAGTTTGCTGTTGTAGTGCTGTGGTCCTGAGGAGCTCAGCTAGCTCTGATAGAGAGTTTACTATTGTAGTGCTGTGGTCCTCAGAAGCTCAGCTAGCTGTGATAGAGAGTTTGCTATTGTAGTGCTGTGGTCCTGAGGAGCTAAGCTAGCTGTGATAGGATAGAGAGTTTACTATTGTAGTGCTGTGGTCCTTAGGAGCTCAGCTAGCTGTAATAGAGAGTTTGCTATTGTAGTGCTGTGGTCCTGAGGAGCTCAGCTAGCTGTGAGAGTTTGCTATTGTAGTGCTGTGGTCCTGAGGAGCTCAGCTAGCTGCAATAGAGAGTTTAGTATTGTAGTGCTGTGGTCCTCAGGAGCTCAGCTTTCTGTGATAGAGAGTTTGCTGTTGTAGTGCTGTGGTCCTGAGGAGCTCAGCTAGCTGTGATAGAGAGTTTGCTATTGTAGTGCTGTGGTCCTCAGGAGCTCAGCTAGCTGTGATAGAGAGTTTGCTATTGTAGTGCTGTGTTCCTCAGGAGCTCAGCTTTCTGTGATAGAGAGTTTACTATTGTAGTGCTGTGGTCCTGAGGAGCTCAGCTAGCTGTGATAGAGAGTTTGCTATTGTAGTGCTGTGGTCCTGAGGAGCTCAGCTAGCTGTGATAGAGAGTTTACTATTGTAGTTCTGTGGTCCTGAGGAGCTCAGCTAGCTGTGATAGAGAGTTTGCTATTGTAGTGCTGTGGTCCTGAGGAGCTCAGCTAGCTGTAATAGAGAGTTTGCTATTGTAGTGCTGTGGTCCTCAGGAGCTCAGCTTTCTGTGATAGAGAGTTTGCTATTGTAGTGCTGTGGTCCTGAGGAGCTAAGCTATCTGTGATAGGATAGAGAGTTTACTATTGTAGTGCTGCGGTCCTTAGGCGCTCAGGTAGCTGTAATAGAGAGTTTGCTATTGTAGTCCTGTGGTCCTGAGGAGCTCAGCTAGCTGTGAGAGTTTGCTATTGTAGTGCTGTGGTCCTGAGGAGCTCAGCTAGCTGCGATAGAGAGTTTAATATTGTAGTGCTGTGGTCCTCAGGAGCTCAGCTTTCTGTGATAGAGAGTTTGCTGTTGTAGTGCTGTGGTCCTGAGGAGCTCAGATAGCTCTGATAGAGAGTTTACTATTGTAGTGCTGTGGTCCTCAGAAGCTCAGCTAGCTGTGATAGAGAGTTTGCTATTGTAGTGCTGTGGTCCTGAGGAGCTAAGCTAGCTGTGATAGGATAGAGAGTTTACTATTGTAGTGCTGTGGTCCTTAGGAGCTCAGCTAGCTGTAATAGAGAGTTTGCTATTGTAGTGCTGTGGTCCTGAGGAGCTCAGCTAGCTGTGAGAGTTTGCTATTGTAGTGCTGTGGTCCTGAGGAGCTCAGCTTTCTGTGATAGAGAGTTTGCTGTTGTAGTGCTGTGGTCCTCAGGAGCTCAGCTAGCTGTGATAGAGAGTTTACTATTGTAGTGCTGTGGTCATGAGGAGCTCAGCTAGCTGTGATAGAGAGTTTGCTATTGTAGTGCTGTGGTCCTGAGGAGCTCAGCTAGCTGTGAGAGTTTGCTATTGTAGTGCTGTGGTCCTGAGGAGCTCAGCTTTCTGTGATAGAGAGTTTGCTATTGTAGTGCTGTGGTCCTCAGGAGCTCAGCTAGCTGTGATAGAGAGTTTACTATTGTAGTGCTGTGGTCATGAGGAGCTCAGCTAGCTGTGATAGAGAGTTTGCTATTGTAGTGCTGTGGTCCTGAGGAGCTCAGCTAGCTGTGATAGAGAGTTTACTATTGTAGTGCTGTGGTCATGAGGAGCTCAGCTAGCTGTGATAGAGAGTTTGCTATTGACAACCCAGAATAGAGGTGGGTGAGGCTCTATGGGAAACATGACAGCAGACATTAGAAAATATGGCAGAGCGATCCGACCAGGTGACTTGTAACGGTGTAGAGGCCTGCAGCTTATAGTAATGGGATATCGGCTGCTTGACTATGATGGCAAGAAAATTGTCGCTTTCAGTGTCTTTACATCATCAATTTTAAGAAAGAAGTTGTCCTAAATTAGTGATGTTTGTATAAAAGATAGACTGACTCGCCCTGTTATCGGCCAGATAATTGCAGCAAAAAGTATTAGTGGAAGGAAGTTCAGGTAGTAAAACATTTTCAGTGTGGAATGGCGGCAGATGTTCATGATTCACATCTGGGCAGTAAAGGTGCGTGAAGGATTGTCAGGCACACCTTGGCCTTCTACTTAGTTTTTAGTAAAAATTTAAAACATGAAGCTTAGCCAACCAATCAACAGTTAAATTGTGAATTTCTTTGCAGTGTTTGATCCCAGAATGCACATTCACAAGTGGGGATTTAAGGTTGAACTTGATAATTGGCTTAGTGTACTGTTTTGGACAAATATTAGGTGGTGCTTGCCTGCTCTGGTGATGTCCGATGTCAAGGATTTTTACAGCCTCTTCTGTTGATGATTCAATCGGCATGTAAGGCTCGTGAAGTGTAATGCCCTTTTCCTTTCCTTGTCACGGATGGGCACAGGAAGGCTTGCCTTTGTCGTGCCTGCTGCTCACGTACTCTGAGCAACACCTTAAATCCCTCCTCAAGCTTGCATACAACTGTCCCTTTTCCTGCACCTCAAGCATACATTTACCGGTTGAAAATGGAAAGTGAAAAATGGGTGTGCAGATCAGCAAGGCGATGATCGAATAAGCATTCTGCCCATCCAGAATTTCCTATAAGGGCGGTGCTGTAATCTTCTGACAAAGCATTCTTCTACTTGTGCAACCATCTGAGTGGCGCCATATGTCTCTTCCCCCATAAAAAGTATGCATATAAATGGCCAACCACATCATTATTGGTGCCTGCATGATAGCGCAGTGGCAACATGTTTGTCTTGGAAGCAACATAATACAGAACAGCACAGATTGAAGTCCCGGACCCTTTCTTAGAGAGTGGTCTCTGGTATTGAGTGAGTTATAAAAGGTTAAGAATACATTTTTTATTAATTCAGTGGAAAGTCAAGTAAATATAGGTACGGGCAGTGTGTTCCTTTCGTTATTTCATACGAAAAGAAATACATCTGAGTGCTATGCACAAATCAATGTCACCTAATTTATAGGATACATGGCCCTTTTTTGAAATGTCAGTATGCCGTATGAATTTAGAGTTGGTATATGAGGCTGCTAGTCCATGACCAAGACGCTGCAGCCCAACAGGTGCTTGCATCGGTAGGGCCGCATTGTCTCCATGATACAGAAGTCTTTGTGGGTTGTTCCAGTTTCTGGAGGCAAGGAATGATCCAGATTAAAACATTCTAATTTGTAAGGCTGAATTAAAAAGGAAAATACTGGGGCTAATATCCCTGCTTCCCTCCTTTCATACAACCTCCCCCCGCCAATCGCACCCCTGCACTGCCTTTCTGGCAAACCCTGCACTTGGGGACTGTTTTCTGCATCCCTAACAGTTCCACCACCACCTGATGGCTGCACTTATCCTTGCACTTGTCACCATTGGCCCATTATTTTACTTATTGTCATTGTTTCTTCTTCCCATGTACTGCACATTCTATTCCCCATCCCCATACAATTGGGCAATCTCAGTGACACCTGCCCTAGTAGGTTTGTTGTCTCTGGGCCTCATCACGAGTTGGGCTGTATCCTAGATGTAATACCGCCTGACTGTAATAGCCTTAGCACCCACTGGTCCGGCGGTATTACCACCGGATCATGGGTTGGGCGTTAACGGTAAATCCCATTTCCCCAATGGGTCCATTGGATCCAATGGGGCATTTCCGGTTCAAATACTGCGGGATAATACAGCCGGCGGTAATACTGCCTAATACAGGGACGCTAAATGGGATTTTCACCTCCAGAAAAAAGCTGCCCATTTAGCGCCCAACTTGTTATAGGGCCAGCCCTTAAATGTGGTGGTAATACCGTTACCGCCGCATTTAAGGGCTACAGCCCTTACTCGTGATGAGGCCCTCTGTCTCCCTTCTATTCCCCCCCCCTTGCCTCAGCGCACCTTCAAACGCTTTTGTATATGCGCAGTATAAATGACATATCATAAAATATCACATCATATGATATTATACATACATTGCATTCATGACAACAGGATGCCTGCCACTTACCTTGTACACTTCACAAAATGTTTTCCCGCAGCACCCCACTTACCACAAAGTTATGACAAATTATCGCAGAAAAGCAGCACCAAGTGTATGTTAGCAACTTCCAACAAGTACATACAGTGCATGCATGCAAACAGGATGCCTGCCCCTTACCTTGCACACTTCACCATAATCTTCTGCATTTCTCTGTAAAAACAAACCTTCTACCACAGTCTTTCCATACACACTACAACCACAAACCTTATTGAGCCATCCGTTTGGGTGACAAGTCCCATTTCCATTACCACCATCCTGTAATGGGCCCCATGTGGCACTTTTAATCCTGAAACTACAGCAGAATCCGCAGAGGTATCGTACTAGGAAAGGGGGGGTTGGGTGGAAAAAGTGTGGAACAGGTTATGGGATTGGGACTGTATTCATTTTTTTTTCTTCGATTTTTTTAGTACGTGCTTACAAAGAGCTTTTTTTGGTTTTGCTCTTTTTCTGACTTTCTCTTTCATTTGCCTCCTTACATTGTTAGAAGACTGTCTTCAACACTTGTTGCACAGTGTAAAACAAAACAACATTGCAAATGTTGGTAAAAAAAGGCCATTTGCATGGAACCATTGCAAATTTCGCTCATTCATGATGTCATAGTCGGTGGAGCACAGCCCAGCAGTGGACATAAATTGATAATGCTTCTGTTAATGAAACACCTTCCGACCTCTGGCTGGGGACAAATTACACCGGCATGGTTGCATGCTCCTCTTGGTGGTATGCTTGAGAAAACTACTTTGGCAGTGGGAAAAATCTGCATCACTTCTTCCATCAACTTCTTTAGGGGACGGAGAAAACATCCACATGACATGTACCCCAAATGTAGAGCTTCATAATACAGTACGACAACATCAACAGTACCAATAAAGGCCACACATCTGCAAAGATTAACCATGCCGCCGAAAGTACCCTCATAGACAGTGCCCCAGAAAACCTCCACTCCTTCCAGTGCAAATATAGCAGCTATGCCTGTACAGATCATGCAAAAAGGTATCGCCCACTATTAAGACTCTGCATCCCCCCATCGCTTCCTGCCACCCTCACTGCACAGACTGATGGGGAAAAATGGTACCAGTCCTTCCAGTGAAGCACACCCTCAACACCTGATTGGCTAATTCCCATAGTTCCATTTACATGCCCACCATGCTTAAAAGGGCAGGATGTGGCATGTGTGCTTTCCCAGCTACAGTGAAGGCCGCGCCCCAGTAAAGCAGGGACAGTCCTTCATCCCTTTCCACTGCAGCCATGCATCCAAGGCGCCAGGCCCTCACCCCAGAGAACACACCATAGTACTCCCTATTTTTAAATGCTCATGTCATGGCCAATGCACTTCCCATCTGCCATTGAGGGTGCCAGCTTTCACCGTGGACACATATTTGCATGCATGGCTGCATAACGTTGCATTGGGTGTGCTGAACGGAATGTAGGTGCCTTTGTACATTGGCCATATTTTACATGTGTGCCGCTGTGCACTTCCTTTCATGCTGCCATATCTTAAAGCAGTTCGTAACACAAGGGTCGTACAAGGCACTAACCATAGCAAATGCAAATGGTCACATGTGGCTCCCTAGTGTGTAACAGGTGCAATGATCTACACCATATGCTAATCTACGCATAGCAGTCCACTTCTGCTGTCCTACCAAGGCTACAATGTCCGCCACTACCATTGTGTAAAAATCACCAACTTCAAAGACATGCAGAGTTACAACTGCATGCCTGCTTTTTGTTGTGGTAGCTGTGGAGAAGGGCGACACTGTTGAGTGCATGACCTACGTCCTACGGCCTTTGGCCATGCACCCAACAGTTTAGACCTTGCCCACACCCACCACAACATAACAGAGACATGCAGGCGAACATGTAGCCAGGTTCCATAATTCACAAATGCAACATAGGCACTGGCCCTACTACCCAACCGCCGCCCCTTAATACAGCGATGCATGCAAACATGTTCCAGTTACCATAATCCACTAACATACCACACTGGTTGGCATCCTTACCCACTTCCATTCACAAAGCATTCTATTCCTGCTAACTAAACAACAGAATCTTGACAACATTGGTCCAGCTCCCATCACTCTAGTAAGTGCATAGAACCAGTACTGCATAGTGCATGACAACACTTAGTAATGTGCACAATGCAGAGTACCCAAGCACATATAGGAACCAGTACAACCGTACCCTATTCTATATGGGCACTATTCCAACACTGCACCCAGTAGACACGCTGCAACACTGCTCACTGCAGCATCACTGCAGCATCTCCACCCATGCAGCGACAACTGTAAGAAGGAACTGCATACAAGCATAGGTGCACAGTGCAATACAACACTTACTAATGTGCTCAATGCAAACTACCCAAGCACAGAATGCATCCACTTCAACCGAACCCTCTCCTATATGGACAGTATTCCAACACTGCACCCACTGGACACGCTGCAACATTGCTCACTGCAGCATCTCCAGCCATGCACGGACAACTGTTACATGCTGCAGCAATCACCACACCCACAAAGCCAACAATGTATGCAATGCAGCCAAACTACACACATACACAAAGGAACAATGGCAAACCTACTTGCAACCTGTGGACATAGTTGTGGGTGCAACGGCTAAAGACATGCATGCAATGCAACATTTGAAGGGTCTTCTAAAGGGCAAACCCAAGCAAACGGAAATAGTCAAACGTCACTCCCTAATGTGCAACACATGCAATTACTTACACCATATGCTAAAGAACCCATCACAGCTCACTTTTACTGTTCTACCAAGTCTACAATGTCCTCCACGACCATTGTGTAAAGGTCCCCACCTTTGAAGACATGTAGAGTTACAACTGGATTCCTGCATTATTTTTGTGGTAGCTGTGGTGAACACTTAGGCCTAGACAGTTGGGCATTGCCCACACCCACCACAACCTAACAGAGCTATGCAGACGAACATGTTGCCTTGTGCCAGAATTGACAAAGACAACATAGGGACCAGCACTTCACCCCAACCATAAAGCAGGGGTTCATGCACACATGTTCCACTTACCATAATGCACAAACAAACCACAATGTTTGGCACCATTACCCACTTTCATTCACAAACCATTGTATTAATGGCAAACCGACAACAAATTCTTTACAAAATTGGTGCTGCTCCCAACACTGTAGTACGTACTTACAACCAATACTGCATAGTGCACAACAACACTTACTAATCTGCCCAATGCACACTACCCAAGAACATATATGAGCCAGTTTAACCGTCCCCTCTTCTGTATGGACACTATTCCAACACTGCACCTAGTGGACACACTGCACGACTGCTCACTGCAGCATCTCCACTCATACACAAACTGTAGGATGATTTAACAATGACCTCACCCATGCTACCAACAATGTGTGCAATGCGGCCAAACCACACGTAAAAAGCAACAGTGTGACACCTACTTGCAACCAGTGCACATACCTTTTCAACCAGTGGACATACTTTCCCGTGCAAGGGCTGCAGCCATGCATCGAAGGAGTTACGGGCTTACCACACACCATAGTACACGCTATGTGTAAATGTTCATGTCATGTGGCATACACTCCTCTTCTGCAATTCAGCCTGCCACCACTCATCACAGAAAGAAATCGCAGCTGGAGCTCTCATGCCATAACGAAGGCTGCCTCCATTCACCATACAAGGTTGTTGCCTGTTGAGGTAACCGCGAATTGGCGTACTACCGACCGATACCGCTGGCACACCTCTGTCTTCTTCTAATCGGATATGTCAGAGGAAGCACTTCTCACTCCGAAGCACTTCTCACTCCCCCACCCTTTCCATCCCTTCTTCCCACCACCAGATGCATTAGAGTATGTTTTCCAGGCCCTTTCACCGCCACATTGTCCTCGGATACGACATGCCGGCGTTATCGAAAAGTTATGACACACATCACGTCACCGCACACTGCAGCGCAATCAAATTTTTCACCACGCAGCGAACAGGGAAATGGGACGCAGGAGCGGAGCCAGTTATGACTGCTTTCATTGGCCACACTTTTACATACAAGTGCCCCACCCATGCACACAGTGAGAGCTTTGGCACACGCACTACAAGACTATCCTCCGATACACCATGGCAACATTTCCCAAAAACTTTGATGCACAGCACGCTTCCCTCCAGCCAACCACCGTCCACAGTTCGCCGACAACACACCAAACTGCAAGCCAATGAGACTTCTGTCCATGGAGCAAACAGGGAAATGGGTTCGCAGAGCGGAGCCAGATAACACTAATTTTTTGAGACGTACATTTCAGGTATTTGCAACAAAAGTACTGGTCGGATTTCCACCAAACACACAAAAGCACGCTTTCTGAACCAAGTCCCCACTCCTGCCGCAAACTTGGTGCAAATCCATCCACCCGTTCAGGCTATAGCCGTGTGCAACGTTTTTGCCCATTCAGTCTACGGAAGAAAAAATATGTGGGACCCCCGCTATAACTTGCCCCCCCCCGCACAAAACCTCACCAAACTTGGTGAAAAAATTCAGAGCAGGCTGTATACTTTTTTGCAAAGTTTAGTGAGGATTCCTCCAGGGGGAGTGAAGCTATAAGCCGCCGAATAAGGGGTCTTCCTATGGGTTTTTAACCATAACTACACGGCCGCTACCGCGGGCCCTGTAGTATATATATATATATAGAATTCAATAGCAAACACTTACAATGTTGTACTTCTAAACTTTCAATCAGCTGTTGCCAATGATTATTCTATACCTGACCGAATTCTGTCACTAATGACTTCCATAGCGCGTTTCTCTCTCTGGGAGGAGCTGGCTGCTTAACATGATGTAACAATACTGGCAATTCTGCTTCGTGCTACTTGCCGGGAATTTGGTATCAGTAAAGTTCTATCTGCGGTCTCGAAAATCCACGGTGGAAACATCCTCTTTCTTCTGATTTATTTGATCTAAAATCAATGTTCCACCTTTTTAAAATCAAGGTTAAATGAAGCAAAATCTTTGCATATACAGGCAGATAATTATATGCAATTAGCCATCCAAACACATTTTTTAAAACTGTTAAACTTTGCATTAACCTGCTTCCCCCACCTGCTGCTTAGTTCTATGAAGATGGGGGATCAGCATATGCATTTTTTATTAAAATAAACTGGTACTCTTTGACCAACTGTATTCACCAAACCTCCTTACATGCCATGCATTTTTCTCTCTGTCTCCCTTCGCACATCTTCCTCTTAGAATGATTTGCTACCTCCTAAGTGAAGAGGATTTGTTTTCAGTTTTCAGTACTATGAAAGTAACGTCTTACTCAGATGATACAATACCTGGCACTTGGATCAGGCAGGTATCAAACACTATTTCTGTATGTTGGCTTCATGTTTTGAATGCCTAATTTGCCGATGTTCTGGAAAGCAAGAAAGCGTTTACCTCTCATTAGAAAATGTACCCCACCTCCCCAGGGCCTGGGCAATCTTTGGCCTGTCTATTCAGGGTAAGTTCCTTGAGTGTTATGATGCCATTTTTTTCACTAGATCCATTTATGATACATCCTTATATGTTCTTATTAATCTGGTTTTCGCCCTCAATGTAGTACTGAGACCTCACTGAGTGCTTTACAGATACTGAGTATTCTGGTCCTCAACCTCTGGCAAATTCAACAAGGTTGGTACTCGCTTCTGATCTCTATCATGCCAGTCAAATGGGGAAAGGACCTTTGCTCTTGATTCGTTCTCCACCTTTGTATCAAGTCATACCCAGCTCGTCCAGGTACGATCTGCCAGACCTGAACCCCTACACATTCTCTTGGAAAGTGCTACAAGGTTCAATCCTCTCTTCTATGTTACTTAATATCTACATGGTACTGGTGTTGAGCTGTGGTCAATGGCTCGGGTGTATATCCGCCCAGTATGCTTATATGGACCATTTCAAGTTGCAATAACCTACTGCAGGGTGGTGTGAGTTCATCCTCTGTTTCCACTTTCTTCCAAAACAAAAGGTCACTTCGCATTTAATGCCATCTTCTAATCGTAGGGTGGTGCCTGAATTTCCCATCAAATAACATAAGAAAGACTCTGGGGAAGGATTTAGCGGCCCCGAGATTCGTCCCCAAGTTAGCCTTGCAACAGCTTCTGAACTAGAGAATCTCGTTGCCTCTATGTTGTGACCCCTTAAGGAATGAAAAACACCACTCTTTGAACACTCACAACCCTTGAAACAATTTTACCGTACACTCTAACAATTAATTCAAACACTTTATTATATCAAAAAAACACAATTACACAATTCATAATTTTAAAACCAAAATGCAGAGTGCTTTTCTGTGATAAAACACAATTTTTTTCTTTTTTCTTAATACTTTTTTGTCTCGCGATGTGCAATTAAGTCTATGAGATGAAATTCTAACTTCCTATCATTTGAAATAAGGTTCTAAGAACCTTATACGGCACAATTTCACTTGTTCACTTACTAACAATAACACAGAGGAATTATTCCTCTTGGTTTGTTTGTTTCTAGGCCTAAGAAATGCAGAATTTTCTGTTGCTCTAGATGGTACATGAAAACACGAACTGATCTCCAAGCAAAACATGTTTTCGCTAGTGCCATGTTTCATGACTCATTCCAAGCTGGTTTACAGGAAGTTCTCCTAAGCCTCAGAGCTCATCCTACTAAGAATGAAGCAGAGGCCTGCCGTGTCATGAATTACATCGTACGCATTCTAGAGCCTAACCTCCACCCCACAGGTGATCTAAATGCCCACATGGGCTGTGGCAGGTTTTGCTGCAGAGAATAGCGCTGCACCTGAAACAAGGCTCTGGAGAAAGATGGCTTTCTGCACTTTAGTGCAAGAGAAACTACTGCACCTGAGCACCAGACATGCATACTATTGGACAGCAATATTGTTGTTTGTCTACCTGAAGGTGAATCTATGTATCAATGCGTATAACCCAACAAGATTTTCCACTTGCAATTTAGTGTGTTTTAATCTCATAAAACCCAGCAATAATGCTCTCACTCACTTAGATATGATTTATTTGTATGTATCGCTTGTAGAGATAATATAGGAGCATTATAATGGAATAGTAAAACAATATGTAGTTCCTAATATAAGCAATAAAGTAGTTGAGTATATACCCAGCACCCTACTCTTCTATTCACTTCTAAAATGTTAAAACTACCTGCCACAATCAACAATATGTGTGGCTATTGTGGCCGAGTAAAACTCAGTCATACTCACAATTGTGATGCTAGGGGTTGGCAAGCCATGGAACAAGTGAGTTTACAGACACATCTCTCGATAACTAACAATGTGGTGGAAAGGGTTAAAACATCTGCAAAAACAGTCCAATGCTTTTATGGGCAGTTAATTAAGATCAACCTACAGCCATAGATCAAAAAAGCTTACCGGTAAAGCAATGCAAGTCCTCCTGCAAAGATTTCTCTCACCCTTCTTCTGTGCTTTGATGGTGTCAATTATCCTTGCCAAAGAAGTACGAGGAGCAACGCAGGTTGCATAAGGAGACTGTTCCAAATCTCAGCCCCACAGTAAACTCAGTGTTTCACCAGCAAAGGAAAGGTTGAAAAGATAACCTATCAAAAATTCATCATGGTGTCTCATCATGGTTCTCCTATAGAAATACAAATATATGTTGGAAAAAAAGGTGAAATGGCTTTTATCTGGGACCATAAAATATTGAAACACTAAACAAAGTAGAATTTCGAAAGATTTGCAAAAGTTCCTCTGTTTAGTCCCATGTGCAGTTTACTGTTTCACGGTAAAGGCACCGGAAAGTTGGTTGCTGCTTGTTTTCAATGCAATCCAGCTTTGTAATTTCGCTCTTCCTCATTGAACATAATTTAATTATTGGCCTAGTCATTAAGTTTCTTCTTGCTTCTTTAGGCAGTATCAAAAACTTGTGGGATCAGTGGTCCACCGGGCTCAGTCCACTCATGATCCAGTGTTGTAGATCATCTCAGCCTGGACTTCCATTACTTCTTTTCATATAGAAGCATCCCCTTTCTGTTGTCCATTACAATCACTATTGTGTTTGAATATGCCAGCTTAAATGCTAGTTTTCCTTCATCTGTTGCTATGTTAAAAATGTTTCAAAATGGGGCGGCGTTCCGCGTGGCGGAAGTCCAGTGATGGAGTTTCACAAATTGGAGGGAGAAATCCAACAGCTGTGAGGGTCCAATTGCAAGATATGAGTAAGTGTCAAATGTTTGCTTAATAAAAGGATTCACTTCTAAATAGTCACATAGGTGGATGATCACTCATGCATACAATTTTGCTTTAGGAATTTAATTATTGCATTTGTACAGGATTGTTACAAAGTTGTGTAAATACATTTTCATGCAAAGTACTGAGGTTCATGCCTAGATAAAGCCCATAAGGGGCGAAACAAGCATGTGCACTAATGGGTGAATGTAGACACAAGAAAATACAAGGACATAGAGCAGTCCAAATGTATACTTATTTTCACGTTTTGTGACTCACTATAACATTAAAAGGTGGTAAATAACACTGATTTGGAGAATGTATGTGTGAATACTTGTGCGCATCCAGACAAGAGTTTCTCTTCACCAGTAAAACAACTAGCCTGCATGTTAGGCTTCAGGTTTCTCTTGGTTTGCATAAACTCCTTCCTCCTCTTCCTCGTCTCAGAACCTGACCGTTTTTGGGAGTTGAAGTCCATAGATGTTACTGGCTTTCTTGAAAGTGGTTGTTCAAAAGCCTCACAAAAAGACACATTGACACCAGAAGATGTTATGTATGAATTGGGAATGTTTGATTCATAAATGGGAGCTTGACTAGAGTTAGATAGAGGGTAGGTTTTCTGACTTTTACTATAGGGTGGAACTGTTAGGTGACAAGTCATTAACTATAGGGTCTTCAAAAAATGTAGCAGTCGCTCCTGTCCAGAAAGAACCTGGCATGATAACCTGTTCTGAGATGAGAGTTTGCAGCACACGCTTTTTGCTCACTGTACCTTTCACAGATGGGAAATATCCATTTGCATATCAGTCTTTGTCCCGCCCCCATGGACAGTCCAGCACCGAAATGCTATGGCAATTCCTCTCTGAACAAGACTACCAAAAGCAACCCCATACACGTATTTCAGCCTTGTTGGGCCTCATCAGTGAGGTGAAGCTGTGCCTCTCTGAGCACAGTGAGCAGGGAGTCCATGTCTGGTCGCCCCCAGGTAATTTAGGGTGACCAACCCCAAGTTCCTTGCAAATATTTCAAAAAAGGTAGCAGGCGCTCCTCTCCAGAAAGAACATGGCCATAGCATTTCGGTGCTGGACTGCCCATGTGGGCGGGACGAAGACTGCTATGCAAATGGATATTTCCCATCTGTGAAAGGTACAGTGAGCAAAAAGCGTGTGCTGCAAACTCTCATCTCAGAACAGGTTATCATGCCATGTTCTTTCTGGAGAGGAGCGCCTGCTACCTTTTTGAACTATAGGGTCTTCCTCAGGGGAAAGGGGAATACCTCGTCTCATCTGATGGAGTCACTACCTCCCCCCGGTAGTTGTCTCCTCCCCTATGGTCTTCCCTCATATCAAGATCAGGTAGCGGCTGCTGTCCCCTGGCTACATGGGAGGTGGGGGGGTGGGGAAGAGGTCACCGCTGGGGACTCAGTGATGACTCCACTGGATTCATCACACAATCCAATGCTAACAGATGATGATGTAATTCATGTAATCCTTAGAAACAGTTAAACTGTCTTTCTTGTTTGCTTAAATTTAAAATGAAACTAGCTTGTCGTTATTGACCATACAAATTAACTGGCCTGTTTCGAATAAGGATTGCCTTTGACAAATAATACAAAAAGTCAATGCTTATCCACAGCATTTTTTCGGCTATCACTTTATTCCAATTAAGCATTCTTGCTTGGTTGGTGTTTTATTTATATTTAACTTGGGAATCTGTTTTTTTTTTGCATACATAAGTAGCTTGAGATGCGTGTATTTACACACAAAACACTATAATTATATGCAGTCCATTTGCAGTGTACAATTAAATAACTTAAAAATACATTTCTATTTCAACAATTAGTGAGTATTTTATTTGTTATTGCTGTGCACAACATGGCTGTATTTCTATAAACATGCTAATAAGATGGCTACATGCTCATTATGGTAGGGCAGGAACTGCATTTGTTTTTAAAAGCAATGTATAAGCAGAATAGGTTAGAAGTGAGGCCTTTTGCTGATGTCATATCAACGTTGTGCTTTACATATGGGAAAACTGCATTTTTAAATGCACCAATCTTGTCCTGCAATTAAAATACTTGAACCCTGAAAGGTTCAATAATGTTCTGTATGACTTTAAAAACCGAAAGTGTCAAAGACAATAGTCTTTAATTCATATGTGTGAAACTCATTTCCTCTAAAGTGAATAGGACTATTCCATTTATGAAATGCATTCCTGTCAAAATCAATATGAATATTGCCTTTGTGGCTGCAGGCCTTTGTGGCCTGGCTTGCAGTTAGAGCTGTTCTGCTGATATGCATATAATTCAATGTATGGCAGTCTGAGCACAGAGGGATACAAGCACTGGACGTTCGTTAACAGTGACTATGGGCCTCATTACGACCCTGGCGGTAAGGGGTTTACGCCAGCGTTAGCTGCGCCGACCCCTTACCGCCAATTACGAGGTCCCCTAGCGCCATGGTGCTTTTAACACCTGCTTTTAGCAGGTGTTAAAATCCATGGCGCTAAGGGACCATGGAGTTAATTACGCCACCGTAATTTACAGTGGCGTAATTAACGCCTTCCCCACTCCCATTATGCCCTATGGGGCAAAAATGGGAATGGGGAAGGGTAAATGGGGATTGGGGACTTACCGCCCCGCCAAGGTCGGAATGGGGCGGTAAGTCCGCCAACCACCATGGCGTAAACGTAGTTTACGCCATGGTGGTAAAGTCACGGCCCAGGCGGTAACTTACCGCCTGGGTCGTAATGAGGCTTTATGTCCTTTTTTCACCCATAGAATTTTTTCACACATTTGCTGAGCTCTACTGCCTGGATCCCATGGTGATAAAGCACCTTTGTGCGTTATGTTCCTGAATGGTACCTCCTCTAGATTCTAATTCCTTGGAATATCCGCTCCTTGCACTATATGTTGCAGCTTTGGAAGTCTTTTGAGAGATGAATAATCTGTGGGAGGAAAGAACCCATTAGAACAATGAGTTATTCACCTTTAGTTTTGTTCTTCCAGGGGGGTATGTTATTCTTACCACAGATTCCTCATCAACTTTTCCCATTCCAACCATCAGATTGCGTGTAACTTAATAAGGCAGTTTTATCATTTTCTGGGCTTTCTGATTGAAGAAAGGTGCATGGAACTATGGTCATGGGGCTTGTGATGCGCTGCCAATGCATTCATTTTTTAAATGTCTTTATCGCACTCTAATGGCACGTAAAGCAGACACTTATCCTCACATCATTACAGCATATATAATCAACAAACCTGCATGAATAATCCCCAACAACCCCTCCGACCTCTTTCTATCTCTGCTCACCATATGATCTCCTTCTACAATCCTGTGGTACTCTGCGATGGCCATATCCCAAACCCTCCTTTTGTGTACCACAGCCTAGGTATTCCCTAGCAAGCATCTCACAAATCATTCCTAGCCCTTCCTTGCTGTACAATCCCTCCTCACAATGGTATTATCATCTAAGGGGTAAAATAGCTACTGCGTTAATATTTTCCTGGCCATTATAATTTTCTCGCCTCCCCATCTGTTTCTGTTCCTAAACCTGACCGTCGTCTCATCCAGAACCCATCTCTTAAGGTCCACCTCCCATTTATCTAACTCAGGTCCATCTCTGTCCTTTCAGCTAAAACCAATGCCAAGTGTACAGTTTTCAATTCATGTTTCACAGCCTTCCATCCTTGCCTAGGGACATTCCAAGTAGGTGTAAGGGTGTCCCTAATTACACTCACTCCAGAATAAATACACCCCTCTAGGGAAATAAGGCAAGAGAGCGATCTTGTAAGGATAACAAATGTAATCTTACAAAATGAGGATGTAACAAGGGACTCTGCTGCCTGAACCGTCTTCTCCTGTCCCTCTTCCGTTCCTTCCTGTCAAAGTAGTTCCAGGCAGGGGTTTATATAGGCCTGGCTTGCTGTGGTCGCATCACTTGATATGGATCATAGCTTCATCCCAATCCATCCTTCTTTCAATAATAGGGATGCTCCAAAGCCTTCTTTCTTCATTGTCAACGGTTTTATCAGAGCATGCTGTTCTACATTTTGCTAGCTTATTCAAAAACACCCTGCAGCTCTGCAGACTTTTACAAACCTTGAAGTCTGGCCAAAGGAAAAACTAAAAAAATATATGTGTACAAACATTTTCCAGTCATTCTCTCAATATTCCACTCATCCTTCTTACGTTATCTGTGTCCTGTAATTTCCTCCACTTACAATTTTTATAATATATCCCATTCTGAATTTTGTCGCACAGGACATGTAATTCCTATTTTTATCCTGCATGGATCCTTGACGGAAAGTGGACAGCTGGTGGGTCAGTTTATGCCAGCCATAGTGACGAACACTCCATGAGTACCTGCGGTCAATTTTATAATCTTATAGGCCGCATTCCTTCTGGGAAGGAGCTCGACTCCTCTATAGCACTATGTTTTTTTACAGGGCCTAGGATCTGACATTACAAATCTATCCAGCTAATAGTTAATTGGGCCTTAGATTTAAACAATAATTACCTTCTTCAGTGCTTGCCCATGTCGGTGTATGTGATTATATTTGCATTAGAGAGACTTCCCAGTGCTCCTCCTACCCCGTAGTCCATTTTAGCACCTTAAAGAGGTCTTGCCTAACTCTAAAACGCTTGGGTGTTTGGGAGGTCCCTGTTTTCTTCCCAACATATGTCAATGCATTCTTAACATATTTTCTTGTACGAGTTTCACTAATCACATGATGACTGCATCAGCTAAACGAAAAGTGTCTTAGCCTGCACCTGAAGTTCCTTCAAAAGAGGAAGAATCAGTAGTAGGAATACCATATCAATCAAAAATATAACACATATTATTAGTTTGCGCTTCATAAATCCCTAAGAAAATGGTTTTGAATGTGATGTGCTGTACAATTGATGATCTATTCAATCTATTTATCACAATTATGCTAAAAAGTCATGCCATTGCATTTTGTATCTGATTATGTGTATGTGTCTTTTATGGTCTTCATCTCAAAACATGTTTCTGTTAAGTTATCTTATTTTGTGATGTGTATAGTGTTGCGCAATGTAGCTTCATTTTTTGTCGGTTTACCTTTGAACAATCATTTTGACCCCCTCCTTTCCCAAAACACAATTTTCATCTTCGTTTCACCTGTGTTTGGTCTCTTAAATATTTGCCAATAGTTTAGAAATTGGCATTATAATTAATAACATTTTATTTTATTGTGTTGTTTCACAATACATAACTACATAGTAAACATGTGTATCTATTAATCAAGTTCATAAACTGATGAATCTCATAAAGTGTCATTGTGTCAGATGAAAAAGCATGATCATATTTCACATATACTACGCAACAAATACATTACAAATCTGTCTAGTCCCGGTCACAGTCTGCATATGGAGTGCCAGTTCATTATTGAGCAGTTCATAACAAATGTTACTCTATCATCATCTATTAATCAAGTTCATACACTAGAGAAACTCATAAAGTGCAAGTGCTAGTGCATCAGATTACAATCATAATCATATTTCATGGCAGCATAGGCACAATTCCTGGGACACTGGTATGCCACTCACTTTGTTCACCCACATGTCCAAATCGAGCGAGCCCTGATGACTTCCAATCTATTACGGGCAGTGATAGTCGATGAGCTTCGGGTTCCAACTAACACACTAAACAAAGTTCTGATTACATATGCGATATGGAAAAAGATAACAGCAAAGGGCAACATCTCCAGCGATACTCACCCCTCCTCCGAGCAAAACATATTCCTGGGGTTCCCACTACAAGCTAGCGGGTATATCTGCAATGGGCAGACAAGCTAGAGATAGTGGCCCTGGGCGACTTGTTTGTAGACACAGTGTTCCTTACAACTAAACAAGCAAGGGAGCAGGGAGCCGATTCATCCCTTGATATATTTGTATACTTTCGACTCAGCCACACCTTTAAATCCATCTTCCCTTCGTTCCCATCACAACCACAAGCATGGCAACTACTTCACGGGGTGATCCAGACGCAAGGGGAAGGCAGGTTGATTTCACAGTTCTACTGGGAGCTGGTGGGAGATGAGACAGCCAAGAGGGAAGCCCCGAGGACACCGTGGGAAATATCCCTGGGAGCCCCCATTGAGGAGGAAGACTGGACCTAGATACTATGGCAGACTCAAAAGGTTACTCTTAACTCTAGATACAAATGAATCAATTTTAACTGTGTCCATCAGGTGCACCACACCCCAGCTAGACTACAAAGACATTGGGCCTCATTACGAGTATGGAGGTAGCCATGCCGCTTTTAGCGGCATGGCTACCCCCCATACCGGGTACCGGGTGCGGGTTCCTAGAATGGGGAATTACCGGGCCATTCCAACCTTGGAGGGCCCGGTAATTCCCTTTCCCCGACCCGTACCCGGTACGTCCCCATTCCCATTTGAGCCCCCATAGGGCTCAATGGGAATGGGGAGGATGCTAACAACGGGCCCGTTAATGACAGGCCCGTTGTTAGCATCCTGGTCTGCTAGCGTCTCCAGCCAAGGACGCCTGATTTTACCAGACGTCCTTAGCAGGACCCGCAAGCAGACCTCATAAATGAGGTGGTAGAGGGTTAACGGTACCGGCAGCTCTACTGGCGCTGTTAACCCTCTACCGCCTCTGTCGTAATGAGGCCCATTGCCTGTCCATCTCAGAAGCATCTATCTAATAGATGCAACCACGCCCCGGCGTGCTTCCTCCACCTTGCTTGGGAATGCCTGAGGGTTAGACAGTTCTGGTGAGAGGTGCTGGCTAAGATCTCAACAATTGTTGGGGAACAGCTGGAATTGAACCCGCTCTTCGCACTACTGGGATGTACTAAAGCCTTACAACCCACTGTGAGGAGGCTGGCAGGGCTACTACTGGTGTTGGCACGCAGCAGGGTCGCCGTGACCTGGGGGAGTGGTCACCCACCCTCTGCACGGCAATGGCTCAAAGATGTTGCATATTGTCACAACATGGAAAACCTTCATCAGAACCTTGCCCCTTCATGCGCACCCTCCAGAAATCTGGGGACCGTACATTAACTATCTGATGACAACCGCAGACAGATAAAAGACTAGAATCCAGAGCGAGCCAGCCAACCTCTTTCTGGCTTGAAAATTATACTACACATTTGATTTTGATGCTTATGGAAGATGTTACCGGAGTTTAGTAGGGGGTGGGGAGGAGGACCGGATGCCATATAAAATAATCATATTTCACATATAGTACGTGAAAAACATTACAAATCTGGCACATCCCCAAAAATAGACAATATATAGAGTGACAATTCTTTATTAAAGAGTCATATAAAATGCTGATGGGGCCTTAATGTTGCACGTTTACTCGCTATCCCATCAATCACCTACCAGATTCTATACATCGATATACGTACTGCCATAATTTCTGTATTCAGGCAGTATAACCAACATTCATCCTATTTAATGCTTTCAGAGTCATATACCAAGTGGACAAGATTGTTAATGTAGCCATCCCCTAACTCAAGCTGTTAGGACATGTCTATTTGTTTCCAGGCCCTTTCTGCACTTGCATATCCTGCAGATCCTTTACTCCAGTGTAAGGCCCATACTCGGTCATCGAACAACCGAAGTGGGAAGTTGTCCAATTCTTAACAAAAGTATGAACCTTCAGATTCACATGCAGGTCAAAACACCAAATATTGCTTCATTCTGAATTGTTTATGTGTTAATCCTACAAACTCAGAGTATGACTTCAGTATTGCTAAGTGTTCATACTTTGAACACTAATCATGGACTTTTAGCTTCTTTAAAAAGCCATGTTTCAGCACAGGGAGATTATCAGACCATTAAGGTTCCAATCTATCATTTCAAACAATTTCCTTATTGAGGAATGATATTCCTGTATCAAAGGGTAGTGTATATTATTCAACGCTTATCCTAGTTGTACAAGTATCAGGCACAGGGGATCTTTCATCATTTTTCAATAAAGTTTTCCCTGTTTATACTTGGCTTGCCCGGCTAATGAAATCAAGCCTAATTCCAATCCGACAGCAGCCATAGGTATGCAAACCGTGAGGCCCAATAGATCGTTCCAAAACCTGCCTTCAAGGGCATTTAACCAATGCAGCTGTTCAAACTTTGGCACATTAGCCTGAAGACCGTACAGGACCGTGGGGCCTTAGCATTGTTTGTATAACATAATGATCCCCTTTATCCTTCAACCCTCAGTTCTCTGGCTATCTTTCGCATCATATTTGCCACCATCAATGCTTTAATCTTTCCATATGCTATCAGATCTTCCAGCATTTTTGATGCTTTAATTGGTGTAACAATAACTCTCTACTTGGCTGAACGGACCTACAACAGTGTGCATTATTCTTGTGGTCTGTTTTTCCCAACCGAAGTGCATATATTTGGTCTTTTCCGAGTTCAATATAAGTAATTTATCTTTGAAATACATTCCTAGCTCATTCATTGTTCTATGTTGGCCAATATATGTATGATATAATATTACAATGTCACCTGTATATAACAACCATACGACGTGAATAAGACCAATTTTCGGGGTGGGAGGGGTGTTCTTGACTTTAGTCAATCTTCCTGGCAAGTCTGCCAACTAAAGGATGAATAGCAGGGGTGCAAGCACGCAATCCTGCCTAGGCCCTTTAACAGCCAGAATATTTGTAGTGCACTCACCCCTGCTACTCAACCTCAAACACACACTAGTTCATTCATGCAGTTGAACTATTTCAATCAACAACATATTCAGGATGCCCCATTTCACCAATTTTTCCCACAAGAGTCCTCCTTGCACAGAATCAAAAGCAGCCCTATAATCGATAAAGGCTGCATACAATGGGGGATTAGGCTTTTTACGCCACTACACTTATTAACATATTGAGAGTTAATACATTAGGAGGAGCTCCAGCTCTAAATCCTGTCTGGTACACACTCAAGATCGTTTCTTTTCTGCCCATGCTTTTAGTTTATGCAGTGTCACCACCGCAAACAGTTTTTCTGATACGTCAAGCTGTGACGATAATCACTAATTTCTAGAATCTAAACGGGAATGTTTTTTTAAAACATGGACGAGTACAGCCTGCTTCCAGGACCCGGGCCCAATTCCCTCTTTACAAATGTTCCTAATTAGCTTATCCAATATTATAGACCACAGCTCAACATTTTTCTTTAGGGCCACACTAGCAAGACCATCAAGATCCAGAGCCCTGGATTTCTTCAATCTTTTAATGACTGCCGCGATGGATTCTAGATTGAAAGGCAGATCAAATCCCTTAACCTTCTTCTGCTGCAACGTGTTCTCACTTATCAATCCCATCTCTGTAGAGTTTATGTAACCACTTCACTGTTTCCCACTAATGGGGTTTGTTACCTGTACCACCTTTTGCCTGTGACAACCCTTAAAATACCTCCAAATTCTACTTGAATCCCCACTGACCAGAATTGTTACCATGGTTTGCCATTGTGCATTTTTCTCTGCATATCTCCAACTTTTAATCCACTGTGTGTATCCCTTTTAAACCTTTTTACTTCATAAACCATAGTAACAAAGTCATGACCAGCTCCCCTAACATGTTGAATGTTTTTTCTAAGTACGCGCTTTGCATTATAATTAATAAGCATGGATTTATGTGAATCATTTATTAATATTGGCTGGTAACTAGTATGTATCTACTAACCACTAATTCACACCATCACTCTTTGTTTTAACGTTGTTAAAAAGTTAATTCATTATTTTCATTTTTTTTCTTTTAAAACAGAAGAACATCCAACAAATGCCAGAGGGCCAGCAGAGAACAGTGAAGGTAACGTATTGTATGCAGCATTATGTATGCTCTGGGTTTTTAATACTGGCGGCTGTCAGGGTTAAGGAGTGAATTGAATGGCAAAGGCTTGGAGATATTTGTGGGGCTTTGTTATACGAACTGTTTAACCCCACAAATATTGTGACATGGTGTGAAGTGTTGTTTAATATACACAGTGAATGTGTGATTAGTTGTGTGATGAAGGAGTTTCGATTATTGATTCTTTGCTTTGTATGCTTTCAATTCAATGTATTATGATTTGGTTGTTAGTCATGATCCAAGCACCTCGTTGTATCCATTTTAACTCTGGCCATGTACTGCATGAATGCCCATTGGAGAGTTTGCCTGGGGATTTGAACTTCGACCGTGCTGTAGACACCTCCTATCAACCCATTGTGTCCAGTGGACATTGCCAAAGGACACAATGCCTGGACATGACCTAAGCACTTCTTAGACACCCTATTTTTCCACTGGGGCGTGCCATGGGCTTTTGCCAAAAGTCCAGTTCTACCAAGCACAATGTTTGTTCTTTTCCTGGTATCTGGCCATTGACTACGCACCAGGTATCTCCTAAGTACATGTTGTGCTCACTGGGCATGGTCTGTGGCCCCTTTACCCATTGAATGGACTTCCAACCTGCCCTGAGCACTCACCAAGCCACTCAATGTGCCCACTCCATGTGGCCTGTGAGCATCTCCATTAGCTCCTTTACCTCAAGCCATGGCCCAGGCACCACAGCCATGCAAGGAGGCCACTTTCCGCAGGGTCTGGCATTCAGTATGCAACCGTATTGTAAGGCGAGTCCCTTCTTGCATCAATAAAAGTAATCCAATGAGCCATAAAATATGATGCACAAGATATGAGAAAAACAAAAATGTATTATAACTACCATTCAAATTCAAGTATATAAAATGGCTGGTTTCATAGTAATTACAGAAAGAAAAAAGACAAAAAATATTTCAACCTTCTTCATTGTTCATTGACTGGTGTGAGCTACAATATAGGTGCTTCTGTCCATTTTCTAACTATATGGGCCTATTCTAATCATATGATTGAGTGACGTGCTTGCTAGCTAGCAATGTGCGATGACATAATTTTCATTCTCACATGTTTTCAATGTACAGTTCCTTTTGAAACATTTATCAGTCAACATTGATTTACTACTGGTTGCTCCAGAGGGAGTAGATGTGGAGTGAACGATTACAGAAATCTGGACCAATCATTATGTGAGCTATGACAGTGTGACACACAAAATATAACTTTTAAATCCCTTCCTATTGACCTCAGCGGTTTGGCACCATTGTACTGTTCTCATCATTGTGAACTGCTTACCATCAGTTCATTTTGCAAATCAATTGTTGCAAAGATTACTTGCGTCCTTCTGTTCTCATGATTACATCTGTCTGGTCTCTGACTATGGGGGCAGTGTTGTGCTGTGATTATTCTTTCTCTGCTACCATGCATCTTCATGTCTTGCTGCAAAATGTTTGCCAGCATGTGACCTTCATTAAGTTACGCTTCAGTGTTCTCCCTACGAACATAAATTGTTATAATTCTCTGGACTATGGCTATGGGAACTCGGCAGACCTAATGTTTCTTGACCAATCAGTCTACAGTGTCTTGTCCTTAAACTCTGGAGTCTAGTATCTTTTCTGTTGCTCCTTCATTACTTCATTACCGCAAACTAAACCCTGGGAAAGCAGTCTCCTCCCTTGCTTGAACCAATCACTGCGCAGCATTCAGTCTTTGGCTGTGTGAATTGTTGCAAATTGGAATGTGTGCCTTTCTTGCAAAGGTCTGGCTACTGTCCTCTGCCGTGGGATTATGTGGGCGTCTTCACACTTAATGAAAAGTTGACTAAGTCTTGAGGCCTACACATACTGTGCATTCAGCTAATGTGAAACAATGGCGATCGTTTTATTTGGCAAATTAAACACTTCTATATTTTTCTAATCGATGTTAGATGCTGCTGGGTCTGGTAAGGGGTATGCGGTTATGTTCATCTACAAGATGTATGCTATGGCCTACTTAAAGCATGACTACTGGTGCCTCGTTGTGCCTATGCTGGAAGCCTCTGCTAATCATGGCTGCTCGATTCTTTGCAGTGTGCCTTTCTCATAGTGATTTTCACAGATAGTATTTTTGTGCATGTTTAGGACGGTGAATACATTTGCCCATGTTTTCATACTCACCTCAAATATGTTGTGTGCCTGCTCCTCATACAAAATGCCAAGATAGAATCTACTAGAACACTGCATAGACAGATGCAATAATACCAAAGTAAACAAACATGTTGTTACTAGTGGATCAGCAACCTACTATCTCTAAAAATTTGACCAGTTTTTTCTGACAAAAATCTAAGAAAAATATGATCAGGACCTCCAGCCAGACATAAAGCATACAGGCGAAAAGGCTTGTTTACTACACCGTCAACGTCTCCCATTCTCGATAGTCCGTATACAGCTGTTATTTATATGGAATTGCTTACTGCTTTTACTCTTCCTTTTACCATGTCCACAAAATGTGACACTGATTAAAATGATAACTCTGTTTAAATATCATGTTCTTATTATACGAATTTACAGGCATCCACCTTCAGATTTCCACCTTTCCCAATATTTTTGCGGAATCTGTTGCTAGCACTGTACTCACTATTCCTAACATTATCCCCCTTGGAGACTTTAACTTTTGGGGATGTCTTGGGCTGCAGGTTTGACATGGTATTTTAGACAATAGTAAAGTGATAATGGGAGCAACACAACCATGCAGTCTACAGACTGCAAGAGAGCCTAGATGGTCTCTCTTTTTTTCCACAGTGACTGGCAGCACTAGAATCTTACCAGATGCCAGTCTTAAAAAGATATTATCTGTTATGACATTTACAGAAGTCATGTAATACCGGACTGCTTTATATGGATCATATTATCAATATAGAATTTCACACAATATGGTTCAGATGAATAGATGTGGGCACTATACCACATCAACGAATAGAAGCTGAAAGCACCTTTCTTAATATCTAGAAGAATACCTTTATCACATAAAATGTCATCATGTATAACAAACATTTAGTGATCCTGTTAAGTTATCAAGATACTTCCAAAATGTTGTTTTATAAATTAAATTTGACAACACGTTCAAGGGGCTGAAGAAGCATGCTCCTTATGGGGCTGTTATTGACATTAGTAGTGTTAAACAGGTGTAGACCTTTATTTTTTGCTTTGCTTATTTGCTTTGTATGGTAGAAGCTTTGAGACCTAGTTTTGTGTACTACAATTGTTTCCAGAGGATCATGGGTGCTGTACACGTAACAGTAGGGATAGTATTCTAGAAACGCCCTCTCATCAGTGTTTTTTAGACTTCGAAAACAAATAATGCAATACTCCAAACCAACCATTCGATGTCCGACTATGCAAAGCATGTGACTCTAAGATTCAGCATGTGAATCAATTGTCTGTGGCTTGCATCTCAGATGCAAGCCACAGACAGACGATTTCTGGTAGGTAATGTTTGCCATATATTTCAATTAAAACATATTAAAGTGAAACCCGTTTGCAGACTTTTCCCAAAATTCTATTGCTAATAACCTTTGAATCGAAAATATAGCCAAACAAAACCTTTGAAATTCACAAAAAACAGTTGTTAAGAGAGAGTTAAGGTGAGCTGATTTATCACAACACTTTGGGCCTCATTACAAATCAGGCGATCCGGAAATAACGGTGGCGGTAAACCCGCCGCCACCGTTGTTTCCCGACCGCCTGATCCCGACTCCTGCAGGTGGGAGGTGATGTTCCCACCAGGTTTGACCTGGCGGGTTTAACACCACCCGCCTGCAGGCAGACGAGGAAACACCAGAAGCATTATGAGATGCTGCCGGTGTTTCCATGATCCCCATTCCCATTGAGTCCTATAGGACTCAATGGGAATGGGGATTAACACCATTCCGCCTCCGTGATTCCCGGAAAACCGGGGTTGTAATGCCCCGGTAATTATCATCATGGAGGCGGAATGGTAACACGAGTCCGCCTCAGTTACCGCCAGACTCGTAATGAGGCCCATTGTTGAAATTCAGCAAGTGTGGGAAGTGAGGCTCAACTTAACTCGGCCATACATTATATCCCAAAAGGGATTCACAATGATGTACAAAATTACGGCATGAGAAACTTCTATAGGTGAGGGATGTCGAGTTAAGATGGTTGTCACTTCCCACATCCACGGAATTTCAAGGGTTTTGTTGTAAATCAGCTCACCATTACTCTTAGCTAAAGGTTTGTTTCAGTGAATATATATACACATAGATGCACACATTTGCGCAACTACCAGGGGAGTTAATGATGTCCTGACCCCCTCAAAATATGGAACATTACCCTTGGTGCCTCCCAACTATTCCACCCCAGCCTTTCCTCTTTCCTCCCCCCAATACGGCTGTAGCGCTTTCAGGAGAAAGAACAGCACAATCCCTCATTGGCAAGAGTAAAGCTTTTTCAAAAGAGTATATATGTTCCAAGGTTTGCAAACATTTTGCTGTTAGGGTGCGTGTTGGGGCAAATGAAATGTTCACCGTGATGGTAAGGGCCCGTCTAAATCCGGGGATGAGATGTGGTAATCTTACTGTTAAACATCAACATGTGTATGATCAGAATCAGGCTAGAGAAAGGGCGCTTATGCAGCAGGGGTGAGAATTATTTGCTGTTCCAATTGGGACCTGGATCAAAAATTATGTAAAAATTAGACTTCTTAAACAAAGGTATTAAAATTATACAAAATCTAGAAGGGCTTTTAAGCTACAAAACGACGCAGAATCGATGCTCCACATTTTGCTTAAGAGGGACTTAAGAGCATTTTGGGCCTTGATCAATGGCCAGGATCCATTTGTGGCTATTTCCCAGTTGAATGCAGTTAGAGTCTCAATGGGTAGCATTCTTCTCTGAACTTTGTGGGTCTAAGCCGGGGGATCTTGAGAGGAATAGAGACCATTTGACCACATTTGATTATCAAGATTGTCAACCTATGGTTGACCATGAGGTAGTATTAATGTTGATAAAAGAAAATCTAAAATCTCCCAGGCTGCAGGACCAACTGGCCTGACTAATAATACATTTAAGAGCCTGCCAATGTTATGGGCCCATGTTTTGACTATGGTGTTCGTGAGTATTATTAAGACTGGGGTTCTGCCACTACCTTGGCATACTGCATATGTGGTTTCCATATTCAAAAGAGGGGAAAGCTAGGAATAATCATCCTATTTCACTCATAGACTCTGACTGTAAAACGTTTGCGTCTATTTTGTTGATACATTTGAATGAGTGGATGACATCGACACAACAACTAAATACATTTCAGACTGGCTTTAGGCTGGGCTAATCGACAAATTTGAATGGTTTGGTTATAGGGTGTTGCAGGAAACAGCCTGGGGTGTGTGCCCTGGTGATATTTATGTGGCCTTGATTGACCTCTCGGTGGCCTTTGATTGCGTTGACCGCAATTGTCTTTTGTTGGGGACTGCCGGAGGGTCTATTGAGACTTATTATGGCCCTTTATGACAAGGCAGGGATCTGTGTCAGTTTTAACTTGGAGGGGAATATGTCCCGTAGGATACAAACAGAGGTTGGCCTGAGGCTGGGGTGCCAGCTTACCCCCTGCCTCTTTAATCTATATGTCTCAGACACTGATGAATATTTAGCAGGCACTGGTTTGATTGCCCCGAAACTGAGTGACCTAAGCATACCCTGGTTGGCTTATGCGGATGACTTCTTGCTCCTTGAAGACACCAAGGTGCGACTGCCGCACCGGTTGAGTACATTTGTGAATTACACAGAAGAAATAGTCAACCCTGCCAAGACCTGTATCAGAGTGCTGTCGAGGGGCAAGAAGCCCGGCACCCGGTTATGGACTATGCAGGGGGTCTCTGTGGCTAATACAGGGAGTGTCCACTATTTGGGTTTCCCCCTTATGTTCAAACCTTCTAAAATCGGGATTTGAACCTTGGTGAGACAAAAGGCTTTAGTCTTGACCAAACGGGTGTGTAAAATGGAACAAAAATATGGGCGATTCTCTATAAAATCATCAGTTGTTTTCTACATAGGCAAGGTGAACCACCAGCGAAGCCAAGTGGCAGAGAGTAACACCATCTGCCTATCAGACTGAGGGGGTATCAGTCACCATGTCATTCAGTGTTCAACTTGTAATAAATATGTACTGCCTGGGCTGCTGCTACAGAGCAGTGGCAAACGTTGTTATCAAACGCTGTGTGATTACCTTCTGTGAAGTTAGGTCATTCAATTTGGTATTAAGTTACCATTCAGAATTATACATTTTGAACATTTAAACATCTTTCCATGTTGCGCTGTTTGATGGGTTGTGTATTTTAGAATGCTTCAATGGTGCCAACAATGTATGTTTTGTATTTTCCTGTGATGTCATTGTTATGGGAATTATTACGTTTGAAACTTGAAAAATCCTACATCTTTTTGGTCACAGAATGTTGGCAAGTATATGAGATGATCGACTTTTTAGAAACCATGAGGCAGGAATGTGGAGACATGCCCTAAAGCTACCCAGTTCATTACCGGCTATGGCCATTCGATTTGAATTGGGGATTTTATTGTTGGCTGTGCATGTGCTAAGGAGGCTATTGTCACTTTTTAGGAATATGATTGAGACGATTGGTAACAGTCTGTATGAAGGGAGTTAGGTAAAGTAATGGAAAGCCAACCAGTAGCTTCCAATCAAATGGGTGTCTGTCGAGAATACAAGAACAATGTGACACAATTTTGACGGATCTATCTTTAGATAGGGAAACCCTGCTGGTTACAAACCCAGACACGGTCAAAAAGGGTCTATATCAAAAAGATTGGATGCATGCTATCAAGAGATTACATAGGTACTCTTCTTTGAGTCATTTACGCTGGGAACACAAAAGGCAAGGAGTTATTTCCCCCCTGTTGTTCCAGTTCCCAAACAGTTGGTATTGGTCTATTTTATTACTGGTCCGCTGGAATATTTTACTGACCCATGAGGATCTTCTCCGGAGAAAAGTAGTCACAATAGAAAATGCTAATTGCAGATTCTGTAAGGTGGAAGGGCACATTGAAACACTGAAGCACCTCATATTAGCATACCCGGCTTTGTGTACTAGAAGAACAATATTTATGGCGAATTTTGTAGCACGAGGGGCTTACAGTAGTGAAGACTCTACTGTTCCTCCCCGCATGCCTACTCCGCCGGAAAACTTGCCTAGCTTTGCACCTGCATGAGCTTTTCATGCAGGCCTATTCTAATGGATTGATTCATATGGAATCTGCCTGCATTTAACACCTTGTAAAAGCACAGGGATTCCGCACACAAATCCATTGTAAATGTAACTTGCAGGTGGCTTTTGCATATTTTTACAAAACAGAAAGTAAAATGCAAGAGTAAAGGGGATTGTGCCTGTATTTGCTCTTTCGTTTTGCACTCTGTTTTGTAATATTTGAAAATTGCATTCAGGGGGACCCACCAGCACCTGAGTGTGAACGTCGGAGGTCCCTTTGATGCAGTTACTGCTTTTAGCAAAATGAGCCTCACTGAATTTTGTATGTACTGAGTCTCAGAGTGTTTATAGTCTGAGAGTGTTTAAAGACAGCAATGTGTTTACAAACTAGGCCAGAGAGTTATTTAAAAAATGCACTGGATGCAAACCAGACCATCAAGAGACCATGCTGCATGACCCGAAGTACATATTTGCGGGGTCTGATGATTGATTATTTGGAAAATGCAGCTCCCTTTTCAGGCAATGCCCATCCCTCTTTAAGCCACACCCCTGGTAAGAGCCCCACTCAATGTCACATCTACTCGATTTTTTAATGTGTTAAGATAGAGAACCATTTGTAAACTGTATGGCTTTTTGCTCCCCTTTTGTCAAAAATTGTGTTGTAGAATACATTGAGTTCAACACATTATTCTAAAGATGTTCTTGGCTGCTAATCCCCCCTACATCACTTGGGGCTCCCCACACTCTATTTTTACACGTACGCTCATGTGTGTGAGATGCTAACGCCTCTCCACTAAAAATATTTGCTGACCGCCACTGACCTAAAATCGTTTACAATACCAGTGTCCACTCCGGTGTCACCCCCCTCCCTCACCCCCTAGTAACAAAAGCTGCCTCTGCCATTGGACATACACATAATAATGTTACTGGATGTGCACACTGTTGCCTGGTCTTTTGCAAGTAATACAGGGCATGGAGTGCCCCTCTGGCAGCATGATCATCTCATTCGTGGTGGGAGTCTGTGGTGCGGCATGCACTTCTTCGGGGAGCTTCGTAGAACCCCTCAGCAGGGTTTACAGGCCATAGCCCCATCCTTTTGTGTTACGTCACTGACACACAGACTTACATTTAATTGGTGTCCTGTGCTGGCCTGGCAATAACACTGTCATGCTGATGAGACAGCCCAAAACCACTCAACTTCCTTTCAACATGTTGCTGACTATATTTGACCTATGTCTGTACTACTTAGGCCTCGACTGCTGCAGCTGACTGCAGCATTGAAGGCCTTACAAAGTCAACACACAGCATGCTGCGCATGGGTCTGCAATTGTGCCAGCTTACCCCAGGTAAAAGAGAGGGAGAGATGCTTTGGGGATTCTCAGAAGACCTTGCTGTACACTATAGTATGGCTTTCTTAATTTTCATTTCACATGTTTCTCCCAGCATCTCCCTAAACCCATAGCCCATAAAATGCTCACAGTCCCAATGTGCGTTCAGCTAATAAAGAAAGGCGGTTAGGATAATAAAGTGCCCCGGTAATTAGACCCTAATCGCTCTAATAGATTGAACTGGAGAGGTGCATGTAGGGTGATTCTAATGTATCATGAAAGGGGAGTCATCGGAAGAGGTGACCAGGGAGAAGAGCAGGACAAGCCACAGAGAGACTGAGGGTGGTGGAGGGAGGTGTCCTACTGATGGAGTGTATATTGGGAAAAGGGGCTATATGTGGAAATCGCTTGTGCACCTAGCCTTTGGATGTGATCTCTCCAGAGTGAAGGACAGAATGTGCAGAATACAGAACACTTCATCTCTAGATGAGCGTTTGTAGTAATAGGCTAGGTATTGCATGCCCTAGCATCCATAATCATTCAAAGAGTTGCCTCCTTTAGCAAGAGGACAACGAATGGATGATCAGGTAAAGTAAACAAGCCCACTCTCAAGCCTCCAGAAAGAGAACAAAAGTGATACACTGGTCATTTCCTATTTTGAGGCTTTTAAATGGTGGGGTGTTGAGTTAGGCATCCCTGTGCAATTCCACATACAGCCTTAAGGAAATTGGACCTCGATCCCCGCGCCAACTTCCAAAACCCATTTGGTCCTAGAGATTATATTGAAAGACCCCATGTTCCTGGGCATAGCTCGTGAACACATCAACTCTCAGAAAGAGGAAATTCTGTTTGTTAAATTCTTTGTCCTGTTGCAGTCATTTTTGGAGCTGTCCACTATCTGAGGTGACTGACTTTGTATACTTTCTCTGATCCACTGATCCATCCTGCACTGCAGGTGCAATCTTCTGCATCCCTTGGCTAATCACTTCAATCCATCCTGTCTAGGAGGAGGTGTATTTGTATCCCCATGAAAGTATTCGGGAACTTCAACCCTGAGAGATCCGAGGATATGTACCCATTTGCTAATTCCAGATGTCTCTACTATTCCGAGAGGTTCTCTGCTACTAGATAAAAAACTATGTTTTTGTGTAGTGTATCCTGCCGGTTTCTCCCAACTCTAAGTCCTGTGATAATAGGTGTTGTTATTAGCCATTGTAATAGTAGTCAATTTATAGCCTTCAAACCGGTGATCCGGTGCGTACATGCCAGGGTTCAGACCTGTGTTCCGTAGTTTCAATACAAATGACTGAGGCAGGCTCTTAAATCGCGAAGCTATCTTATAGGCTTAATAACCAGACACCATCCTTTCAGGCATATGACTTATTCTACTTTCCCTGAGTGAATCCCCAGATGCCCATCCTTCCCACACGCGAAGTTCCCAGTCTTTGGAGAGAAGGCTCAGATTCTTTTTTTCTGCACATGACATATTCTCCATCCCTGCATGAACCCTTACTTTCTACTGTTAAGCTTCTCCAACTATACAAACTCATGGAGCCTACATTTTCTATATTTGATCGATGTCATACCATTGTTTGACCCCCTTTAAGAACCTGTCCTTATTACATGTTGCTTTTCCTTGGTCAAAGACGCAGAAAAGGTAATTCCTTGTGTTGACATATCCCTGGGTGAGTGAATACCAGAATCCATCCTTCCAACGGGTGACGGAATGTATTCCCTGTTGATAACATTCATCTATTCTTGTTTTTTTTTATTTCTTAGCTCCAGTGTAATTGTGTGTCATTAATCCAATGGCATATCTGGCTAAGACCTTGAACTTGGTCTGTACTACCGATGTGTAAGCTACGGGTACTTTGTGGGGCTTTTGGCCAATCCCTAACCATGGCTGGTTGAATATGGTTTTGTGGAAGCTCAGCTTGAGTCATTTAGCTTGCAGCCACTCTCCTTCTTTGTTCCTCACAGGTTTTGATCACTTTCAAATCCCCAGAATGTTTCTGCAGGTGGCTAATTTCTCATTCTCTGGTAAATCCCCAAAACCTATGCCTTCAACAAGTAACTAGCTAATTATCCTGGATCCATTCCTCAGAACTAATCCTTCCTATACTGGCTTGCCATCTCGTTGCTAGTCACCAGAACCAAATCTTCCAACATTACAATATCTTGTGTTTTTATAGCTCTTACTAGCATATTTCAATTTTTAGTGGCAGGTTGCCTGTCCTTGTGCGGATCTCCTGAGCCCATTCTGTTAACAGGTAAAGGTTATTTGGCCATCAGCAAATCCAACAGACATATAATTCCTATATTTGACAAGCTCTTTGTCCGTGGTTGAATACCCAGAACCCCTACTTCCTACAAAGAATTTGTTTTTGTCCCTGAAAACAATCCCAGAATACACCCTTCCTGTGGGGGACAGATTCTCTATTCCTCAATCCATAAAAACATCACATTTTTCAGGTGATAAGTGATGCTTTCTTACTGGGACCCAAAACCCAATAAATTCAACGGGTTAACTTGTCTCCTTGAATGAGAAAATGCCCAGAATCTAAGAGGTAAAATACAGTGTTTTGTATGTGGAACAATGAGCATAATCTATACTTCTTTGAAGTGAAATGTAATGTTCTGGCCCAGGACAAACCCCACAATCCACTCGCAACTACTGAGGAACGGTAGTTTGTCTGTGAGCAAATTTCCAGATGTCATCCCCCACAGGTGGCAATTCTCGTTACACATGCAAACTTCTAGAATCCATCAATCTTTTGGGTGACAATCGATAGAGCTTGTTGAATCCCCTTCACTCATGCTTTCCAATAAAAACTTATCACAAAACCATATCCTTCCTTAGTGAATGGCAGTGCACACTGGATCCCTTCTTCCTAAACACGGTAGGTCCTTTGCTCCTTCCTGCAGGCTTCAACCATGTTATCACTGTATGCAGATAGGGTGTAAATCAGAGCCAGTCATACACTAGAGGTGCGGTGAGGGAGTTGGGATGGCCCCAGTCGCTAAACCCCCTGGATGTGCCTTTATTCTAAAACCGGTACCACATTCATTCACAAGGTGCGGGGCTAAGAGGGTATTTTGTAGCATTGCAACCTCGGGGTAAAGACAGCTTTTAATTTGCCCACAGTGTCAGCTGACACATAGGACCAATGGAGGGAGAGGTGTGAGAAACCTGAAGTAGTCCCCAGGGATCTGTCACCCAGGTGGCCAGGACACAGCTATCACTATTGGATCCAGTTCTTGGGGATGTACCAGTGCGCGAGGATCACCTTGATGGGGGTCCTCAGGTATTGGAGCGGGAACACTGATGGGTGAAAAGCAGTATTCCCCATCTTATAGCCCCTCTTCCCTATCCTGCCACATAAGATACTCAACCTTTCTACCCCCCTTTTCCAATGTGAACCCCTTTGCACACCGCGAGAGACAAAAGACTAACATTAGGGCCCTTTACCTGACATGTCCCAAAACCAGGGTCAGGCAAAGTCAGGCAATTGGCCAGAATCATTCATACCTGACGACCTGTTCCCTTCCCCACAGGGATAAAAAGTGAAGCACGAGAGCACACTACGAGCAAAGTGGAAGTGGACAGCACAACGTGGGAGCTATCCCAGGGTGGCAGTTTAAGAAGAGGGGAAAGGTGATGAGAATCGAGGGGGTGACAAGAAGAGAAGCGACCTTGCCCTTTCTGACCCAGACCTGCAATTCCTCTGTGGAAGAAATCGTAAGACTGCGAACAAAACGTAACGTGTGCTGCAGCAGATGTCAACGGTACACAGAGCGCCTATGCTGATAAGCAGGAGAACAGAAGGTGCTTGCTTCCGTGGTACCTTCCTTGGTTCCAGAGATAAGGAAAGCCAAGCGATTGATCACAGCCGGTGAGTCAAGGGGAGAACCGATAAGAAACCAAACTGTGTTGACTGAAAGTTACAAGAGAGTTACAAGTTGAGGAAAGTAGAAATAACTGTGAAGGTCACAGGGGAAAGCCAGCTGAAAAGGTCCGGCACCACGTGGGTGTAGGGCGAGAGACTCTAGTTGGTCCCCCATTTATTGTTAAAACTACCAATACCAGAAGGCCCTGTGAGAGCGGTAAGAAGAGTGTCAAAGGGGTCATACAGAGGTCTAGCAAAATCTGCTGTACAGTCGAAAGTCTTTGACCAGCCAGAAAGCTAAGGGAAATAAATCCTGCATGATGAGAGAAAAGATTGGCAAGAGTGAACCCGAAGGAGGTAGGCCGATAAAAAGGTATGAAGCCAGATGCCTCAGTGAATGTTTGTGTTGACAAGAGTGAACCCGATAAAGGGAGGTTCGCCGTGAACTGTTTAAAAGGACATTAAGAATCGTGAACATAACGGAGAAGATTGTTTGAAATGCTTTGAAATACAAACCACATTGAACCTGGCGAAGGGAGGCTAATATTCAAGTGGGGTCTGAATCCGGAAGAGGGGGAGCCAGGGGTGCAGAAGCATCACCCAAAGAATGAAGCAAACATTTGCAAAGGGTCTGCACCTGTAAGAGTGGGATCCATGGGTGAAAGCCATCACCCACCGGAAAAGGCCACAGTGAACCCAACGGAGGAAGGCCAACATTCGAGAAGGGTCGGAGCTCGGAAAAGGGGGATCTAAGGGTGGAAAACTATCACCCCACCAAGAAACAAATGAAACGGAAAAGTTCTTTTAAATATAAGCCAAAGTGAACCCGGCGGAGGTAGGCTAACATTCAAGAGGGGTCTGAGCCCGGAAGAAGGGGACCCAGGGGTGAAGTACCACCCAAGTGTAATCAAGAAAAAACGTTTTGTTTTGTTATTTTAGACACATCAGGCCCTCGGAACCACAAGATACATAACCACGAAGGTCCTGATAATGATAGAAACTCTTTAGGGATCTGAGCCTGGAAGAGGGGAATCCAGGGGTGAAAGGTCGTCACTGAATGTATAAACAGAACTGAACTCTTTGTTTATTATGTTGTATGCAGCAGCTCCTCAGAGGCAAGAGACTTTTTTGTAGAAAAGAGAGGTCCTGGTACCTGAGAATGGAACTGTAGGCTCTTGCTGACAAAAGCTTGAGTATGTGCTGTGCTCCGGAATCCCACCTTGTCCTGTGCTGAAAAAGTGGGGAAGGGAGATCCCCGGCTACTGCATCCATCATTTGTGAACACTTCTATCTTTCTCAAGAAACCTTATACCAAACTTTTCGGTATTTAGTTGTAAAAATTGGCAATCGTGTTTTTAGTATAGGCCCTCTTATTTTGACAAGATGCCACTAGGATTGCCTTAATATTATTGGATGGTCGTAGCTTGCTCCCATCTTAGATTTTGGTTTCGATTAGCTGTTTTTCCAACCCATTTATACAGTTTAACACCCTTGAACTGTGATCACTTGTGTCTGTCTTTACTGTTGCTACTATACGTTCCTTACAGAGGAAGGACAGAAGAAGGGAATCATGGGTATGAAAAACCCAGAGGAATGAAACAGAGAAAATGGTGTTCAGGTGCAGTCAGGATGGACTGAGAGACCCGAAGCAGGACAGAAGGCTGAGCAGAGTGCTGAAGAATCTATGGAGGAGTTGGATCGGACTGCAGATGATGTATTGTATGTGGGAGAGAGTTGTACCCTCTGAGGAGAGTGACGCTGAGTAGAGTGAGGCGTAAGAAGTAGAAGAGGGATACAGGTAGATTGTTTGGAGGGTGAAGGGGACAGTAGAGAGTGTGAGAGAGGCATGAATTCTAACAAAAATAGTAGAGAAGGAAGAGGCAGGAATTGTAGATGGAAAGGGTGCAGTGTGGGGAGAGTTGTTGGTGGTGGAGGGAAGTAATAGAGGTAGGAGGGAGAGAGTAGTTTGAGAAGATTGGAATGGCAAGGAGGGAAAAGGTGGAGAAGGTGAGAAAGAGAGTTAGAGAGTGCGCTCTGGGGGCAATAAGACTGGAGATAGTAGTAAGTGAGAATAGAAGGGGGAGTAGAAGGGAGAACATCAGAGGGAGAGGAGAAGGTGGGAGAGCAGAATGGAGGAGGATGACAGAGGACGTCGGAGGGGAAATAAGTAAAAAGAATGGAGGCAAAAGACCAGGGAGAGGAGGAGTCAGAGAGGTAGAGAGAACATGAGTGTTTGTAGATACAGGCACCATCTCAAAGAACATTAAGGCCATCATTTGGGAGAACACTAGAGTGGTGTACCTTTAGGAAGTGTCAGAGGGAGTGAAGAAAGTCACCTGGCTTACATATGTCAGTGAACAAAAAAAGAGGGAGCTAGACATGTGATGTCATCAATGACATTTGTGATGTCATCTTTGATGTCCTGGGTGTTAGTCTTAGCAATGCACGTAGGTGGCGCGAATTATGGTTGCTTAGCTTACCATAATTAGGGAATGTCCAGTGTCTTTCGGTTTTACTGTGAAGTGTAACGCCCCTTTAAGAAATTGTTGTACTGAATATACATATATAGATATGGGAGTGAACAAAAACAAAGGGGCTAAACATGTCATGTCGACAGTGAAGTCAGCAATGACATTTGTGATGCCATCTTTCATGGTGATGGCAGGTGTGGTTGCTTAGCCTACCATAACTGGCGAATTTAAGGGGTTTTTCGGTTTTACTTTGAACCATAATGGGGCGTTTGAAAAGTTTTTTTAGGGAAGTGCACAGGTTTTTCGTAGAGCAACTTAACCATAACGTCCCATCAACAACGTTTTTTTTGTAGTGAATTTTACAGGTTTTCGGGAGGGCAACGTAACCATAACGTCCCTTTAACAAAGTTTTTTTTAATTGAATGCCAAAGGTTTTTAGTAGTGTAAATGCATCATAACAGTACTTTAACAAAAATGTTGTACTACATTTATCAGGGTTCTAATAGTAACACATAAGCATACTACTGTAAAGGAACATTTGAAGTAACTGCCCACCTTCCGAAGAATTCAACATTATCATATGCTGGCGCACAGCATGGGGGCGTGTTCGAAAAGTCATACCCACTTCACAATGACATGTGTAACTGGTTGATAGTGCGGAAGTACATTGTATATTCTTGTAGGAACTTGTAACTGGAAAATTTCCGGCGCAGAACTCCACAAGGCAAGTGTGCAACACAATATAAGCAGGATTGCATACCGACGTATCTGGATCATTAACCCCCATTCCTCCCCAAAGAGTGGGGGATGAATGCCATTAGCAATAGAGATTTTACATCAGTAACCCGTGGTACCAAGAAAGAGGATTTTTTGTCTTCAACAGGAACGCCTCTGGCGTTCCTGGCTGAAGAAAACAAATCCTTTTTCAAGATGGCCACCATAGAAAGGGAAGACAGGTGTTGGATAGAAAGCCTTCTTCGCTTTCCATTGCAGGCCGCAGAAAGCAAAAATGAAACTGTGTGACCGTAAAGGCAGCACCACATTTGTGATCCTAGAGAAATATATGGTTATGAGCAAGACCTTTACCAGAAAGGCAGTCCCTGGTGGACATGGCAACCTCAATGCAATGTGTTCTCCCTTCCTGTAATGGCCAGTACTCACATCCCCGACATTGTGGCCACTAACCATACATAGAGGCTATCCCTCAGAGACGGAAGCTGTACCGTTGATTTGTTATGTACATCACAACACTTGTTAAATATCAAAACACTATCACATGCACAACACAAAGCTTTTCGGGTTTTGTCAATGACCTTTACATACATGTGTTGTACATGATGTAAGTTTTTTCTGTAAAAATGTGCATAAAAAATGCAAAGGAGTAGTCTACTTACGTTTACATAAAATCCCAAACAAACTCTGTGATGGGAAGCGCAATGACGTTAGAAGTACTGGAAGCAACACCATTACCATTCACCTTTCGACACATAATTTCGTAAGTGGCACAGGTCGAAAGGTGTGAAGATATGTGTATTGGGAGGGTGTAACCATGTATTATTTTACAAACATTTCTGTGCAGCAAACACTTTCAGTGCATCTTACATCATTTTTCCTCTTTTAAGAAGATACTAATCATTCTGAACTAATGTTGGTTAATAGGGTATCTGGGTGACAGAATGTAAAGTCTAAGAAGGGATGAAAGGGTTTCAACCCCCTCTCCCGAACCACAGAAGCCGAATAGATCGACCCTCCCACCGTGGTTGGCACAGGCGTCTGAATGTAAAAACACAGATAACCACATGCAGCCAATGGGGGGAAGACAGAGTTAGGGAAAGGGGGTGGAATGACAAAGGGAAGGTAGGGAATAGAGAACATGCATATATATAACACAGAATACTAAATACTGAAACCCCTGTATAACTGTCTACTGCCTGAATGTACTAAAGTCGGAACTTCGGTTCTTAATTACCCTACACCATACCCTGACCATACCCATGACTCTGAGCATGCAGATATCACATATAGCAGACATAAAGCAACACCAACTGTATGGTACACACCAGGGAATACTCCCTACATGAATTCAACATGACACATGGCCCAGTGGGCTGACATTTAACATAAGCAAACAGAAGCAAAGCACCTAAATCGTGACATTCCTGTCATAATAGGACTGGACCACCTTGCCCCTTCCCATTGATAGAGAATCTTCTCTGCACTGAGAGTATTGCCTCATACTCCCAGTGCAACCCGTGTAACTTGCACTGGTTTACATTAACTCATAAGTCTCTCAAACATAGCACACCATATAGTGTTCTCAAGATTCACATGAATACTAGGAGGTACTTATCTTAGCATCTGGTTGCCTCGTAAGAACACCCGGACATCAGGAACTGTTGCCGTGAAGCGCTGTAGCCTCAGCGTGCTACTGCCGCGCATAGTCCGCAGGCAGCGATAGGAATGAAGTCACCGCCACGACCCACGCAGAAAACGAACTTGCTGGAGGCTGCTGCGGGACTCACGTGAACAGACCGCAAGGGTCCGTGAGTGCGAACTGGCAACGCTCGCTCTCCCTGTCGTGTTGACTTGCGTTCACGGAGGCAAACGAAACGGTTCTTCCCCGCTCGCCATCAGCTCATCCAATGCTCCTCAAAACGCCGTCTTGACTGCCCGTGCTGCATAACCTTAATTATCGGCACCTGTGGCTGGGCGGTCAACGGCTAAAAACTCTCTTAATGGCTCAGCTGTTCAATGGCGCGAAGTGCATAGACTACAACTCGCCCCTTAAGCATGCTGGGAATCGTAGTTTCTTCCTCATTTTCTCGTATACTGTCTCCTGGGCTTGCCCCAGACCCTACTCCTGACACAGAAATTGGCCTGACGGTGACAGAAATTGGCCTGATGGCACTAAAGCATATGAGATGGATCTGACCCTGCCGTAGCCAAAGCAAGTGGCATGCAGTACTTTTCTCCATAACGTTCCTTGGCAGCTTAAACAAATGCATCCATATGGATGTACGTGCCATGATGTAGCACCTACAGAAGAACACATGACGACTTTCAACGTAGCATGTCACTTTGTGAAAACGGAGAGTAAATTTGGAAAAAAACACTAACATTTAAGAATTAGCACAGTAGTTTTATTTCACAATAAACTGAGCGAAATCATCGCCCTATGCAATTAGTAAAATAGTTGTGTTTCACAATGAACTGTGCAAAATGATCGCCCTATTCACATTTCCATAGGAGTAGTAAGATTGTCTCTTTGGACGACAATGAAAATGTTAATGGCCACGTTGGTTTTTTTCACACAGAGAAAGTAAGCGTTGCCACCACAGTAGTCGTTTTCCTCCCACATTGATGTGCAAAACGACGTCAACCGCTGTGATCTACACCACCAGAAAGAATGGAATGTTACTCCTTATGGCGACAGCAGCGTAAGGACATAGAGGTCCGACAGTTTCATCCCAGTGAATTATAATGCACAGACAACCGGTGATGAAGAGTTGCATTTGACGGTTAAAAAAGCCATCACTCGGCAGCTGTAATCCGTGACAATCACAATAGGGAAGGAAGTATCTGAGGGGGAAAGTGGAAATAAAACATGTATCAGTGCGCAACCTTTGGATAAACCAAAGTTGTAATACATAACATTTTCAGTAAAAATGTAATTCAATAGGAGGAAATGTAGTGGGACCCTATGGACGGGGACAATGTGCAATGTCCATAATGGGGAAAAAAAATCGAATGGCACAGAAAGTTGGAACGTCTTTATTATTAATACAATTTTTGTTTGGAAGTAGCTGAGCGGAGAAAGGGGAAATAAAATGTGTATCAATATGCAACTCTGCACAAAACAAAGTTGTAACACATACTTTTTTTTACTAAATATTAATTTAATTTTGAGAAATGTAGTGGAACCCTACAAACAGCGACAATGTGAAATGTCCATAACGGGGAAAAAAAATTCAACGGCACATAAACCTTGTAATTCATTAGGACATTTTTTTTTTTCCCCGAAAGTAAAAATGTAATGTCAATTCGGTGTATAGGCAGGAAAAATACTCTTACATGATGTGGACCGCCTCCATTGCATTCGCTGCAGTCAGACAGTAGTCTATGTGGAAGAGTGTCTCTTCAGGAATTAATATTTCATGGTCGGTGCAAAGGTTTTTGAAGCATAACCTTATGAAATTATATGTTTTTCAAATTGTTACTCCCTGCATTCTTTCTGCTCTTTCCCTGTACATCAAGGTTAAACAACAACTGACCCTTATGGGTGTCGACAAATATGCGGCCGTACTGAGCTCGTATTGAAAACAGAAAATGAAGTGGCCTTCACTTCGAATGCAAATACTTTCTCATTTTGCAACAACATATCAGCGGCTATTCATGAGAACCGCTACTCCCGTTCACGTGCGGAAGTGCTGTGTGTACGAAATAGTGCAGGTGGCTGGCTTAGATTTCAAACAGAAGGACGCCAGCCTGACTGCAGTAATGTTGTTTATGTATTGTAAAATGGACGAAGTAAGTTCATTTCGTATAATGGGTAGCAAGTTTCACTGTACCGTATGACAGCCCTAACAAGAATACTTCAATGTTTGACTTTCTACTACAACGTCTCATTAACGCTCACCTTTCAAAACAGTGTTCCATAAGTGTAACAAGTGCATTGGTGTCTTCTTCGTTTAGGTATGTTAGCGGCGATGTCCACGTTCAACAGAAAACGAAGTAAACATGGCGGCCGTATCGAAACATTAAAATCACTTCACGCTGTGCCACAACCAATTGGTGAAAGCGCAACATGGTCACGGGCAGCACCCCACGGAATAGCCTATTGCAATCTTCTCCACGGAGCGAACAGGAAAGTGTGATCGCTGAGCGGACATAGATATCACTGATTTTTAGAGGCACACTTTTTGATCGTTTTTAAGGGAACTACTGGATGGATTGTCACAAAATTTACAAAAGCACGCTTTCGCGACTAAGCCGCTGCCACTGCCGCAAATTTGGTGCAAATCCGTCCAGCTGTTTGGCCTGTAGCCATGCGCAAAGTTTTCCCGCATTCAGTCTATGGGAAAAAAAGAGCTCTTCCTATGGAAACAGCAACTTAACCTTAACTGCACAGCCACTACCGTGGCTGTGTAATATATATATATATATATATATATATATATATATATATATATATATATATATATATATTACATGGCCCGCGGTAGCTGCCATGTAGTTATGGTTATGTTGCTAAACCCATAGGAAGAGCACTTTTTGGGCATCTTATAACTTCGCTCCCCCTGGACGAATCCTCACCAAACTGTGCAGTATATGGCCCACTCTGAATTGTTTTGCAAAGTTTGGTGAGGTTTGGTCAAAGGGGGGCAAAGTTATAAGGGGGGTCCCAAAATGTCTTTTTTCCCCATAGACATAATGGGAAAAAATGTCTGTCGCGCCTACAGCCCAAACCGCTGGGTGGATTTTCACCAAATTTGCGGCAGGAGCGGCGGCTTGGTCCTGAAAGTGTTCATTTGGTGTAAATCTGTCCAGTAGTTTTTTATTTTAATGACCAAAACTTAAGGCACAAAAATTAGTGAAATCTATGTCTGCTCCGCGGACACACTTCCCTGTTCGCTCTGCGGACAGGACACCGATTGGATAATCGGCTAGCGTCGTGTCCGTGGACACGCGGCTTTTTCTCTGATTGGCTAGGAGGAGGCGTGAGGTGCATCAAATTGTTTCCGTGCGCCCACCATATTGGATGCGCGGACATACGCTGGAAGTGAGCATAAATCCAATTTTGGGGAGTCTGTTGGTGTGAATGAGTGCTTGGAGAGGGTGGGGGAGTAAGAGATGGGTCAAATGCTGTATTTGTTTAGGTGGGAGAAGGCCGTGATGTGTTTGTGTTGTCCGTGGACATAATGAACACTGGGCACACTACTGGCTATTTTAGTTTACTATGATGTTGGTTTTGGGTTGTTAGAAGACCATTGGTTGAAGAGGGTATGTATTGAAGAGTTTCTACATTGGTTGTAATTATTTTTTAGAATGTTAATTGAAATGGGTAGGTTTTGAGATGGATGTATTATGTTTTTGGGTTGTGGTCATTTGGTAGGTGTTTCTTTCTATGGGTATGTTATGCTGCAGTGGTTGTGGCCAGGGCCTAGAATCTTGGGTGCATGGCCGAAGTGCCCTAGGCCTTCGACTCTAGGCCCTGGCTACAACCACCGCAGCATAACACACCCATGTTACCAAAGATTTTGACTGTGGTATGTGGGCTGCTTAGGGGATATGTTTTTAAAAATGTGTCTACTGATTGGTAGTAGTGTAATAGTATTTATAGGATAGTGAGATGATGTGTCTTAGTTTGTTTGTTGGAATGTGTTCAGAATGTTGGTATTAAAGACTCTAGGCATTTTGGTTGTATTTATTGGTGAGGTGTTTGTTTGCCTGCTGCGTTATGTTGTGGTGGTGGGGAGTTTAATTATTATATACTTAGGGTTTCTTTTGGTGAGGCTGTATGAAGAGTTTTGGCCAGGCCATGCAGTCAAGATTGTAGTGTTTGGAAACAAGCGCTGCAGCACAAGGTACCCATGGAAGCAAACATTTTGGATTGTCTAGCTTGTCGGTGCTGGACTGCACCTGGGCAGGGCAAAGAGTGACATGATTGTTATATTTCTCCTCTGTGAAAGATAGGGAGCGAAAGAATCTGGGCATGGGTCTCGCACCCAGGATGAATGTGTGGCAGAGGGACTCCCAGGATCGCCCTTGTTTTTGCATATTTACGTAACTTTGAGTCCTACCCTAAGTTACTAGGGGAATCGAGACATTACTATTACGTATTTACTATGTTTCTGTACTTGTAAGGTGGCAAGACCCCCACACCGTTCACTTCGCTAGTGTCACAAAGTGGGATAGTACAAACACCCGTATGTACATTATAGGACATTCTCATTTGAGCACATTTTCTTAGGGCGTGAGATTTGCATCTTGCGAAAAATGTTCATGTGATTTCGTGTGTGAAGAGGAAATGGGCTGAGATGACAGGTGGTCTGGCCTGCCTGTGGAAGTCTCTGGAGAGTGCGAAGTTCTGCATAGGAACGAAGTAAATCCATAGAAATGTCGCTCGCCATGGTGAATGGTAGGAAAAAAATCATATCGTTTTACAAAATGTTTTCTAATGCACTACGGTCTGAACGGCTATTGGCTGCCATTGTGAGTGAAGGTCAGCAGCGTTGAATTTTTGTTTCCGAGCTGAGGAAACCCACGCATCGTACACAGTGTAAGGTTCAATTGTTTTTTTACCTTAAACCAAAGCTAACATTCGAAAAGGAATGTATGAAGGCAGGGATGTAACACTGTCAAGTATGATAAGGTTCGCCATTCCAAAACATGACACAGGAACATGTATTTTCACTTAATGAAAATTTGTTGCCCTGAACGGAGTGTCAGCTTTACGTGAACAGAATGGAAATGCCAATTATTATGTAAGTTGCACTTTCGACTATTTTATAGACCAACTAGTCAATTTATCATTCGCTGACAGTTATTGCTGCCTTACATTGTACTCGGGTGTTGTTTGTGTCATATTGCAACGACACGCAAATACAGCGTGTGTGTGTAGTGGCCTTCTCCCCTACGTTCCACAAACGCGTAATTGAATGCTAATATTTAATTAAAATTCCGTCTATGTGTTCTTCTTTCTGTTACCTTGCTCCCTGATTGTAGCTTCAGCGTCCGCATCCCATTTCAAATTCAACATACTCCATAGCACTAACCTCTGAAGCAAATTCTACACTACTTTCCACGTTGTTTTCTCTGTGTTCCCATTGTTTTGACATTGGTGTTCATCATTGGTTTTCAATGACATTTGTGATGTCATCTTTGTTGTCCTGGGTGTTAGTCTTAGCAGTGCACCGTGGTGGCGCGAGTTATGGTTGCTTAGTTTACCATAACTGGCGAATTTCAGGGTTTTTTCGGTTTTACTTGGAACCATAACGTCCCTTTAACAAAGTTTTTTTCACTGAATTTCATAGGTTTTTAGTAGCGCAACTTAACCATAACGTCCCTTTAACAAAGTTCACTGAATATGAAAATATATCAAGAGAGAGAGAGAATTTTGTGTTTCAATAGTTAATAGAACCTTAACAGGAGCGATTAGAATGCAGCTTTTTCCAAACTCACATTGTGATATTCGAAATTGACTTTTAAAATGTGATATTAGCCATATTGAACCCCAATCTAGTTTTTATTTTATTTATTTATTGCGTATTTATAATTCACCTATACAACAGAAGGTGTTTCAAGGTGAAACAAGGCAAATGAGGGGGTGCGCAGGGATGAAGAAAAACAAAAAACGGTCCTTGTGTCATTCGGATCGTACAAGTGCAGTAAGAAGAAGTGCGGAGGAGGGATTATGGAGGGGGGGTGCCAGTCAGGGAAGAGTGACCATGGGTTATGTGAGTGCCAAGGGGAGGCCAGGTGGACAAGTGCCAGGGGAATGCAGAGAGTGCAGTGGAAGGAAGGTCCACATACTAAGTGCGAGGGATGGAGCTGGAAGGGCTCAAGAGGTGCACAACCCAGCCAGGCTAGTGCAGGGGGAGGGGGCCTGGAAAGGCAAGTGCATGTTAGAGGGAGAAAAGTCAGGGAGACCAAGTGCAAGGGTAGACTGGTCGAGGAGGGCCTGGTGCCCTGTAAGAATCTGAAGAAACCAGGCAGACAGTCAATAAGAGGCAGAGGGGGACATTAGCATGGGATGGGGAGAGGTAAGGATTAAGAGAAATGGAGGGTCTTGAGAAGCTTCCGAAACTTAAGGAAATCCGGCTGAAGTCTGAGTTTGAGCTACATGACTGAAGTGATCTAACAGGGAGGTATTTGGGGAGAGAGAGTTGGGTGTAGTGGGGTCCCGGGCCCAAGGAAGCCTTGTGGTTGATGCAGAGGGTATTGAACTTGATCCTCACAGCAACCGGGAGCCTGAGGAGAGATTTTAGGTCTGGAGAGATGCAGTCCCTGGGATTGAGGCCAAGGATAAGTCTTGCAGTCCTTTTCTAAATTAGTTGAAGGAGGCAAAGAGAGAAGTTAGGTAGATTAAGGAAGAGGCTGTAGCTGTAGTCCAGCTTGGAGAATACCAGAGCTCTGGAGACATTACATTTCGAGGGGATTGGGTCCTCCGACGTATTCCATATCTATGACAGTAATCACCACAGCTGTGCTGCTTCGGAAAATCTTTCGGAGCCTGCGTCCTGCGTCGATGACGTCGATACGCCACCCTCGAGGACCTCCTCCGACGGCCGACGTCACTGGATGTTATAAGTAGGACGCACGACGCCCGTAGCCTCGGTTCCATTTTTTCCACGAACGTGTTCGCTTCTGAGATCTCGGCACACCTTGACTCTTTGGAGTTTCTGTTTTTTCTCGGTTCTTCAAACCTGTTTGTTTTGTGAAGTTCCTTCTTCGTGAAGGATGTCTAACTTGCCTTCCACCCCGCGTCCAGGATTTAAGAAGTGCGGGGACTGTGGGTCCAAGATGTCGGTTAGGGACTCGCACGCTGCCTGCCTCTGGTGCCTCGGTGAGGCCCATGACACGGATGACTGTGTCGACTGCCAGTCGCTCACGTCTAAAGCCTTGCGGGAGCGCAAGAAGAAGTTATCGGTAGGTAAGGGTCTAAGCCACGGAAGTCGAGGGGTGCGGGGCTTTCGACGGACGATTCGAGAGGCAACTCTCCGCGTTGTTGTCGGAAGTCCGGTGGGTCTCGGTCCCGGAGTCGGTCCTGCCACTCCTCTGCCTCTTCGAGGCACTCCCGGAAGCACCGTCATCGGTCACCTTCCCCGTTCTCTTCCAAGGTCTCTGCCCGTTGGCGGGTCGCTTACCCTACCAAGCAGGCGACGCCGGAGGAATGGGCTTCCTTCCGGAAGAAAATGTCAGCGATTCTCGAATCGCAGGGCACCGGTCCGTCCGTGCCTCCGAGTGGGGTTGGTCGTGATCGGTCGAGAGACACCGCTCGCACGCCTTCGGGCTCGGGTGGTGGGCATGATTCGCGGGAGAGGTCCCGCTCGGACAAGGGGAATCGTTCTCGTCATGCCCGGTCCAGGTCCCGGTCCTCGACGCGCTCGAGACCGTGTGAACCTGTGATGTCTTCTAGGAAGACGTCAACGCCGGTGGCGCCCATGTCGTTGATGGACTCTTTCGAGGCCCCGCCTCCGAAGAAGTCGTCGGCGCCCAGGCTGTCGAAGAACACGCTCAGGGCTTCGGCCTCGAGGCCTGTGTCGACGCCCTCGATGCTGTCGGCGTCAACGCCGATTCACTCGATGCCCTCGACGCCTTTCGAGGCTGTGTCGACGGGGGTACCCCGAGACTCGGTAGAACCCCCTAGAAAGGCTCTGGCCAAGGTCAAGCTGGCTTTGGTTCACATTCTGTGCCTTCTTACCGTCATCTTGAGTGTATTTCAGAGGTGGATGATGGCATGGTTCCTAATACGGTGCCTGACGAGATTCTCTCAGGCCATAGCCAATTTGAGGACCTGAGGCAGTCCCTGCACGATGCTAGTGGGCTGGACACCTCTCTGGAGGTGGAGTTTTGTAGGCCTAAGCCTGGCACTCATGCTGACTCCTAGTACCGGCGCCTTATGTCGAGGGTCACCGAGTAATTGGGATGGTCTGCTCCCCCGGGGGAGTTTCTTCAGGATGACCTTACGGATATCCTCGACCTTGGTCCACCAACTGACCCGGTACTGCCGTTTCATTTGGCTCTACAGCGGAGGGTGACAGCGGCTTGGACTGCTCTGGAGAGTCTCCCGGCAGTGGGCAATTCTTTGCCGCGAAAATACCGCCCAGCCAGTAGCGACCCCTGCTACTTGTCCAAGCACCCCACTCAAGAGAGTTTGGTGATGCAGGCGGCTACGGCCCGGCAAAGCAGGCGTCATATCCTACCATCCCTCCTGATAGGGACGACAAGCGTTTTGACGGTTGGCCGAAGAAAGTGTTTTCTTCAGGGGGTATGGCGCTTTAGGGCGCCAATTCCGTATGTGCCTTGTCACGTTTCACGCACACTCTGTGGAACTGTGTTTCCTTAGCGGCTGAACATATTCCCGAAGGGGACGAACGGGATGGTTTCCTTGCCATGCTTCAGGATGGCAAAGATGCCATGTGTGAGGCCGTTCAGTCGGGTTTGGACATGGCAGATTGTGTCAGCCGGTCCATGGCGGCGAGCACCGTGATACGCAGGTTTGCCTTGTTGTGGAAGTCGGGGTTTGCTCCTGATGTGCAGGCCCGGCTCCTCAACATGCCCTTTGATGGGGAACATCTTTTTGGCAGCAAGGCTGACGAGACCCTTGAGAGGTTGCAGACCTCAAAAGCTGCAGCGAAGTCGTTGGGCGCTGCAGTTTGACAACCTCTGCCTTTTCGTCCTAGGGGTCACAATGGAGGGGAGGTTCCTTTCGTTATTACTCATCCTTTGGTAAAGTGAGAGGAGCTGCCAGTCAAAGGGGCCACCCTAGGAGTGCCAGATGTGGAAAACAAGGTACTCGAGGTGCCAAGGCCGGTTCGCCTGTTGGGGGAAGGCTGGCGCAGCATCTTGCAGAGTGGCGTGCCATTACTTCAGATGTGTGGGTTCTGGAGATCATAACTCATGGCAACTGTCTTCCTTTCCGGCAGAGGCCTCAAGACAATCCACCGGGGAATCTCTCTTTGAAGAGTCCGGATCCGCTCCTTGCGCAGGAAATTCAATCCATGCTGGAGAAAGGTGCCATAGAACTGGTGCCTGTAGCGGAGAGGAACGGGATGGTATTCCCCTCATTTTTTGATTTCCAAGAAAGACGGGGGATTGAGACCCATCATGGACTTGCGCGGTTTGAACAAACTCCTCAGGAAGGACAAGTTCAATATGGTTACTCTCTCTCAAGTCCTTCAGGCCCTTTAACTTCAGGACTGGTTGGTGTCTCTCGATCTCAAGGACGCTTATTTTCATGTGCCGATACATCCAAAGCACAGGAAGTACCTGAGGCTCACGGTTGGCGACTCGCACTTTCAGTTTTGGGTCCTGCCGTTCGGATTGACCTCCGCCCCGAGGGTCTTCACCAAGCTCATGGTAGTGGTGGCAGCGCACCTCAGGAAAGGGGGGATTCACGTCTACCCCTACCTGGACGATTGGTTGATCAGGGCGCGCTCTCCCGAGCAAGTCCTGGATCATCTGTCAGTCACCTGCCACTCCCTCCACAAGCTGGGCTTCTCCCTCAACTTAAAGAAGTCCCATTTGATACCAACTCAGAGGCTTCAGTACATCGGAGCAGTGCTCGACACGTCCCTGGGGCAGTGTTTTCCTCCCCAGGTGAGGGCTCATCACATTCAGCAGATGGTGCACAAGTTTCAACTTGCCCAGAGTCTCCCAGGGTTCGAGTTCTTGAGATTGCTCGGCCTCATGGCATCCTGCATTCTTCTGGTGCCTGAGGCCAGTTTGCGGATGAGATCTTTGCAAAGGGCACTCAAGCTCCAGTCGTCTCAGTCCTGCAGCAGGATGTCGGACCCTGTGCAGGTGCCGTCCTCGGTCGCCCAGGACCTTCTGTGGTGGGCCATCGAAGACAATCTGATGAAGGGGGGGGTCCATTTTGGCTACCCTGGCCGGAGGTGACGATCGTGACAGACGCATCCCTCACGGGATGGGGAGCTCATGCCAACGAGTTGACAGTCAGCGGTCGTTGGTCTCTGTCGGAGTCCAGACTCCATATCAATATGTTGGAGCTGAGGGCCGTCAGGCTAGCCCTGAAGGCTTTTCTGCCGACTGTGCGAGGGAAGAATGTCCTGATCCTGACGGACAACACGGTGGCCATGCACTACCTCAACAAAATGGGGGGGCAGGGTCACTTCCTCTGTGCAGGGAGGCAATGCAGCTCTGGTTCTGGGCAATCCAGTAGGAAGTTTCGATCTCGGCAGTTCATCTGGCCGGAGACGAAAACGAGATGGCGGATGCTCTGAGCAGGCAGAGCGTGATCTCTCACGAGTGGGAGTTGGCTCAGGAGATTCTCCTGGAGATCTTTGCCCTTTGGGGGACCCCTCAAGTGGATCTCTTCGCCTCCAGTGCCAACCGGAAGTGCGAGAGGTTCTGCTTGCGGGAATTTCCTCCAAAAGGAACCTTAGAAGACACTTTCGTGGTGGAGTGGTCATTCCCACTGCTGTACGCGTTTCCTCCAGTCCCTTTCATCCTTTCATCCTGCAAGTACTGCGGAGGTTACGGAGGTTCGGTTCCCGGATGATCCTCATTGCTCCGGCGTGGGCCCGGAGGACGTGGTACCCGGACCTTCTCGACTTGTCCATCTACCCTCCACGTCATCTTCCCTACCGAGACGATCTGCTCTCACGGGAGGGGGGTCAGGTTCTCCATCCAGAGGTCAGATCCCTCAACCTTCACGCTTGGCTTCTGAAAGGTTGAGGTATAAGGATTGGGGCCTCCCTGAAGACATGATGGAGGTGTTGCTCTCGGCCAGACGGCCAGCAACAAAGTCCCTGTACCGTTGCCGTTGGCAGAAGTTCTGCGACTGGTGCAGGGTTCAGAATGTGGATCCTTTTGCATGTGACATTCCTGTAGTTCTGTCTTTTTTACTTTCTTTGGACCACAGGGCCTGCAAGTGGGTACCATTAAAGGTTACCTGGTGGCGCTGTCCATATTTAAGCGCTTGTCTGAAGAGTGTTCCTATTTTAAAATTCCTTTAATTTCTCAGTTTCTGAAAGGGCTCACTAATGTGTTCCCTCTGTCACCTTTCCAGGTGCCCGGTTGGGATTTGAACCTTGTTCTCAAGTTTCTGATGGGTGCTCCGTTTGAGCCTTTGCATTCATGCCTTTTGAGACTGTTAACTCTTAAAACTGTATTTTTGGTTGCGGTCACTTCCGCTCGCAGAGTGAGTGAGTTACAGGCACTTTCAGTTAAGCCACCCTTCACGGTGTTTCATAAGGACAGGGTTGTCCTTCGAGTTCGTCCTTCCTTTCTTCCGAAGGTGGTGTCGGAATATCATTTAGGCCAGAAGGTTGTTCTTCCAGCATTTTATCCTCCTCCACATCCTGGTAAGGAAGAGGAGAGGCTCCATAGGCTTGATCCTATGAGAGCGTTAAGCTTTTATATTTCACGCATGTCCCGGGTCAGAGTGGACGATCAACTCTTCATTGGTTACGCTGGAAAGCGTTTGGGACAAGCTGTGACGAAACAGACTTTGTCTCGCTGGATTATTTTGGCTATCTCTGAGTGTTACCGCTTGGCGGGTAAGGACCCACCGGTCGGCTTACTGGCCCATTCTACCAGGGGTATGGCTGCTTCTGCTGCCCTACAGAGGGGTGTTCCTACTCGTAACATCTGTGATGCAGCCACCTGGGCTTCGGTACATACTTTTGTACGTCAGTACTCCCTCGATTCCATCCGGGGGCAGTTTCTGGCCTTTGGAAAGGCGGTCCTTTACTCCGCAATTTTATTGGGCATTCTAAATTTCTGTTTTCTAAATTCTTTTCCCACCTCCTTGCATTGGTACTGCTTTGAGAGTCTGTCATAGATATGGAATACGTCGGAGGACCCAATCCCCTCGAAGAACAAGTTACTCTCTTACCTGGTAGCGTTCTTTCAATGGGATGGTCCGACGACGCATTCCATATCGCTCCCTCCCTGCCTTCCCCGCTACAGAATTTCTTATGCGATTGCAGCTTACGTTTCCGCAAGGCTTTGTGTGGTCAGACTAGCAGAAGACTTGTGCCACACGTTCTGGGATAAAACTACAACTGAGGCTACGGGCGTCGTGCGTCGTACTTATAACATCCAGTGACATCGGCCATCGGAGGAGGTCCTTGAGGGGGGCGTATCAACGTCATCGATGCAGGATGCAGACGCCAAAAGATTTTCCGAAGCAGCACAGATGTGGTGATTACTGTCATAGATATGGAATACGTCGTCGGACCATCCCATTGAAAGAACGTTACCAGGTAAGAGAGTAACTTGTTCTTCTGGGGGAAGGTGAGGAAAAGGAGAATGCCTCTGAGGAGGTGCAGCTGAAAGTGGGCCTTCTTGGCAATGTCCGTGATGTGAGGAGAGACTGCGAGAGGAGTCGAAGATAACACCAAGGTTTTTTGCCTCACAGGAGGGTGGGAGGAGTGGGCCCATGGAGGGTGGCCAGAGTGTAGGAAGTAAGGAGGGAAATGGGGTCCTAATGAGAAGGATGTTATTCTTACTGGCATTAAGTCAGAGATTGTCAGTAGTCCACCATGCCTGAATAGCAGACAGTCAGGAATGAGAGAGGAAGAAGAGGAGGCAGTGGGGGGAAGCTTGAAGAAGAGCTGCGTGTGGTCTGCATAAAACTAGAAATTAGGAGAGAAGGCAGAGATCAAATGGGCTAGAAGGGCAAGGTAGATATTGAAAAGCCATGGCGAGAGGATAGAGCCCTGAGGGACGCCACAGGTGGAGAGTGAGATGAAGGAGAGAAAAGGGCCCAGTTCAGAGAGGAAGGAGGTCAACCAGTCCAGAGTCAGGTCTGTGATTCCAAGGGTATCATGGAGTGGATTTATAAGGGAGGCATGTTTTACCATTTCAGAGTAAAGTTCAAGAAGGATGAGAAAAGAAGGAGAGTTGGAATCGAGATTAGAGAGCAGGTCTTCACTGGTGTTCAGGAGTGCAGTTTCCGAACCTCTGGCTGCTCTATGAGATAGGGTGGGAGTTAGCTGGACAGGAGGGGTCTGCAGAAGGCCTTTTGAGGAGAGGGTGCATGAGGGAGTGCTTGAGGAGCAGCGGGAAGGATACAGTGGCAAAGAAGTGATTGCAGAAATCAGCCAAGGATGGACAAGGGTGGCTATTTTGTCCTCGATAGTCTGGAGGAGCAGGGAGCACTTGGTTGGAGGAGACTTTCATAGAGCGGACTTCTTTAGGGACCTCATCAGGTGATAGGGAGAGAAAGAGGAGAGAAGGAAGGAATGGGAGAGGAAGAGGGGTCCAAGGGAGGCCTGAGAGTGGATGAGGGAGAATGGAGTGGTGTAGGGGAGAGTGAGGACAGGATGACCTGAGTTTTATTAATAAACTGAGAGGCCAGTGCAGTGCAGAGGGCCAGGGAAGGCAAAGGGGAAATGGAGACTGTACTAGGATTGGTGAGTTCCTTGCAGATTTTGAAAAGAGCTATGTTGTTAATTGCCATGACCGGGCAATGATGTGCAGAGTGTTGGAGATGGTGAGTTGAAGGTTAGAAAGTTATGTGTTAGTGTGAGAGTCAGTGGCAGGAGTGTGAGGGGGAATGAAGGTGGCGGCAAAAGCAGTAACTGAGACTCGCTTCATCGATCAAATGATGGGTGGGGGCTTAGCCGGATGACCCAGGAGGTCCAGGTGAGGGGACAGGAGAGAATGATCAGAAGAGGAGAGAGGTGTAGTGAGAGGGTTAGAGATGGGGATGTCTGCTGAGATGAGAGCATCCAAGGTGTGTACGGCTTAGTTTCAGACTCGATGGAAGAACGGAGAGGGAAAGAGAGTCACATATGTTGCAGAAGAGTCCAGAGGCCGCATCAGGGGAGTCGAGGTGAATATTTAAGTCTCCGAGGAGGAGAAGCTTTTTTAAGAGAGAAGAGGTGAGGTCAGACCACTCTGAGAGGAAGAGGGAGACTGGGCCAGGGGGCCTGTAGATGGTGGCCAGAGTCAGCAAGACGATAGGAGAGACACCAAGTCTGCAGGCAACGCGTATAAAGTAGGAGTAGGACAGAGTGAGTATGATAGTAGCAGGGACCCATTCAGGGAAGATCAAGGGCACTCAGCCCCCGGACCAGTTAGGCCTGGACATAGAGAGGATCTTGTAGCCCTCCAGGTGGATAATGCAAGAACTTGTGAAAGAGCTAGCTGTGAACCACGTCTCGATGAGAGTGAGAATGTTGAGGCCGAGGTCTTCAAGGAGGTGGAAGATGTCAGAGGAGTGTTTAACGGCAGAGCAAGAGTTGAGGGTAGCTAATGCCACTTTTGAAGGCCTTCCGAGGAGGGGTACAGGATTGTTGCGCACCTGTCAGTGTTGGCAGAGGGGTGGCAGCAGGAGGATTGGCAGGAGAAGGGAGGAAGGTAATGAGAGGCGGAACAAAACCTATCAAGAAGGAGGACGTTTGGCGGAGAGCCCTGGACCATTGCCATTCAGGTAGACATTAATGATGGCCCTAGAGGAAGGGATATATGCCTGGAGTACGTCCGAATGGGTGCCACCATAAATGGATGAGGCAGAGAAAGGGGAGAGCATTGAGATCATATGGAGAATCCAAAGGTCCAGAGAGGGAACGATAAAGAGGATGTCAGTGAAAGTCCGCCTGGTAAAAGCATTGACATAGGTGTTAGCGATGGGCATGTCTGGATTGGAGACCAAGAGATCCTTCTTGAACTTTTTCCTTCCAGACTTTGAAAGATAGATAGGATAGGTGATAGGAAAGCTGTTAGAGAAGATAGGGGAGATCAAAAGCACCATTGAGGGAGAGTGTGGAGAGAAGTTGGGAGGGAGAGGGAGAAACTTCAGTGCACCACACCCAACTTCATCAAAACAGCGATACAACCATCTAGATTGAAGTGTCAAGGATAAAGGGAAAAAGCCTAGGTTTCAGCATACATCAGAAAAGCAGAATCCCTAGATGCAAGTTTTCTGGACTAGGGAAAAAGCCCAGAAGAGGGATAGGGAGAAAAAAGACTACATTTCGAATACATCAGCAAATGCAAAACACCCAGATTCGACTTTTCTAGATGGAAGGGAAAAGCCCAATATGGCTAACTACGGCAATTCACCTAAATGCCAGATATGGATAACTTACAACTGTGGGTGATATGCAGCATACTACAAGCTTAGCTAATATGAGTAATAAGAGAGGGGGGACAGTTAAATAGGCAGCAGTAATGGCTGTTCATCCAGCCCGTACCTTTCTACTTTGTCAGTTGCTGCTGTTTGATGGCTGCGCTGCATGCTCGTCTGGCGAGCATAGGTAAACACAGTCCAGAGCTTCTACTGGAGGAGCTGCTCTTTTCCTAAGGGTCCCTTGGCGAGTGGGCTGCACAGGCAGGAGAATGCCCTGAAGGGTCCACTAAGTAGGGCAGCTAGACCCATCCGGCCCAATTTTTGGGGTGGGAGACATAAGGGAGGGAATCAAGAGGGAAGACTTACAGGCTCACAAGCTGCAAAGCTGCAATACCAAGTAGAACTAAATGCAACTTTCAATGTGGGCAACTAGTGCAATAAGGCACAAGTTGTTATCCGGCAACTATTGCAATAAGGCACAAGATGTTAAAGGCACAATGTTCACTCACTGCATGCTGCTCAGAAAAAAATGAAACCGAGCGTCGGCGAGGGGTACACCCTCTGCACGAGCCTCTGTAAGGCAGCTAGATCAATTGGGCCACAGGGGTGGGGTGGGAGGCGGGAGGAAGGGAATCAAGAGGGTGACTCACAGGCTCACAAGCCACGAAGGTAATAAGGCATGACAATATGGCATCTTATTTGGTCTACACATTACAAGACCACAACAGCAAATGTGGTTGAGCTGCAATGTATAGGGTAGTTGCCTGGTAGTTGATAGTTGTTAGCACCTAGTGCATAAGCAGTTGCAAAGCACTGTAGTAGGGAAGCGTGTTCTATTTAATGTAATATTAGCATTGTAATGGACAGTGTTTTCTTCCTCATGTACCATCTACCGCCTAGATGTACTCCAATGCATTTGTTTGTAGCCGAAACAAAAAATGATTGATGTAGAAGTGGCATGGCCTGTTAAAATTATGTTCAAAATGAATAAACATCTTAGTCAAACTTAGAAAGCACCGGTACAGGTGCTGTGATTTATGTCTCTAACACAGATGTTATGAGGGCTGTGGGATGCAGGGGAGGCACACTGATAACTAGTATTGGTATTTGCCGCCTGCCAAAGCCCGGCTATACTAATTAGCAATGTTCCAGGTGGTCCTAAAGCTAAAACGAGAATCCAAAGTGAAGTAGAAATGCTGCGGGCTTCGCTTTTTGGCATGAAGATTTCACAGTGCAAGAAACAGGACACAAAAGCAATAAACTGATCCGTACGGTGGTAAACATAGCATTTGTTACATTGACCTTCTTTCAACCAGGGACAGGCTTTGACCTTTCAGCGCCCTTGGCTGATCTGAATTCGATGCTTTCCCACCCGACCAAAGGAAAAGAATCTCAACCCCTGTGCACATCTATATTCAACACTTTATACCAAGATGGCAATCCACAGTTTGTCTGCCTCGCTATGCTGTATTTCATACAAGCAAAGGCAAGAAGGTAGGATAGCACAGGTGCAACGCGCTGGTCTTGGATGCAAGACCAGGCAGAGCAACTTAGGTTTGAATCCCGGAACCGCGCTTAGAAACCGAACTCAAGTATGGTATTGCGACTCAACATAAACACCAAAAGCAAGAATGAAAATCGGAGAAAATAAATGCCTAGATGTTCACAAAGTATATGAAGTATAATTCCTTTTATAGAATGCATCTGTATGGTTCATGGAAATAAAACCTATGTCCATATGTGTAGTCTGGATTTAATGAACAAAATGAGAATGTTACGTCTTGCAGAAAGTTATTTTGTGACATAGCATAAAAAGGGTGCATATTTATTATCTGCCATTTGAATATGTTGCCCGTTTGTTGAAGTATATGTCAGCATCTGGATCCAGTAGAAGCCATCTGAGAGATCCCACCCTTGCTATAGTTTTCCTCCAAGTGGTCTCATGCTTTTCACCTGAAGGCAGATGGCCTGGTATACATTCCAATTTGACTCATTGCAAATGGTTTCTACTAGATCAAGATGCTTACAGATTGGTGTCTTGTTTATAAGGTGAATTATGTTATTAAAGCCCACATGTTACACCTGGATCCACTTGAAACCAAGTCTGAGATGGCAATTGGAAGTTTCCCTAGCATAGGCTGCTCACAGCTGGCATAGCAGCACTTAGGACATCCTTCCCCTGCCACAATCCCCCTTTTCAGCCTCAGGTTGTTTTACTTGAAGGTAGGGTGGATGTTCCACATAACTATTTCCAGATGATTTCTACTGGGTCCAGTCACTGCTGTGTAGCAGATTTTAGTGTTGAATTGTATGAATTCCTGTGCATGGCACTGCCCTTCATCTCCCTGTCCATACATCTGTGACATTGCCATTCCCACTCTACTCTTTTCCCCTAATCCCCAACCTCTTTCCCTTGCTCCGTTATACCTTTCTTTCCATCACCACCCCTCTGGCTCTTGCCTCCTCACAGACCATCTTTGCCAGGCCGATACCAGACTAAACACTATATTCTTGTTAAGATTTTATATAGCACTTCGGTTACTGTTTTGCGCACACTCCCAATTACGATACTTCGGTTTAATGAGGTGAAGGTGGTATGTTAGGATCACACAATATGGGTTTTGTGGGTAACTCAGCTCTCAAGTTCAAAATTATACGCCTCTGCCAATAACAATTTATTTTTAATGCCAAAAACACATAATAAGCTAACCCCTTAAGCTCCTTCGGAAATACCCAAAAAGACTGAATGTAAAAAAACGCATGGAATATTTGATCCAATTTAGGCTGCACGAAAATTTCGTACAGCCTAAAAATTCGAACTAATATGCCATACAAACCCATTATAAGGAACAAGGGGAACGGAGGTTGCGAGGGTATCCCCCACTCTGCTTGTTTGCTTTATTGGGAACGGGGTGGTGGGGGTGCCCTCCGCATATGGAAATAAAGGTCAAAAAAAGGAAAGGCCCCTGTGGCACCGGTTCCCAAGAACGTACGTGAAGGGAACTGCTGTTGCAGGGAGTCAGGGGTGTCGGCAAAAGGTAAGTAAGGGGGAGGTGGAGTGTATTTTTAGTGCATGGGTTGTTTGACTGTAACGGTCAAGTTAGCTACAGTCATGTGAAACGCAATATTTTTGGTTACAGTCAAGCCACCCAAATTCCCCTCTTCTATAGAGATATTTGTACATTGGGTAGTAATGATTAGCATAATTTTCATTGCTCAACCTGGTGGAATGCAGCATATCTTCCATCTATTTTTCTATCTTTCAAAGAGCCCATCCTCCAGAGAATCTTCCCACACAGCAGATGTTAAGAAGTTAACATAGAAACTTTAGGCAAATAAAAGCATGGTCTTTTTTTAGATGAGAAAGAAGAGCAAGAAAGAACACATCTTCTGAAAGTAGTGTAGCATAGCAAGTGGATTAAAACATAAGAAATGGATCTGTTTTATTGGGATGAACGAAATCTCAAATGCAAGGAAGGAAATGTGCTCAGAGCCCTCACGTTACCCCTTCCTATCCAGACCTATTTTTTCATTGAATTGTGAAGTTTTTTCTTTTCCAATTTTAATTCAAGAAAACTACAAGTCTCAGAATGCGAACACTAAACAGGGCTGGGTGGCATTTTCATGTAAGGCAAGGAGAAACATAAGAGCTCTGCACAATATGAATTAAGGTTCAAGAAAAGAGGACACCAGTGCTATTTAATTCTGGCGAAACATATTAGGTACTGGATGCTCAGGTCTACGTGGCTTTTATGGACCTTAGTTTGGCCTTTGACCACGTGGACAGGAGAATGCTGTGGAATTCTCTGAGCGAAATTGGAGTTCTGTGGCTTCTTATTCGTTTGGAATCACTCCATGAGAATACCAGAATACATGTACGCTATGACCAGAACAGAGAACTCTGAGTTTTGGGTTGCTGAGAAGAGGGTTTGCTGGGGTTGCATCCTTGCCCCAATTCTTTTCATTCATAAGTTAATCATCTTGGGTCCTTTACCAGTATTCAGGCTCTGACTGGTCTATAGGGCAATAGAGCAGTGCCCGAACCAAAAAATGCAAAACGCTGGTGTGGGCCATCTTTTGGTAAAAGTGGGCCACTTTTTTGGCCAGTGTGGGCCAGTTTGTTGAGTTACTTCACTATCTGTCTAGATGTTTTCACCAGTGTTGCTGAATAAATATTCTTTAAATTGCACAATTTGCATTACATTTTTATCAGAAAACTCCCCCTTGGTCACTATTCAAATAGTCTGTCACAAAAGAAATGAACAACATTTTGCAACTGTGGGCCACTTTAAAATTGGTGCCCAAGACAATGTTATGCCCCAGTCCAAGCTTGCCAATTTTGGTGTCCCTATGTGCGGTGCCAGGAGAGCCAGTGCTCAGCTATGCTGATGACGCTGGCAAAGACACCTAGATCTATTCAGGCACTATTATTGAGTATGACAAATATATGAAGGACGGCGGCTCTGGGTTAACAGCAGCAAGTGTTCACTATGTGTGTTTACAAGAAACCCAGAGGTTGCCTGCAGATGTTTTTAGATGGAAAGATAAGGGACAGTTGCTCATTCTTTGACTACCTGGGGATTAGGTTTTAGAGTTGTTTAAAGGGGGATGACCATATTACCAGGTTACGTGTCCGGATGAGTCAAGCCACTGGGGGATTCTTCGATCTATCTACTCATCTGGGGCATTCCTCCTTAGAACACATGATGAAGGTCTATGAGGGAAGGACATACACACTGGTATCTATGGGTGTGAAATATGGGCGTACTCAAGGGCCTCCTCCTTACAAAAGATAGAAAATGATTTTCTTAGAAGGCTCCCTATGGTCCCCCCATCAACACCAGTGTATTCTTTGCACCTAAGTACCGGTATGACCTAACTGGCGGATATGAATTTCGTGCGAACAGTCTGTCTTTGTGCTTCTCTCTGGGCAAGTACTAATAGTCCCCTAACAAAAGATCTAATTATGAATCTAATCTCCCAAACTGATCACTGCAAGGTTGGGTGGATGGCACATATAATATCCCTGCTATATAACCTCTCACTGGTTATTGTGGAGTGTCATAAGAAGGACATGGTCACTGTGATAACATTTCCATTAATGATTTATTAACTAATCAATAAAAGCAACTTTAATCATACATTCATAACATAAAAGAAAACATGAATGCAAGTTGCAATGATCCAATACATAAAAAAGCTATAAAGATCAATAAGGAGATGGTACTCTCAGCCCTAGTAGCATTCTTTCGCATTCTTTGACCATGGGAGCGTAAATACATTGTTTGATCAGTTGCCCTACCACACAGTTTTCTTCAGCATAACCAGGCCCGGTAAACATAATCGTGCATACAGTAAAGATAGTAAAACAGACCAACATTTAAAACAGGGGATGAAAAAGAAACATAGGGAGAGTGTATTCGCAGACCTAATGCCGTTCTTTAAGCTTCATCAGACCTAAACACATGGTTACGGTGTGCAATCAGTTGTTCTAATTCACAATAAAAATCCCAAAACAAACCAAATTTTGAAACAGCAAATATAAAAGAAACACAGGGAGAGTATACTTGCAGCCCTTGATATCGTTATTTGCACTTCATTGGACCTCTAATCACATCTGCGCAGTGCCGTCTTTTTCTTTGACCCTGCCCTCCCTTCCCTCCCCCTTCCCCACCGGCCAATTCTTAAAAGTGCCTATATATTCCCACAGAGATCATCTAGTCCTATGTAAACAAGTCCAATATTCTTATTTTGTGCGGGCTTCATTGTAGCATAAAGTCACTTTGTAAATATTCCAGCATCATCCCCCAGTCTGTTGTGAAGCTCTGGCGTGCTCCTTGGATGCTATATGTTATACGCTCCATTGCTATATGCTGCCATACCCTCTGTAGCCATTCTAGGTTGGATGGAGGTGTTTTCTGTTTCCATTTTTGAGCTATGGCTAGCCATGCGGCCGCTAGTAGTCCCATAAAGTTTCATCTTTGCGTCTTTGACATTGTTCTGTCCCAGAGGTCCCACATCCCCCCCATCCAAGCCTCTTCTCCTAGGTTTTCTGTTCCCTTAAACATTTTCTCCATTTGGGCTCTTACCTCTGACCAGAAGCCTTGAAGTTTTGGGCAGTCCCACCATATGTGTCTCCAGTTCCCTTCCACATCGCAGCCTCTCCAGCATTTGTTTTGTGTGGTGTTGAACATTCTATGCAGTCATTCCGGTGTGTAGTGCCATTGTATCATTATTTTTGTCCATGCTTCTCTTGTCGGGATCGCCCGTGTCCATTTGGGGATTATTTGCCATACAAATGTCCATTGTTCTCTCGAGATTTCCCTTCCCAATGTTTTTTTCCCATCTTTTCATCTATTGCCATTTCGTTTCTTCCGGCTGGGTATTTAGAAATCTGTACATTGCAGAGACAAATTTCCTATCCCCTGGTTGTGACATGATGTATGATTTGAATGGGGTTAATGCTCTTGTTGCCGCCTGTATTATTCTTGGGGCTGATAGCCAGTGATGAAGTTGTTCATACTTATATTTATCTGTTACCGTGAGGCCAAAGATATCCCGGCATTCTGCAAACATTCTAATTGGTTGGTCTTCGAACATGTCCCCCACCTTTGTACACTCCGCATTTATCCATTTCTGAAATGCCCCTTTTTCTGTGCCCAGATGGAATTCTGGGTTCTCAAATAGCGGCATAAAGGGGGCCGGATCTATTGTTAATGTTTCTTTTTTTGTTGCCCTATTCTAGATTTCTAGTGTTGTGTTCATGACCTCGCATATGAGGACATTTGGTTGTCTATGTTCCGGTCTTAGCCATAGCAGATGCCGCAGGTTTGTCTTTGCCACGGCCCTATCTTGTGCTTCCCATAGCTTCTCGGACCTGTTTGGGATCCATTCTCTCAGGACCCACATCTGTGCCGCCTCGTAGTATTTTCTGAAATGTGGTAATGCCATACCTCCCATTAACTTTGGAGCTGTGAGTGCGATATTGGAAAGTCTCGGAGTTTTGTTTTGGCAGATGTATTTGGATATCATTTTGGAGAGTCATTTGAAAAAGGAGGGTGGGATTCATATGGGGAGTGCCTGAAAGTAATATAGCAGTCTAGGCAAAATTGTCATTTTTATGACTATTATTCTACCCCACCATGTTATTGAGAGTGGATTCCATCTTTCCAAATCTCTTTTCACTTTTTCCAAGTGGGTCGGATAGTTCCCACCATACAGGCCTTTGATGGTGTCTGTCAGTGTAACGCCCAGGTACTTTATCCCTTCTTTCGCCACTTGTAGGTGGAGTTCTCTTGCTCTCTTGTAGATTTCTTGTTTGTCTCCGTATAAGGCCATTACCTCCGATTTTTGTTTGTTGATCTTTAACCCGGAAATTGTTCCATATTCATCTATTGTTTGTGTGAGAAGAGGCAGTGTTTCCTCCAGGTCCGCCAAGGCCACCAAGAAACCGTACTCTTAATGGTTTCAACACAAGTCTTTCGCACACTCATAAGCAGAAAGTGTGTTTTGGACTGGGAGTTCCTTACCAGAATAGGAGTACTTGTCCCCAAGAGGAGAGTCACTCACAGTGAGGTCCCACTTGCCCAGACCTCTAGGGAGGGTCTTGCTTAGCTGACTCTCCTCCCTGCCTCAAAGGGAGTGGCTCCCCTATGGGGAGAAGGGACAAATTGTCCAGATTTGTCACTGAGGACAAAGATATGTATCATTGTGGGTCTGCTTATGTAGAGGCAAGAGCCCACTTTCTGTTTCTAGCATCATTCACTAAGAGTAAAAAGGTTGTTACCTCTTCTTAGGTTTATTTTTATGTTTTTTGAGCATTTGTTAAGCGCTTATACAACTGCATAGTGTTTCAAAGCGCCCCGAGGCTAAATGGGAAGGGAACAGGGGGAAAATAACAACAGCAAACCCTGTAAAATACAGCCATGGTCCTACTAGGCCTTGTGGCATTCAACCGTGCAAGTGCAGTGAGGAGAAGTGCAGCAGATAGAGAGGTGAAGGAGGAGGGGAGCAGAGGAGTGGGCAAGTGCTGGTGGCGGACCCGGGAAGGAAGTGCTATGGGGAGCCAGGAGGAGAACCTCAGGCTAAGTGCTAGTGCAGGCGACTCCCAGGGGTGGGATGAAGGGCAGTGCGGTCGGGTGGGGGCTGGTATTGACTGGGTAGAAGGGCCTGGAATCCTGTGAGGTTCCTGAGGATCAGGCCACCAGTCACAGCAGCAGTGGAGTGATTAGCAGGAAAGGGAAAGAGGGGAAGAGGTAGAAAACAGCAGAGTTTTGAACTTGAGGCGGTCCGGCTCAAGTCTGAGAGGGAGGCTGTTCCAAAGAGAGGCGCCAGCCGAGGAGAGTGACCTGCCCCCCAATTTTTGCTTGGAGAAGCATTTGACAGTCAAAGACTTGGAGTTAAAGGAGCGTAGGGCGCTAGCAGGGGAGTATTTGGGGAGGGAAAGTTGGAGATGGTGTGGTCCCAGGCCCCAGAAAGTCTTGTGGATGATGCAGAGGGTCTTGAAGTTGTTCCTTGCAGCCACCGGGAGCCGGTGGAGAGATTTTAGGGCTGGAGAGATGCAGTCCCTGGGCTTGAGGACAAGGATAAATCTTGCAACCCTATTCTGGATTAGCAGAAGGGGGCATAGGGCAGAAAGAGGGAGATTGGTCCTACAGGCGATGGAGATGCCAAAATGAATCTGGTATTGTTAACCTCCAGATAGAGGAGAATATATGAGCTTTATTTGTTAAACAGCTTGACAAATGAGTTCGAAAATGAATTTAGGCCCTATAGTATCATTCCTTGTATTATCAAGATGCACTTATGATAGCTTCAATGTAATGTATATCATCACTCATTTTATTGTGCAATCCTATTGGACAAAAGTTGTTTTATGGAATGCTAGGTCCCTAAACTTGAGATCAATGTGTACAATGCACAGCAACTGATTATTACAATTCTGCAGTGGTGGTGTTTGATTTTAATATTTTTTATGTTTTTTCAGTTTAATATTTTAACAATTTTAAGGATCGTTTTTATTTTAATGTGTTATTAGATGAAAATATTTACTGTTTCATGGATTGCAATCCGAATAAACCTGTGTTTTTGATTCGAAATTTATGTAGATGAATATGATTTATAAAATACATATACTAACACATACAATGGGTTTCTTTTTTCTCTTAGACGATGTAAATAATCGACCAGTTGGTAAATATACAAAACGTATTATTTATGTTTCGATGTCTCTGTTAAAACTGCTTTCTGTTTCTGTTGTCTGAGATTTCTTTGACAGGATGATCTTAGTTTTTCCACATATGGATAACTAAATATTGCCTGCTTGCCCAGAACCACTGAGCTACTAATCCGAGGGAAATCATGTGGTTATTTTAGTTCTCCCACAGCTCTGCCTGCATCTGTGTGATATAGGCTGAGAGTGGGACTGGGGGGTTGGGGAACTTTGAGAGTTGTCTTTTTCGTTCGCCTTCTCATTTATTGGCCATTTAGAACGGGACTCCCGATATGCTTGTTTGTAATTGAGCCCAGAGCGCACACTGCTCGCTTTCTTTCAGTGCTTCTGTGTTTGTGTGTGTTGTTGCCTGGAATATACAGGCATCGGTAACGTAGGCGTTGCCACTGCACATTCTGTTTTGTGCGAGTGATGGCTCCAGGCTCTGCACTGAAGCGAGTGACCTTGGCCCTCGGGACCTCTTGTGTGTGCCCTATTCAGAGGAATCCCATGGCAACGCCCTGGCCTGCAGTACCATGCTTCTCAGCAGTGACATCAATACATTAAAATGCCCAGGGTTAGGGAAGTGACCGGGGATCGCTGGATTTGACACAACATGAACGTTGACCGTGATGCCAGAACAGGGACTGCATCACATCACCTGTGACTAGGATTGAACGACGAGATCGAATAAAAGTCCCTAAATCATGCAAACATCTATATTAATGACTAATCGCCTATAAATATGGAGCCCTGATTTTCAAGGAGCAGGCCCAGCACTGCCATCGTAAGCACTGCCCTCAAATGCAGATAACAACTTGAGTATCCATCAATCGTGTATGCTCGTGTACTGCAGTGTTATTCCAGGTGTATTTATCACATGCTATATACAGCCTCACATTATTAGGTGAGTCCATCACATGCCAGGCCGCTATATAATAATAATAATAATAATAATTAGGCTTTTATATAGCGCACAAACCCTCAGGTATCTGAGCGCTACTTATTATTACCCACGGTGTGTGGTGCTCATTTATCGACCTCGGAAGGATGAAAGGCTGAGTTTGGCCCCGCCGGGATTCGAACCTGCGTTAACAGGCTCTGCACGGGTGTCAAAGCGAGCGCTCTACTCGCTGTGCCACTTGACCGGCTATATGGCCACTTTATGCCAGGTGTAGTCTTGTATGCCAGGCTGCCATCAGGTGCTTGATGCACCCTCGCATGTAGTGCCATAATATGCGGGGTGCAACTCCGGTATTCAGTTCCTGTGCTCACATGCTATGTTCATCAGCCTGAATTGCCCCTGTATTAACTTCCCATGCCAAGTGCAAACGCATATTGCCAGGTATTGCCATCGTAATCTGTGTGCAGCTTCACGCACTGATATTAATATGCTACAGTGTAGATATATACAAAACATAACACTGCAACTCACATAGCAACACGGCGACAGTTCCCAGAAGGAAGGTTGCAGCCAGCAGCTCTCAGGGGTTTAGCATTCGATGCCATTACAGGATCTAACCTCGACTCTATCCAACATGGGAATATGTACATTCAAACACATACACAAATTATGAGTTCAGGCTCGCAAGTGTTGATGGCCGGAAGAAATGGGCTGGCTTTAAGTTGTGTAAAACTCCCTGCTCTGCCCTGGGCTTATGAAAGCTTTGCTTTCTCATACTCACTCGCTCTCTCTCACGTTCAGGGAGGAGCTGCAGGCCCCAGAGACCCACCAGGACGTTATGATCATGTTCACTGCTCACCCTCTGTCACCCGGCAAAGGCGACAGAGATATAATAACAACCAGTGCTTGAAATGGAAACACAGAAGTGCAGGTACTCCCTATCCCAGAGTAAATGCCTACTGTTCAGAAGTGCAGGTACTCTCTATCCCAGAGTAACTGCTCACTGTTCAGAAGTGCAGGTACTCTCTATCCCAGAGTAACTGCTCACTGTTCAGAAGTGCAGGTACTCTCTATCCCAGAGTAACTGCTCACTGTTCAGAAGTGCTGGTACTCCCTATCCCAGAGTAACTGCTCACTGTTCAGAAGTGCAGGTACTCCCTATCCCAGAATAACTGCTTACTGGTCCGAAGTGCAGGTACTCCCTATCCCAGAGTAACTGCACACTGTTCAGAAGTGCAGGTACTCCCTATCCCAGAGCAACTGCTCACTGTTCAGAAGTGCAGGTTCTCCCTATCCCAGAGCAACTGCTCACTGTTCAGAAGTGCAGGTACTCCTTATCCCAGAGTAAATGCTCACTGTTCAGAAGTGCAGGTACTCTCTATCCCAGAGTAACTGCTCACTGTTCAGAAGTGCAGGTACTCTCTATCCCAGAGTAACTGCTCACTGTTCAGAAGTGCTGGTACTCCCTATCCCAGAGTAACTGCTCACTGTTCAGAAGTGCAGGTACTCCCTATCCCAGAGTAACTGCTCACTGTTCAGAAGTGCTGGTACTCCCTATCCCAGAGTAACTGCTCACTGTTCAGAAGTGCAGGTACTCCTTATCCCAGAGTAACTGCTCACTGTTCAGAAGTGCTGGTACTCCCTATCCCAGAGTAACTGCTCACTGTTCAGAAGTGCAGGTACTCCCTATCCCAGAGTAACTTCTCACTGTTCAGAAGTGCAGGTACTCTCTATCCCAGAGTAACTGCTCACTGTTCAGAAGTGCTGGTACTCCCTATCCCAGAGTAACTGCTCACTGTTCAGAAGTGCTGGTACTCCATATCCCAGAGTAACTGCTCACTGTTCACAAGTACAGGTACTCTCTATCCCAGAGTAAATACGTACTATTCAGAAGTGCTGGTACTGCCTATCCCAGAGTAACTGCTTACTGTTCAGAAGTGCTGGTACCCCCTATCCCAGAGTAACTGATTACTGTTGAGAAGTGTCTATCCTTCTCCATTAAATACATTGGATTCCTGCTGAGAAGCACTAGTACTGTGTCTTTCACATAATAGAAGTGCTGTTACTCCTGACCAGCAAGTACCTGTCGATTTAAAGCACTGAAACTCCCCACCGCATTTGTCGGTATTCTCAGTAATTTGCTGCGTGAACACAACAAGAAAGAGAGCAGCTAAATTCTCATGTTTTTCTTAGTGGATCTCTGTCTCTTATCCGCTGCCTAACTAACCCCTCTCTGCTTAGTTTCCTGGGCACCTGTGCGTACCATCTCAAAGATGAAACTTCTGAGCGATCACTGGCTCCATATCTTGCATTCCTGTTTACCCTATAATGTTCCACTTGATAGTCGATTACTAGGTACCATATTTCTCAAGTTAAAGCAACGTTGCTCAGCTGATTACCGCTTACCTTTTCTTAGTCACTGCTTTTGTTGCTTTCCTACCAGTGCCGCTTCTTTCTAACGAAACATCATTTTGAAATCAATCCAGTAGCCAAATTCCCTAACTTTCTAGCAAAACAGCTGACTGCATCTAACAATTAAGATTCCTTTCCTACTAAAATATACTTACCTCTTGCTGGTTGCCCAATAATGCCTTTTGAAGGATATGGGTGTTGCACTTCGAAGAACACTAATCTCTCATTGCTGGCACTGACAGTCTTTCAGAGCAGGCCAGGTTCATGAAGGTTCACTTCACCAAAGCTAAAGATATCTTCTTAAAGCTCTGCAGGTTTCTCAGTATTGAAAACTCTGAAAAAACAGAAGCAGAGCTGCATGAGATGGGTCACAGACCAATGCTTTCTCTGGATCATGCCCGCACAGGCAGCATTCATAAGTTGATCGCCAATGTTGAACTTATTACTGGAGCTGTGAGGAATATCGGGATTCATTCACTTGTCGCGGGGGGACGCCTTTTCCTGTGAAGCTAGGGAAATGAGACCGCTACTCAATGCCCTCCTTAGGGTTAGAGGCAAGTGGGACCTTACCTGGCGAGACTCCCCTGTTGGGGAGAAGAACTCCCATTCCGAATCCTACCAACCTATAGCCCATCACTAATAAAACCTACTAGAAGAAAACATGAAGAACAAGCTATTTGTTATTGTCATATAGAACCTTTTGAGAAAACCTTAAAAGAAATGCGTCTGAAACTAAGAAAACCACTGGAGCAATACCGAGTAACAGCAGAACAAAGAAGAGAAGTCCCACAGACACATCATAAATCTGAGAGGAGGAGACCTGGGAAAGAGAGAAGCCTGGGAGTTCCGAATCAGCTGACGAGTGAAGCTGAAGGAAGTGGAGATGCAGAGCTTGCGATGTTGGGAAGAAGCTGGCGTGTAAATCCTAGCATCTTCCACTTAAGAATACTTGGAGCAGGAGAACTCGAAGGACCTGTACATTGTCCCAGGAGTAACCAAGTAGTAAGTGGTGGTGTTACCGAAACCCACTGGACTTGGGAGACCCTAAACGATGCTGAGACCACTTACTGAAGGCACAGAGAAAAAATCGCAGGCAAAGGCCCCATCTGGACCACAAACCTTCCGGCGAGCGGGCAGGAGCCCCCACCTCTACACCATCGGAGCGGGCAGGAGCCCCCACCTCTGAACCTTCGGAGCGGGCAGGAGCCCCCACCTCTGCACCGTCGGAGCGGGCAGGAGCCCCCACCTCTGCACCATCGGAGCGGGCAGGAGCCCCCACCTCTGCACCTTCGGAGCGGGCAGGAGCCCCCACCTCTGCACCGTCGGAGCAGGCAGGAGCCCCTAGCACACACCGAGGCACAGCCAGGACTCCAGGTGTGCCATCCAGTGGAATCCCCTGCTCGCACCCCTCCTGGGCACTTCCTGCCACTACTGCAGTGCCTCACTTGCATGTTTACCCACCTTTTGGCCCACAACCCGCACGCGCCGACATTACAAAAAAACAAAATGTTGGGCGCGATGCGGGATGAAAGCGAGGCTCGGCCTCGACTTCGTTGCTAGGCAATGCGTCTTTGCTTTACATAAACAGGAACTCCCGCCGGCAGGCGGAATAGCCGGCGGCCACCCCAAGGCCACTATAAGGCCAAGCTGCCCTGTTTGCCCACATCAGTAACCTTCCGGCGAGCGGGCAGGAGCCCCCACCTCTACACCATCGGAGCGGGCAGGAGCCCCCACCTCTGCACCTTCGGACCGGGCAGGAGCCCCCAGCTCTGCACCGTTGGAGCGGGCAGGAGCCCCCACCTCTGCACTATCGGAGCGGGCAGGAGCCCCCACCTCTGCACCGTCGGAGCGGGCAGGAGCCCCTAGCACACACCGAGGCACAGCCAGGACTCCAGGTGTGCCATCCAGTGGAATCCGCTGCTCGCACCCCTCCTGGGCACTTCCTGCCACTACTGCAGTGCCTCACTTGCATGTTTACCCACCTTTTGGCCCACAACCTGCACGCGCCGACATTACAAAAAAACAAAATGTCGGGCGCGATGCGGGATGAAAGCGAGGCTCGGCCTCGACTTCGTTGCTAGGTAAGGCGTCTTTGCTTTACATAAACAGGAACTTCCGCCGGCAGGCGGAATAGTCGGCGGCCACCCCAAGGCCACTATAAGGCCAAGCTGCCCTGTTTGCCCACATCAGTAACCTTCCGGCGAGCGGGCAGGAGCCCCCACCTCTACACCATCGGAGCGGGCTGGAGCCCCCACCGCTGCACCTTCGGAGCGGGCAGGAGCCCCCACCTCTGCACCGTCGGAGCGGGCAGGAGCCCCCACCTCTGCACCATCAGAGCGGGCAGGAGCCCCCACCTCTGCACCTTCGGAGCGGACAGGAGCCCCCACCTCTGCACCGTCGGAGCGGGCAGGAGCCCCTAGCACACACCGAGGCACAGCCAGGACTCCAGGTGTGCCATCCAGTGGAATCCCCTGCTCGCACCGCTCCTGAGCACTTCCTGCCACTACTGCAGTGCCTCACTTGCATGTTTACCCACCTTTTGGCCCACAACCCGCACACGCCGACATTACAAAAAAACAAAATGTCGGGCGCGATGCGGGATGAAAGCGAGGCTCGGCCTCGACTTCGTTGCTAGGCAACGCGTCTTTGCTTTACATAAACAGGAACTTCCGCCGGCAGGCGGAATAGCCGGCGGCCACCCCAAGGCCACTATAAGGCCAAGCTGCCCTGTTTGCCCCTGTTCGCCGCTGGCAGGCGCGAGGCGCTCGCCCCTATCGAACCTTGCTATTTGGACTTGTTTCCATCACAGGCATCCACCTGCTGGCCCCCTTCTCCGTAAAAAGTGCCTTTTGTCTCGGAACCACAAAGTGCCGAGTGCCAGGTCTCCTGCTCCTCCTGGAACCCACCTACAACATCCTGATTATGCATGCACCTATTCAGGGTAAGAAGCTCACCACCAGCATACTACCCAAACCGTTACTGTAACCTTGTTGCACTGTTTGTTCACACTGCTACTAGTAATTGACTTCAAGTCACTCTTCTCATGCTGCTTGAACATTGACACTGGTACACTTGTACATTGCTACTTGGTCTCACAACACCCGTACTACATCTTTGTCACATACACATACCTGTGTATGGCTGTGTGGCCTGAGTACACTCGCCACTTTCAACTGTGTTGTGCCTTATGGTCGCTTTCAGACCACTTCAAATTGTGTTGTGCCTTATCGTCGCTTTCAGACCACTTTAAATTGTGTTGTGCCTTATGGTCGCCTCAGACCACTTTAAACGGTGTCATGCATTATGGTCGCTTTCAGACCATTTTAAACGGTGTCATGCATTATGGTCGCTCTCAGACCACTTTAAATTGTGTTGTGCCTTATGGTCGCCCCAGACCACTTTAAACTGTGTTGTGCCTTATGGTCGCCCCAGACCACTTTAAACTGTGTTGTGCCTTATGGTTGCTTTCAGACCACTTTAAATTGTGTTGTGCCTTATGGTCGCTTTCAGACCACTTTAAATTGTGTTGTGCCTTATGGTCGCCTCAGACCACTTTAAACGGTGTCATGCATTATGGTCGCTTTCAGACCATTTTAAACGGTGTCATGCATTATGGTCGCTTTCAGACCACTTCAAATTGTGTTGTGCCTTATGGTCGCTTTCAGACCACTTCAAATTGTGCTGTACCTTATGCCTTTGTCAATCTCTAGGTGCCATGCCCCAGTATATATGCATTATTAGCCATGATTAGGACTCTCAATCCTAGGCGCCATGTTGTAATATGTTTGCATATTAGCCACGATTAGGACTCTCCAAGTCTGAACCCTTGCTGTAGCATATCCGCCTTATAGATACTAACAGGATCTTCCAACCTAGATTGATAGTACATCTGCACCCCAGTCTCTACCGGACTTGCCAAATACAGGCACTATCTTGCCCTCCCACAATATGTACGCTACTACCTGCTTCTCACACACACGCGGTACCATAGCCTGGACTCTTCTAACCATCACCATAACAATGGCCCTTACCAACTCTACACCCTGCAACTTGCAAGAGAGAAACCTGCGACTTAGAGCTAGGCTCCCACGACTTTATGACATCAAAAATAAAAGAACCAATCCACCAGTACCCACGCGCACCTCCACTGCCATTAATCCTAACCTCCCAGACCCTGCGACGATAAATCGTCCTGAACCACTTGATTACCTATACTACAAACAGAGGAGACCTAACCACCCTAATCCCAGATCTGGCAAAGATAACACGATAAGTCTAACACTATCAGGAGCCCTTATTAATGCTAGGTCCCTTATAGCACACAATACCGAAATAGCTGATATACTGTCTATGGACAATTTAGATATCCTTGCTGTCACTGAAACCTGGCTCCATGATGCAGCTGGTCCTGCCCTCTCAACTGCCATACCAGATAATTTCAATATCCTAAGAGTCGACCGACCTAACACCAGAGGAGGCGGCCTGGCCATCATAACCAAAACACATCTAGCTGCCAGACACGCCCCACACCCAGCTTTCACATCGTGTGAACTTCTCTCAGCTAAAATACCTATCTCAAATAACAGCACACTAACAATACTTCTTGTGTACAGACCACCAGGTCCACTAGGCAACTTTGAGGAAGACCTATCCAGCCTCCTCCCTGACAGCATTAAAGACTCCACTCAGCTCCTTCTACTAGACGACTTTAACCTAGGCTTTAATGACGCTGAAGACAAACAAGCCCAAGCAATCCAATCCATTCTAGTCAATCACGACATTACCCAAAATGTCCTAGCTTCTTCACATACAAAAGGACGTACACTAGACTGGATAGCCAACCACAACTGCAACATCACCATCTCTAGTATCCTACCTCAAATATGGACTGACCATTATCTTATATGCTTTACAGCCAACATCGAACCTCCCAAACCTAATAAGAATAAAATAGCACCCCCCATGCCAACAAGAAGTAAAAAAGAAATCACAGCTGAAAAACTACTTCCACTTCTCCTACCAACTCTCACAGCTAGCTCCAATGAATCCAACCCTAGTGAGTTAGTTTAATCATTTAACAACTCCATGACCAAAGCTCTAGACTTGATTGCCCCTACCAAACTCCATAAAAGTAAACGTGAAACTCACCTTAACTCTTGGTTCACCCCCCATCTCAAAGAAATGCTTATCCAAAAACGCAAACTCCAAGCTATTTGGAGGCATACTCCTTCTGCTGACAATAAAACGACACTTGCTAACTTTGCCAAAAAATACAAAAAGGAAATTATTCAAACGAAAAAAGATTCATTCAATGATAGTAAAGCCAACTCTAACTCCAAAGAGCTCTTCACCATTCTCCGTGAATTGGAAAATCCTATTGCCCCTACAGACAATGTCCCCAAGGACAAATCCTGGTGCACTAGTATCCAAAATGCTCTAGCAAATAAAATCACAACCCTTCAATCTAAAATTGCTAAGAAAAAAGCCTCTTTGAGCCCTTGTGGAACTCGCACCACCCCATTGAAGGAGTTACCCAGCACACCCACCCAAAATAACGGTAAACCCTTCAGGTTTACCAATATCTCTATATTGCAAACTGAAAAGGTCATTCTGTCCCTTAAAACGTCGAATTGCCAAGGTGACAGTTGCCCTGCGCAAATCATCAAGGATGCAGCCAGAGATCTAGCACCCTTCATCTCGAAACGTATCAATGCCTCCTTCAACACGAGCACTGTACCCACCAACCTCAAAGAATCCTGGGTTCTCCCCCTTCTCAAAAAACAGACACTTGACCCAGCTATCCCCACTAACTACAGGCCTATTACTACGGTCCCATTTCTCCTTAAAATCATTGACAGAGTAGCCTACCTCCAAATCCAAAACTATTTGGAGACGCACCAACTATTAGGTTCACGGCAATCTGGCTTCAGACCACTGCACGGTACTGAAACGGCCCTCATTGACCTCAAGACACAAATCGACGAGCTGAAGGATAAAGGTAATACAGCTATGCTCCTCCTCCTTGACCTATCAGCGGCCTTTGACCTAGTGGATCATGCAGTATTATGCAACCATCGAGCGTCTGCCGCTCACTTCTCAAGTGAAGCTATAGCATGGGTACAATCCTTCCTAGCCAACCGTACGATGAGAGTGTTCTCCCCTGTAGCCGCAGCGGACCCAATCCAGATCACTTGGCTCATGTGTCTCCCCGACAATGTACAATATCTTTACTAAGCCTCTCTTCGACAAACTTGACAAATTAGGGGTAACCTATACGAATTATGCGGACGATACGCAGATTCTCATACCTCTATCAGGCAACTTTGTCGAAGACACAGCTCTAGTAAACAAAATCTACCTCCTCATTCAGGGATGGATGGCCTCCCACGGCCTCTGCCTAAATGACGACAAAACTGAGATATTAATACTGTGGTCCGACTCCAACCTAAAAAAAGTCCCAACTATCGCAATTTCAACATAGATGCTAACACAATCAAGGTGGCCACCGAGGTAAAAACTCTAGGCTTTTACCTCGATTCCACTTTATCTCTTAAAAAACAAGTTAACACCCTGGCATCCTCTATCAGCGTACACCTGTAAATTAATCAGGACCTGTAGACCTTACCTCTCTAAAACTAACTGCATCATGCTAGCCAATGCATTCGTTATGTCCAAACTGGACTATTGCAATGCCCTCTACGCAGGTGCCAACAAATCCATTATAAATAAAATGCAAATCCTCCAAAATAACGCTCTTAGAGCAGCCCTTGACATACCCCGTAATGCACATATTTCAAACGTTAGGAAAGTCCACCACTGGCTCAAAGGTAGCGACAGAGTCCTGCTCAAGACACTATTGCTTACCCACAAAGGGCTCAACAACACTGCTTCCCCTTACATCTCGGTCAGACTGACTAGAAAATCATCCAGTCACCACACTAGGGCTACTATCCACTACCTGCTCGAAACCCCCAGATTCAGACGGTCCAAAGCGGGCGGAGCAAGCTTCCCTGTCAGAGCTGCCCAGGCCTGGAACGCATTGCCCATTGCACTGAGAGCTAACCTACCCTACTCTAATTTCAGATGCAAGGTAAAAAACTGGCTCTGGACTAACGACAATTAATTCTCGTGGCACCCAACGACCACGATACCCTTGTCTAAAATGATTCCGCTCTCACACCTTTACCTGTACACTCTCTCAAAACTGTAAAATGTTAGTTTTTTCTTCCACACGGCGTGTATTGACATGTACTTACCGCATTGTTATGTTTTTTTTATACTCTGTATGTAACCTAAGCTTAAGTAACCTTGTACCTGCTGCGCCCGGCTACCCTTGGGTTTTGTGCACATTATCAAATAAACAAATCAAATCAAATCAAATCAAATCAAATCCGGTGACGCGATCCCTGAGACAGGAAGGTAATGGGGAGAGAGGGAGACCCAGGTGAAGGACCAAGTATTGCAAGTATATAAGAAGAGTGAGAATCATTACTGGAACACTCATACTCATCCCAGTAAGGACCAAGTGGTGGAGAAGAGTGAGAATCATTACTGGAACACTCATACTCGTCCCAGTAAAGGCCAAGTGTTTGAAATACCTAAGAAGAGTGAGAATCAGTACTGGAATTCTAATACTAGTCTGTGTAAAAACCAAGTGCGGGAAGTGCATATGAAGTGTGAGAATTACAATTAGAACAAGTCTGTTTGACGTAGTAAAGAAAAGGATTGGACATTGGGTAGAGAGAAAGTCTCAAGTTTAACCAACAAGGGAAGAATAGAATCCTCCTAAGGGAAACGGGAAAACCAGTATGTAAAAGACACTGTTCAAAAGTTGAAGAGCCCAATATCTGAACTATACGACTTGATAAAAGTCATTACAAAGAACAACCTACAAATACTTTACTGACGTGAACTGGCTGAGGAACCAGCCCACAGAAGACGAGAGTCCTTATCAAGGGTTCCATGTGATATAATCACCGCAAAAATTGCTGTGGTAACAAAATATTGCGGCAAAAATGCCACCGTTTTTTCGCTGCAGTCCATGTAATACATGCGGGGGACACCCCCGCAACCCCCGAACCCATTATACCATTAAAGGGGAGCGGGGACACCCCCGCAACTCCCGCTCCCCTTAAATGGTAATGGGGCACACTTTTACCAGGTCAAATGGTGGCATTTTTGCCGCGATATTTTTTTACCGCAACATTTTTGCTGCAATTATATTACCTGATACCTTATCAAGGGCCTTAGTTGTTTTTGTAGTGGTAGGATCAGTTTAGATTAGTTTGGAAAGCGGACCGATCTTCCTTTTGGACTCACTGACAACTGACGAGCACCCTAGTTTGTTTTTGTTAGATAGAGAAAACCTCTAGTTTAGGGTAAGTCAGGAGTTCTCACTTTTCTTTTAATAAAGTATACACCTAAAATGGAACACCAGAGTCTGTGTCCGTCTTCTGACCCACCACAGAGCATAAAGGGAAATAGTCTCTGCTGTTGGGAAACTGAATGAAACGCAGTTTGGGACATTCTGCTTGTCCCTGAGAATCTAAGCAGCACAATCTGCCAAACAGAGCCTTAGTCACAGAATTCATCAGCGCCATCTTGGAATCGTGTATCTCCAGATTCACATAATTCTAGTCAAGGAAGTATTTGTTTTTTAAATGATGTACAGCTCAAACACGTTCTATTCACACCACCAGAATTTTCACATTTTATTCTCAGCTCAATTAATAACAAAACGTACCTCTTCGTGACCACCACTACTTTCTCAACTCACTTATTCCTTACAGCATAATTCCAGACTTCCCCTTTTAGAAATGGACTAAAAACACACACCACACCACTACATCTTTACTTGAAATGTGTACTACCTGAGTAAGTAGACAGCCCTATGAGAAGAAATGAGTCTGTAAAGCACAGAAGTCAGTTTTAGGGTTTGAAGTGTAGCATCTTCTCCCATTGGCAATCTTCTTTTTACTCTTGTAGATCCTCTGCGACCCCAGTCACAATGCTGTAGCAGAAAGATCTTGAGGAGCACTGTTATGTTTCAGCTGCTCTCACCTCTTGTTTCTCCTTTGGACGTTCAGCTGCCTGTGTTCATTTCACAGGGCAAAACCATGTGGATCACCAGTCCAGGGCACACATTCGTACACCTCATAGGTGGTGGCTTCATTGAGGATTTACTGATGCAGGAGGCCCTGCAAACTCTGATCGCACGTTCCTAATTGGCGCGCCAGTCTGAATTTCTTGGTAGTCTCAGTTGTAGAGCATAGTTAAAAAGTGAGCTGTATATGGAGCAAGCTGCTCAACCACACTGGAGAGTGCTCTCTTTGATTGTATAATGTGTTGGGCTCCTAGTAATCTTAGTCCTGTTACCAAATCTTGCTCTTGGGTCTCTCCTTCTTCTTCTTTTGACTTTCGAATCATCGGCTAGTGCTTTTTGGACATTATTCGGGTTCTCTATATAACTTCTCCTCTTCCCTATTAATTCTGCCTTCTTCATGTCTCGTCGGCCTTCTTCATGACTTGCCTGACTTCTGCAAGTCTTGCCGGCCTTCTGCATGACTTGTCTGTAGTTAGTATCTTTGTTCTGTTTGGCTAGGTCCATTGCAGTCTTTTCTTTTTCTGCATCCTTGTTCTGTCCGAGGCAGGGTCCCTGACCTCTGGACTTTCTTTCCTACACCCTGGTAAGTATGTACAGCTGTTTCCCACTTAATGGAGGGCTTCTATCACAGCACATCAGCTCAAAGACCTACTGTTTGGATTACAATCGAGGTTTATCTGTCACCATACTAACTATTGCTTACTTTCAGTTTTAGCTGAGTGGGCACTCAGGGATGCCTATTATTTATAGTCTACCATTTCTCGCCAATCCATCTGAGTGCCTCTTCTGCCACTATGTAAATGGTTTGCTTGGAGGTATTACTGGCTTGGTGTGCCAATCGGGGCTCAGTCCACGGACACAACATAGATCCGCTTTATGACAGGAGTCCTGCATAGGGACCTAGGGGTGGTAGATCCTCTTCTCTCGCTGAGTGTGTTACTGTAAAGGTGCAGGATATGTGCTGGAGGTAAGAGGTGAGACTACAGGAAGAACAGTACTGCTGATTCACCCGCTTCAAATATATACAGCCTGCACACAGTGAACAATGTCTTCAGGCATCCCAGGTAACGAGTGAGGTGCCAGGAGCAGAGCACTACTACTCTTTATCACTAAGATCTTGTTCTCCGACTATCACCACCAGTTTTTCATGAAAGCATCCTGCTAGGCTACAAGTTCAAATGTGCAAATCGCGGTAATAGCAGAGGAGGGTGGACAGCTCCCTAAGTAACCTACCCTCGACACTCAAGACTGGAAAAATTCTCACGCTTCTCAAGAACCCAACACTGAACCCTGACAGCTTCAGCATCTACCACCCCATGACTCATCTTCCCTTCCTAGGTAAGATCCTTGAGAAAGCAGTAGCCGCGCAACACATCGAAATCAAAAACCTCCTTCAGTCCTATCAATCCAGCTACAGACCCAAATGCAGCACATAAATGGCCACTAGCAAGGTTATCATCGATGTCCTTGCCTCCTTGTTCACCTTGCCCTCTCTTCAGCAGACAATCTACATCGTCGCATGGGTATCAGCGAGATTGTCCTCAGATGGTTCAAATCGTACCTTTTTAATTGCCATCGGTTTGTCCAAATGGATTCCTCCAGATCACCAACTCAACCCATGACTTGTGGAGTCCTGCAAGGATCCTTCTCCTCTTCTGTGATGATCTTCAATATTTATATGAAACCACTGGGAACCATCCTTGCTCCACACAACATCCATATAGGACATACAGCTCTGCCCTCAAGACATCCTCCATTAAAGAAATCAACAGGCCGAAGGCCTGCCTCTTATTGATCGACTTGTGGATGTTAAGTGCTTACCTGAAGCTCAACACCTCTAGGACTGAATTCCTACACCTGGCCAACAACATTGAACACCCTGAACTGAATTCCTACACCTGGCCAACAACACTGAACACCCTCACATCCAGACCTGGGTCTCTGCTATGCACATCAAGGGCTTCACACCCCAGCTTTTCACCTGTGCCAAGTCCCTTGGGTTTGACATCAACCAACCTCTCTCCTTCAAACAGCACATAGCAAGGAAGACACAAATAGCTTGTGTGCCAAATTCAGGCAATTTGTCCCTGCGCCCTAAGTGGAGCCACGCCCTCCGTGAGAGTAAGGAAGTGACCATGCTACACAAAACCCTCCGTAGGGATTTGGGCAAGCGGGATCTCACTGGGAGTGACACACCCTTAGGGGACAAGGACTCCCAGTTAAACAAACTGTTAACATCTCCCTCAACCCCAATTAGCCACGTTTTCTAAGTATACATGGGAACAAGTGAAAACACTAAAGAAATTGAATGTTCACACATGCTTGGCTTGGTTCGGATCACAGCACCCCCTTAAAGAAGCCGTCCCGGGGCCAATGGGACAGTGTCACTCAAGTTGAGGATTGACATATAAAGGAAACAGAACTTAACTGGGGAGAATGAGAAGTTGATGTGAAGCCCGTCAGTCAGGAGGAAGGCACGGAGAGCGGACATAACCGCTACAGTGCAGAGCCAACGCAGCCAGTACTCATTACCAGAAAACATTATAACTCATCAAGACCGCAAATAAGAAGCCAGGTCTGAGAAAGACAAGAGCAACATTTGTATTTTGTTTATACTAGAACCTTTGTGATCATTGGAACTGTGACAGCAACAGAGAGAACAGAGAAGGACAATTTTCAGAGACATTTGGCTAGGAGGGGTTCATGCATCAGCCAACACCAAACAGAGAAATTAATTCAATTTATTTACCTTTAATAGTGGTTGTGTCAGGTAGATAGCTTAGGTTTTTGGAAAGACGACAGAACCAGTTGATGTAAGATGTCCTGAGACGCACCCATTATTTTGCATTTCTTCTTTTTTCTTTCTTTAGTAAAACCTGATGTGTTTTTGGAAACCTGTCCAGTGTTCCGTGTGCCATCTCTTTTCAGCTACACTTGGTATCAACTTTCTGTCCTGCAGAAAATCAAGGCCTTTATCACAGAAAACAACTTCAGATCTGCTGTCCAAGCCCTGTTTCTCTCCCACCTAGATATGACAATGCCATCTTCGAAGGCCTTCTGGTGACTACCCTGGCACCCCGAAGATGTGTCGTGCATGCCGCATTGTGGCTCATCATGGGACTCCGCATATTCGACAACATCAATATTGACCCTCATTGAACTGCACTGGTTCCCTCTGCAAGCCTGTATCATCTTCAAATCCAGCTGCATCATCTACAAGGATGTCACCCTAAAGTCCCTAAACTACCTTATTAAGAAACTTAGCATCTCTGCAGGCCTACGATCCAACAAAAGTAAGGACATGTGCAATCTTGAATTCTGACAGGCCAGGAAAGAAAAAACTACTAGGCAGGCATTCTCTGTCTATGCAGTAAGGCTCTGGAACCTCCTCCCGTTCAACATCGGGCTCGTCCTATCACTGCTAAAGTTCAGGAAGGAGCCACTCAAAACCCTCCTTTTCAATGAATGGCTCATCCCTAACACCTAGGTCCACACACACTCCTCTCCCCACCCTACCTGAGACTGAGAGATCTGATCACCACTGTTTCCTTCCCCTGTTGCTACCTTACTAACAAATTGCCCACCTTTCCCCAACATGTTGTTCCTCCTATGATTGTCGAGCACTCCATTGCTTCTTGAAGCTAGGTCTGCGCTCAATAAATACCCTTATTCATTCATTCATTTGTCATTTTTATAGCGCTGTTCACCATAATTATGGTCCCAACGTGATGTCTGGTTGAATGCCCTCGGAGGGACCAAAGTCCAAATTTGGGAGAATTGGGAGGTTCTATTGTGCGTGTGTTCATTTTGGCCATTTCAGTTATGTGAGGGTGACGAAGACCCTACTAGTCACCCATGTCTGAATGGCATGTGGATGGGTGCAGCGGAGGTAAACTATGAACTAAACAGGGTGGATTGTGTTTAAGGAAATAGAGAGTTATGTGGGAAGCTACAATTCGAATTTTTGTTGTTAAAGGTAGTTTCATTTGACAGAAGTGTTGTGCATTAGTGTTTGTGTTATAGGTGAGTGCATGGTGTGTGAAATGAACCTGTGCCATCCACTAAGTTACAAAGGTGTGGGGTGCGAGGGGAGAAAATGGGTTGGCTGTGCAAACAACAATGTCTACATCCTGGGTTCCATCTATGTCCATGAGCAGTGCTACATTTCACAGGCTATATACGTGGTAGATGAATGCATACTACTCACCCTCCAAGAGGATCTTAGAGTGAAACATTGCCATCTTTAGTTCCTTCTAGTGCGAAGCAATGTCTCCATTTCATGATTGCATGCAGCAGCATGGCTCACCCTCCTGTGCTTTAGAGTTACATGCAGTGGCAACTACAAGCAAGGGATCCAAAGTGCCTCGTTGTCCTCCTCCTGGATGATCATCGTGATTTTCCCAAGGTACATTTTAAGTACGATGCATTGCCCACCCTCCTGGCCCATATGAGTGCAATACCCGGCCCACTGTCAGGATTCGTTCCAAGTGCAAGATGCTGGAATACCTGTATGAGTCCCCATGTGTTGTTGGAAGTCCCCAAGGAGCAGTTGCACCTGGCAGAGCAAAGTGGTTGAAAGGAAGGAAGAGAATGGTGGGGAATGTGTGTGGGGAAGCGGGGGATCAGGAATTCAGGGGGAACAGCCAGGTTTTGAGGTCTTTCCTGAAGGCCAGGTGAAGTTCTATGAGGCAGAGAGAGAGTAGGAGGTAGTTCCAGAGGGTGGGTGTGAGTACGGAGAAACAGGTACTTCCTAATCTGGAGAACGTGAAAGAGGGGACTACCAGGAGGTGTGCAGAGCCTGATATGAGGATTCTGGTGGCGCGGTATCATGTGAGCTGTCTTGGAGAAATTCCGTCCCTTTCTTGTAAATGGCATGGTGGGTAATGCACATGTCGTTGAAGGAGGCCCGTCGGTTGATAAGCTGCCAGTGAAGTGTCCTTAGTGTGGGGGAGATGTGTTCTCTTGGGGAGACTGGGAGGAGGAGCCTTGCTGCAGAGTTTTGAATCTGTTGGAGCTTTCTGAGTTGGTATGAAGCGTGCCTAGTTAGGAGTTAGAGTAGTCTAGGCATGAGAGGGTGATGGCAATGATTGCGCAAACTCTATGGGGGTAGGAGAGATAAGGAACAATCCGCTTGAGGATGTAGAGGTGGAAGGTGCACGATCTGGAGACTGCATTGTTGTGACAGGAGAGGGTCAGGTCTGAGCTAAAAGTGCATCCTAGGTTTTTGACTGAGGGGGGGATGCATTGGGTGGGTGTCCTAGCGAATGTGGCCAAGGGGTAGGTTGGGGAAGCAGGGCTGTTTTGCTACAAATTAGGATTGTGTTTTTTCCAGTGTTGAGGAGCAGGTTGTTTGTCACCCACAGCTGAATGTCTGAAAGACAGGATGCCAGGTCTGAGTGGGGTGAGGAAGGAGAGTTGGGAATCTTGAGGATGATCTGAGTGTTGTCCGCATAGTTGTTACAGGTGAGATTGTGGGAACGGATGAGCGAGAGGAGGAGAGAAAGGTAGAGGTTTAAGAGGAGGGTGGAGAAGGAGGCTCCCGGAGGGAATCCGTGGGTGACTGGGCAACGTCAAGAAGGCCTTGTGCGATCTAGTCTTTTGGCTATGAAGTGGTTGTTGGAGATGGGGAAATAATTGGAGGGAACTAGGGGGTCAAGAGAGGGCTTTTTTAGTGGTGGTTTTACGTGAGAGGTTTTGTAAGCTGGCAGGAAGATCCCAGCTGTTAGTGAGTGGTTGATTATAGATCTGGCAAGGGTGCCTGCACAGGTGGCCGAGAGGATGTTATTGAGGAAGGCTGGGGGCAGGGGTCTCCCGGTGAACCTGGGGGTGGCTGGTGGAGAAGCCTAGAGTACTCGGGATGGGAGATTGCAGAGAGGAAACTGAAGAAGGTGCGTGTTGGGGAACGCGGAAGGGGGGCTGTCGGTATTGGGGCAGAAGAGAGTGGTAGTTTGGCTAGATGGCGAGGATCCTTTCAATGGCTACGTTGAGGTAATGGTCAGAGAAAGCGTTGCAGTGCGTGTAGTGACCAAGCTTTCCCTGGAATGAATGGAATGTTGGAGTGAGTGACAGAGAATGCAGCCTGAGAGAATGTTGATGTATTCTTGTAGAGAGAGTTGGAGATGTAGAGATGTAGACCCCTGAGAGAGGATGCTGGTGCATGTTGCCCTAAGCTTAAGTGTACCTGACTTGATGTACTTAATATAATGTACAATAACTTAATTAAAGAAGTAACTAGGATGATTGCTGTGCTGGGGGGACAGCACAAAGGAAGGGACATGCACCCCATCCCCACCCCCCCAACCAAAGAAGAAGATCCTCTCAGGTAGGGGCAGCGCTGATTGCCATAAAGCGCAAAGGGGCCCATCGCTGGATGCAGAAGCGCAGGATGTATACTCCGGGTCACAATGGACCATGAACCAGGCCGGTGGGTGAAAATACAATATTTATTTATTTTTAAAATTCACAAAAATCACACAGATTTTAATATTGGGCAGCAATCACCAATTGGGTGATAATTACAATAGAAGTGGAAGTAATGCACTAAGTTAACCTTCTAGTATAACATATCCAAAGCACAAATGAACAGGAGCACTTTTTGGATTAGGATAGATAGCACCCAAGTCAAGGTTTCCCCCCGCAATGTTCCCTCAAACCACAAATAATCGAATTCTGAGTGGATAGAAAGAAGCAGCAGGTAGTCGGGGATAAGAGGCAGCAAACAAAATCAAGAAGAAGTAACTAGTACATCAGAAGATATCAGTCATCTTTAGCAGCTCCCAATCTTTACAGAGTGCCCAAGCGACAGGGCTAGGAGAGCAAGAGCAGAGGGGTTTCTTGAACTTAGAAATAATCTTGTGGAGTTGTTTGCATGAGTTGTTTGCATTGGCGATGCGGAAGGTGTAGAAGGCATGTTTGACTTTTCTCATTTCGAATCTGTAGGCTCTCAGGCGATGCGGAAGGTGTAGAAGGCATGTTTGACTTTTCTCATTTCGAATCTGTAGGCTCTCATCTGTCTATCCAAAGTGGCTTTGTTTTGGGCAAAAGGGTTGGTCTGCCAGTGACGTTCATGGTACTGGAGGCAGCGTCGAACCAGATGTTTAGATCCTCAAGAACAGTGAGAGTAATCAAGATGGCCGATACATACATACTGAGGGTGTCTCCGAAGGTTCTGTTATAGCCCTTAGGTCTGCAAAGCAGGAGGAAGCTTTCGAGAGAAAGAAGGAGTGGATTGGAATTTGACTAGCACGGTTTTGCAGTCATCATTGCAGGGTTGTTTCTCAACGTGTAAGGGTGTGACGTTTGTGGAGGATGCCTTTTCCACCTGCTCTGCTGACTCTGTTATGGGTAATCAGGAAGTAGCCTTGGGTGAAGGGCTCATGTGCAGAGAGGAGGAAGTCGTCCGAGAACCAGGTTTCGTGATGAAAAGGATGTCTGGTTTTCGTCTGAGATAAGGTAAAAAATCATGAGTGTGTTTCTGGTGACTGATCTAGCGCTGATGAGGATGCAAGAGAGTGGGTGAGCGGGCAATGTCCTGCAAGGGAGGGGGGCTATGGCGGGTGATGCTGCGGGTAGGGATGGGGTCATGGGTGGGGTAAGAAGGAGACAGTGAAATAGACGGAGAGGGTGGACAGGGTTGGGCATGGGTGAGGAGGGCGTCGGAATGTAGTGAGGAAGGGGGTTGCATGAGTAAGAGGGAGGAGTGTGGTGAGTGGTGGCTGTGAATAGAAGGTCTTCTGTGCCTGAGCTGATGGGGGGGGTATCAAAGTTGTATGGGTGAGGGTGGGAGGTGTGCACAGTCTAGAATGTTGGCCAATGCTTTAATAATAATACTAGTCCAGTTCCACATCTCAATCCATACCATTTACAACATCCCAGACTGTGACTCCCTCGCTCTTATCAGATCCATCGTCAAGACTCCTTCACTAAACTTGCTTTTCATCAACAGACAGCTATCCTACAGCATGACCTTCGCTGACAGACTTGCAGATGTTCTCGCAAACCTATCTGTGGATCACCAATGCCTCATCCTACTCAGTCATTTCAACATCTGGCTCAAACAGGAGGACAATCTTACCACAAGGTGACTTATAACAAACCTTCCTACTTTAAATGTCAAGCAAATGTTTAAGAGTCCCACCCATATAGTTGGTCATGCATTGGATGGAATTTTTTGTAATGAGAACATAGTCCTGGTCTGCTCCCCAGTTCACTTTAGCTGGGGAGATAACCTCTCCGTCCCGTTACGAATGTGCCCCCACTCGTGGAACATGCAAAGGACCAAATGGCCTAACTAGACCATTGAAAGACATACAACCTAACATTCCAATTGAGAGACTTGAAAGTAGCAAGTTAAAAAATGACAGTGGATTCACATACACTAATGCTAGAAAAGCAACTTCACAACTGGGTAAATACTGCCTTGAACCACATAACACCAAACAAACCATTTAAAAAGATCACAGAAGAAACAACTTGCTAAATTGTTCACTCCAAAATGAAAGTAGGAGAGAAAAGAAAATCGAAAATGGTGAAGAACCTGGAGGGAAAATCCCCTATGAGCGTAAACACTTGCCTTCCACCAGCAGCAAGGTTTCTACAGGACAAAAATCATCAAAGCCAAGAACACACACTACTCCGTACAAATTGAAGCAGCACAACACAGCCAAAAGAAAATGTTTAAGATCAGCCAAGAATTCAAAGACATAGCAGCAACATCCCCAACACTGACTCAAGAACTCTGCAATCAAATTGCTGGACATCTCATATTAAAGATAATACAAATCCAAGAGCACCTAGACAATAAAGGAACACCACCAATATGCTCAACCAAGCAGCCAACACCCACTGAACCAAGCTCTCCACTGTCATTGTTCCACCGATTCTCCCTACAAGACCTACTATTGAACCCCTCAATCCAGAGGGATCCCACATAGAGCCATACCCTCCCTCAATTTATGCATGCCTACTGACCTGTGGGGTACCCCAACGATCCACCCATTTCCATCTCCTGTTCAACATATACATGACTTCCCTGCTGGACTTCAACAGCCAGGCTGGTCAAACCCGCTACAAGTATTCATATGAAGCACAGATAATCTACAAACACAAAACCAATCTCCCAGCAGAGTCACCACACCTAAAAAGACACTTCGCACAGTTGAATGCTTGGATGACAACAGACTAAAGCTTAACCCTACAAAAGCAGAACTCGTGTTCTGCAGTATGGCTGCATACAACTCCACCTTAATCTCTTGGCTCGACAAGATGGACCCAGACTTCCAAAAATGCAGCAGCCAGATTGCATCTTAGAATGAAAAGGTTTGAACACATTCCCATGGCAATACCCATTCACCATTGACTCGTTGTCAAGAAAATAATAGATTTTAAAATCCTCTGCATCACCCACCATGCTTACCATGGAAATGGCCAAGTATCCTTCATAAAGAAGCTCCAGCACTACACACCATCAAGGGTTGAAAGGTCAGTAACACTGCTTAAGTATTAGTTCATAGCTTGAGCAGGAAAAGGCATGGAGGATCCTCTTACTCGCTACTGACCACCAAACTCTAGGACTCATTCTCTAAGCAACTTTACATTGAAGAAGACTGCCAGACTTTCCGGAAATGGCTCAAAACATGGCTCTTCAAATGACTGCCGTAAACATCTATCCAAAGCTGAGCCAAGGATTTGCTCTCCTATATATCCCATCAGTAGACCACAACTCCACAAGCTTATCCCCTATCCACAATCTTTCAAGTCTACAATGTCAGCAACCAAAGAGGGACCCCACCTTGTGTCTGAGGAAGGTTTTCCCAGGGCTCCCACAACCTTTCCTCCTTTTCCATTTGTGTACTACCCCACTAACAGCCTTGCTGCTAATATTTACCACGTTTTACACTGCACTCGTTCCCTACCAAGTGTCCAACAAGACCAAGAGTGCAAATCAGACTCCTCTGTAACCCTATTGCTATCAACAGTCGCACTGCATCTATTTTTTTTCCTTTACACCTTTTACACCTAAAGCCCACCCCTATTATTACATTTTCTTTTCTTTATTTCAATATTTTTATCTTCATTATTTCCTGCAATATTATCACTGGATACCCCCCAAATCCCACCCATCTTTCTAACAGCGCCATGCACAGTGAGACCAACATTACTGGCAGAAGTGGACTTTACAATTCCACTTCCTTGCTTTACAACTTACCTCTCTATGGAAGGCCTAATGCATGAAGTCAGAGACAGTGCAGGTTGGGTGAGGAGGTCTGGTGCAGAGTTTTTTTCCAGTGTATTTCTGACATGTAAATTAACTGCTCTTGTATAGTATGGTTTCTGCCAATTTGGCTGCCTATCAGCAATTGGTTCTGAAAGAGGGTGGGTGGGCTGACATTAGTGGGAGCAGAGAGAAATGTGAATCCTGAGATGTCGATTGGAAATGCTTGCTACCTGTGTTAGTGTGAGTCTAAGTAAGTTTGTTCTGGCACTTAGGGTGTGTGTGGCATATGGAAACCACAGATGGTATGCGCTTTTATATACCTGAGAGTTTTACCATGAGAGCAAGGTTGGCCTGGGTATTGCACAGTGTTAGGATGTTTGACAAATTAAATATTGCTGAGCATGTAATTGTGCACTCCTAGAGAAGTGGATTTCTCCTGTTTGTATGCTTCTTGGTTAATGTTTGTATATTGCGGTATAAAGAGGGATTGTGATAAGTTAGTTAGAAGATGGGAAAGTTGGTTATTAGAAGTCCTATCTGTGTTTACACTGATTTGTATCAGTAGTCCCAATTTCTGCTCCTCCATCTTTGTGGTTATTAACTATTAGCAAATTCTCAAAGACAACTAATGATATGGATGCCAAGAAAACAGAAAATGCAGACTCTGTAAGCCAAAGTCTGGCAGCACTACTTCAGATGAAAATGTGAATTAACCTTAGCTATGCAAACTCTGCTTCCATAGGCTGAATGTGTTAATGCTAGTCTAGCAGAAAGTCATAAGCTAGTGTTGGAGGTTTTTGCTCACTGTGAAAAGAGATTTTCTCCGCCCTGTGTCCAGGAGGTGTATGGCACCGACCCAGAGCGAGGCAATAAGGATTCAGCTAATCTCTTCTATACATACTCAGTGGGTTGCTCGAGTTGTCAGTGCCACCATCAGTGCCACCATGCCAGGCAGCACCCTCAGATAGTCTGCTCTGCACCTTTCCAGCATACCTGCCCCCACAGCCACGAGACTCCAAGAGCCTCATAAAGCAACCATCCAGTGAGCGGCTAAAAGGGGGAGGAAATCTTCAATTGTCTGAGATTAAATCTACCTTTACTGCTGCAGAATGCATCATGAATTATATTTTATATTTCATAATACATCTCAAACTTTTAAATAGTCTTCTCACTCACCAATGTCAAAACACACACACCAGCCTTGATCTTCTCCTCCACTCCACTCCTCCACTTCTGCTCTGATCCCTTTGCACTTGACTGGTTTGACAATGCAGACATACCATTCTCCGTCTCCAACAAGATGGCCTCCCAGAGAGGCCATGAAAAAAGCCTCTTAGAGGAGCACTGCCTGTTTAAACCATCCCTGTCAATGTGTTTGAAACAGTCTTCATCGACGTCTCCACCACGGTGGGTGCCACTGCACTGCTAATCTCCTTTACCTTAGACAAACATTCAATGGGTCTGTCACCACAAGCAATAGTAGGGCAAAACCCCATTCTCCCAGAGACACTGCCAACAAACGCTCTATGAGATCTCTGGAGAAACTGAGTCGCAAAAACCGCACACCAGAGTGCCTCTTTTCCCTGATGCCCTTTGCTCATTTAGCCAAATCATGATCACTGAAGCTAAACATGCTTACTACAAACCCACAATCACGGCTGAATCTAACGGTAATCAAGCCCTCATTGAGGTGTGACAAGGCCAGTACCGTGGCCTTGTCAAGAGGGCGAGGGGGAGGCCTGCTACAAGTCAATACAGAGACAGTTCTGGCCCTGAGACGGAGGGCAACTGGTGGGGTCCCAATGCTGCTTCCCTTCCCTGGTACCAGTATGTTTGTAGTCAGAACCCTGACTTTTGCCATGCCTTGAAATGCAGGGACTCGCCAGTCTGTTCTTGTTTTCAGAGACTACAAATACGAAAGAAGAAGTGTGTCCAGCTCTCCAAGAACCGTTAATCACAGCTTATCTACATGTTAAGCCATAACGCCACTGTAAACAGACACACACTACAGAGGCAAAGAATAACCCAGCCAGAAGCTGAACCGAGATTCAGCAACACCAGGCAGCCACGCGGGACACTGGAATGACAATCCAACTAGCACAGCCCACCGGCAACCCGGGATTTTTTAACCCCTCTCTAGACCACCAAGTAATAGAAAGGGAAGGGGGCCCGCTGGACAAAACGAACTTTGACGCAGACATTGCATAACGGTGGTAAAGCTAGGTGACTAGCCTATGCAGAAGAAATCCTTGTTCTTAAGATTATGTTGCACGCACATGCCCAGCTGTGGAAAGACAGAACTAGATTGTCCATGTAGAGCTGACCAATCACAAAAGTGGGAGGGAGATTTGAAGGAGAAACAGGATATAAGGGTTGTCTGTTATCCTTGAGGTCAGCAGTCGAGGTGGAGGTGGACCAATATACCAGCAGAAGGAAGAAAGGAAGGAGTGGTGGAGTATGGAGGCATTTGGTGCAGAAAGGTAAGGTATTGGCATGTAAGCGTGGCAAGTACATATAAGTAGTGTAAGGAGTGAATGTTATTTGGTGAAAGAAAGGTGTTTAGGTAGTGGAGTGGGAGGAGGAGATTAGCAGTAGTGGGGGCAATGGCATATTTAGGCTTTCTGCTGCCTAAAGCCCAAATAAGTGCATGCTCCCTCCCACACCAAACTTTGCTCCAACACTGCAACTTCACCAGATTCCACCACCTGCAACAAACTCTGCCTGCAATGTGCAAACTACACTGCTTCACCCCCATGTTGTCCCAATTTTGACTCCCTAGCATTATAAGGACGTTTTTAAGGTTGCAGGGATTAGAACGTTATTTCTTCCTCTCTATTAATTCAAGCTTGTTATCATCTATGTTATGTTAGTTGAAAGAGTGTTTTCAGATCTCTGCTGCCCAAGATTTGGAGGAAGGCAGTGTGTTCTACAGTTGAGTGCATTAGAGTCACTTGGTCAGGGCAATTGTCTACTTTCGGTTAGGTCAGAAAACAATCTTTTAGAGGAAGCAACCAGAATATAAGCTGACTGACAACTGGACACAGTTGAGCGAAGGATGAAAGAAAGAATTTTGGTTTCAATGCTAATATCTGGTTTCTCTCACAAATAGACTGCTATCTCCCTAAGAAGCACTTAGGCTGGTCTGTAATATTAATGCAACATAACTACATGTCAAATGGATTGTGTCCTCCCACATATTCCCCATCTTGTATTCCTCATCTTGTGATAATTTGTTATCTCCAGCTTCTCTGCTTCGGAAAAGATTCTCGCCAGAGGGCACTGTGCTTGAGGTCGTGGCGTCGATTGTCCCTCGACGGACTCCGTACTCTGTCGACGTCACCAATGGTATAAATAGCTCGAGCAGCGCCCGTTGCTTCAGTTCCATTTTTCCAATCGCTTCGCTATCGAGAACGGCGCGCTTCTATTTTCTGTGAAGAAAATGTCGTCATCTTCAACTCCTTCAACACCCAAGACGGGGTTCAAGAAGTTTGTAGATTGTGGATCTAAAATGTCGATCACCGATCCCCACCGGATTTGTCTTTGGTGTCTCTGCTCCAGTCACCGAACCGACAACTGCGGGTCCTGTCAATCCATGACCGAGAAAGCTCTTTGTGAGAGGAGAGGTAAACTGTCGGTGGGGAGGGAAGCCTCTAAGAAGGCTATGTCAAAAAGACATAAGAAAGCGACTGATTTGAAGGAATCGGATCGCCATAGGCACTCAAAGAGATCTCGATCTAGGAGTAGATTGAGATTCGTCATCATCTAAAAAAATGAAGAGGAGACATAGATCTCCCTCATCATCATCATCTTCAGAGTCGACCGAAGAAATTCAATGTCCGACTAAATCGGATTATCCCAGTAAGTGGGAAGCATTCCGCAAAAAGATGATGGAGGTTTTCGAGAACGCGGCCCGACCCCCTCGAAAAAGCCATACCCCTAAAGTCGCTCCATTGGACGACAAAGGGAAGTCCAAGACTACCATGGCACATACCACTAGCGTCGAGGAATCTAAAAGAAATCGAGTCGACGTAAATCCGTCAAAGAATCTTCGAGAGTCGAGCGCTTCTTCAGTACCATGCAAAAAACACAAGCCGTCGAAGACTTCGACGACTTCGTCGACGCCCTCGGCATCGATAATTTCGACCCCAAAACCAAAAACATCCTCGACGCCAATATCGAAGTCATCTTCGAAGTCTCCGAAGTCTTCGAAGACCCCTTAGACGATTTGGAAGGATTTATCAATTCCTTCGACGCGGATAGTAGAGGAAGAAAGGAGATTCACTCCATTGCCCAGATCAGACTTTTTCAAGTCTATGGGCCTCATTACACGGATGGCGGTAAGGATTTACCGGTACCGGTAAAATACCGGTACCGGTAAATCCTTACCGCCTTACTACGAGGTCCCTTTGCGGGTTGGGGGATTTAACGCCTGCTTTTTGCAGGCGTTAAAATCCAACCCGCTAAGGGACCTCGTAGCTAATTACGGCACCGCAAAATTGCGGTGCCGTAATTAGCGCCTTCCCCATTCCCATAGAGCCCTATGGGGCAGAAATGGGAATGGGGAAGGGCAATGGTGGAAGGGGTATTTACCGCCCCTCAAACCTTGGAATGGGGTGGTAAATCCCCTTTCCACCAAGGCGGTGCCGGTATTTTACCGGCATGAGCCATGGCGCTAATAGCGCCATGGCTCACCGCCTACCGTGTAACGAGGCCCTATGTCAGCAATTTATGAAGAATCTGCTTCCGAAGAGGACGAAGTTACTCCTCTTGGAGTTTCTTATGGTACAAGACAAGTTCCCGAGGAACTTATTGATCAGGAATCTAGAATGAGAGGCCTGAGTGATACTCTACATTCTGCCAGTGGAATTGACACATCCCCAGAATTAGAGTTCGCCAGACCTGATCCTGCAGAGCATGCAGATGCTGGGTACAGGGGTTTTATGACCAGGTTAATTGAGTATATGGGTTGGGGTAATACTTCACCCATTTTTGAACAAGATGACATGACGGATATAATCGTCAAGGGACCTCAGAAAGATCCTGTTCTCCCTTTCCACAAGGCCCTTCAAAGGACTGTGGAGAAAAACTGGGAGAAACCAGAGAGTATTGCTTCTGCAGATAGCACTTTTCCAAAAAAATATAGACCAGCTGGAACGGATCCTGAATATTTGAATAAACATCCGACTCCAGAGAGTTTAGTCATTCAGGCAGCATCCACTTCAAAACAAACTGCTTATCCAACTAAACTAAAAGTTGATGCCTGGGCACGTAAAGTTTTCACATCAGGCAGTATGGCACCTAAGTCGTCAAATGTTACCTGTACTATAGCCAGGTTTACCCATACCCTGTGGGACTGTATTTCGGCGGCGGCTGATCATATTCCAGAAGGCGAGGAAAGGGAAGGCTTCCTGAATATAGTTAAAGACGGGAAGGAGGCAATGGGGGAATGTCTCCAGTCTGGACTGGATACTGCTGATAGTATCAGCAGATCCATGGCTGCAAGCATTGTGCTACGCAGATTTGCGTGGTTGAGGAAGTCGGGTTTGCACCAGACATGCAAGCTAAACTCCTCAACATGCCCTTTGATGGCTCGAGGCTCTTTGGCAGAAAGGCTGATGAAAGCCTAGAAAAACTTCAGACTTCGAAAGCGGCAGCTAGATCACTTAGCGCCTCTTTGTGCCAGCCTCTAAAACCCTATTCCGGCTCATCTTCCTGGAGGGGTCGTTCTTTTCGATACTACTCCTCTTTTGGTAGCGGAAGAGGACAGGCTTCTCAAAGGGGCTGTTAGGCAGAAACCTGTGCAGTTCCCTCTGGGACCAATGCAAAAGATTTAAGACTACAGGTGTTTGGCAGTAAACCCACTTGGTAGCAGTCTGTACCACACAGATTCACTTGGTAGCTGTCGCTGAGCAGTCAGACTTCCCTCAAAAAGAGTTAGGCAGTATACAGAGTATTCACAATAGGTCAAGAGCACACAATAGAACAAGTAAACACTGACCAGGGCTTGGTGTAAAAGAGATATAATTATTTATTTAAAACCACATATAGAAAAACACACAGGCACTAATAGTAAGCAATTCAAAAACACGGTCACTAAAAGATATACACTCCCTTAAAAGAATATTAGACAAGTCTTAAGTAAAGCCCCACTTATTTTCAGACAGCGGTGAGCGCTTAACATAGATGGCACTCTAATAGTTCGAGGGAGAGAAAAGCAGAGAACTAGTTGAAACAGATCCCAACACTTTTACAAGAACATAACAAGAGAGGAAGGCAAAGTAAAACCGTCAGTAGGCCGGATCCGCTTTAAGGGGATCGAAACAAAATGTGTCCAAGGTCACACGGTTGCAGTGCACAAAAGTCTTGTAATGGTTCAAACAGAAGTTGGATCAAAGAAAGGGACCAGTTAGAGGGTCAAGGCGGCCAGCCCAGTCCAGTTGGTGCTTCGTCTGGGGGAAGAGAGGATCTCGTTGTGGAGGAAGACAGGAGTCCGTTGCTCTGCCAGGAAAGAAACCAGCTGCAGAGTTTCTCAGGTACAAGGAGCGGTCCGTTGATTCGCGGTTCAGTGGTGAGTGGCTATCCGGCCGCCGGGGTGCTTGGCACAGCAAGTTCGACCACAAACAGGTCTGGGGTGCAAAGAAAGAAAGGTAAACTGGTTGTGCCCACCAGTCATGGGAAGAAGCCTCTCCAGCTGGGAGATCTTCCCTGTTGTCGGGAAGTGGTGAGTCGGTTCCGCAGGGCTCCACCGGTGGTGTTGTCGTGGTAGGTCGGCTCAGCTTCTCCCTCGTTGGATTCTCAGGTCCTGTGGCGACCTCTGAAGTTCCAGTCCCCAAAGCCCTGCTTTTATGCAGCATACCCCCATTCACTCAGCCTAGCTGTCAATCAAACATGCTAAGTGGTGAGCCGGCCGGCTCACCACTTGGGCCAATCACACAAGAGTGCGACTTGAGTTACCAAGGTAACTCAGTCCAGGGTGCCTAAACCCACTCCCACACCCCCTGTGGTACCCAGACAGAGTGGCACCACTTTTGGAGGCTTCTGTGGAGAAGCCCGCCAAAAAGTGGAACAAAGGGCTCGACTTGGGATGGAGTCACAGAAGAGAACACAAGCGCCATTTTAGAATCCAGTCTTGGCAAAAAATACCAACCGGAGAATTAATATTAATTAAATAAACCAGCGGTATGTTCGAGGCTATGAGAATTAAATAATTAAAGTTGGTAGCCTCGAACAATGGGAAAATCCCGTAGGGAAATATTCGTGGTCGAATATAAAAGTAGTTTCCACTGCCACCAGCCAAAACTCGATCAGGGGGACGGAGACGTGCCCCCTCGACTAACAGACCCCAGGGCAAACGAATTTCCGCGACCAGTACATCCACAATATGATGGTTTGTACTGGTTTCTGTTAATAATTTGGAACTAGTAAAGCCAATGGTGACTTTACATGCCCTGGGAGACAGTAGTCAGTCCCAGGGTATGGAGTCTATGGTGGGGGGTCACTATGACACCCCTGTGTTACTGCACAGAGGGTGCTGTGTAACACACATAATAAAAACACATGAAGCCCTATGGAGTAAAGGACCCCATAGCCCATAAAACACATTACCAGTCAAAGGAATACCATAAATCATGTCCAAGAGTGGGAAAAAAAGCGTATCACTCTTGCCAGGAGAAAAAAACAAACTCCAGAAATCCAGCAAAGCTGCTGGGGGACTCACTAGGTTAGGAAATTCAGTCTAAAGAGAGAATTCTCCCTAACAGGGGCAAAAGAAACTTCCCTCGTGGAGCACGAGGAAGAGGTGCAAAATCAGCCTCAGGAGCGGCATCTGTACCCTCAGCCACTCCTGCAGCCGCCTCCAAATCCCTCTGAGACCTTGTTGCACAAATCACCAGTGGGAGGCAGGATTTCTAAGCATCTGAAGGAATGGCGGGGCCTTAACTCAGATGCTTGGGCACTGGAAACAGTAGCCCAAGGTTACTGCCTCCCCTTCCAAAAAAGGCCTCAGAATCATCCACCGGGAGCCAACTGCGCAAAAATTCTGGATCCGCTCCTGTTGCAGGAAATTTTAACCCTGCTAGAGAAAGGTGCCATAGAACTGGTACCTGTAGCAGAGAGGAACAGGGGTTGGTACTCCCAATATTTTCTCATCCCAAAAAAGGACGGAGGACTGAGACCCATCTTGGACTTGAGAAACTTGAATAAGTTCCTCATGAAGGACAAGTTCAAGATGGTGACTTTTTCTCAGATCCTTCAGGCTCTCCAACTCCAAGATTGGTTGGTATCATTGGACCTTCAGGATGCTTACTTTCATGTGCCAATTCATCCAAAGCACAGAAAGTACCTGAGGTTCGCGATTGGCAATTCTCATTATCAATTTCGAGTTCTGCCATTCGGGTTGACCTCCGCCCCGAGGGTTTTCACCAAACTGTTGGCGGTTGTGGCAGCAAGTCTCAGGAGAGGGGGCATTCACATCTAGCCCTACCTGGACGATTGGTTGATCAGAGCAAGTTCTCCAGAACAAGCTCAGGAACATCTTTCGATCACCTGCCACTTTCTCCACAAATTGGGCTTCTCCCTCAATTTCAAAAAGTCCCACATGATACCATCCCAGAAGCTCCAGTTTATCGGAGCAATCTTGGACACTTCCTCGGGAAAAGCCTCGCCTCCCGAGGTGAGAGCTCTCCACATCCAGCAGATGGTAACAAAATTCCAGAATGCCCAACGTCTACCGGCCTTCGATTTTCTCAGGTTGCTTGGCCTCATGGCATCCTGCATTTTCCGAGTACCAGAGGCCAGGTTGAGAATGAGATCCCTTCAATGGGCACTCAGAACTCAGTGGTCCCAGTTCTCAGGGAATATGTCGGATCTTCTGCAAGTCCCGAGCGCAGTTGCTCAGGATCTTCTATGGTGGGCTTGCAACGACAACATTCTCAAGGGAGAGTCTTTTTGGCAACCATGGCCGGAGATAACAGTAGTGACGGACGCCTCACTCACGGGGTGGGGAGCACACACACCAACGATCTGGCAATCAGCGGTCGTTGGTCTCCATCAGAGTCCAAACTACACATCAACCTTTTGGAGCTGAGGGCAATCAGACTAGCTCTGAAGGCCTTTCTACCCTCTGTACAGGGAAAGAATGTCCTGATAATGACAGACAACACGGTGGCCATGTACTACCTCAACAAAAGAGGAGGAGTAGGGTCACTACCACTGTGCAGAGAGGCAATACGAGAAGGAATCTCTCTATCGGCAAATTCACCTAGCTGGAGAGAACATAGCGGCAGATGCTCTGAGCAGGCAGAGCACGGTCTCACGAGTGGGAGATAGCTCAGGAAGTCCTTCTGGAGATCTTCGCCCTTTGGGGAACCCCTCAAGTGGATCTGTTCGCCACCGCGATCAACCGGAAGTGCGATCAGTACTGGTTAAGGGAATTTCCTCAAAGAGGAGCTCTCGGAGACGCATTCGTAGTGGAGTGGAATTTTCCACTGCTGTATGCGTTTCCCCCGGTCCCCGTGATTCCTCAAGTAATCAGGAGGTTGAGAAAGTTCAGGAAAACCATGATCCTAATTGCCCCGGATTGGGCCAGGAGGACGTGGTACCCGGACCTTCTGAACATGTCCATCTGCCCTCCAATACATCTTCCGCAAAGAGAGGATCTTCTCTCGCAAGAGGAAGGTCGGGTTCTCCATCCAGAGGTCAAGACACTCAACCTTCACGCATGGTTTCTGAGAGGTTGAGATACAAGGATTGGGATCTTCCAGATGACGTAATGGAAATCTTGCTTTCGGCCAGAAGACCAGCAACAAAATCTTTGTACTGATGTCGCTGGAACAGGTTTAGTAACTGGTGCAAAGACAAGGATGTGGACCCTTTTTCAGTGTGGCACCCCAATGGTGCTTTCTTTTCTATTACATCTAGCTAATCTGGGGCTCCAGATAGGAACAAAAGATACCTTGCTGCGCTGTCCATTTTCAAGCGCTCCTCGGAAGAGGTTTCATATTTCAAAATACCATTAATCATTCAATTCTTAAAAGGGCTTACTAATGTATACCCTCCAGTACCTTTTCATGTACCAACTTGGGATTTAAATTTAGTACTAAAATTCTTGACTTGCATACCTTTTGAGCCTCTGCATTCATGTCCATTGAGGCTTTTAACTCTAAAAACTGTCCTTCTTGTGGCCCTATCATCAGCCCGCAGAGTTAGTGAACTTCAGGCTCTCTCATGCAAACCACCATATACTATTTTTATAAGGATAAGCTAGTCCTTAAAGTTAAACCTTCGTTCTTACCAAAAGTAGTCTCGAACTTCCATTTGTCACAAAAAATAGTACTACCAACTTTTTATCCTCCTCATCTGGGCAAGGAAGAGGAGAGATTACATAGACTAGATCCCAAGAGGGCTCTTAGTTTTTACATCTCAAGGATGGCTAAATTGAGACAAGATGACCAACTATTCGTGGGTTATACTGGTCATAAATTAGCTTAACTGTAACAAAACAGACCATTTCCCGCTGGATCATATTAGCCATAGTTGAATGCTACAGATTAGCGGGAAAAGAACCACCAGATGGGCTTCGTGTCCATTCTACAAGGGGAATGGCTACTTCTGCGGCTCTAAAGATGGGAGTCCCTGCAGCAGATATTTGTGCAGCTGCAACCTGGAAAACAATGCATACTTTTGTTAAACATTATTTTTTGTATACTGCCTCCTCTAATGAGGGTTATTTTCCAAGGCAGTTCTGCATTCTGTCCACGAAAACTGAAATTAGTACTCCCGCCTCCAAAATTGCTACTGCTATGGGAGCCTATCACAAGATGAGGAGTACGTGGGAGGACACAATCCATTCGAAGAAAAAAGTTACTTACCAACTTTAACGTTCTTTCAACAGGATGTTCCTCCCACGTATTCCTCATCGACCCTCCCATCCTACCCCACAGTACAGTTTACGTTTTCTTACACTTTCCACTCACGAAGAATGTATCGGTCATGGGGCACGCCTGGGTGTTCCTCCTATATGTTTCATCAAAAATACAGAACTGAAGCAACGGGCGCGGCTCGAGCTATTTATACCAGCGCCCCCTGCCGAGAATTTCTTTTTCCGAAGCAGCGAAGCTGGGGATAACGAATTATCACAACATGAGGAATACGTGGGAGGAACATCCAGTCGAAAGAACGTTACAGTTGGTAAGTAACTTGTTCTTCTACATCCGGTCTTGTCAAATAGTAAACTTTACATAAGAAATAAATGTCAGTGGTGCAGGCACATCTTATAAAAATGTTGAATGGAAAAGAACTCAACCCCATTCTCATGGTTACAGCTCTGGTGTTAGCAGGGGGCAACACAGAAATAATGCAAGCTACCTGCTGCAGCCGATGTATCGGCAATCATTTGGGCTGGAACGCCATTCAAAATGGCAAAATCACAAGTGAAGTGTGTAAACTCTGCCTGGGCATACAATCCTCAGTAAAGACAGTTGGAGAAGGTCCTTGGAATCTTTGGCTGTGCATTCTCATGGTGGAGTAATGGATAATGGCAACTCTAAACATTCATGCGCAGGATGTGTGATGAATCTGACAATGTCATCACTCCTTTTCCGGAGGTATCTCTCCCCATGTGGCCAGGAGGCGGCAGTCGCTACCTGATACTGACCCTGGGAGTGGCTATATGAGTGAGGACCACATGGGAGGATGTGACCCTCAGGGGGATGACACAGCATTGTCTGATAGAAAGCAATATCCCCCTTTCCTTTTTAAGGATATGCCCTCCATATCGCAAGCCTTTGTTGCTTACTGTGATAGTTCCCTTCCACTACCCACAACACTTACTAAATACGTGAGTGAAACACCAAAAACTCCCTGTCAATCCTATATGAATGCTAACGCTAGGACAAGAAGGCAGAATGGAGAAATGAAGATCCATGAATGTGAAAAGCACAAGATAAGCTCTAGTCATTATGAGCATAGCCTGGAGCATGCTGCCTAAAGGAGTCCCATGAAACCAAGAATGCTGAGAGAGAAGGAAAGCGAGAGGGAGATGCGAGGAGGACCTCTTGGACATGCTGCCTGAAGCAACCTTCCAGCCAACCTCTGGCTTGTCTGTGACCAGGGTACGATATCTTGACCGAGAAAAGAGACACAAAACAATATAAGGGCTCCTGGTTATGACCCTATTCTGCCCAAGAAGGCTATATAGTAAAAAACAATCACAAATGAACAGGGTCGATCTTACCTATGCATATGACCCAATAGTTTGCTGTATACAATGTACAAGACCCACCTTGTTTTGTTGATAAAAGTGTTTGTATTCAAAGGTAAAGACCTAAAGGTCTGATAGCACACAGGAATATACAGTTTTCAATTAAAAAACATGAAACAAATACATGATGCTGTAGAACATACATTTTTGAGACAATTGGGACTCAGATACTCAGAACAATTATTACATTGATTTAGCAAAAGATGAGAATTGTAAATGGAGGCAGAGTTGACAATTTTACACTGCACTTAGGATTGAGAAAGTAATCTGCACAGGTGTGTTTCGGCCCTCACTAGCTGTTGTGACAGCCGTTCTTGAGCGGGCCTTCATCAGGACGAAGAAGATCCAGAATGGACTGCTCTATGTGTGTGCTGCCGTGTCGCAGAAAGAGTGATTCCACAGGGATTCAAACAAGAAGAGTAGACACAGGTGGCAAGTTGGGGGACCTCTTGACTGACTTCATACTTCTTATTGATGAAATACAACCTGTAGGAAATACAGTATGTCTTGTAGAGAGTGTAGCGAGGTCGTGGGCTCAAAGTTCTAATATAGCTTCTAGCGTTGAACACTGTTGCTAGACTGCGTATGATTAGCGGGCTTCTGCCTTGCTGGGTGTACTTGGTATAATTCCTGTCCCTTAATTTAACTCTATCTTCAGTTAATAGAGTGATGCACTGCCATACTCTTATTAAATTGGCTGTGTGTCTCCCGCCGTTGTCCAAAATGCATGGGCGTATGGTTCAAAAGGGACACAGAGTGCGTCTCTTCATCGGTTTTCATTATCGATGGTATGGTCAGAACGGTGCCGTGGGCATCCGATGTAACGGGTGGCTGGCGTCTGCTTGTTACGGCCCTCAGAGCGTAGTTGTCTTCGCAAATCTACAGCCGTATCGTAATGCTGGAAAATACCCAACACTCCACGAGTAACATTAAGCAATGGATTGGGTGTTCCAGCAGAATATTACCTTTGTGGGTGTGGATTAGGCTATGGGTCTTGCCAGCTTGCTTTTAAGGTAATTTAAAATGCTTGTTAACTCTGTAGAGTTGGTTGAACTGTACAGTAAATAGGAACATTTTGTGTTTTGAGGGTATAGATATATATGTCCTGCTGTAGTTTGATGTACTGTTTCACAGTAAAAGTCATACCTTCTATTTAAAATATATGTCATGTTAAGATTACCTATAAACATCACAGTTACGCATTGTGTGACATACTTTGCAGTTGGTTCTCCTGGTAGTACTGAGCGTGCAGCAGAATGTCATCAAAGACACATTATAAACCCAACAGGGATGTCATTTGCCTACTTATCACTGAGCAGCTTCTGTAAAGCTGGTTGAATGCATATCTTCATGAGACAACTTCTTTATAGCTGAACGTTTTTGATCTCGCCCTTCTATGGCTTTGGTTATCCTTTCAACGTTTTTAATCATGCACTGTGCATTTAGATTTACGCTTCGCCAATTTTACCTTCTCTGTGATCTATTTCATGCTTGCACCTTTTGAGAAGCCACAGACCTCTGAAATGTGGGGCCGGCGAGGGAAATGAGTGTTTGCTTCTGAACGTCATTTTAGTGCCGTCTGTGAGAACTCTGTGCTTGACTTAAGCATAGGCATGTGTTTAATATTGTAAAATGATGCGTCATTATTAACCTTTACTTTTCTGAAGGGAAACCCTAATTATTGCAATGGTTTAAAAAATGCATGTTGTTTATTTTAATATAAAAGCGATTGCTTAACAAAGTGTATGTATGGATTGATTAAAAAGAACTCCAAAGACAAAGTCTACAAGATATGAGGCATCATGGAGACCTCCAAACTCAATGGATTAACTTCTCCCCCGATCTCCTAAGGGCCTCTTGGATACACTTGTTTCCCCTAAATTCTCCACATACACAGACAATCTCATCCAAAGTACCACTCTCAAAAAACGAATGTGATCCATGCTCAACATGCTCTTTAGGATTGTGAAGAGTCATTCCTGATAACAAAGAAAACTGGCCTACTACGGCCTCTCTTAAAAAACACTTGATCCAGAGGACTTATATAACTATCAACCAATCCCAAAACTACCTTTTATTGTCAAACTCGAGAAAGTAGTTGTGAACCACCACTCACTGAAATAGATCAGTTGGTCCACTGTGACTACCAATCTGGGTTTTGCCCAAAATACAGAGGTGAGACAGCCACCATGCAGGTGGGTGATGATGCCCTCCAAATCATTGACAATTATGACGCCTGCCTCAACGTCCCACTGCATCTGTTAGCTGCTTTCGACATAATCAGCCACTAAAACCTACACTCCCTCTTCGCCAACAGGATGGGTTTCTCAGGGACCGTCCGAAAGTGGTTCACCGCCTATCTCTATGGATGACATTAAGAGCCCACTTATATCCAAACGTCTCCCATTCTCCTGTGGGTGGCCCATGGCTCTATTATCTACCTGTTACTTTCCAATCTTTACATGGGACCACAGGTAATCTTCTCAACGGCCCAAATATTGCTGTCCACCAAAATGTTGATGGTACACAGTTGACTCTTCGGGTTAGAGGCCCACAGGACAATTAGTGCCTAGGCAGTTGCAGAGGCAGCAATCATATTTTGGATGTCCAGTGTATACATCAATTTGAACCCTCCAAGACCAAAGTAATCATTCTTTCGCCCACAAAACAGCCATATGTCCAACAATTGCTCAACTCAATGTACCAGGATGGATTCACTCTGCAGCACTCCGAGTGTGATGGGCTTCAATATAGCTAGCAACATCACATTTTAGAATTGATAATTGGCATGGCTTCAGATCACCACACTCCAGAAAATCAAGCCATTTATTACCCCACACCTGCCTAAACAGTTGTGCAAGACCCGGTAATAGCCCACATCAATGGGATACTCTTCCTCCTAGCAGAGCTACCAGTGACACATCTGTTCTCACCTCAAAGCAGTCCACCATGCTGTGGCTTGCCTTATCACTTGCTCCCAAAAATCCAACCACATCACCTCCTCACTATGTAAACTGCATGGTCTCTCTCCTTGCCAGGATCGGTTTATAGTGAGTATTTCAAATGGCTTATTTTCGAATGCCATTATGTCGAATGAATTTTGCTGAATTTTTTTTCTTCTAATTTTTTATTTTTTGTATTTTATGTTTAAAATGGGGAGGTTCCCCCTCCCAAACCCCCAGGAGGGGTCCCCTCCCCAAACCCCCATTTTTTAACCCTTTTTTTTTACTTACAAAATAAAAAAAATACATTAAATTAAAAATAATAAATTTGAAGAAAAAAATGTGGCTAAAAGTTTTCAAGATAATGGTCTTTCGAAAATAAGTTTTAGAAAATATGACCGTATACCGCCGGGACCATATTAAAGATTGCATGCATCACATACAAAGCAATTATGGCTAGCACACCAGCATATTTGAAGCCCAAACTAAAGAATCAGACGTGGTGGGCAAAGAGAAATCCAGGAAGCAGTCCTTCTCTTTCCATGCACCAACACTCTGAAACTGGATCCCAGATAGGATCCAAAATACCACCACCATCCTCCAATTCTTCAAAGAACTGGAAACCTGGGTATTCTGGCAATACCTGGTTAAAGACAAAACTCCTGACACCTCAGCCAAAACAGTACTGCACTAATATTACTCCAAGCTTAACACTTGGCTATACGATTGCTAGTTGTACCACTGTATAGTGATCCACTGATTTTGAGCTTGCTAATACATTAATACAAAAAACAATGAGTGAAATATTATATGTAAATTCTGATACAACTTTGTAGTGAAAAGCATTTTCCTGAAGAAATAATTTGAAGGGGGGCATCAGTTAAATTGTAATTTATGTAAATCTAAATTAAATGTAATCAATTTAAACCCTCAAACTTAAGGTCACTTCAGAATTGGATACATTGAATTATACTTTTCTCATAATGTTCAGCATTATTTGACATGCTTACAGCCTTCTCACATAAAGTAAAAAAGCAAAAAATCAATGTATTTTTTGTAACGGTTTTATGACACGGCACAACACTTCAGCCTGGCACTCCTTCCCCGGATAATGAATGTGGCGCATAATAAAAGCACTTTGTATCTTTAATAAACCACAGATTCATTTTGAGTAGGCCCCCAACCCGTCTCGCACCCACCTTCACAAACACCCTGTGTCACAATGGACTAGGAACCAGGCCGGTGTGTATCAATAAGATATTTATTCATTTTACGGTTTAATGAAAATAAAAGCAAAATCAAACAATTGGACAGCAGCCACCAATGTTGAGGCAATACAAATGGAAAGATTCTCACAACAAAGTTAGTTCAAAATCCCCACAATTCACATAAAACTTTAATGGCAAACAGGAAAAAGGATTTTAGAGGAAATGATAGCATTAAAGTTAAGTGCTCCTCCTGCAACACTCACCCCCAAACATCAGCTAACTTAATTCCCTTTGAATGGAAGGCAGTGGCAAGGAGTAAAGATAAAGGGAGTAAAATCGAATTTAGAATACAGCCCACCACCCTAAGATGGGAAGTCAGAAAAGAAAATGAAAACCCGATTTTCTGAGCAAAACGGCAGAATCGGATTTGCTTTTGACTCGCACAGCAGCTCACAACCGCAGTGGGATAGTATGGATAGAAATTCGGGTTGCTGCACTTTAGAAGATAAGGAAGCCTACAGACTACTTACTCAGCATTCCAGAGCAACACGAACACAAGGTAGGAAAATCGATTTTGGGACAGGAAACAAATGCAAAAGAAAAACACACGTGGCAGAATGGAAATTCATTTCTACACAGGACTAGTGATGACAGGCAGCCACGGAAAGGGCTTAGCTGTCAAAATCAGAAGTCGGTTTTAAGGACAAGGAACAGAGGCACATAACAGATAGTATTCTAACAGAAAGGAGTTGATCTCAATCGGACTACGTTTTGGGTTTTTCTATGGGACAGATGCACATTAGGAATTCGTAGGAAGGCATGCAATACATGGGCAAATTTGGTTTTTGTTACACATAGACTAATTCTGTTGAGGCCATACTTTAATGGCTATATTTATTAATAAAAGGCACTTGGCACGAGGTGGTTAATTTCGCATTTCAACCAACTCACACCGTGAATCTTTTTTATATGGGAATTAACTGATTTACTTGAAAATAATGCTAAGGATTAATACAGACTACTGAAAGATTTATCAAAGGATTGCGCTAACATACACAGACTAATACAGATTCTTCTTTGGGAAGGTGAATGATTTATACTGGCAATTTGGACTTTCAATGGGATGCAAGATTCAAAAGAGAGGAATTTGCAATTTGGGACTGGGGTTATTTGCTACTTACGATGTAAGCTTGGGTTTGGGATTCTGGAAAGCCAGCAAGGTCTCTGGTCACTCTGGGCAGCTCAGGCAATGGATCTGGTCACTGTGCTTTCCATGATGGGGTTATGGACAGCTAGGCCAGAGTCTGGTCACTGCGCCCTCCCGGAGGACATTCTGGACAGCTAGTCCAGGGCCTGGTCACTACACTCTCTGGGATGGCGTCAGCTAGGCAAGGATCTGGTCACTGCACTCTCTTGGATGTGATCAGCTGCTTCCTCTCCTGTCTCCCCGGATTCTTGTGTGTCTGGATCTGGAATCTGTGTATCTTGCTGGGGATGGATACCTGTGTCTCTCTACATCATTAATTTTACAATCTAGGTGGAAGAACTCTGGAACGACTCCCATCCTGGGATAGAACAGTCTGTCCTTCCTTTCTCGGCCCCCCTGGGCCTATTGGTTATGGGGAGAGAGCATCATTTGTCTATTTGCATTTACGACACTTCTTTGTTTCTTATGTCCACCTTTCAGCAAAAATGAGTTATGGATAATACCTCCAAACTTATAATAGCCACTGCCATAAGCAGTGAATATGCGGTTTCAGTGTGTCGTAGGGAAATAGACAAGCCGACTGCCAACTCCATGCGAGGTAGCATAGCCCATCAGCACATTTTTGACCTTTTCCTGAACTGCATAATAGCTAAAATTCTGCCAATGATTACACATGTTCATAATATCACTTTCCTTCTTTCCCCCTCGTTTCATATTTGTCCCATGTATAAATCAGCCAGCAACTCGTCTTTCGTGGCCATTTCAGTTGCCAAAGTGCTAGAAACATGCACTTGGTCTCTTTACATCCGCCAAAAAATCACATGGAACTAGCATAATACAAAAATATTACTTATTCGATATGCTGGGAAAAATGCCTTAAAATGAAGAAGGTTTTTGATGTCAATGTGGAGGATTAGTCACATGTGGGGGTGGTGCTGCAACCCCTCACAGCAAACTGTCTCCTCCTGGCTCTGCTTGCAACAAAGGACTTTTATGATGCCCTTTAAAGCTTGACAGTTCATAATTCACAGTGGGTGCTAAAGGAAATCACACTTCTTGGTCACACACTAGCCACACTGGCATTCTTTCTTCCCTCTTCCAGTACTGCCTGCTAGTCTAGCAGGGAAGAGAATCCTCACACTCTCGACCACGTCACATTCCATTGCTAAATAGTTCACTTATAAGCATGACTTCCAGGGGATGCAGGACTTCCAATTTAGTTTTTTCTTCCTGAGCCAAACTGGTTTTACTGGTTCTCAAGGTAGCTAAAGTCCCGTGGGGAAATACATAATGTACATGTGTAGCCAAACCCCCCACCCACACATATTCACTGACATTTCTGTGCAAGCAAAATTTTCATTTCAGTTTTAAACATAATTTCTCTGTGTTTCCCTTCACACGTGTGCAAGCAATATTTAATTTACTTTTCAGATGCGGTTCTGTCAGTTTTTGAGAGGGTGTGCATGTCCTGTTGGTTCATGGACACAGAAGGGCCCTGCACAGGATTCTTTGATTGGACACAGAATAAAGAGGGAAAACCATGCTGTTTCTTTAATTTACAAATTTTTGAGTGCAGTGGTACACATCAAAGGGAAACAAAAGCTGTGTCAGGTTGCAATGTAGAAATCTTTGCCCCTCATGTGATTTATCAGTAAGAAAATGCTGTTTTTGGGATTTACTGCCAAACTTTTTGGCCTTCAGATGGCCAAATAAAGCACACAGCGCTGTTTTTCAATGCAGCGCATAACTTTGTGGTATTTCAGAGGAAAGAAAGAACAATTGCAGGGCCGCCTTCAATACCGTGCGCACTTCAGTTATCAGATGACAGAATAGCAAATGTAGAGCCGTTCTGAATGCAGGTAATTTTCTCATGATTCAAATGAAAGGACAAGTAAATGCAGAGTCATTCTTTGGGTGGCATTGTTTACTGCTTGCCACACATGTGCCAGGAAGACAAAAGCACAGCCGTTTTTGTGGCACTGTTTAAATGTGGTTTTTAGATGCTGGGATTTCTGCTTGGAGCCTTAAATATACCACACAGATTGGATTAGAGTTTTATGACCCATCCTCCCGCTTACCTCTGTAAAAGATCACCCAGCAGTTGTTGGTGTATTGGTTAATGCCAAGCTTGATTATTGTAATGTCATACTGACCTACGTGTTCCCAGCATGCCAAATACATCGCCGACAGGTTTCAGAATGCAGCAGTCAGACTCCTTTTCAGTCTACCCAAAACCACATCTGTGACTTCATCACACCACTCACCCCATTGGTTTGCAGTACATCAGAGTATACTTTTTAAATTCCTTCATGTTTTTTTTAAGTGTATTCATGGCCTGGTCCTTGCATATCTGGTCTCTAAAATTACTCTTTATCATCTGGGACGATCTCTTTGTTCTTCTTCTCAAAAGCTACTAGCAGTACCCACATCTCAATTTGTTCACAGAGGCGACAGACACAAACTGTATTTGGTCCTCTGGCTTAGAATGCTCACCCCTTTAATTTTTGTATTCTCAGGTCTTTCCAAGTATTTTGAAAGAAACTTGAAACTCATCTTTATAACTAATCACCTTTGCAGCTTCGCCTGATGGTTCTTTTAATTCAACATTAGCGCCCAGATGCAGTTCCTGCTTGTTCGTCCTCACTGAGGAACTAGCGTGGTATAAATAAATAAATCAAATCAAATTTCCCCTTAACAAGTATAGATGAGTAGTAGGGCAGCTCTATATATAGTGGGTCTCTGCAACCTATGGCCCTCTAGATGATTTGGACAACAACTCCCATGATCCCTCTGCATTGACTATGCTGGCTTGGTTGGATGGGAGTTCATTGAAGTCCAAAACATCTAGAGAGCCAAAGGTTGCAGATCCTTGAATACGCTAAGGTTGTCAGTGCCTCAGTGCATTTGGGACTGGTCATCTTCACACTGAGCCACAGCCAATCATCTTCTAACATTTTCAGGAAAGAAGAAGCAAAACACTGCTAGGACGGCAATAGAGTTAAATATTCTTTAAGCTACGTGAAGGTTGATAGTTGCAAACATTTTAATGTTAGGGTGAGTGTTGTGAAAACTTCACTTTGAGACAAATGTATATTATTTACGTAGTGATTCAAGCATAAAACCCTGTTATTACAAGATTTTATGCCAAATTTGAAGGCTTTTCGTTTTTCATACATTGCCAAAATGCTCTTTGATTTTATGCAACTGAACTAGAAAGCATTATTTCTTATGTTTGTCCGCTTAACATTTTTCATGGGAGTATTTCAAAAGAGTACAGTGGTACAGGAGGAGTGTACCAGACTGTCCATCTTGGAATGATAACTTTCTGGCAAAAAAGTATTTATATGTTTTTATAGGGTTTGATGATTTTTTCAGTAAGAAAAGTGTAACAGTATTATTATAGTAACAAAATATACCCAAAGTGATCATTAGAAACAGCACTCACCACCCCTTCTTCATCTGGGTTTTTTCTCTGGTTGTTCTGCGGTCAGTAACGGCTTGGATGGTCCTCACAAATGTGCATATGACAAAGAGCGAGAGCAAATGTACATTGTTGTTGAGGTACTGACTTGCAGTTAACAATGAATTATGGAATAGAGGATAAGAAATATTTGTTAGTACTTTGAAGGAATATGTCAGTATAGCTGGAGGCTTTTACATATCAAAGAAACGTGAGATGTATCTTCTGAAAATATAGGCCACTTGGCAAGCTTTATTATATTGCACTATGCATTATGGATGGGGTTTATTAAACTTAAAGAAAAACCTATGTTTGTCCAATACGACTGACTGATAAAACAGGATTATACCTGCTTCAAATTATGACAAATATTTTTCCAGTGAATTATAGATCTCTCCTACTATGGCTGACTTTCGTGTACAGTAACACAGTATACAATGGCTGACACATACTTCAACAATGTATGCTCTGTTGTACCCATTCATAAATTGAAGATGGACTTCATCAGTAACAATCACTACACTTCTTTAAAGGTGCTTTGCATATCCCTGTTTGTACAACCTGTGAGCAAGCTCCCGGTGAGGAGCAAAACACATCAGGAAGTTTTTATGTTGTACCATGCTGCATTTAATTGGTTGGAATTACCTAAGCTTTAACGGCTCTTGGTCCATTGGTTGTGGGGTTCAGTGAGCAGCAAAGGCGGCGCTCACACTACGTTCTGTTTATTTATATATTTATTTCTGAGGCTTGTGGAATCTGCTTAGATTACATGCTGTGCATAGGCCGACATCTAGTGGAAGCTGCAGTGTATTACAGTTGCGTGCGAGTAATACTATCCCTAGTGTGACGTCCACTGTACCCATGATCCTTCATATGTCGAGGTCCCTCAGATAGTTTTTTTCCGCCATTCTAGACAGACGTTTATATCGGAGTTCTCCTTTCGGCTTATCACCTTTTGTTATGATCAATTAATGATAGTTTATTCTTACTATCCTTTATTTACACCGACTTCGAGACCATCTGGCGCCGGTGAAGAACAAGGAACGATGGTCGGAAGACTCCTGGCGACGGATCCGTTCCGGCCTTTTCTACATTTGCCTAGCTGCTGATATATTCCGTTATGTAAAGGACCCCCTTTAAATTGTTCCCTTGTGCAATAAAAAGTTCCTGTGGGTCGATAAACACCTTGTGTCTAATCTGTGTCTCACGCAAGACCACATCGAGGGTTCTTGTTGAGTGTGTAGCCTCTTCAAGCCCAAGACATTGAAGGGGCTCTTTATTAAACACTGGGCCCACCACGCCAGGCAACTCGAGGCCATGGAAGTTGAAGGTGCTTTCAGTGATGGCAGCAACGCCGCAGTTTCTGACGGCGAAGGCGATGGGGTTACTCCGATTTCCCGAGCGCAGGCCCCCGACCACGACAGACAGGCCAGCAGCCTTGTTATGGGGACAGCACCCGGCGGCGAAGGTGCTATCACTACATCCTCCAACAAACACACAACACACAGTCGAGACTCGACATACGTGTCGAGCAGATGGCAGTGCATGACGTCTAGGGAGAGGTCTGTTGAATCGCTGGCCTCTAGGTGCTCCAGATCGCCACACAACAGGCCCCGGCCGTCGAAGGACGGTACAGGCGTCACAAGCAAATCCACTACCGGTAGTCGATCATCAACTGACGATGGTCCGGGTCAGCCGGCAACCGAGGTTCAACGTTCTACGTCGAAACAGGTACAAGACCCTATACAAGTGGGACTAGCCCACTTAGTCATAAAACATGCTCCAGAGAGCATGGTTAAAGACAGGGAAACCAAGAAGAAGTCCTCTAATACCCCTCATAGGGATAAGACCCCTAATAGGGATAGGTCTCAAGAGGTTAGGCCCAGTCATAAGAGTAGGGATCCTCAACCATAAGATTCATTATCTTGCACCCTCAAGAAGAAGGCTCCTCCTTCTACTAAACTCCCTTCCACACCTGAAGATATGGAACTCCCTTCTCAACCATTGGTCATTCCTAGCTCTGCCCAATGGTCAGCTGAAGATATTGACAGGGTCAAGCGGAGGATGTCCTTCATGGCCAACTTTTATGAAAAACACTCTGCCTATTTCACAAGCTTCCACTCCACCCCACCCACTACAGAACCATCTGGGTCCAAAACTCCTGCTCAACCCCCTGCTAGAAGGTCTCGCCAGGAGGATCCAGTGCATGACACAGTCATTGATCTCTATGACCCGGACTCCGATCATGAAGACCTCTATCCAAGAGGCAGCAGGCCCTTATTATGGAGATAATGAGGTTTGGGAGGGTGACCCTGATACAGATATGTATATCATGGACTCTCCTGTTGATCAGGACCGTCCGGTAACAGACTCACCCATAGACAATCAACCTCTGCTAAATGAAGTGCTTGTCAAGGTGGTGGAGCATTTTCAAATAGCGACGCAGGAAGACCAACAAGATAAGGAATTCATGGATGAAATCCTAGGAGAAAAGAAATCTGTTACTCAGTTTATCCTCCTCCTCAAATCTGTTCAGCGAAAAATATGGCGCTCGCTGGAGACTCCTAATCATACGCGGGCAGTGAACTCACGCATAGAGAAGCTGTTTAAACCCGCCCCTTCTGACCTGCTATACATCAGAGGTCAATTGAAGCCTGACACATTAGTTGTCACTACAACAAGAAAAAGGACTGGAACTCCCCTTGATACCTCTGAGGCTCCACCTGACAAGGAATGCAAGAGGCTATGCACAATGGGCTGGAAGGTGGCCTCTTCCGCAGCGTTCTCAACTAGAATAGCTAACAATTCAACCTTGTTATCTAACTACAACTGCCATAAATGGGACAAGGTCTTGACCTTACTGTCATCGGTCCCCAAACCACTTAAGTCTCAACTAGCCCAAGTGGCCGCAGAGGGCATGGCAGTTTCGAGCTGCTTATTAAAAACCAATCTTGACGCTGCCGACAATGTCCGGAAGAATAATAGCGGAGGGGACAATTATCAAGCGTCACGCTTGGTTGCGCCAATCAGAGTTTATTGGAGGGAATCACCTCAGACAGATGGGGGCTGTCCACCGTAGAGGGTGGATATTGTATAGAGCTTCTCAAACAACCCTAGAACCATCCCCAACACCAGAAAACCCACTCCAAGGATGACCAACGAATCCTCCTCGAGGAATTCGCCATGCTGCTCCAAAAGGATGCCATAGAAGTCCTCCCAGCCAATCAGGTAAACAAGGGTATTTATTGAACTTACTTCCTTGTGCCAAAGAAAGACCTAACAATGCGCCCAGTATTAGATTTGCACCCTGCAAACAAATATGTCAAGTCACAAACGTTCTGCATGACTACGCTACAACAGGTAAAAAAGGGGCATTATATGGCAACACTGGACATGAAAGATGCCTATTTTCATATTTCAATGTTTTTAGCACACAGAAGATTCTTGCGTTTCAAGATGGTGAACCAGCACCACCAATTCCAGGTGCTGCCCTCCCGAATAACATCTGCTCCAAGGGTATCCACAAAAGGTACTGGTGGTGGTGGCAGCACACCTGCGCAGGGAGGCAATCCCAGTGTACCCTTACTTGGACGATTACAGGGGAATCTCCCCTTATTTGCAGGCAAAACATTAAAAAAACTATCAACCTTCTCTTTCAATTGGCCTTCTCCATCAACGAGAAAAAATCAAGCCTAGTGCCAAGCACAACCAAACAGTTCCTTGGAGCTGTCTTAAACACTCAAGAGGGCTTGGTCTTTCGGTCAGAGGAAAGAGTCCAAAACATGTTACTACAAATACCGCATTATCAGAACGGCTGCCAGATAAGGGTGCGCAAAGCTATGCGTTTGCTAGGCATGATGGCATCTTGCATTTACCTGGTACCTCATGCGTGCCTGCGCATGCGACCCATGCAGGAGTGGTTGGCGAAACAATGGTCTCAGGCAAGTGGTCAGTGGGACGATCTAGTGGTCATTTCGGCAACACTAGTACAAAATCTTCGCTAGTGGGCAAGAGAAAACCTGGGTAGGGGGCTCACTACCTTCACCACACAGCTCAGGGTCTTTGGTCTCATGCGGCAGCACAAAACCACATCACAGCACTACAGCAATGTTTTACATCAACGAACAGGGGGGCACACGTTCTCCAAATCTGTCCAGGCTTTCGCAACAAATTTGAAAATGGGCACTCAAACAGAAAATATTCCTATTGTCACAGCACGTTCCAGTGGAACTCAACTCTCTCGCTGACTCATTGAGCAGAGATCCCCTACAGAAGAACACGAGTGGCAACTTCATGCAGGAGTCATTGAACACCTCTTCTCTCAATGGGGTTTCCCCACACTAGACTTGTTTGCTACAAACGAAAACAAGCAATACCCAGAATTTGCATCGGTTCACCCCAGCTAGGCTCCAAGGGCAACGCCCTATGGTTGAACTGGTCAGGGAAATTTGCTCACATTTCCCCCCCCCAACTACTACTAGGAAGGTGGTAAACAAAATCCACAAGGAACAGGTGACGCTCATCCTAGTTGCTCCTATGTGGGCAATACAACCCTGGTATCCACATCTGCGCAATCTGGTGATGTGCGATCCCATCAAACTCCCGTGCCCGTACAAACTTCTCACTCAGCACGGGGGCCTAACAGTGCACCCTCAACCTCACTCAATGAACTTGGCAGCATGCTCCTGAAGTCATAGAGTTTGGATATCTTAATCTGCCACAAAGATGTATGGATATCTTGAAGGAACCAAGAAAACCTAACACTAGGCACTGTTATTTTGACAAGTGGAGGAGATTTGTAATTTGGTGCCAGTCCAAGCAAATTAACCCCATAGAATGCATCCCTTCACACATTCTAACCTACATGCTCCACTTGCTAGATGCAGGGTTAGTATTCAACTTCTTAAAGGTCCACCCGGTGGCTTTGTCAGCCGATAGCACCTCCCACAATAAAGTTTCCTGGTGCAAGGTACCTGTCATCAAAGCATTCATGGAAGGGATATAGAAACTCCACGCTCGAATTTCAATGTCATGACCCTTGCCCTTGGCCCTCACTGGCAAGTCAGCCTTCCAGTTAGGGCCAGGTCAAAGGCCTTAAAACCTCATCCAAGACTCTCTTAGAGTCAGTCCTGGCGCCTTTAGCACCAGGCTCATAACCATCATGAAGACCAACATTAGAATGGGACTATTTACTTGGGACTATTTAACTTGGGGAAGCGGGGGGTTCAGCCAACATGGAGGCACACACATAGCTCAGTTACAAGGAACTGATCTATGCGGTCTAGTCTTTTGGGTGTGGCAGGCCTGGGACTACTTTACCTGGACTACTTTGGGTGTGGCAGGCCTGGGACTATTTTACCTGAGCTACTTTACCTGAGACTATTTAAACCGCACCCAAACAGCAGAACATGCTTTGCGTTATTCTGCTGTGGGCAGCGTAATGCTCACTGTGTCCTGTTCTATGATGCCAGTTTACCTGAAACGAAGGACCTGCAGAGAGAGAAAGAACACTACGAAACTTACTTGGAACAGTATCCTGTCTTCAATCCATCGCTGACTTCAGTTCCAGCCACCTTAAGGTACGAACTCCATCATCCGGCACCGCATGCATCCTGGAATACCATAACCTGAAAAGGGGAGAAAGAAAGACAGCATTAGTAAGCGTTTACTCACGTTTCCTGCTGAATGAAGAAAGCCACGCAATTCTTACCTGGGTAGTCATCTCCTGGTCAGTATCATTGCTGGAACATTACGGCGCTCGGCGAGGAACATCGCAACCTGCAAGGAGAGAAAAGACACAGGTTAGCAATATAAAAGGTGAAACAGCACCACGCATTGCGCATTACTCACCGGACAGCATCGCGCACACCCCGCTTTCGCCTACCGGCCCATGCTCATCTTCAAACTGCATGACAACACCAAAATACCTTTCCATACCTAAAAGGAAAGAAGCAAGACATTATTATTCGAACTAAGAGGAACATAAGAACTGCAAATAAAGACTGTAAAGCAGCAAACCTACGGAGTCGCAGCAGGCCTGGATTCCCACAGGGGGGCTTGCACCAGTGAAGTAACTTGTTCGCTGCTCGCCCCCCACATCTACACACCCCTGCCACGAGGAGCAGGACGGAGAATCCACCTCTTACAACATTAAGGTAAGGAGAAGGCCCACGGGGAGGAAGGAGTTGAGGCCAAGGGAGGTGGGAAAACATAAAGACAATCTGGCATTGAATCCAGCTCTCCTACATTGCAGACCCATCTTTAACCAGAGGCCTTACCAAGGGACCGGTAGAGGGTTCGAGAGTGTAAATCATCCAACGAGGGCTGGGTGGCGTCCCCATGGATACCAGGTGCGCATAACATTCAAACCCGCGGCCAGGATGGGATCTCAATGTTGTACTTGCTAAGCTCATGGGACCCCCTTTCAAGCCAATGTATAAGTCTAGTTTCAAACACCTGACATATAAAACTGCCTTCTTAGTGGCCATCACTTCCATAAGAAGAGTTAGTGAAATACAAGCATTGTCAATGCAGGATCCTTTCTTTGTTGTTCACAAAGACAAGCTGATTTTACGTACTCACCATAGGTTTTCCCCTAAATCTCCAAATTTCATGTAAACCACTCTATTGTGCTACTGGCTTTCCTCCAGGAACCCACCAGCTCAGCTCAGGTAAACCTCCATACACTAGATGTGAGGAATGCGAATGCGGCCCTCTACTATGTAGACAAGACCAGACCATTAAGAAAAACATCAACTCGTTGTCCCCTTAGCACCAGGCAGAGAAGGAGACCGCATTTCAAAGAATGCCATCTCCAGGTGGATAATCAGATGTATACAATAGGGAATTGTACGATCGGACCGAAATAAAAGGTCCGACCATACAAAAAGTCTGAAAAATTCTACCACCAAAGGTTCGAACACCAAAAGTTTGAACCATTGGTGGCAGCATGCACTGAAGGTAACTACAAAAAAAAGAAAGACTGCAGTGGTAATTTAGAGATTTGCAATGTTTGTTTGCATGGGAAATGTATGCACCTTTGGTGGTGCGTACATTTCCCATGCAAACTTTTCCATCACAGGCTATTCCATGATGGAAGGATCACGCAGATCCTACAATTGTGCTATTCCCTATCAAATAAGACACTGCCTTTTACACCCAGGGCTCACTCCATAAGGAGTAAGGAGTACAGGAGCCACTATGGCTTTTATTGCAAATGTTCCTCTAGACAGCATTTGCAAAGCAGCTACATGGAGCTCAATACACACTTTCACTCAGCATTACTGCATTCCAAGACAGATACACTGGTGGGACAAGCAGATTCCACAAGCCTCAGCCTCAGAAGGGATACATTATTCACTGTAATTGTATTTCTGATGCTTGTATCTGCTCAGATTCACATGCAACCCACCCTTCCTCCCCTAAGAGAGAAGGTGCATGGATGCTTACAAGCTTGTCTAATATGTATCTGCTTGGATACAACTGTACTCACGCTACCCTCATGCTACCTCATGTCAGAAAAATCACAATCTGAGGGACCTCGACGTGTGAGGGATCATGGGTACTGTGGACATCACACTAGGGATAGTATTACTGGCACTCCCTGTTGACGTCCCTTTTCGAGTTTCTAAGCACATACAAGCATCAAAAATACGATTACGGTGAGTAATGTATTATATATATATATATATATATACGTATATATATATATATATATATATTGCACGGCCATGGTGGTGGCCGTGTAGTTATGGTTAAGTTGCTGTTTCCATAGAAAGAGCACTTTTTGGGCGGCTTATAACTTTGCTCCCCCTGGACGAATCCTCACTAAAGTTTGCAAAAAAAGTATATGGCCCTCTCTGAATTTTTTGGGAAAAGTTGGTCGAGGTTTGGTCCAGGGGGGGTCCCAAAATTTCTTTTTTTCCCATAGACTGAATGGGGGAAAAACTTTGCGCACGGCTACAGATCACACCGCTGGACGGATTTTCACCAAATTTGTGGCAGGAGCAGCAGTTTGGTCCCGAAAGCGTACTTTTGCAAATTTAGTGAAAATCTGTCCAGTACCTTTTTTTTAACAATCAAAAAGTAGGTCTAAAACAATTAGTGATATCTATGTCCGCTCTGCGGTCACACTTCCCTGTTCGCTCCTCGGACAAGATAACGATTGGCTAGTCGGCAGCGTCATGTCCACGGACATGTGACTCATTCGCCCATTGGATGGTGAAGAGCGGGAAGTGCGTCAGATTGTTCCGATGCGCCCGCCATCTTTCATCCGGGTTTTGGTGTCCGCGGACATCGCCGCTAAAACATATAAAAAACACAACATTGCACTTGTTAAACTTATCAAATACTGTCTCGGAAGGTGAGGGTTGATGAGGCTGGGATGGGATGTAGCAGCAGGAAGTAAAAAAGTGGTGTTGTTTTGTCACAAAAGTCATACGGTACATTTGGAGTTGTTGCTCAATATAAAGTCCGTAAAGTACAGGCGAAGAATTACTGTGTCTGCGTTACAATGTATTTAAAATAATATTGCAGTCAGACTGGCGCCGTAGAGTTTGAAATCTGAGGCAGCCACCTGCAGCGTTTGATGGAAACAGCGGGTCTGCAAGTGTATGGGAGTACCAGTTCTCATTAATGCGTTGAGCCATGTTGTTGCGAAGTGAGAATGTATTTGGATTCTGAGTGAAGGTCACTAGCTTTGTTTTTTTGGTTGCGAGCTCAGGAGGCCCACGCATGGGACTGAACCCATAAGGGTCAATTGTTTTTTGACCTTGAGCGAAAGGCAATATTCAGTAAAAATGCAGGGAGTGGAAGTTTGCAATAAGGAACATTTGATAAGGTTATGCATTCCAAACTTTTGTAAGGCACATGTAATATCAGTTCATGACGATTCTTTGGTGCAAGCACATTGCTGTCTGAGTTTCACGAAGAGAATGGAGACGGTCAATATCGTGTAAGTTTGCTTTTGACGACTCTACACAGGAACGAGATTTCATTTTTTGTTACCTGAACATTCATTTTGGCAATGTAACTGAAGTACTATCTTTCTGTGTAGTTGTCATTTTTTTGTAGTTATGGGGAATGCAGAATCTCGGCGTTTGTAGACTATCACTAGATTCACCCATGTTCAATGCTAATATTTCTTTAAAATGTCATGTATGACCACATCGATTTTTGTATCAGTTTCCACATTCTTTTTGTCTTTTTTGAAATTGTTTGCTGTGTGTAGTAATCGTTAGTTTAAACTGTATGCCGAATTAAGAAATCAATAGATGTATTGTAATAAAGGTTGGGAATTGATATGTATTTTCTGTTATGTTTTCCAAATAGTTACATACTGCCTTACTGCGATTGCCATGGATTCCAGATGCCAAGTGATGGATTTTTTGTACGCCAGGTGCACATACTCATGAACGGCTGGATCACTGTGACTATTTTGTGGGCCGATCGTGCAGGGCCCATGTGTCCGTACGCTGCACTGGCGCTTAGGAGTAACATAACATCTTTTATGGTGGCCTAGGCCCAAGTTCATGCCGACGCCCTGGAATTCACTGTGCGACCAAAGCGGTTCCTTTATCGAAAACGAATACTTTGTGTATGGGAAAAGAACAACGTGTGCCTCAAGATTAACATTTTCGATCACGAGCGCAGAAACAATTTTGCAATTTTCTTGCATATGGGAATAGTTGAATGTTCTCAGACACTTTATTGTGAAATAAAAGTATTTTACAAATTGTAAAGTGTTACTGTTTTCTTTTAAAAACCAGTTTATTATTTCAAATTGTGATGTGCTATGTTGTAAATCAATGTGTGTTCATTTTCAGGTTCTGCGTCACGGCACATAGGTGATTATGGGCGCATTTGGCTACGCTGGAGAGGAACATCATCGAGAAAAGTGTTGAATATCACGAGGGTTGGTTATGTGAGGGTCAGGGGCGGGCCATATGATGTAGTGACGTCAGGGCAATTTATCTTAGGCAGATGCAGCAATGGACAAGATTAGCACAAGATGGACGCGCTCTGCTGTCAGATTTCGTATGTTTCTAAAAGAGGGAAAATGAGGTAAGGTGCACTGAAAATGTTTGCGATAGATCAACGTTTGTAAAAAAAAATACATGGTCGCACCCTCGGAATAATAATATTTTCTGACTGTTGCACTTGTGAAACTTATTAAATAATGTGTGGGGAGGTGAGGGTTAATGCTGCTGGTTGGAATACTTCTGACGTGATTGCGAATGAGTTTACAAAGTGTGTTGTGTTTTTGTGCACACCTAATATGACAAATCATTTGTGTATTATTTTGACAGTTTTGAAAAAAAAAAACCTGGGTGTATTTACAGTAAATTTGCATAAGTCTGATGGCCAACGACCGAAAAGCATGGTGTTGGAGATGTGGCAGTGTTGTCATAATGTAGTTTAAAAAAATATCTGTACATCTTCGGTCACTGTGGGGTAGGTTGTAGCCATGGGCAGTGGGCAGAATGTCGGGGACATGGTATAAGGTCATGATCGGACAATGTGGCTACTGGTCATAACCAGAAGGGACAAAACATAGGATTAAAGTGGCCATGTCCACCTGGGACTGGCTTTGTGGAAAAGTTGTTCCACATTAGGATACATTTGAAAGGGAAGAAATATGTGCTCATGGTAATATGGTCACAGGGTTTCCTTTTTGCAGGCTGCAATGGAAAGCAAAGAGTGGCCCTGTATGGAACACCCACCTTCCCTTTCTATGGTGGCCATCTTGGAAAAGGATTTCTGGCATCCCGATTTAGGACAAAAAATCATCTTTTTTAGTAGCACGGGTTACTGATTTGGAAATCTAGATTGTTAATGGCATTCATCCCCCATTATAGGGGTGGAAGGGGGGGGGGGTAATGATCCAGAGACCTCGTTATGCACTCTAGCTTCGATTGGGCTGATAACGTGGCCTGCTGGCCCTTTATCCACCGTTCCAGTCCCTGGAACAGAGATGAACTCTACAATATTCCCATTAGCATAACACAAACTGCAAATGGAAATGATGGAAAATCTTATTGCGTCTATGTAGTTTACTGCGAAATATAAAGTAGATGGAGTCTATGCGTTTTTTTTTCTAGTTCCATTTTTTAACTGTGAAAGGTGGATCATAAGGAACATTTATTTTGTTTATGGATGGCTTTTTTTTGGGAGGACAGCTAAGAACGAAAGTTGCGGACGGAACTGAGGAAAGAGGCACCAAACAGTAATATGGAGGGGTAGGTGGATGGGGGAAAATGTTGTGCGTGTGTTATTTGTAAGCTAGGGGCAGTGTTTCTCATGCTCCTTCATTACAGCTGTAAGAGGATTCAATTCAACACTACAGCTAAGTCAACGCCTAGTCTATAATACTGAATGAAAACCCTTATTGATATATCTTTATGTCCAGTTCATGCGTTCTGGATGACTATCCCTATATAACACCCCTCTCTTGGAATCCCCCTGACCCCACTGAGCCAAGAAGTAGTTCTGTTTTGCAAATTAAAAGGTTTATTTGATAATTTAAACAATAGATATATATCACACTTATAATAAATTAATAATTGAATATCACACTTAATCTGATATGATAAAGATTAACAACGGAGAATCTGGCACTAACACGCTTCTCTATAATCAATAAGGAGTTGACATGAAATGGATAAGGTAGCACAGTGGTAAATAGGTACAGAAGTATAATGTGGTAGAGAATGCTTTACAGGGTTCAAGGAAATGCAAGGTTGAATGAATGAAATGCAGTATAGAAAATACTCAATATGATTTCAACAAAACAATGTAATCACTTTTCTCTGGCAATCCCCTCCCCCCCTTGATGCAAGGCAAGGAAATGGAAGGAAAACACACAGTTCTCAGAAATGCAATCAAATGTGGTTCAGTTCACCCCAGCAAGCTTAGACTACCGAAGTTTGAAAACACAGGCCCAAATTGCTTTGATATGTGCTGGCAATGAATTAAAAAGAATATGCTAAAATGCTTTTAATTCCCTTTCAGAGGTTCAGGGTGAATGGTATCTAGTTAATATTAGCTCAGGCTCACTCTTGCAATGATTCAGGAATGATTAGCAGGTTAAACGAATTTCTGGCAAATGGAAGGCAAGCAGCAGCTGTTTTTACACGAGGAGAAATTTGCAAATCGCGGTAAAATTCGCGGATGCGTGTTCCGCGATTGCGGTAAAACTATAGGGGGTAGGAATGCGATTAAAAGCTTAGATTCTCAACTTTCAGATGAAAGTTACTGCAAGTCTCTAGCACAAACGGTTGCGGAGATATGAGCGATTGAATAAAGGTCGTTTTTCAGATTTGAAATTTTAAAAGCTCAAAAAGACAAGTGCAGCTTTTGCAGCTAGAATGACAGGTGACAGTTAGGAGACAGTTCTACTTAGATTAAGCTAGATTGAATTATATTATTTTAACTAGGAGATTGGTTCTGCACAGTTTTCTAGGTACTCGCACTATATTCTTGAATGAAATGGGCCTCGCCATGGATCTGGTCAGGTTTTAAACTCGCCTCTGGTCTCTGCACTTCACAGTGATCTGGGTCTGCTCTCTCTGGATACAATGGCCTGGTCTCTGCTAGGCACCGGTTCTCTGGGTCGGGTCCTGCCTTCTCTTTGGATATTTCTGTCACCGGGTTCTTGCAAAAGTTCTTGGCAAAATTCAGACGGCTCGCCCGGCTGTCTGAAGAGTTCAGTTGCAAAAATGTTTTGAGGCCTGCTGACAAATACTCTTGCTGGCAGTGGCCTTTCTGGTTAAGGTTCTGAAGTCTCCGTTTATCTTGGAGTCTAAGTGTTGGCTCTTTGAAGTTTGATGGAGGTAAGTATGGATTTTTCCGGCAGAGCTTCCAGCGGCAGATGGAATTGAAAAGTCCCTATCTGTCCTGTCTGTCTGCTTTTATGTGTTTAGAATGTGGGTGTGTTCTAGCATCACTGACCCTACCTCTCTCTCAGCTTCTAATTGGTCAAACTTCCATTTCTCATTTGATTGGGGAAGGAAGTGTGTGTCAGCGTGATGTCATTTTATGGCTTGCAGAGAGTCCACTCCTCCTGTCAACTTACACACAAATCTAGATTTGAAACAAATACATATTTGCAGAGGTACATATTGTTTTAAAATCATATGCACCCATCATGCATTACAGGAGGTATACCCTGTTCAAACTCTGCTCTTCCTGGGAGCTTGCATTCAGAAATGGCAATATTTTGCACTTTTTAACTGGTTTGCAATTCCGGACATTACCCCAGATTTACACACATGTGCGCAAGGAGTATGGACATTAGTTGATGAAGTGTCAGATTTTTCACATGCACACATTTTGAGTAATATCCTCTTTTCCGCTAAAACCCCCCTGAACATGCCACCGGGTCGAAAAACCTCTTAAAATGTGGGCAGAAAAATCACAAGAATTATGGTGTCATTTATAAAATTTTCACATGTCCGTACTATGAGTGATCCATCTTTTTAAAGTTATGTTCTGGCTCCAAAGGGGTGTGGTTTACCCTCAGCACAAGGTAGAAATACTGGTTTATCCAGTTCTGCCAAGCCAGCTTGCTCTCACAGGCAGTGCCCCTCCCAGCTTCTGCCAAGAGGAAGCTACATTTTACGACCGCTGTAATAAAACCTTTGCCTGAGTCAAGACAGGCTTTGTTCAGAGCTCCTGTAGAGCACAGGTAATTCAATTATCAGATAGATGGCATATCCTTAGTGTGGCCAGCAAAAAGGCAGATGGGCCTGGGAACACAGTTGTGACTCAAGTTTCACTCCTGATGGGGGTAGTTGTCAAGCAAAATCAAGTGCCTTAAGCCAGACTTTCAGCTAACTGTCATGTTTTTTGTTGCTTTTTAAATTAACTTGCAATTTTACACATGCAGCTAGAATGCTGATTCTAAGTGCAAAACTATGACATTTCAACAGTTACAAAGGCATGTGACACCAAACATAGGTCACTCATTTAATCTAAACATTTTCGATTTTAGTGTCTTTAAATCCAGTGCAACTTAAACTGCTGACTCCATAGCTCAGCCAGTTTTGTTATAAGCATTGTTCTGGGCTCTTCATTTCCCAGATTTTGTAGGCACACAAAACTCCATTCTGCCAAATGTCTGCTGGTGTTCAGTGAATATTTTGCACATATTGTAATGTTTGAAAATAGGCATTTTGAGCCTGCCTTCAGAGAAACACAGGGTGGTTTTAAAACGCCGGCTTTTGGATAGTGGTGAGTACTGGTACTGCACCCATTTTTGGGATTTAACAAATGAATTCCCCACAATTCTAAGTTGCATTTGGCAATCAGCATTGCCATTCCCAATGGTTTCAGACTACTGTGCGGGTAGTCCAATGGTGATTTTAAAGCGCTTTGAAGCTAACCGGCGCTACTGTTTTTCCTTTGGCAACCCATTTCCCTCATGGCAACCCGGCCTTTCATTCTCGCACTGGTGGGTGGCAAGTGAGGCAACCATTTTGGTGGGCGCACAAACTGCGCAGCTTTCCTGGATTTCGGCGCACATGTGGGTTTTCCGCCATCTTGAATTTTCTAAGCCCACAGCACCAAATGTTGTAGCATGATAGCTTAAACGTGGGTCAGGACACCCAACACAGCAGTGGTGCTGTTTCTTGGGGAGGAGGGATGGCCTTAGCTGATGTCGTTTTAAGATAAATAGCAGTTTTGCTAAAAGTATGCACTGTCTACTAGATTGTTAATGGCCGAGTACGATTACGTGTTGGAGTTGTGCAAGGGAAATGTTAAAGTTGCAAGTTCCTACAGCAGTACAAAATGTAGTTCCACACTGTCCACGAGGCACAGATCTTATTGTGAAGTGTGACCGGGTTTTTGGACACGTCACCATGCTGTGCGCCAGCATATGGTCATGTGGCATTCTTCGGAAGGTGTGCAATGAAGTCAGATGTTCGTTTGCATTATGGTTACGTGCCACTACTAGAAACCTATGAAATTCAGTAAACATTTCTTGTTAAAGGGACGTTATGGTTAAGTTGCGCTACTAAAAATCTATGAAATTCAGTAAAAAAAACGTTGTTAAAGGGACGTTATGGTTAAGTTGCGCTACTAAAAACCTATGAAATTCACTAAAAAAACGTTGTTATTGGGACTTTATGGTTCCAAGTAAAACTGAAAAACCCTTGAAATTCGTCAGTTATGGTAAGCTAAGCAACCATAACGTGTGCCACCACCGTGCAGTGCTAAGACTAACACCCAGGGCATCAAAGATGACATCACAAATGTCATTGATGACATCACTTTATGACATCACATGTCTGGCTCCCCCTTTTTTCCTTTACTGACATATCTAGGCCACATGGTTTTCTTCAGTAACAGTCAGGAACTAAAAATTGAAAACGTACTACATTTGTAGACTTATCCTTCAAGTATGTTCTTACAGTAATTCCCTTAGGGTCCAGTCACATCATATTACACATATACATAGGGGAAGACACATGCTTGAAAGACAGCAATCCTTTCTGTGCATGAAGATAATCAGTAGGGTTATCAGCACTTTCTGATAGTTCTGTTGTTTTTTTATTACTGTACTTTCCCTGTATATCCTCATATTTGTATATATTGTACTCGCACTCCTTTCCTTAGGGTCCAGGCACATCATGTGATACACATACATAGGGTAAGTAGCAGTTTTGAAACAGAGCAATCATTTCTCTGCATAAAGAAAATCAGTTAGGTTATGAACTCTTTCTGCTACTACACTACTTCTGCTTTTTTGCTTACTTCACTTTCCCTGTATATACTCATATTTGTATGTGTTGTTGTCTCTGTGTTTTGTCTGTAATAATGCAATTATGTATTAAGTGGGTTTTATTAGCTACTTGTTACATGTTTCACAGTATGCAAAACTCTAATAAGAAAGTAGTTATGATTTTACTATTCAACATGGCAAGATTATGAATATTGCACCTTCACCATGTATGCTGCACACACTGCCTATGTTTCTGCATGAGTAACTTAGTATACTGGATAGAACTTCATAATTGAATGCTATTTATATCAATGGATTGCTCAATGCACTAATTAGCTCATGATATTTATTCCAATTATCCTTCACACTTTTCATTCAACATTTTAATAAGAATCCCTTGTACAGAGTTTTCATGAAAAGTAAATGCACATGTGATGTCATCAGTGATGTCATCAATGACATTTGTGATGTCATCTTTGATGTCCTGGTGTTAGTCTTAGCAGCGCACGGTGGTGGTGCGAGTCATGGTTGCTTAGCTTACCATAACTGACGAATTCCAAGGGTTTTTCGGTTTTACTTGGAACCATAACGACCCGTTAACAAAGTTTTTTTCGTGAATATATATATGTAAATTAAATAACTGAATTGTAGCATTTCAGGGTTCTGGAAGTCCACGACAAAAGATGACAAAATGTTTATTTGTGTTGTGGTGCACAACTCGGGCAAGACAGACTGCAGTGCAAAGTTAAGATGACATCTCATGGAGACTCAGAAAATAACTTTTCTCAATAACCTTTGAACCCTTTTATGAAAAAATCTATAATATTTTGAGGCAGCCACCTGTACATGAAAAATTTCAGAATTGTATATTAACGGCTTCATAGATTATTAAAATGTTTACTTTTGATTGTGTTTAGAACAGCTTTTGACCTAGTATTTTCAAATAGGAAAGAAAACGTTTTTCAGGCAGAACACCACACACAATATGATAAACTACACACCAAACATACGCACATCAACACATTTTGAGATCTTAAAGTTTTAAGATGTATCTATATTTAACACATGCCTAGAATAAGTGCATCTTTCATACAAACTTTATCTAGAATTGTATGTACTGTGGTGGCTCTGAACAAGGAGTCGAACACTTTGAGGAAAATCTGTAATCTCTTTAATGTGGCAATAAGCCCCGAGACTGCGGGCCAATACCGACTCAGGTAATGCACCCGGGGCCGTAGTTAAGAAGCCCCGGGGGCATTTCCGTGGGCGGTATTGGCCCGCCGTCGAGGGGCTTATTGCCATTAGTACCCCGGCCGATAGACTGTACTTTCTCCAGTCTTCAATCCTTAAGATATAGGGCGGTTGCCCTTCCTCCCAAGGGGTTTAGTTCCCAGACTCTGACTCCCCACCTGAGTTGCTTAATCCTCTTGTTTATATATTGCTCACATCCCTTGTTAACTGGTTTCATCAATGTTATCTTGTACTCAGGACTGGGCCGAGTTTCTCTCCAAGTGACACCGGTCTTCCCCAATTGGGTTGGTTGTTATTTGCGTTCTCAGGTTTTAACCATTCCAATTATTCAATGTTATAATTATTCTCTCGTCTTTAGGACTGGGACGAGTTTCTTCATGCATATAATGATTCCCTGGCAGCCTCTCGCTATTCCCAGTTTCCACCGGTACCTCTCGTTATGTGGAGGAAGGTTGCAGGGCTCTGCTTTCACTAATGTACTGCTTTTCGCTCTTCTCGCTGCTCGGATTCATGTTTTCGGTTCTTCATCGGGTGCCTGCCATCTACAGACACAGGCCATCATATGTTTTATAGGCTTCCCATCATAGTAGTCTCAGCGGTGTTTTCGGTTGTCCTGCCCACCACTCTGCAAGCGTGGTCACGCTACTACCAGGTGCATCTTTCCTTCTACCCTTCTCGAACTGCTTCCTTTGCGTATGCATGCACTGGCCATCTGGCATCTTGCACTGTACTTCTCTGGCTCCTTGATCGTTGCAGGCTTCACGAATCACCTTGACTCCACCTCCACAAGGCGTGATGAGTATAGGGGGCTTCCCCTGCGCATAGCGCCCTCCTCCTCTCCTTCTGATCTGACTCATCTCACTTAAATACACAATTCGGATTAAAGAGACATCTTCCTTTCTTTTTTTACTTATGTTTCTTTTTTCATTGATTTCAGCCAAACATAAATCGATGACAGTCCAATATATGCAGCTATGATACTTGACTTAGGGAGTTCCTCACAGGAACAGGAGTCCTTGTCGCTGAAGGGGGAGTCTCTCCTGGTGAGATTCCACTTGTCTCGACCTCTAGGAAGGGTCTTGCGTGCAGGCTCACCTCCCTAGCCTCACAGGGGGAGGCTCCCCCTTGGGGAGAAGGGACAAATACCTACGATTCGTCACAGTACGTACATGAGACACTTCACAACAGAAAACTCACATCAAAACCAGGGCTCACTTTGATGTCAGTTTTCAGGAGATGTAATGAATGAACATGTGTAATACAAACTGTACAAATGTGCGTGAGAGTTTCAAAGTTGAGACATTAAACCACTAAATCTCCTAAAAATTCAGATTAAAGCCACTTTGATGTCCGTTTTCAGATGTAATGAATGTGCACAAACTGTAAAAAGAGACATGTGAGTTTTATAGATCGTACATTATGCAATTTTAAACCTGAAAACTCACATGAAAGTCAGGTCTGACTAATGTCAGTTTTTGGGATTTCCACATTGCATACAAACTGTATGTACAGGTGTATATACGTGCATTACACGCTTAGTCAAGGCTGACTTGATGATAGCTCTGCAGGAGCAGGCGAGCACCTGTTTGGAGGAGACTTTCATTGAGAGAACTTGTCTCAAGATCTCATCCGGTGGTATAACCGTGAAAGAGAAGAGTATGACGATAAGGGGAGGGAGGCCAAGGAAGGCCTGGGAACTGGTGAGAGAGATGGGAGGGGTGAAGCGGAGAATGAGGACAGGCTGTCCTGAGTTTTGGTTATGAAGTGAGAGGCCAATGCAGTGCAGAGGGTCTCAGATGACAGAGGAGAATTGGAGACTGCAGAAGGATTGGCGAGTTCCTTGCAGATTTTCAACAGTTCAGCCTTGTTGTTAGTGGCCCCAGAGAGGCAGCCTTGAATATAGGCTTTCTTCTTGAGCGGATAGAGAGTCTGTTTTGTCTTTGGAGCAGGCGGCAGGCCATTTCAGAGGATGTGTTAGAGGCCTGCTACTTCTGCTCAACAACTGTGCACTTGCATTTCAGAGAGGCAAGATCAGAATCAAACCAGGTGTTGCGTTTGGAGGCAGGCTTCATGCGGATCTTCATGTTAGGGGCAAGGATGCCCAGAGTGTTGGAGATGGAGAGGTGAAGGTTAGCAAGGGCAGTGTCAGTGTGAGAATCTGTAGCTGGAGTGGGAGGGGGAAGGTCCAGGTGAGAGGACAAGAGGGCATGTTTAAACCAGGTGAGGGGTGTAATGAGAAGGTTGGAGGTAGGGATGTCTGCTTAGATGAGAGCATCCAAAGTGTGTCCAGCTGATTGCATCGGACCGGAGGGAAGAATGGTGAGGAAGAGAGAGTGACAGGGCTGCAGAAGAATCCCGAGGTCTTATCAGGAGAGTCAAGGTAAATATTATAGTCACTGAGGAAGAGAAGGTTTGAGGTGGAGGGCAGGAGAGAAGAGGTGAGGTCAGACCACTCCAAAGGAAGAGTCCGGACCAGGGGTCCTGTAGATGGTAGCAATAGTCAGCGAGAGGATTGGAGAGACACCAAGCTTGCAGATGAAGGAAGAGCAGGTCTGAGTGGGTATGATAATAGCAGGGGCCCATTCAGGGAAGATCAGGACCACTTCACCCCCAAGCCGGTTAGGGCCCGGCTTAGAGAGTATCTAGTAGCCCTCCACGAGTAGTGTGTCAAAAGTAGTGATTGAACTGGCAGTGAACCATGTCTTGGTGACAGCGAGGACGTCAAGGTCAAAGTCTTTAAGGAGGTGTCAGATGTCAGAGGAGTGCTTAGAGAACAGCGAAAATTGAGAGTAGCTAAGTGGAACCGGTTACCTCTTCCGAGTAGGGATACAGGAATGTGGTACACCGATCAGTGGTGGTGAAGGGGGAAGAGGGGTGGCAGAAGGAGAAGTGGCAGGAGAAAGTGGGGAGTTGATGAGCAATGGAAGATGCCCATCAAGAAGGAGGAAGTTGGGTTGAGAGCCCTGGGCCATGACAGTTCCATTCTGGTAGACATTAATGATGCCCCTATGAAAGTGTGCCAGGAGTACTTCCCATCGGGTTCCACCATTAATGGGCGAAGTGGGGAAAGGGGAGAGGACAGAGACCATATAGGGAATCTAAAGGTCCGGAGAGGGAACGACAAAGAGGCTGTCAGTGACAGTCTGCCTGGAAGAAGCGTTGACGTAGGTGTCAGCGATGGGAAGAGCTGGATTGTAGACCAGGAGATCTTTCTTGAATGTATTCCTCTATACAGATGAAGACTGGTCAAATGTCTCTTATTCTACCGGATGTCTATGGCATGCACAAAAAAGCACCTTTAAGAGACACTCGTTTCTCCACACTATTGCCCTCTTGTCCATTCTTCACAATACTCATACTTCACACTACATTTGTATTTTAGGAGCACACTTCAGCCTGTCATAGTCCAAAAAAATAAATACATTGTATTCAGGTATCACAAATATATAAACAAATCTCTCTCATATATATTTCAAATTTTCTTAAAACACAAAAAGGCGTAAGCACACCTCATGTAGTTTACACTCAACAAATTACATTCATGTTCAAATGGTGGGATTAGTAAAAAGTGGTATAATTACACACATTTATTTGACCAATTTCTTGGCACAATATTTAAACTTGAAAACGCAAAACACTCATCTCGAAATTCCTATGTCAAGTTAACATATCAGTCTGGCAATTCTCTTCATTGTTGGATTTCTTACAAAATCAACGCTGACAGACCTATTATACAACAAACAGTACTGGGGCCAATTGACTCGCCAGCCCAGGTTTATGTCGGCCTTTATGGCGTGAGTCAGCTCGTTACACACTGAGCGCCCCTCTCTATTTCAAATTAGTCCTTCATCAGGACAAAAACCAATTTGAAGCCCCAACTTCATTTTTCATTCACAAACCTTCTAAACAGAGATCCGACAAGCTTTCCATTTTCAGCTCTTGCTTGGAACTATTCAATTTGATCCCTGATATTTTCTTCATTCATCTGCCGTAATCCATTCATGGAAGCCTCTCTATACACTCAGCATTAGATTGCCTTTTTTTACTTATATGCTGGGTTGATAATATATATTTACCATTCGTGTCTTCTGATCCCAATTCCGCTCTCTGTCTCTCATGGACGTCTGCTAGCATGACGGTTGCCAGTGGGCCAATCCGTGGTGATAGGATATTTGCAGTTACACCCTTGGGCCGCTAGGTGCAACAAAGACACGGATATATTGCTTTATTTTCTGCCCAGTACACTAACTTAAAAACAACCTTGGGTGCTGGGAGACAATTATTTACACACAGACACACTCTCAGTTAGATTATAAAATGGCTCTTATATGGCCTGCTAATTCACCAAAAACATACATAAATGCATAAAAACAACAAGAATAAGAAGTAATAAAAGTAGTTTGGAAATAATATATCACTGTTGATACAGCGTTAAAGAATGCCTTCCTCTCAACAGAAAAACTGCACTGGAAAGCTCCCCCACAGGCAGGCAGAGAGATCTTGATATCAACAGGCCTGGCACGATGAGTCTATCTACCAGCAAAGCTTTCTCTCTCTTTCTGACCGTCCGGGTGCCCCCCTTTGTAAGCCATTGCAAATGTATGATGGCATTTTCCAACACTTTCTGGCTCTTTCCAAGTCTCTGCTGATTTAAATGTTCCCATGGGGCCACGGCCAGAGTGACCCATAGCCACCCAAAAAGGCCAAGCTTTTCCGTTTCTCATGAAAGCAGTATAAATAACTACATTCCACAACATTATAAATTACCAGACGGCACCTGGCTCAGTGTTAGCCGTATATTCATGTAGTTTTTCCCCCAACGTGTCCTTGAAGCATTGCAAAATAACATATGCACTAGACAGCACTGAAAACATGTTTACCAATGGAATAAAACAAAAAGAGTTTTCATCAAGAGCAGCTTCCACTGAGACCTGAAGCAAATGTCTATTATAGCTCTGGCTGCACTGCACAGAAGCGCTATATTTTTGTAAAAAGCACTATGTTTTAGTCAAAATCATTCCAATCTTGACATTTGACAATGGACATTTGACTTCCATAACTCTGTGGCACTAAAGTCGGAGAGGGACGGAGAGACTGCACAATGCACGACCATCTCACTAGGCAGCCTAATAGCAAGAAAGGCGCATGAGACAGGAAATCCTTAGAGTAAATTCTCACAAACTGTGACTTCCAAACCGCAGCTTGGTCTCTGGTGGATTGAAATGCAATTGCAGACTCTATCGCTGCATCCTCGAGAAAGCAGATGTATAGGAGCATGGCGCCCTAACCGCAGCCCATGAAGCCTGGACTCACTGTAGCACATTCACCAGTATGAGGATAAAAAGATGTTTGCACAGCTATATGAAAACCGCACCCATCCCCCAATTTAGGTAGCTTGTGACTTTTAGGTAGATCAGAAGATTGAAATACATGGGATTAGAAGCAAAAAATGCATAGTTTTGTGGGCGGCAGTTGCAGATCGAAATTTTGAAGAGAAAAAAGAAAAGCACCTTCCACGCGTCACTCTCAAATACTTCCCCTCACTCTGGCTCACCTGCGTGTCAGCTGGTATCCCTGGGCCTCCGCCGGCTCCCCTCTGAGATCTATGCAGGAGACCTTTGGGTCTGGTGCACACAGGGTCGGTGGATCGACTTCCAAAATGGCATGCATTAGTCCGAAACGTCTTGCACCAGCCACCAATCTCTGGAATCCCGGCACAGAATGCCACCGGGGACACCGGGAAATGAGCCGGAGGCGTTCCAATGTTTTCCTCTGTGCAGCGTAGGTAAGAAAGGGCAGACTGTGCTTGGGGTCTGGGTTTGCCAGTGTCTTGCAGAGCACCTTGCCGCTGCCTGAAAACTGCAGAAAAATTGCCGTGGTCCCCCTACGGCATCCTTAATCCGCCATGGGGACCCTAGTCCTTCACATCTGCTGTGCTTTCCTGTGAAGCGGGTTGTACAGCGCTCCTGCTTCCTCACAGTTGGCAAGCTTTCCGTGTGGCCCAAGTGCCCCTGCCACTCTGAATTTTCTGCGCTGGATATGTCTGTGTAGCTGCAATAATACAACCCTGATATTTGATAGATCACTACCACTTTGATTGTTTGTGGAGGTATCATTAAGTGATTGACCATCTTAAATAGTAATGGAAGCTTTGAATAAGTATTCTACTCTGCACTTCAAAAGTGATGCCTTGAAGCCTTACAGTGGTATTCAAACTGTGGGTCGCGACCCCCTAGGGGTCCGCGGGTGCATCCCAGGGGGGCCCTGAGAGCTCAGCATGAAAAAAGATTTTTTTTTTTTTTTTTTTTTTTTTTTTTAGATTGGAAGAAATGGGCAGGGGTGGCCCACATGGGCGGGCTGAAACATGAAACTGTCTCAGGCAACAATGAAAAAGTGGCCCACAGTTGTAAATGGATATTCATTCCTTTAGTCACAGACTGGGCCTCATTACTACTATGGCGGACCAGTAACAACGGTGCTGGTAAGCTACCGGCACCGTTGCTACCGTTCCGCCATAGTAAGAGTTGTGCTCGTGGGTGCTTGACAGCCCCCGCCAGGTCTGACCTCAGCTCGTCGGATGCACCAGCACCGTTATTAACGGTGCCGGTGCATCCGAGCTCCCCATTCCCATTTGAGCCATATGGGGCTCAAATGGGAATGGGGATCTACCGGCACCTTCGAAAGGGCAATTATCATGTCCGCCTAACTCGGCATGACCTAGTAATTGCCCATTCGCGGGTGCCAGACCCGGATGCAACTCCAGTAGTTATGAAGCCCACTGTTTCAATAGTACCCAAAGGGGTGCTTTGTGTTAAAATGTAAGTAAATTGTGATATGTTCAGCAACAATGGTCAACATTACTAACTGCATAGTTAAGTAACTCATCAAAATGGTCCACATTGGCCAAAATGGTGGCCCATTTTGATTGGCCCAAACTAGCATTTTACATTTTTGGTACAGGCATTGCCCTATAGGCCTGTCCGAGCCTGGCGGCTCATCCATAATGGCAAGAGGTGCCCACCCAGTGGCCCCTCACCCATTATGGAGGAGCTAAGGAGCCAGCCCAGTGAAACAGTGAGCACTCCCTCAGCTGCTTTATCCAGCTAATGGAGTGCTCCTGGGCTGGCTGAACTGTCAAAGGGAAACACTGTTTCCCTTTGACAGTTCAGTTTAGTTCCCCAGCCGCACATGCTCACTGAGCCATGCAAGTGCTGGGGCGTTTTGCTTCGCCAGCATTGCATAGCTCATTGGAAATGCTGGCTGGGGCACTGGATGTCTGTATGTCCGAGGGGGAGCTCCTGCGCCTCCTCGCACATACGGACAGAGCAGCTGGAGCAGGCCGTTTCAGCACCCACACACAGGCCAATGCAGAAGGTACGTTTATGTACATTGTTTTTATTTAAACATGTGTATGGATGCGTTATGAGTGAGTGTATGGTGATGGATGCTCATGTGAATGATAGAGTGATTGCTGTATGAATGTGCAGCGCCTTGCATATACACATAATCATGTTCATTGTGTTAGGACCAGTGGGGCCCAGGGGACAGGGATGGTATCTTTTTACCGGACATCTATCATTCAAAACCCTCTGCCTTGTCCACAAGACTTTCTGGGGCCTTGGTCCAAAATACCTTCAGCTATTCCTCCGCAAATACCTCCCCTCTCGAGCTCTCCACTCCTCTACCTCCAACTCCCTCAGGGTCAGTCGTTTATCAAAGAAACGAGCTGGGGGTAGATCTCCGTCTTCGGCTGGGGCCTCCCTCTGGAACAGCGCCCTGCCACTCTAAAACTTGAGGAGAACCATCTTTCTTCCTGCACTTATCAGACCTACCCTGTCTGCTGCCTTAAACGTAGCACTTGCAAATTGCTGGCTGCGCTACCACTGTTTGTTGCCTTTATTATTTATTTATTGTTATTTATCTGTTTCTCCTCTGCTTCGCACTTTCCACTTCTCCCCCCTTCCATGCACTTTTCCCCTCACACTTGCGCGTTCTCAATGTCACTGGGCCTAGTAAGATCGCTGATTTATTCTCCTCTGTTACCCTCCCTTGCCTTGTCACGCTCTGAAACACTTGTGTACGAGCGCGATAGAAATAAAATATCAATGCCTGCCCCCTGGACTCCCAGCAACAATTGCAAACTGTTTGGCTATTTACCCATTTTTTGTTAAAAGTATGCTCTACAATGCAACATTTTAACCTATTATTTAAAAAAAAATTCACAGGGGGAAACCCCCCCGAACCTCCCCTTAATGCCCCTCCACTTAAAAAAGATTCACCAGCCGCCACTGGCCCTCAGACTGTGTTGGGAACGGGATGGGGGAACCGAGGGACTATGGTGGGAGCACAATGGGCGGGAACCATGGGATAGTGATGGGAGCAGAGTGGGGAGAGCCCTGGGTGTGTGATGGGGTGGGGAGAGACCAGCGACTGGGTAGGAGTGGGATGAGGGAGCCCAGCGACTTTGATGGGAGCAGGTGACGGCGCGCAATATATACTGTCCATTTGGCATTTCTGGGGGGTCCCGACCTGCCCAAATTTTGCTCAGGGGGGCCCTGGCCAAAAAAGTTTGAAGACCACATAATGTGTAAATGTGTATACAATTCTCAGTTCATATAACACTGATGTATTTTATGACAGTGGGATTTCTGTAAACCTTTCTCTCATACCTGTAAATGTTCGGATTTGCAGATCTCCAGATTTATGACCATTAAAAAGATATACAATGACATGTTTATTGTTTAACCAAGCATGTGAACCCAAATCCCAAGGAGCAAGGCAAAATGCATAACATTTCCTATACACGTTGAGTGTTCATAAATATGTTTCATAATGTTAATTGATGCTTATTTTTGATCGTATATGTTTTTCATTACCGTATTCTTCACAGCCACTGACAAAGTAGCTCTTTTGATTGGAAACATGTCGTACTGGAACCATCCACAACTCAAAGCACCAATGGTTGATGTTTACGAGATGACTAATTTGTTGCGGCAACTGGATTTCAAGGTTGTGTCCCTGCTGGATCTCACTGAACCGGAGATGAGGAACGCTGTGGATGAGTTTTTACTTCTGCTGGACAAAGGAGTGTATGGTAACGAAGACTAGAAAGTTCTGCATTTGTTCACATAATATGTATGACTTTGCTATGTTGTCAAACTATAGAGTTGGCCAGTGGAGAGTGTTTATGTCCATGGGCAACACGTCAAATTATCAGCCTAGCTGGTAGTGTACACCTCAAGGACACATTTTTGTTCGTTATCATATTTTTTATTAATGAAACTAATTGTGTCATTGATAGTTTGATTTATCTGTTCTTCCTTTGGATTAATGTACTTAAACTGTAATTTAAGCAACTAAATATGAATTAACTGGAAGCAGTTGAAATCTGGTTGCTCTACCAGTAATGGAAATTTAGCATAAATGATAAAAATCTATAAACATAAATAAAACATAAACTAATCTATGGGAGTAATTACACGTTTAATGGATTGTTTTGTGAAATACTGCCTTTGGCACTTGTCACCTCTCCTGGTGATATTTTACAAATTTTGGCCAAATCACATTTGGAGTCCCACAGGGTTCCATCCTCTCCCCAGTGATCTTGAATCTATACATGGAGGCGCCATGAGCTCTCCTACCCACACACAACATCAACATCCACCAATACACTGATGACACAGAGCTATACCTTAAGATCAACTCCATCAAGGACATCCACAGGCTCAAGACCTGCCTCTCGCTGAACCAGTCTTAGATGTCCAGTGCATACTTGAAGCTCAACCCCTCCAAGACCGAATTCCTACTCCTCACCAACAACACCGAACACCCAGACATACAGACCTGGCTATCAACCATGAACGCTGAGGGCGTCACACCCAAGCTCACTTTCTGCGCCAAGTCCCTCCGGTTCCACATCGACAAACACCTCTCCTTCAAAACACACATAGCTAAGACAGACAGCTTGGTCCCTCCCTCCTGTGAAATGTCAAGCCCTTCCTCCCTCTGGACAGCTTTAGATCCACCTTTAAAGCACTGGGACTATCTCACCTGGATGGGGGCAATGCACTCCTTGAAGGCATCCCGTCATCCTCCCTTGTGCCCCTAAGAAGTGTCCTACATGCTGCTTCACACCTCATCAAGGGTCTACGCAGATACGACCACATCACCCCAGGCCTCATCGACCTTCACTGGCTCCCACTGAACGCACAAATCACCTTCAAGCCTTGCTGCATCATCTATAAGGCAGTCACCCTCAAGTTACCCAGCTACCGTGCGGAGAAACTCTGCATCCCAGGTGGACAGCGCACAACCAGAAGCCAAGACACATGCAGACTTGAAATCTGCTGCTGCAAAAAGGAAAGGACCACAAAACAAGTCTTCTCTGCCTACGTCCCAAGACTATGGAACTTCCTCCCCATCCGCATCAGACTTGCCCCCACGCTCCTACAATTCAGAAAAGAACTCAGGACCCGCCTCTTCAAGGAGTCTCTCCACCTCAACACCTAGGCCTTCACGTCGCACCTTGTGCCACCTGACTCACTAGACGAGGCCCACCCCTCTCCTCATCGCCACCCGTTACATCTGTACCTCTCCTCTGTCCCCCTGAATCCTACCCCCAGTGTATAACTGTTCTGTTGTTACCACTGCAAAGCACTTTGTTATGTATCTTTATTGGTATATACTTCTGTAGAGCGCTCTGTTGCTTCTCAAAGCCAGGTCCATGCTCAATAAATACCATAATAATAATGAAATAATAATAATCAAAGTTCTGCACTTGTGAGGGTGGTATTTCTGGAATATGAATACCTCGAGAGGTATTCCCGAAATAGTCTTCACCAGTGGTAATATAAAAAGGTATTTTTTACACGTTTCCTATTCCCATCTTCACACACACACAAGGTGGAAACGGTTCAATGCATAATTCCGCATTTTAAAGCCCGAACACAAAAAATACCAATTTATTTTGCCCAGTTTTGTGCAGGCTTTAAAATGCGGCATAATTACGTAGAGCCCCTCCCCCCCCAGGGGTGTTGCTAGGTTTGGAAAAGGTCCGGGGCTAAGCTAATGCTGGGACTGTCAGGACTCGGGGCTAGCTAGCCTTTTGGCTGTAGCCCCGGAGATTCTATCTGTGGGAACAACCAAATGACCAGGGGCTATAGCCGCCTCAACCCGCCCCCCCCCCCCCCTAGCAACGCCTCTGACCCCCCTTCCCCCCATCCTCTCCCGCTCATTCTCTTGTTAAACGGTGAGGGTTTATCTCCCGCCACCCGCCCTCCTTTCTCCACCCACCCCCCTCTTCCCACATCACATCTAAACAGGCATTCTCCCCATACATACTGAGACAAACACATACACGCCCACACGCATACAGTTTCAAACGTACCTGTCATTCCCGCGATGAGTCCACTGGGTCACACAGATCCTCATGTGCGCCAGGTGCTTGACAGTCCGATTTAGAAAGACCGCTCTGTGCCGTCACGGAGCGAGGTTTCTAAATCAGTCTTTTTTCCATTCGGAAAAAAGGCAAAGGTCTTGGAAACAAGTAGTGTACAGTAGTGGTTCATATCACTTTTCTACATTTTTTTTAATGCGCAAAAGGGTAAATACTGACCCTTTTACGATTTTATGTGTAAGGTGGTGAGAGGTGGCATCTGGATGGCCGACCCCTTCCCCTGCAATGGCCCAGTCTGCACATTTATTTTACTGTATGTATTGAACGGCTTCCCTACAGTGCAGTTAAAATTGTTGGGAAAAACATTTCAGGGACATGTTGTATTTATTGCTGTCAACCCTTGTGGTGTATGGAAAAAAGGGAAACTTTCAGCAGGAAGCCTGCCTTGTATACCACTAGTCGTATTAGCATATAATTCTACTGGTGGTATTTTACAGGACTCTGAATTGGGTGGAGGGTTAATCCAGTGGTACTTACCACTACTGCCCAACTTCTAAACCCTGTATAGGTCGGAAATATATTATATTATATTATTTAACTGTCTGAACTTAAACAAATAGGTCAGTATTCAAACATCTTAAAAATAGATGTTATTTTGAGATTGTTTAATCACTGGCAGATAATGTGTGCAATAAGTTAAAAGCTCGCACTCCCCCAGATCTTTCTGTACCAACTACCTTTGCATTTGGGATTTGGAGTTTGACAGTGCAAATTAAAAATGATCTGCATGGCCATTAGAAATAAGGACTCATGTCCAGGGTTTAAAGAGAAGCAAGCTGATTATTAGAGAGTGTGGTAAGACTAGGACATAGAGGCGTAGATCAGAAGTTGCGTGGCTTAGTGAGGCGAGAGTGAGGCTAGTAGTGGATATACAGGGCAGCATATCACTAGATGGTAGGCTGGGCAGCATATTCCAGAGGATGTGCCGGGCACCATATCCATAAAGAATGAGCAGGCACCAAATCCCTGGAGGGTGACTAGGATATCCTTGAATAGAGGGGGTGAGAAGAGAGGATAGAAGTAGGGGTGGATGTAGTGGAGTGAGAAGGGGTGAGAATAGTAGAGGGGAGGAAGGAGAGAGCCGTGGTACGATCTGGGAGAGGAGAAAAAAGAGAATCAGTGAGCGAGAAAACAGACCAGGGTGTCTGTCACCGGCACAGGAAAACCATTAATTCCCATTGACGAATCTAGGGAGTGCTTGATTAGAACAACCATAGATGAAGCCTAACGTCTTTTTCCAAAGCTGTCTTTTTCCGAAGCCTAACGTCTTTTTCCTTTAGGCCAGATTCAGACCTTAGTTGTTACTGGTCGCCAGCTGTATGACCTGGAGTTAGGGATGCCTGGGTTAGGACCCAGAGAGCCCACAGGAGACCAGAGAGGGAACCCCTTTAGTAAACCCTGCCTACACCCTGACCAGAGTAAAAACCGGGATTACATCTTGAAAAGAAAAAAGCCTTGAAATATTGTTCAAACTCTGGAAGTTATTGAAGCCATCCAATACATCAGATATGGTAACATAGTTGGGTTCAAAATTCCAAACTATTTTTTTTGTAATACTATGCATGTGGGAATTAAGTGCCTTTATTTAGTTATTTATAAACATATATATATATATATATATATATATATATATATATATATATATATATATATATATATATAGCATTGCTCGCAAGCATCAGGGCACTAACATATAGACAATTTGTATAAAACACGTAGTCACGGGACAATTCGTTCAAGTATGTGGTTGGGAGTTTTTGTCTAGTACGCAGTGGTTTACTTGAAAAGATGGGTCTTGAGTTTTGTTCACACTGTAAGTAGAATCTGCTTTAAGCATTTTTGTATTGAAATTATCAGTAATAACTTAGAATTCCAAGTAAATAACTTAGAACTTAAAATTCCTTGAAGATATTTCTGACTATAGCAATTGTTTTTATTGAAATTAGCATCACAGACCTCAAAGGGTATTGGAGATGCTAAAACAAATCTTTACTGTGCTTGATCAATAACTTCTAAATTCCTAAAAGGTAACATGAGCCTTTGATCACTATCTGCTAGCCTTGCCCATCTCCATCCTGAAGATGTGTGCTTGCGCTATTTCTCCTTACCTACAAAAATGCATGGGGGCAATAGACATCCAGGACTGCTTCCTCTGAATTGCACTTTGGGTATAGACACCTGAGCTTTTTGGTCAATTTCCTGATCTCGTTTGGTGTGTAATAGTGTCATAATGGGGAATTAACAGAGGTTTCTTAAAGTGAGATGCCTTTGTTCCCAATCTCTACAATTCATCTGTGTCCTCATGCAATGATTCTATCATTTAGCCACTCCAGGGTTGATGACTGGCTCCAGAATTCCCATTAGCTTCGTGTACCAAAGGAGGGCCTCTTTGCTGTACTGTCCAGCCAAAGTAGTTTGATTTTGCTGAGCATCTACTTCCTCATTTTCCATGGTTACTTTATTCTTGCTGAAAAAGAAAGTTCACTACAAAATGCAATTCCCAGGGCTCTAGATGATATTTCCACAATTTAAAGACCGAACACAAAAAAGACCAATTTCTTTCGGCCGTTTTTGTGTTGGCTTTAAAATGCCGAAATATCACATACTGCCTGCCCCTACACCTGCAAGGTGATTCCGCTTCCCACCCCCTCCCGTGGGTGTTCTTGTTAATCGGGGCGTTTAACTCCCCTAAACCACCCATTTACCCACCCCTTCACCAGCACAACACACACTTATTCCCCAGACATACGTTTACACACACACAAACAGACTCACACACATACACTCACATGACACTGTGCGGCAGGGGCATGACAGTTCGATTTAGAAAGCCAGGCACTGCATGGGAGGCCTTTCTGTGTAGATGAACTTAAATGGTGTTTGCAACTCTGCATAAAATGGCAATGCTTGGCATATATACCTAGGCAAATAGTATCATTCTACCGACCAGTTGCTAGTATCATGTGTCAAGTTCAGCCTCAAATGCCCCAATAATACTATTTTAAGCCTGATATGGTCAACAAATTTGACCAATTTGTCAAGGACTTGCTCTCCATTATAGAGATGTCTGCTTGCATAGGTTAAGTGTAAGCAAGTTAAGTGCAACCCATTCATCAAGCAATCTGTAAAGTGGATAGAATGGAGTTGTCTTTTATTCAACTCCAAATTTATTTGTCTGCCTAATTATAACATTTGAATCCGCATAATCTCATAAGCAGTGTGGGAGGTCTAAATGATACAGTAAAACAAGGGTGACAGTGCAGGTCCTTCGTGGTAGAGGGGAGCGGGTGCTGCAGATAGTTTCTAGGGCTATAGGAGCATAATGGATTATCTACTATCATATTGCATTAAGAGGTGAATAAATCCAACACAGTCACTCCTGTCTCATTGATCAATGTTAAATAGATCTGGTGATTGATGGTGCTGAAGTCTGCTGGGAGGTCCAATATGATCACAGCCTCACCACCAGCCTCTACCAGCCTTCTAGGATCATCTAAAGCACCAACTAATACAGATTTGGTTGCATGCTCTGGTAGGTGCCCTACCTCATATTTGTCAGGAATAACATTGTTTTCTACAAATAGTTGGAATTGCTTTGTTACCTTCCTTCAAAATAGAAAGGACATTCCCCGGTTCCGAGTGGTATACAGTAGGATACTTTTTTTAGTAGTGGTGTTACAACTGCTTCTTTAACATGTTCGACAGTGTTCCCGAGATCAATGAAGGTACTAGAATGTCAAATGTAGCGTTAGTTCTGTTGTAGTAAAGAAAGTAAGTGGTAAGAGTCAAGTGCAATTAGCACTGATGAAAAGTTAAAAGATAAGGAAAAGGCTTTTATGATCATGCACATTTTAAGTGCACATCCCTGATTTAAAAAGGAAAAGCACAACAAATGAAGGCTGCCCATAAATAAAACTGCTGGAGTTACGAGATCCCTTTCTGTGATTGTCCAGAAAATATTAGTGGCATGGATCTGGTTCAACCTGGAGGCACGGATAGTGGAAAAACTGTAAAAGATTTGGCAAAGGAAATCCCTCACATGTGCAGGCACTCACTAGGGATCTAACTAGTGGGATGGGAGAGGGGCATACATAAGGATGCCCAAAAGGATTGTAAGGGTAGGGAATTTGGATTAGGAAAGGTTTGAGTTTGGCGGCAGCCGGACAAAGGATGGGCTAGTGGTGCAGAGAGGGCTGGTGATTAAAAGAGGAGAAGGCGGGAATAAGGTCTGAGGAGTAGCTGGAAAAAGGAGGAGCCGAGCGAGAGATGATGGAAGGAACACTGTAGCAGGTGTAACGCTCACCTGGTATCCACGGGGACGTCACTCAGCCTGTTCTGACCTCTTACAACCTCGAACCCTTCCCTGGAGTCTACTCGACTGGAGACTGGGCCTTGTTTTCTTGGAAAGTGTGCTCTGCGTCCTGCTTTCAGCGCAGGGGCGCGTTGATTGATGCAGGCTCGTTTCTGCCTAGTTACTTCACTGGCAAGAGTCCGACAGCTAAGTATAATGAGTCTTTTGAACAGTTCTCTAACTTTGTTCCTTTCCTTCCTTAGATGATGGCCGGCGTCCGGGGATGGCGACGTGCTGCTGAGATGAGTAATGCTGAAGGTGAGTGAGAGCGTGATGCGCGATGCGACCCTTTCGTATTTGTATTGAACTGAGTTCTTTTTCTGTGTCTTTTAGGTGCTGCAACGTTTTCAGCGTGGATGCCGGTTATGAAGAAGAAATGCAGTGAGTAAGCGCGGTATGCAGCGCCTCTAGATGTTTCCACACTAACCTGGAGTGTCTTTTCCCTCTTGCAGATGGATGAGAAGTTCCGGAAACAGAGTTCCCCCAGAGTGGCTGGGATTCAGGTAAGTGTTTGAAGCTCATGCAGTCTTTAAAAATAAGCGAAGATTTGCTGAATGCTTACTAATGCCTTTTTTTTGTTCTTTTCCCTTTTCCCTAGGAAGTGGCGTGCCGGGATGGGAATGACCCCACCGAAGATGCCCGCAGAACAGAAGGAGCGATGAATGATGGGCAGAAGCGCCGCAAGGTAAGGCTGTTCCTAACAGTGTTCTTGTTCTTGCAGGAGCTGAGCGGAGAAGAAAGACGCAGGCTTACTGGAGGCTGATCCGAACACGGTGATTGTCAGGCTGCAGGTGCAGAAAACACAAAGCATGTTTCTCAGCTTGGGTGTGGCTTAAATAGTCTCTGGGTATCCCAAGTGTCTCTGGGCTGAACCACACCCAAAAGACTAGACTGCATATGCAGTTCTGGGAACCGAAATATGTGGGGGCATCCATCTTGTCCCCATCAATGCACTACAAGTCCAATCCCCAATGTTATCCTATGGGAGTGAGTGAGTCTGGTGCCACAAGCGCCAAGTCTGACTCCAAGTGGGTCTTTGGAGGGATGGAGAGGCCCTTGAGGGCCATGTAGGTGATCGTGGCCTGGCTCCAGCCTGACATCTTGGAGGGCTGGGGACATGAGGGGCATGAATCATGACAGCAGGCTGTGGGAACAAGATCCGTGGAGGTGCTGAAAGAAGGAGCTGAGAGAATGAAAAGAATTTGGTGGAAGAACAAAAATAGCCATCATACCACAAGAATTCTGACTTTCTGAGTGACGGTATGAGGTTAAAGCACATAGTCAAGAATTGGGGAGATATTTGAGGAGCCAGGGATGAGCCAGGTCCCTTAAGGAGGAATAGGAGGAAGACCTCATAGGCACAAGCTTACATCGAAGAAGGAATTCAAAAGTGTCAGATGAGTCAGTGCAGAGCGCTTCAGAAGGAAGTGTGTCAGGGATTAAACTACAGACCTCAATACCTCCAAACCATTGTTCCTCCTTACGTAAGCCACCGGAACAAAAGTCTTTCCCGCTGTGGTGGTCTAAGGCCTGTAAATGTCTATGAACAACTGTCCACCATTGGTTATATACTCCTAAAGATCTCGAGAGGTAGACACACCAGGTAATCAACTAAGAGAACCCTGATGTACAGAAGAGCCAGAAATACCTCAGAGAACAAAAGATCTCCATCGGAACCAATAAACCCAGAGACTGTGAGTGATTCAGGGGAGAGACTCGAAGACACTTGCATTATTAATTTGATTGGAAGAGAGATTTTTCTTTCATGGGTTTCCCATTGAGACTTTGTTTTATGTTACATGAACATGTCTGTTTAAAGACACTGGGCCTCATTACAGGTCGGGCGGTCCGGAAATAACAGTGTCGGTAAACCCGCCACCACTGTTAATTCCGGACCGCCCGATCCCGAGTCCTGCAGGCGGGAGATGATGTTCCCTCCAGGTCTGATCTGGCAGGTTTACCACCGCCCGCCTGCAGGCGGACGAGGAAACACCGGCATCACGAGATGGTGCCAGTGTTTCCATGATCCCCATTCCCATTGAGTCCCATGGGGATTTACACCATTCCGCCTCCGGAACCCCCGGGACACCGGGGTTGTAATGCCCCAGTAAATCCAGGAATCACGGAGGCGGAATGGTAATATGAGTCTGGCGGAAACCAGGTGGTTTTACTGCCTCGGTTACCGCTGGACTCATAATGAGGCCCACTATCTTCCCAAGGGTCATTGTGGAAAGACTGCTTTGTTTCCCCATTCCACCCTTCCTCCCTGTCCTGAAGACTTTCAATTCTGAAAAACCTCAGTCAACATCAAGCAAACCTGCTTCTCTTAGAACTGCAGGGAAAGAGAACTTTGCGAGTTAAAGGAAGAAGTGGCAAATGGTTTAAATAAAAAAAAAAAAACAGTTTCTGCTAAGAATTTAGCAATCTATTCCTTTCTTGTGAACCATTTATAATATGCTCCCTACAAATCTCCATTTAGCGTCATGTGTCCGATTACCCAATTTGTACTTCAAGCCACAACATTCTAATGAGGGTGATAATGCATGTTAGCTACCATGTAGTTGATCAATATATATATATATATATATATATATATATATATATATTTTAAATGGTTGGAGTGAGGAGAAGTTGGAAAACCTGAGATTTTTATGAATTATCTTTAAGAAAAACTCAATTTCATGATGGGAGATTTGTTTCAATGCGGTTAAAAGGATGTTGGGTACGTCCCGATCCAAGCACACAAATCAATTAACAAGATCCACGGAAAAATGAATGCACAAGATATGAGAAGAACAAAATGTATTAAACTGCCTAGGCAGGGAATCATCCACGAGACATTCGAATAGTTTCTAAAATATGGACGGTTTTATATCGTTTTACAGAACGAAAATGATAACAAATGTTACAAGTCACTTGCATTTTCCAGGCTTCTGATTCGCCTGCATCATTTTCACTATAAGCATTTCCATACATGTCCTAATTCTATTGGATTGATCTAATCACATAACTAACTTTGATTATTAAAAAAGTTCACTCTTTGGCATTGAACTTGTCTCCTTTCTCAGATGCTCTGATTGGCTATCTTATTTTGAAACATGTATCAGCTACATGTGGCTTTCAATTGGTTGCGTTACGAATGTATGAGTTGAGTGAATGATTATGTATATTTTGATGGATCCCTTTTGTGAGATGTGACCGTGTGATCTTACAATTGTAACTTTGCATCCCTTTCCTATTGACCTAAAAGGTTTGGCACCATCTTACCATGCTCATCATTTATGAACCTTTTGTCTGTGTGTACATTTTGCAACTTGTCGTTGGAAACAGTGCTGGACAAACTTCCTTTTCTCATGAGTTAATCGGTCCTGTGTCTGATCTTTCACGTTGGGACTTAGCTGTTGAGAGTTTCATTCTCTTATAATGACAAGGATATGTGTGTATATTTTTATGCTTACATGTGTGTGCAATTGTATGATTTGTGATTCCAAGAAAGTACCTTTATTTCCATTATGTACATACAGTGAGGGTTATGTGTGAGTTTGTGGAAACCTAATCAATAATTCCTCATCAATCCTACTTCATGTGTAACGGTATTCTGCATGATTTCTTCCTTACCAAATGGAACCTTAATTGTGTGCTTTATCCTAAAGAGGGCAGTGTTGTGCCTTGGTCATTCTGTCTTGCCAGACCTATCTTCCACTGGTTATTGCTCTGCTCAAAAAAGGCATATGACCTTCATTGCAATACATGCTGGCATACAGTTCAGGAACACAATTTGTTATATGTCTTTCAAATGTTTTGTCTGGGAACTCACCTAGACACATATAGTTTGACCAATCAGTATGCAGTGTTCTGTCCTTCTAGGACTGGGGTCTGCTGTTTCTTTTGTTGCTCTTCTTATGATCTCACTCTGCATTTCAAGCCTGGGAACTGCTTCACCTCCCTAGTTTTAGCCAATCACTGTGTGGTATCTTACTGTGTACTCTGCAAAGTTACCCGTGGGATATGCGTATGCTTCCTTGCAAAGGTTTGGTTAATGTTTTCTTCTACACGGGAAGCAAGATCTACATACTTGGGCCACATTCTCGAGGATATACACATCAATGAAGAGGAAGTCTGGTGGTCTCGACTAATGAGTGGCGAAAAGACATCCTGGGTGATTGCAGTGGCTTCATTTTTCCAGAATATTGGCCTGCAGCAGTGAACAAATTTGAGCAGGAATGATGGGGGGGGGGTGTTTGAGGAAAGCACGGATAGAGATGGAAGCATCTCCCAACTTGCCCCCTTTCCTTACTCCGCCTGCCCTCCAGTGCTCGACTGCTCCATTCACATCACATTACGGAGGAACTTGTCTACTTCGCATTTGTACTCGCATGGGACAAGACCCATTGTTCGTGTACTCCCCAATACTCCACCCTTTCATCCCTTGAGGGATGAATCTTTCTTTTAACTCCCTCTCACAATATTCTTCCTCTTGTTGCCAGTCGTAGATACTCCTGGGTATCCACATTTTATGTACATCTCTCCAATCCCCACCCCTATAGCATAATCCCATGGGTTGCATCTCAAGTAGCTAGCTGGTCAATCTGATTTGATATCTATTTAACATTCAAAGTAATTGATTAGATCAGGGGGTTGTGACCAAAAGGCATGTTCTAGGCAACAATGTCTGTTTATTGGCTACCTATTTCTTTCTCCTACTTGTGGTTGCGTGTCTGTTGGATAGCTCTCATCTTTCCAACAATTAATTGTGTTACCCGTCATAACTGCAAGAAGGGAGATTTTATTACCTCGGGAAACCCAACAAGTTACTATTATCTCATAGGTACACCATAATATTATTAGAAGAACAAGGATAGGAAACACTCCAAAAATTGAGGAGCCACTGTGGCATCCACAATGTTAGAAACATCAACCAGTCGCCGTCCTTGACAATTCCGCCTACTTTCTCCATGTCCATTGACAATTTGGTCATCTGCTTGATTCCAAGGGTTAGAGATCAGTTATCAGCATCATTTGGAGGAATGTGAGTGCAACACGTGCACCTGATCCTGCAGCAAACGACACCTTACATTGTTGTAAGCAGGTCAAGCACCATCCTCTTCTGGTGTGCCACGAGCCTGAGTGCGCAAAGATCTTCACGTACTGCGTTGAGCCCATTTTCAGTAGCATTAGAAAGCTCCATCATATTAAAATGTATGATTTGAAGCCATTTGTAGTTGCTAGCAGTTTGAATCCCTGGTGCAGACAAGGACGTGAAGAAGACCTCAGTTTTGGAAAAAGGCAACACTGATTTGGCACCTTCGTCAGGGCATCATCGGCTTCCTCTGAGAAGTATCTGGATCTTTTCTTTCTTTGCACCCTAGATGAGTTCATATGTACTACAACTTTTGGGGCGGCATGGGGGACCGGGATTATCGTTTGGGTAATTGTACATGCTTTTCAGGCCCTAAAAGAAACAAATAAACAAACAAAACTAACAAGATGGGAGAATGTAAAGTTACCAGTGAACAAAGGCTGCTCCAGGAGGGTGGTAAATAATAGTATGCCTTGGATCCACACCGCCATAGAAAATCCATGATGGTGGCTGTGCCTTCACTCAATGCTGGCATGGTATAAGTCTGGTTGCAGTTCATGTTGGTGCCAACGGGCAAGCTCACTTTGCCTCTGAAACTAAATGAAAATCGAGTGAGTTTCTGTACTTTTACAGGTTGATCAGGTTGATGCAGACTTATCAATTTATTAATATCTAATGCCCACACATTTCTGAAGCTCTCATTGATTCGCATTACTTACTCTTCTGTAAATCCCATTAGTCCCTCAGCATTAAACACAGCCTGCCCTTCACCCAATTCTTGTTCCAGAATGTTGCATCGTCTATAATTATCTGTGGCTTTGCTGGACATTGTTCTTCTTTATATTTTCCCATCCTTTCCCACTCATCTTTCAGCATCTCTCCCACGTGTATTCGAACTGTGTGTGGCCAAAACTGCCCCTGTAGCCTGCAGGCTATTAGATGTGCTAAGCACTGTGCCTCTAAAGTCAGCACTTCTTGTGGTAAGAACAATCTGGGGGTGCCAACCGCATGCGGGATAAGCCCACATGTATAACATTATTCATGTACTTGTGCTCTACTAATAGCATTCCTGAGGTCATACCACACATTTGTACACTCTGAATGATGCTCATCAAATATATTGTTTATTTCTTCACTCAACTGTCGTTTATGTCTGGTCATGAGGTTAGTGCTACAAATAGGTACAGTCTCTATGTTTGTGCTATTATTCTTGGTGCCTCTAGATTTTAACCTTAATAGCTCCTTTAAAGAAAAGGAAAGAAGCAGGGAGAAAAATAGATCACATATCCCTAAAAACAAATTTTGAACATTTCTACTATGGTTTTCTTTATCCTTTTTCATATTGCTTACAGAACTTGCTCTGCTGTGCCCGAAAGGCTTCATTCTTGTCTCGTAATTGTTCTACAGTTCAATAATAGTACTCAACTTTTGCTGTTGCTCTCTGGTTGAAGTTCCAATGTCTGCTGATCTTCACTGTTGCAGTGCTGTACTTGCGTCTTTGTGTAGATCGGAGAGATGCATCCAAGCATAGCGATTTTTCAATTTGGTTGCAGTCGCTGTTACTTTCTCCACTTCATAAGGACCAGTGAAATTCGGGTCGCTCCATTTCCTTATATGTTGCCTGGCGTACACATAGTCTCCTGCTTGTAGTTGAACAGTTTCTTCTGTTGTTGTGCTGTGCTGTTTGATCGATTTTGATATCTTTGGGTTTGTGCATCATTTTCAGCTCGGGGAAGGGCACCCCTGAGCTCCTTTGGGAACATTGGCGTATGCAACAGTTTTTGACGATTGGGGACTGGAAACCCTGAGCTTCTTTGGAACTTCCCCACATGGATAAAAGTTACAGCACGAAGGCACACTCTGAGCGAGGCAAAGCACACAAAGGTACAGCAGTTTCGAGGTGGCTGCTGAATGAGGGGAGAAAGACAGCAAACCAAGAAGGGTTCGTAAGAAAGGAATTACCCTTGACCTTTTTCGGCAAGACGCTGTTATCTTCAAGAAACCTTTGACACAAAAAGCGTAAGGCCAGGAAAGCAGACTGGCGAATCCTACATTGTGTGTCGGAGATAGCGAAGGCCCTCCCACGTAACTGACTGAGGCGGGGAGGAGCAGCAGCAGCCGCCGTTGTATCGTCCTTTGCTCCAAGAACAAAGAAGCACCAGAAAGATCAACACAGCCAGTAAGTTGGGGGGATTGATGGAAGACTGGTCTGTGTTGAAGTCAAGGTGGCAAGCGGCAACATTGTATAACGAGTGCTGGAACGGACATGGTTAAACGTGTGGGATGAAAGAAGCGAGGAAAGCTAAACTGATGATGAATGTTTGAACTTGAGAAGGAACAATACAATACCGTTGACAGAGTACTCCGGCACCGTGAATGTGCTCAATCGAAGGTCTCTGTGAGGTATCCCGCCAAGAGAAACGAAAGTAGAAGATTGATGAGAACAGTTGTGTGAAGTGAATCGAGAGGTCCTGCAACGGTTTAATCAAAACCCATTGCACATTCGAAAGTCTTTGAATTACATATCAAGATGATCAGAGCTCGAACGAGGGGGCTCCATATCAAGGGGATCGGAGCCCAAACGAGGGAGATCCATATCAGGGGGATATGTGCCTGAACAAGGTTGATTCATATCAAGATAATCGGAGCCAGAACGAGGGAGGTCCATATATCAGAGCCCGAATGAGGGAGGTCCATGGTCCGAGCCCGAACGAAGGAGACCAATTATGAACATTGTGATAAAAAGGGGCCTGAAGAGGGAGACCCATGATGAACATTGAAAAGCGAGAATGTGTGCATGTGAAAATCCTGATTGGAATGGAACTTTGAGACTTTGGTTGTTACGACAGACCCTCTGCAGTAAGAGACTGTGGAAAAGAGGCTTTGGCAGAAGGACATGATATCTGTGCTTTGAACTGTATCCTCGAGGCCGAGAAGCCAGAGTGTGTGCAAGCTCGAACGTGCCGCCTTGCCCCATGCTGAAAACGTGGGGAAGGGGCGCCAACTGCTTAACCGTCCCGACATATTATTTCTTGAACACTTTTCTTTTTGCATACACCATTGTCCTACAACCTTTTGTATTTAGAAGTAAGGATTTCCAATAGGTCTATTAGTGTAGGCCTTTTTATTTGACACTGACTTGACTAGGACTGTGTTATTATCTGATGGTTGTAGCTTCCTCCCATCCTTAGCTTTAGGTTTAGATAGGCATTCAACCAACCCATTTGAAGTTCAATAAAAACCCTTGAACTATGATCACTTGTGTCTGTTTTCACTGTTTGATACCATGCCTTCCTTAAACCACTCACTATGTATGTTGAACATGCAGTGTTATCCATTTCAGAGAGAAACAAATCGACGCTCACCAGATAATGAGCAAGTCGGCATGAGGTGATTTTGACAGATCCAGCTATTACCATAGTGAAGTGCCACACATTCAACCCAGCTTCATACATCGCCAAACCAGTTGACCCTCAAGACAAAGTCCATGACTGTACAGGATATGAGTGAGAGCCAGACAAATAAAACAGAGTAAGAGAAGACCCTTTGGACATAGGAGAAGTGTACTATGTAGATGGGTTGTCAAGCATAGACCAGGAGAGTGGTCAGAGAGACATACAGAAGCACCACTAGTAGAATATGTAAAAAAAATAGAGAGGAAGAGTTCCAAGAAGTAATGAAGTAAAGACTTCCCTCACATTATTCAACACAGGCAGCAGAACTCGTAGAAGCCTTAGAGATATCAGCCTATGAAGATGTCACCATACAAACTGACTCTATCTACATAACATCTACAGTACACTCATCAAGATGGAAGAGAAGAGGCTACGGGTGTGCAGGTAATCAGTTTGGCATGCAGCCTTGTTAGCTCGTCTAATTGAAGCATTGAAAGGCCCTTTGCACATAGTGAAGTGCGCAGTGCACTCCAAAGGAACAGACTTAGTTTTGCATGGAAATGCAGCTATGGATGCAGCTGCAAACAGGCAACTTGTATGCCCTTTCACGAAGAAAGCAAGATTCCTGTTACCACAGTAGAGCAAGGAAGATTACCAGAAGCTTCCAATGCCCTATCAAAAGAACACATAGGTGTGAGTGATTGTCAGTAATTGGCTGACCTCGCCTGACCACAGTATAGGGACAAGTCAGATACACTGCTCGGGTGTGAGTCTGTTTTCTCACAGAGCAGGCTGTCTGTGTGAAAGTGCTGGAAGAGGGAAAGGGGGGGATAAGGTGCTCACATATCCTACCGGGTAGAATGGGGAAAAGGTGTTGCAGGGGGAGGGATACCACATCTCGCCATCCGGTGTCCCACTCCCACTCCCCGAAGACCTCTCACCCAGGTGATCCTCCCGTACTGGTCCACCCCCAGGAACTGGATCCAAAAGCAATGGCTGTGTCCTGCCCACCTGGGTGACAGATCCCCGGGGACTAGTGGGTGAGACACTTTCTGGTTTCTCACAGTAGATAACCCATAACTATTGTAGCGGATATCTGTACAGCAAATGCTGCAGCTTCTAATGCTTGCACACATGGGAAATGGCCTTGTATTACTGGATCCAGACCACTATAGAATGCTAATGGCTTGTGTTTCTGTGAGGGTTCTTGTGCAAGTAGTGGTATCATGACCTGTCCATTTGAATGTGGAAATTGGAGGAATGGCTTATTATAAGATGGTGTTGCCAACACTGGTGCACTGCTGATTGCTATTTTTAAGCCCTCAGAGCAGTCTGTCATTTCCTCTGTCCATACAATTGTTCCTTTGATCTTGTGTGCTTCCTTGGGTGCCTACAATAGAGATCTGACATATGTTGAATGATGAAGCACCCATGTTTGGCAATAATTGCATAGGCCTAGAAATTGCTGCATTTATCTGATTGTGTTAAGCTGTGGTGTGTTCCTCACTGCTGTGGCTCTGCCTGGGCTTATCTTTCTTCCTGCTGATGGTATGATGGTATGATCTGTCCCAAATACACCACTCCTTTTTGGCAGTATTGGCGTTTGTCTTTGTCCACCTTATATCATTTTTCTGCAAGTATTGTCAGGAGTTGTACTGTGTTCTTTCTACATTGTTCCTCTGCCATGTTCCACACTAGCAAGTCATTTACATATTGTAGAACTGTACTGGCCATGTTGATGTTTCCTAAGTCCATCTGTAGATCCCTGTTAATGACACTGGGGGATTCGCAGTACCCTTAGGGCAACCTAGTGTGCTGGAATCTCTTTCCGCGATATTAAAATGCTGTCTAATATTGGGAGTCTGGATGCTGTGGTATTGTGAAGAAGTGCAGTCTACCACTGAGACGTAGACTGCATCTGCAGGTATGTTGAACAATATTGATGGAGGGTTTGCCACTAGTGGATATTCTGCCTCCACTATATTATTTAGAAGGCTGGGATCCTGTATGAATATCCATGATGATCCCATTGCTTTCTTCAGTAGGTATTTAGCTGTGTTGCATGGTAAATCTGAAGGCACTATGATGCCTTGGTCAAGCAGTGCTTTGCGTCATATATTCCCCCTCATCTGCTTCTTTGGACAATGGGTATTGTTTCACTCAAAGGAGTATGGCACCTGTTTGAGTTTGATTTGAACTGCCCCTTTGCTGGTTAGTTACCCTACGTCATGTGGGTCATTGGTCCATAGTCGACTAGGAACTTGAGCTAGGTCCTCATGTGTCTGCGATGGTGCTGTAGCAGCTGTCATCATTGTCTGTGGTACTTCCCTATGCTGTATTACCCTGTGACAGGGTATGCTAATTTTAAAAACTACTTCTCCACCTGTGTCCATGTTCCCAAAAGTTGTTTGTCAGTTACTTCTCTCAGTGGCAGTATGGGGTCTATACATAGTACTGTTCTCCACTCCATCCCTTCCTCATCCATGCCTGATATGATGACTGTGTCTTTCCTCATGATCACTGCCTCAATGTGTAGTGTAAAAACTGTTCCTGGAGCTTCTTCGCGTGATACTGCTGGTCTGAATAAATATTCTGTTGGCAAGTGAAATATCATGTTTTGTACACCTGGTAGCCAACCAAAGGAACCCTTACAATTGCCCCAGAGAGACCTTGAGTGTCCATGCTGTTGCTGGTCAGAGGAAAACGTCCTTCGCTTATACAAGATCGGGTGTCTCCAGCATCTTCCATAAAGGTGAACATCTTGTTCCCTATCTTCACCCCCACTTTGTGCTCCTTGTCTGTATCTGGAGTGATCAAGAGAGCTGGGCATTTCAGGGCTTGCTGTCGGCTGTCCTATTGTGTGTAGGTGTTAGATCCTGGAAGTGGGAAAGCATTGCTCTCTAAAACACTAGCTCCAGTGTATTGTGTCACTGTCCCTCGTGGGAGGGCACTCTGTATACTGTAGTGGGCTGTGCTGGAATCTGTTGGGTAACATTCTGCCTTACATATGGGATTGGCTATTGTAAGGGCTGTCCTTGTGTAGGTGTGATCCTCTGTATTTGGCCTGTGTACTGGGGTTGTGCAGATACTGGGCCATACATTGGTACTGGGGCTGTAGCTTGTTGTGGGGCATAGAATCCCTGTGTTGGCCCTTATGCATAATATGGAGCTGGGGGTGCTGTGAGACAGGCATGGTATCAAGAGATGCCACAGACAACAGAGTACAAGTTTAGAAAACCTTTATTAAGATTGTCAGGATGGGTGTAACACCTAATGTGCCCTATAGTTATGTTGGGGATTGCCCTACTGAAAGAAACTAAGGAATGTCTGTCTAAAAGTCCAAATCAAGAGTTTGTCTGTGTCAAAACATATCCTTGCTCTCATGTCTTATATAAAAGGATAGTGCAGGGATTTTGAACTCAAATAGTGTTTAACACAAAATCTGGTTAGAACAAGGGGGCGTCCTGCCACATATTTTTCAATATTCACATTCATTCATGTAAATGTGTAAATGTCTATTGTAAACATCTTGCCGTTGGAAGAAATACTGTACTTGGTTAGGTTCACATAGCTTTTTATTTGGCAAGTGAATCTATCATTATTTTTTTCAAGTCTTATTTATATGAAAATAGAGCAGTAGACTGCTTCCCCGAGCTGTGTAATAAATTGAAGAGCGCATGTGCTGGGGACTAGTGTCTCTACTATATGCGAGCGCAGTGTTGTTGGTGTGTCCTGTTGCCCATGACAACCCGTGCGTAGTAGATCGGGCAGAAAAAATTGTGAAATGGGCGGCAGCACTCGTGGATGTAAATAGGTGCCATAAGCAAAAGCAAGTGTCATGGGGAGTAAAGCATATTAAGCTGTGAAATGGTGCTGCTTCTACTGGAAAGATAGTAATTACGTGCAGCCGTGGACCCAGCCTTGGTGATGACTATAGGACATGGGGGTTTATAGCACCCTGATATAGTCAAGGGTGGATTTGCAAGGTAATCTGACATATGCCAATATAACCTTTGTTTTTTAATAAAAGGGTGTGTTACGGAAGGCCGTGTGGCAACAATTGTGGACCTGATAGATGGTGCGGACCCTCTCAATGTCTGCTATTGATTCGATTTGATTGCAGGGCTTGACAGAAAGGCAGGGAGTTAGGGGGGCGTGCACTGGCATGTTGAAAATGTGGCCCCTTGGGTGGTGTCAGCGTTCCAGTGCTAGGAGATAGTAAGGCACAAAAGGTGGTGAGTTCTTAATCTTAGTCCTCAGTTGTACAGGCCTGAGGGCACTGCCTAATTTAGTCCCCTGGTGGTTGCTTTGAGTTTGAAAATCCACCATGATTCTTTATGGTTAAGGGCACTGGTAGCATTAGTGGTATTGAGAACTTTATCTATTACCCACCACACCATGTCATCAGGGCCATGTGAAACTCTAGAAAATTATAGATTAGTGGAGCAGTGTGCATTCTGCAGTGGATGCGGGATCTGTGCTCCCTATTCTTTTATTTATTTGTCTTGTGGATTGCCCTACATAGCGTAATCCACACAGGCATTCGATTGCGTAGACCACATTAGATGACTTGCGGATTAGAAAAGTGTTTAAAGTGCCATTCCTTGTTGTCCACCATGAAGGATGTCATCTTCTTTGTAAATCGCATGACAGTGCAGGTTCCATAGGGATGATGTCCTTTAATTTCCCTCATATTCCACAGTTCGGACCTTGTGCTTCTTTTATTGAGCCTGGCATGAGTAACAACTTCCTTTAAATTCTTTCCACTCTTGAGTGCCATCCTAGGAAGTGGCTCTTCCGGTAGGCTGAGTTGTATTAGTGCATCACAGCGGATGGGTAACCCCTAAACCATGGAACTGGGGAACAACAATATATCACAAGAAAATCCCAAAGGGGAAAAAAGGAGTTCACATGGAAGAGTACTATATTAATTTGAGTACTCAATTGTGGAGACTAGAGGCGAAAAAGAGAAGGAAGCCCAGTCATACATATTCACGTTTTCATTTTTAATTTATTACCATTATAAAATAGCATAATATGCAAACATCACAACAAAAAATAAAATAGATGAATTAATTTGTAGTATAAAGTACTTATCAAATCTAATGCTTTACACCATTCAATCGCAATTTGATTGCCACAGTTCATAACCTCGTATTACTCAAGGTAAAATACCACTGTCTCATTTTTAAATTTCATTCAAATAGTGGAAATGCTGTGGAAAAAGCGAATAGTTAACAGTTGGATAAAGTGCTGAATGTAACCAAGTGCTAAGTACCAAATTGTTAATAAGGAATAAAGTACTGAATGCAAAAAAGTGCAAGGTGCCGAATGCAAAAAAGTGCTGGGTGCCTACTGTGCATACATGATCTTCAAATATCATAACAGTTTCGGCGAAATCAACCTATCTGGCTCAATAAAACGAGCCAGTAGTCGCCTTCTTCAGGGCGCACTGAATATTGCAAATGTGAACCTGGAACATACTAATGCTTGAATTTTTGTCTATCATTCAGTAGTTCTCACAGGTAAAACTTTGTACAATTCATGAGGGCTTGATTGTAGATCTGGAAGTCTGTTTAGAGACGTTAATCCTTAAAAAACACATAAAACAAACAAAATAGAAAAAACATAGAAACTTTATGTTAAAATACAGAATATAATAAATGAGCCTCCTAATATTCGATGCCTCTAGCCATACAAATGAAACCTGGGGATATATATATATATTCACCTAAGTTGGTCCAAAAGTGGTGCCGAAAAATGTGTTAGTTTCGATCCGCCACTCAAACAGGACTGATGATGCAAGTAAATTTACATCTAAAAAGACAAAAATAAGAAGCTAAAAGAGATGTCACAAGATTATCTCAAACTTCAATTGCTAAAACACAGTGTCCCCCATCTCCACAGGGAGCAGATCAGTATGTTGTCCCCTCTGTTACCAACCTTAAAATGTTGAATATTTCCAACACTGATCATAACCGCAATGGACTCAATTATGGATACGGATAAAGAATAATCAAAATCCATGAATCTTGGACGATGTGGGGTCCAGTCGGAAGAAGCCAACAACTACAGGGCCATAGATCCCTAAGTGAAAGATATAGAACAAGTTTGCATTTTAATATTTGCAAATCATTGAGTGCAGCGAATACAAAAGCATTTTAAGATGGAAAACAAGCTGCATCAAAATTAGATAGATTCAGACAGACAGGTGGCCTCCGGGCCTTTAAAAAAACTAAAATAAGTGGAATTGAAATATTGAAATAAATTGCAATTTCATCGGACGCAATTGACAGATGCTTGAGTCAGGTAAATACCACCTACACAAGCCTGTCCTTATTTGTCATGCTACAACCGACAATTCTTGACCTCTTCGTGAGCCCATTTTCAACCAATATAGTGATATCACAATTCTAATCTAGAAAAATCTTCTCTCTGGGTTTCTAAACGGCCGGCGTGGATTCGCGCCGGCCGATATGCTCTCATCGACTGAATATATAAATACGCGGGACTCGAGACATAAATATAGCCCCATGTGTGCCCCGTGTCCCGTTGATACTGTAAGAGAGACTACGTTCGCCTCGCGAAGGGGAGAACCTATAAGTGTATATAAAAAAAGGATTTTACCAAAGTTCTCACCCAGAACGAGCCTTCTCTCTCGTCTATAAAAGCAACCGCCTGAGATGTACGCCGTCCGATGTTACGTCCGCGGCTGTGTGTTGTATAAACACTCGCGGTGCTAGAAACGGAAATAGGACTGCATGTATGCCCTTGGTCCCATGGAAACTAAAAAAGGACTAGGTGCGGCCTCGCAGCGAAAAGAAAGGAGACAACAAGTGTATGCTAACAATAGTAGCATACTAGGAATAAGCCAGCTATATTTAAAAGACTGGCGTAAAAAGACGCCATAGAGTGTTATAACCGCGGCTATATTCATCAATACACGCGAAATATCCCCTAATCAAAGTAAGGATACCTGCATCAGATTTAAGTTATTTTAATACTCGAAAGGGACTTAATCTCTAGAATGCTTGGGCAAAGGCAAGATTTGCTGGTGTAGATATATTGAATCATCATAAGCAAAACCGAGGAAGAAGACACCTGCAGGGTTCTAATAAAGAGATATTTATTTATGTTACATGTTAAGGTATACAATGGAGCCATTCTTCTTGGCGATTTAATCCTATCGCGTAGCTATTGGTGTTGTACATCCACCATTGTTCCCTTTGCGCCAAACGGGCTGCTGTATTGTAAACATCAGTGCCATAAACTTTTTCCAAAACACACCATTTCAAGCTGTTCAGATCATGATTATTTTCAACAAAATGAGACACTAAAGGGGCAGACACAATTTTGTTTCGAATTTTGGATTTATGTTCACCAATTCTAGTTTTAATAGGCCTAGATGTTTTGCCAATGTACGTTAGGGCGCAGGGACAGATAATTACATAAATCACATTTTTAGTGTTACACGTGGTATGATGCTTAAGGTTCCAATTTTTACCATTAATCGCTACAAAGGTTCCAGTGATTGTGGAAGCACATTGATTGCAAAAACCGCATGAAAAATGACCTTGGATGGGTTTACCACCCCACAGTCCTGTCACCGTATTCGATTTAGGTCCAGTACTCGACCTGTCAGCTTTAGTGAGCCAACTTTTAAGGTTCTTGCCTTTCTTGAATGCAAAAATAGGTTTTTCAAGTCCTGGATTATTTAATTGGAGCAAATGCCAATGTTTCATAATGCTTTGTTTGATCTTGTGGTGAAAGGTGTTGAAAGTTATGGCACAAACTAACCGCTCCTTAGTAATGTCTTCCTGAGGATGTTTCTCAAGGAGGATATCTCGATGTTGAGATCTGGCTCTTTTACGAGCCTGACGAAGTAAATGTTTTGGATAGCCTCGCTGATGCAATCTATCTTCAATAATGTTCGCCTGTATCTTATAGTCTTCAACTTTGGTACAGTTTCGTCTAGCCCTAAGGAACTGACTATAAGGAATGCTCTTGCGCAATGATTCCGGATGAAAACTATCGAATCTTAAAATAGTATTCCGATCCGTTTCTTTTCGATACAAGTCAACAGTAATGTGGCCCTCAAAATTCTCAATAAGCAAGTCCAAGAATGGCAAAGAGGTGCTATTAACTGACATGGTAAATTTAAGGTTCGTATCCATCGCATTTAGCCATGGAAGGAATATAAGGTGATCTGCCTTTGTTTTGTCCCAAATTATAATTATATCGTCGATATAACGTTTATACAATTTAATGGCATCTCTGTAGGGATTAATATCTGACAGAATACACCTGTTTTCAAAATTCCACATAAAAAGTGTGGCGTAATTGGAGGCAAAAGCTGCCCCCATTGCTGTTCCTTTCACTTGTAGATAATAGGAAGATTTGAAACGGAAATAGTTGCGTGTAAGAGCTATCTCAAGTAAATCTGTTAATATTTCAGTTGGGACTACTTGAATGCCTGGCCGTGAGTCCAAAAAGTCTTTCATTACTTTTAAAGATTCCATTTGAGGTATATTAGAGTATAATGACTCCACATCTAAAGTCATAAGTATGTCGGAATCATGATTGAAAGGAAAACCCTCAAGATGTTTAATCGCATCAGTGGTGTCGGCCAGGTATGTTTCAGTAGAAGCCGCCAATGGCTTCAGAAAATAATCTAGAAATAGACCAATGGGTTCTAATATATATCCACATAATGACACAATGGGGCGTCCCGGTGGATTGAGAAGGTCCTTGTGTATTTTGGGAAGTACATAGATAAGAGGAGTCCTAGTTCCCTTAATAGTAAGGAAACGGAATTCCTTATCATTAATGGCTCCACTTTCTAGTGCTCGTTGGGCAATTGCTGCAATTTGGACTCTAATGCTCTCTGTGGGATCACTCGGAAGTTTCCTGTATATAGCTGAATTATCAAGCTGGCGCAGAATTTCATTGTCATATTGAATAGAATCCATAACAACAATTCTGCCGCCCTTATCTGCCTGCTTTATGATTATCGAGGTATCTGACTTAAGTTCTTGAAGGCTGGCGCAATCTTGTCTACCAAAGTTGAAACAAGGACCCCTGCTGTAATTATTAGGAGTACTATAGCAGGAGTTAAAGTCTTTAAGGACCGCCTTTTCAAATACCGCTGTCTCGTCAGAAACCATTTGTAAAGTCGGAGTGAAGGTCGATTTACATTTCAAAGTAGTATGGAGGCCATCGTCATCATTGTCGTGGGCCTGATTCCCAAAAAAATCACGCAATCGTATTTTACGAAATAGGCCACGTAATTCTATCTCTACCTCCATTTTGGAGGGGTTTCTCATGGGTACAAACGAGAAACCCTTCTCCAAAATTCGAGTCTCATGTTCACTAAGTTGTCTCTTAGAAATGTTATATACTGCCGATGGTAGGGCTACCTGCGGTATGCCCTTCTCCTGGTTTCGAAATAGTTTTGTAATGGGGGCACCCCTTGTACCGGGGGTGGAAAAGGGAGGTTGGATGGAGGAAAAGGAGTATGTGGGCCTTGAGGAACAGAATTAGCTGGACGAGTATGGTTTTGATAATGCCAATAAGGACGTCCTCGGCCTCGATTATAACCTCTATTCCAATTCCTACCTCCGTCCCTGTTACCTCGAGAGTTTCTAGTGGGATATGATCCACTGCCGTCGGATGATGTATCCGAAAAAGTAACTTTCTTTTGAAAAGGAATAGTGCCCTGTTGAGGGTTGTTAGGATCTCGCCAATGTCCTGGGCCCTGATAATCTGAGGACAAATAAGGATAGGCCGCCTCTTTAGAAAAGGCTAGAATATCCTTTTTTAGTTTGTCCATCTTTTTGTTAGTAGTGATTTTGACAAAATCTTTAGTATGTTTTTCTATAAGCTCTAATTTCTCCTTTATGTTAATGATGGTGGTATCCAGGGCAAATAATGTCTCTGCCTTGTCTATTTCATCCCCAATGATGGAACTTTTCTTAAGGGCAGTATTGATTGTCAGCAACATCCAATCCCGACTGCATTTAGTTGCGACTCCTGAGAATAGTGTTTTGTATTCTTCATCATCTATAAATAAACAAGGCTCATTTCTAACCAAAAGGCCCTGAGGGATGATATTCTTTTTTAAATATTCTGTCAACAAGTGACTGTGCATTTCTGTTCGAAATTTTTTCTTTTTCAATTTAATAATGCTGTCACTAGTAATCGAAGAACCGTCGTTAGGGCCCATAGTCCCCTCAATGTTGTCAAAAAATGATGGGACATTAATGGCATCTGCCAACTGTTCTTCACTAAACGAGACCACATCGATAGCTGCCAAGGTCAAAGAAAAGTGCAGAGTGGATTTGTGTGTACACCGCACTATAGATTGCGGAACAAAGAGATCTACAATGCAGAGAAAGGAACACTGTGTAAAGCAATACGGGAAAAATTACCCAAAATTTTGTCTCAAATTTCAAATTAACCTTTCGATCAACCCATGCAACACGAAGTTGCACCAATAATACATCACAGCGGATGGGTAACCCCTAAACCATGGAACTGGGGAACAACAATATATCACAAGAAAATCCCAAAGGGGAAAAAAGGAGTTCACATGGAAGAGTACTATATTAATTTGAGTACTCAATTGTGGAGACTAGAGGCGAAAAAGAGAAGGAAGCCCAGTCATACATATTCACGTTTTCATTTTTAATTTATTACCATTATAAAATAGCATAATATGCAAACATCACGACAAAAAATAAAAAAGATGAATTAATTTGTAGTATAAAGTACTTATCAAATCTAATGCTTTACACCATTCAATCGCAATTTGATTGCCACAGTTCATAACCTCGTATTACTCAAGGTAAAATACCACTGTCTCATTTTTAAATTTCATTCAAATAGTGGAAATGCTGTGGAAAAAGCGAATAGTTAACAGTTGGATAAAGTGCTGAATGTAACCAAGTGCTAAGTACCAAATTGTTAATAAGGAATAAAGTACTGAATGCAAAAAAGTGCAAGGTGCCGAATGCAAAAAAGTGCTGGGTGCCTACTGTGCATACATGATCTTCAAATATCATAACAGTTTCGGCGAAATCAACCTATCTGGCTCAATAAAACGAGCCAATATTCAGTCGATGAGAGCATATCGGCCGGCGCAAATCCACGCCGGCCGTTTAGAAACCCAGAGAGAAGATTTTTCTAGATTAGAATTGTGATATCACTATATTGGTTGAAAATGGGCTCACGAAGAGGTCAAGAATTGTCGGTTGTAGCATGACAAATAAGGACAGGTTTGTGTAGGTGGTATTTACCTGACTCAAGCATCTGTCCATTGCGTCCGATGAAATTGCAATTTATTTCAATATTTCAATTCCACTTATTTTAGTTTTTTTAAAGGCCCGGAGGCCACCTGTCTGTCTGAATCTATCTAATTTTGATGCAGCTTGTTTTCCATCTTAAAATGCTTTTGTATTCGCTGCACTCAATGATTTGCAAATATTAAAATGCAAACTTGTTCTATATCTTTCACTTAGGGATCTATGGCCCTGTAGTTGTTGGCTTCTTCTGACTGGACCCCACATCGTCCAAGATTCATGGATTTTGATTATTCTTTATCCGTATCCATAATTGAGTCCATTGCGGTTATGATCAGTGTTGGAAATATTCAACATTTTAAGGTTGGTAACAGAGGGGACAACATACTGATCTGCTCCCTGTGGAGATGGGGGACACTGTGTTTTAGCAATTGAAGTTTGAGATAATCTTGTGACATCTCTTTTAGCTTCTTATTTTTGTCTTTTTAGATGTAAATTTACTTGCATAATCAGTCCTGTTTGAGTGGCGGATCGAAACTAACACATTTTTCGGCACCACTTTTGGACCAACTTAGGTGAATATATATATATATATCCCCAGGTTTCATTTGTATGGCTAGAGGCATCGAATATTAGGAGGCTCATTTATTATATTCTGTATTTTAACATAAAGTTTCTATGTTTTTTCTATTTTGTTTGTTTTATGTGTTTTTTAAGGGTTAACGTCTCTAAACAGACTTCCAGATCTACAATCAAGCCCTCATGAATTGTACAAAGTTTTACCTGTGAGAACTACTGAATGATAGACAAAAATTCAAGCATTAGTATGTTCCAGGTTCACATTTGCAATATTCAGTGCGCCCTGAAGAAGGCGACTACTGGCTCGTTTTATTGAGCCAGATAGGTTGATTTCGCCGAAACTGTTATGATATTTGAAGATCATGTATGCACAGTAGGCACCCAGCACTTTTTTGCATTCGGCACCTTGCACTTTTTTGCATTCAGTACTTTATTCCTTATTAACAATTTGGTACTTAGCACTTGGTTACATTCAGCACTTTATCCAACTGTTAACTATTCGCTTTTTCCACAGCATTTCCACTATTTGAATGAAATTTAAAAATGAGACAGTGGTATTTTACCTTGAGTAATACGAGGTTATGAACTGTGGCAATCAAATTGCGATTGAATGGTGTAAAGCATTAGATTTGATAAGTACTTTATACTACAAATTAATTCATCTATTTTATTTTTTGTCGTGATGTTTGCATATTATGCTATTTTATAATGGTAATAAATTAAAAATGAAAACGTGAATATGTAGGACTGGGCTTCCTTCTCTTTTTCGCCTCTAGTCTCCACAATTGAGTACTCAAATTAATATAGTACTCTTCCATGTGAACTCCTTTTTTCCCCTTTGGGATTTTCTTGTGATAATGAGTTGTATTAGTGGCCAAACCTTTTTGATAGGGCTTTTCAGTTTGGTAGTGGTCGGGCCTAAAGTAGTGACACATGTCATTAGCTTTTCTTATTCAGTATTATGCACTTTGGGTGTAAGTAAGGACAAAATCTGGAGCAATCTCTAGCCCCCTTTACAAGTTCGGGATACAGTTCTACCATCTAAAGGTTCCAAATGTTCCAAAGAAGCTCAGGGATTTCCGTCCCCAAGCGTCAAACACTGCATACGCCAATGTTCACAACAGAGCTCAGGGGTTCCCTTCCCCGAGCTGAAAATGATGCACAAACCAAAAGAAATATCTTATAGTTTTGTCTTTCAACTGGATTTTCGTAATTCTTTATAACTCAGGGTTCCCTTCGTAAAGTCTGATGTTCATCATTATTGTTTTCTTGCTTCTATCAAAGTAAACTTCCTTGTTCGCATTGAGATGTTCCCTGGTCTAGTTTTAGACCACACGGCCCACCCACTACAGGTCACGCAACTAGGAACTTAGCATTTACTTTTCCATCATCCTTTGTTTCACAAAAAGTACTGCTCTGTCCTTGCCTTAGTTTTTGACCACATGGTCCACAGGTCACACAATCATGAACTCGCACGTTTTTTTTCAGAGTTCAATATGTCGCCCAACAGGCATTTTCTTAAAGTGCTACTTCACAGCATTATCACATATGTTGTTTCTTGACATTGATTCTGCTTTGTTCAAAGCCTTTCATGCTGTATTCAAATGAATGTCACCTTCTTTATTTAATTCAATGCAGTATTGAATAAGTGTTGCTTTTACTTATTTCATTTAGTTGAGTAGTCAATTAAAGTAACTTGGTTCATTTCATTCAGTTCAATAAGTTACATTCACTGGTTTCATTCACTTCGGTATTCAATAGACATATCTTACTTTGTTTCATTGCATTCAGCGTTTAAAGTTGCTTACTTCGCTTTATGAAAATACGTGATAATGATTTTCCTTGCTGTAGCAAAAAAATGTATCCTTCAACAATTGAAGTCCTCTGGTAGCGTTCCTTTCATCTATCAAGGTACGCAACCACTTCAGCCTGCGTTTATTAGTTCACAAAAGGGAATGTTTCTGATACACAGAGCGTTTGGACCGCATTCTTTGGTCTATTAATAGAGACGCAACCACCCTGTTACAATGTATACATGCTATAACACTTTAACAATGGAAGTTCTTTCTTTGGGCTTGCAGTTGAAATAAAATGGATTTTCTCAGCCTTTTACGCTCACCGGCTACCCTTTAAAGCTTTCTACATGCCGCGCTTGCACCGAGATTCATTGAATGTCTCCAGGGGTCCTTCTTCTATCCCTCAGAAACTCTGCCACCAAGGGAGAACGAGCACTTCTCGGCTCTGGGTGTAAGGATGGCCCTCCAACTCGCCTCCTTCCATCTGCTTTATCTTGGTTCCAAGAGCTCCTGCTCCCATGATACACTAACAAGGACCACCTGCCTCTGCTGTCTCCTAGTGTTGCGGCGCTTAACAACTTGTAGACCGGCTCGCAGCAGCACCCCTCTTAGTCTGGTTTCCTCTCTTACAGCTTTCTTCCTTTATACACCTAGGCCATGTTAAAGGGTTTCAAGTGTGAGTCCTTGGCCTGGCCTGACTGACCATAATTAATACAATTAGCAGGACATGCCTGACCTTAAGTCCTGTATTTCTCCCAGTCCTTCTTCTTCGTCCCAGTTCTATGGTGGTGTTTCCTATGGGAAGTGTGGCTTACTCTTTGCGTCTTCTTCCTCTTCACAGTACTTTGGGGAATTTCAGTGGAAAAGGCATGGCATAATTGGAAATACCCCCTAAAGGTTGCAGGAAGGGAGGGTAGGTCAGTTTCATGAAAGGGGGATACCACGTCTCACCCTTAGGGACCTCACTCCTGCTGTTTAAGGGCTTTCTACCAAAATGACCCTCCGTCCTAGATTTCACCTTGAGGTCGGGTTTTGACGGTCTCGCCTTTCTCTTGGGTATCTGAGGGGGGGGTCCTAAGAGGGCTAAATGTGTGAATGCATGAATGTGTCTCACAGTGCTCCTAGATGGTATTGCATGGGGGGGTCTACTTCAACAATCCTTAGATATGTGTCCCATCTTCCCGCATGTCCAACATGCTACCGCAAATTGAGATCACACTACACCGACTCCTCCCCCTCGTCCCCTTTGTGAATTACTCTGTGCTCCTTGTACCCCCCATATCTCGTCGATCATTGTCTGATGTATTTACCCTATCTTGGGATGGACCTGATTATTGTTGTTGGGTGTCTGTGGGGTTAGTTACTACTGCTCTCTCCATACTGACTTTCCCAAGCATATTTTCCACTAGTTTAGCTTCAGCGCGCTGCGCCTTTTCTACCGCTGCCTTCTCACTCTTGCGCTTCTAAAAAAGACTGTATCTCACCCCACCCTTTCGCTTCCATTATGAAAATTCTGTCTACTTCCACTTGTCCTTTAGTAGGAAGACCTATTCGAAGCACATGGAAGAAAATTGGATATTCTTTTCCCACGTTTCTCTTGTCTCCTCTTACCACATCTCCTGATGGGATTGGATATACAGTGCAGGATCTTCGTCATGCTTCACTGTTCGTGCCATTATCGCAGCTACAGCAGGTCTATCAGGGTATGCCATTCTCAATGCATACAATACACAGGATCGGTAATTGTTAAATGGAGAACTGTCATGCACATCACTTTCCAATAGCACTCCCTGGTACCCTGCTCGTTCACAAATTGTATTTGTCTGCTCTCCAATTATGCTAGCTAGTAGGCTTTTCATATACCCAATTTCTAAGGTAGCCCCTCTTGTATGTTTTTCTACTGCACTGATCCATTTACCCGCTCCCCCTGTGAGAGATGGCATCATTTTCATTACATTATTCTTGTCCATATGTGACCATGGTATGTATTGTGATCTTCCCACTCCCTTCTGTATCAAAGGAAACTGTCTTCCTTGTTTTGGGGTATGCTGTTTTCTAGCCTTTTTCCTCCCTCTAGCCACTGCCATGGTTATAGGATGAGGCCTTAATCACTGTTCCCACGGAGGCCTCACTCCCTGGTCATCTTCCGTTTCCTAATTCTCCTCACTCTCTTCCTGCTCATCTTCACTTTCAATTACCTCCGATTCATAATCTACATCCTGCGTTTCTGGCTCTTTGGTTTCTACTTTTACGCCTTTTATTACTGTGTTGTGCAATTTCAATAATATTTCTCCTGCTGCCCATGTTTTTGCATCTACCATAGATCAGGGCCCTTCCCTTTTCCTTGTCGCCCTTCGCAAATCTTTCCACGCTTTATTTTCTAGTTTCACTATTGCTGGGTCTCATCTGCTGCTTGGTGCGCTTGCCCCCCTTAGTGGGTTCGTTTCGGAATACGCTGTGGGTTTAAATCGTGGTTTGTATATGCTGCAGCTGGTTTTAAGGGATAGTGGCCCATTGCAGGCAGAGCTGTCGGCTGCGCACGTGCTGGAGCCAGTGTCGACTGGGTGCCTTTCCCTGCACTTGTCTGGGGTAACAACAGTGCAGGCGTTGAAGCCGTGTCATATTCGTGCTACCTGACAGGGGAGGAGTGGATATACCCTTGGCATTCCTCTTTCGTTTTGTATTTCTCTCATCTTCCTCATAGAGCTTCCAGAGCTCTAATATACTTTGCCTCTTTTTTAGCTTTTTATCTTTATAGGTAGACAATGAATAGATATACGATTGTTCTATGATACTCTTGTCATGCACGCCCTCAGCTGGCCAAGCTGTACACATGTTTCCTTCTGTTCCTACTGCCCACTCATGGTTATATTTCATGATCATCTCCCTATAGGTTGGTAACTCCCAGCACATGTGCTATAAGGGCGCACTCATTTTTCTTCTATTCAGTAAAACGGAAGCACAATTCAATTTATGTAGCTTTTTTCACAAAAATGAAATAAAAAGGAACAATGCCTTCAACAATATCTTATATGGCTGCCGCTCTACGGTGACCCCCTAACTTGCTTCAAAAGCCACAAAGCGTCAATGTCAATACCAAATCCAACACTTCAGCACAGAACCACTGCTCCCTCATGCGCTTAAACAAAAATGTCCAAAAGCCACACCCCCTCCAAAACTCAATCTCCACCCAATCTTTTTCCCACTTCAAAAATGTGTCAACATTTACCTCTGATCATTCACTGCTAAGAATATGCAATTCAGGAAAATATCACAGTTCTACAATTTAAACTAATATCTGCCTCTCACCCCTTACAGTGGGCGGAGGGTACAATCCTCACTAGTGCAGGACCTCCTACTATTATTTCTAAAGCAGCGCTGCCCCTCTCTCCTTTACTGAGGGATGTATACACTTCACTTACCAGGCTTTGGTTTTAAGTGACGTCACCGCTCCTCGCTACAGATTTCTACTATGAAAAGAGAAAACAAAACAGAGCAAAACACTCCATGTTATTCACACCGTCATTCACTCAACTTCTGCATTTATACTCGCTTTCCTGCTGTACTTCTCAGATCAGGTAGATTGGCTCGCTATAGTCATCCGAAGTCTTCCAGGGCCACCGCTCCCCACAATGGCCTGCACTCGAGGCGGTGGGCCAGGGGAGCCTGAAGGGAGATTTCTGTGTAATCCGGGCACCTGCTACATCTTTGTGGTTTTGCGCAACCTTCTGCTAAGTCCCAATCTACATACACAAATAAATCCACGGAAAAATGAATTCACGCGATATGAGAAGAATAAAAATGTATTAAACTGCTTAGGCAGGGAAGCATCTACAAAGACATTCAATCACATTCTAAAAGATAGCCGGGTTTATACTGTTTTACAGAAAGAAAAAAGATAATAAATGGTACAAGTCACTTGCATTTTCCAGGCTTCTGATTTGCTTGCATCATTTTCACAATAAGCATTTCCATACATTTCCTAATTCTGTTGGACTAATCTAACCACATGACTAACTTTGACTATTTAAAAAGTTCACTCATTAGCATTGAGTGTACCTCTTCCTCAGGCGCTCTGAATGACTAGGCCATTTTGAAACATATATCAGCTACATACAGCTTGCAATAGGTTGCTCCACAAAAGTATGAGTGGAGTGAATGATTGCGTATATTTACACCAATCACTTATTTGAGATGTGACAGTGTGACCTTACAATTTTAACTTGACATCCCTTTCCTATTGACCTAAGCGGTTTGGCTCCATTTTACCATTCTCATCATATATGAGCCATTTGCTCTTGTACATTTTGCAACTCGTCGTTAGAAACAGTGCTGGCCAAACATCCTTTTCTCATGAGTTCATCTGTCCTCTGTCTGACCTTTCACGTTGGGACTTAGCTGTTTGAGAATTTGATTCTCTTATAATGACAAGGATATGTGTGTATATTCTTATGCTTACATGTGCGTGCAATTGTACGATTTGTGATTCCATGAAAGTACCTTTATTTCCATTATTTACAAACAGTGAGCATTATGTGTGAGTTTCTAGGTGCCTAATCAAAGATTCCTCATCAATCCTACTTCACGTGTAATGGTATTCTGCATTACTTCTTCCTTACCAAATGGAACCTTAATGCTGTGCTTTATCCTACAGAGGGCAGTGTTGTGCCTTGGTCATTCTGTCTTGCCAGACCTATCTTCCACCGGTTATTGCTCTGCTCATACAGGCTTATGACCTTCATTGTAATACATTTTAACATACTGTTTAGAAACACAATTTGTTATGTCTTTCTAATCCTTTGTCTGGGAACTCAACTAGACCCATATATTTTGACCAATCAGTATGCAGTGTTCTGTTCTTCTATCACTGGGGTCTGCTATTTCTTTTGTTGCTCTTCTTATGATCTCACTCTGCATTTCAATGCTGGGAACTGCTTCACCTCCCTAGTCTTAGCCAATCACTGTGTGGCATCTTACTCGGAACTCTGGAAAGATACAGTTGGGATATGTATATGCTTCCTTGCAAAGGTTTGGTTAATGTTTTCTGCTGTGGGGGTTGAGGATTTTCATCCTTGTGAAGTGGCTAACTGGATATTGAGGCCTGCATATGCTGTGAATTCAGTTTGATTTAAGAGGCTACTGGCATTCATTATTATGGTTGCATTGTGTTATACATCCCTAATTAATGCTAAACAGCTTGCAATAGGTTTCTCCACAAAAGTATGAGTGGATTACTATGGCATGGGGCTATATTCTACTAAAAGGTGAATATGCTATGGTTCACTAAAGCATAGCTACTCCTGTTGTAGGCCTTCATAAGAGGATCTCTTTTGAGTGTATGTATACATGGCTGCTGGTGTTCATGCAGCATGCTCATGTTATGAGGACTTTCGCCGCTTGTATTTTCGTGCACGTTTAGGGCACTGGATGAATTCCCCATTGTTGTTATAATCACCCATGTTTGCGCACTTCCCAACAAGGACATTGGACCATGCATGCCGCTTTATGTCTCTGAGACTAAAATCTAAAGCATTCAGGAATCTATCAAAGACTAGTGATATATTATTGCACAGCTTTCGTAATGATGTATGTTTGTACTTCAGGCCAGCAGTGAGTGAAGAAAATTGACCAGTTTAGGAAGTGCTTTCTGAGGGCTCAGGGATTCCACGTTTGTTTTATATAATGCTCCTGTTTTGGTTTTGATCAAAGCTTTATAATTGCCGGTGCTGGCATGTCGTTTAAAGAGTACATCAATTGTTAGTGCACATTTTTGGTTTAAGCGAATTGATAAAACCATTGTTACAAAAGAGAGAGGGAATGGGGCTATCTGGTTGGCATAGCAACGGGGAATGCCATGGCATGAATCTGCCAAATCAATCAAATCTCTTTTTCCAAAATCCTCTGCCGTCTACCCAATGGAAAGTTCCTTAGCAATATTTGTTCCAATTGGCAGCTTTGTAAGTAGCAAGGCCAGTGCTGGGCTTTCCATATCCCAGCTGTGCAGTGATTTCATATTGTCCTATTGTGGGCTATTTTTCATATCCATTTGGCCTATTTGTGTGCTCCTTTTGACAGCAGATATTAATTTCAATTACTCCTAACCACAATAATAGTGGCCATTTTATCCTTGTAAATAGACCACCTAAAGAGACTCCTACTTTCAATGAACATATTGCCCAGTTATTACTTCCGTTACACAAACTCAACTGTGCCACTGCGCTGTTGGGTTATTTTAACTGCTGCAAATGAAATTCTAAGGATAAGCGCGCTATGGATTTAGAACTCATGTTAAAGAACATTGGTAATTCATATATATTACTCAGACCCTTCCCATATAAACGGCCACATTTTAGATTGGCTTACCATCAGGAATATGAAGGTGACTACCATGGAAACTACACCATGCATATGGTCAGACCACTTTTTTATTACATGTAGATTGCAGTTACCGGCACATGGGCAGTATAGACACTGTATCTCCCATCAGGTCCGTAGTAGGAACTTTCCAAAAATAAAGCGCTCTGAAATGGCTAGCTGTCTAGACGAATTTATGATTATAACAACAGAAAAGGACTCCCTTGAGTACTTAGTTCAGAATAAAGCGCTCTGAAATGGCTAGCTGTCTAGACAAATTTATGATTATAACAACAGAAAAGGACTCCCTTGAGTACTTAGTTCAGAAATACATAACACGTGTAGAAGTTTTTTTGGACAGAACCGTCCCTTTTAAATTAAAAACAGTAAGAGACCATCCTAATCATTGCAGCTGGTTTTCCCATTACCTACTACTGCTCAAGCAGGTCAAGAAACAGGAAGAGCGTATTTGGGTCGAAGAGAGAAAAATAAACAAGCTTGGAAAGTAATTGAGAAAGAATATAAAACAAAAATTATGGAGACGAATAAGAACTACTATAATGAGCAAATAAATAGGGCAGAAAATGAAACTAAGATGTTGGTCCAAATATTTAAAAACTGGGAGAAGCCCAGTGTCCTGGACAGATCATTTGTGCCAGATAAAGATAATTGTATTAAAGTGCAGGAAGCCTTTGCAGAGAAAATTGTTCTGGCACGTAATAAAATTAGCCCATATATCAGGCCCCGAGGATGGCAAGATACTGACGGGACTGATGACTGTCAGGAATCACAAGTTTTATTTAATTTTAGCCCTGTGTCACTAGTCTCAAAACAGCTATATCCACATTGGGGGATTCACAATCTTCTTAATATATGGTGAAGTACCTGTAATCTACAAAAATAAGTCATGTAACAACTGTGCCTATAAAAAAGGATATCCTATCTCGCAGTTATAACACTACTGTTTCCTGTTTTCATTTCCAACCATACAAAGGTTATTAATCACATAAAGAGAAAACACTTTTAAGAACAATTATAGAAAAGACCATGTCACATAAAACATATACAAAATATTAAAAAAAAACACAAGTAAACCAATATAAGTGGGTCCAAATACGATGTTATATCATAGGTCAAAGGTGCGGTTCATACACATTGTGAACCTTATTGCCGTAATGATTCCAGCTATTGCATATTAGGTTTTGTACTCTATTATTTCCCAACTTGTACAAGTTTCTGTCCCTCTAGCACAAAAATGTAGGACATTCTTCAGGGGTATATAATGTCTTGTGTCTGTAATAGTCGTAAAGGAGCTGGATTCTGTTTAAAACTTTTTCTATCAACACTGAGGTACCCTGTTGATCAAAAAAGGAGGCACTGCATTAGTACTAAATATACATGTATAGGTCTTTTGACTTAGACCTTTTGTGATAACCCTCATCCCCATAAGGGTTTTAGAAGCATGCTGCTAATCACATATCTCTTTCGACTTCTAGGGTGAAAATCCCTAAGTCTTTTTCAACCTTCAATGGTTGTCAATGGCTGGTTCCACTTAATTGGGAAAGTCTTGCCTTTATCTTCTTCTCAAATCCTAGTAAATAACAAAAAGTCCAAAGTAGACTCCTTGCAAAGTGTGTTGTTTAGCTTATATCCCGCACTCCTGTACTGAAAGATCTAATTTTACCAGAAATCACTTGGACCTGGAACTATCCTCTATATCAGTACCGTCATAGGGGGTATGGTATACAACCCATCCTGTTGTCTATTGGTGTGGTGTAGTAATTCCCATCCTCTTTGGTAATCTGCAAATCAAAAAAAGAAGAGAAAAACCGCAATGTCTCCCATTAAGTCTACAATAAATAGATAGTGTCATAGTAGACATATATGATTATATCTTGTCCTGATCTTTTCTACTTATTCTATCACTCTATATTGTTATGTTCCGGAATCACGTGACCGGAATTACAAGACTCAAAGGCCAATTTATGGAATTAATGTGCGCCGAAAATTCCGGCGCAGAGGTGCCAAAACTTGCGAATCTCAGTAAAAGTGCGAAAATCGCAGTGCAACTGCAAAAATCGCAGGAAAACCAACGCACATCGATTCATAGAAGTCCATGCGCGAGAAAAATATTGGATGTGCGCTGAAAAAGTGCGCGGCGTACGCTGGCGCACAGGTCATCCAACGGCGTGCGCCACGGCCGCTGCGAAATCGCACATAGCACGGCGCACATTACAAAAGTAGGGGGAACACTGGCCGTAACACTCGGAATGGGAAACAACGCGTGAAAATATGGGCGTCACGGCGGAAGTACAGGAGGCAAGTGCGCGGAACGCCCACACGCTCGCCTACAACTCGTATTTATTGAATCGAATAGGGCAAACCAGCGCACGGTCAAAGACGCGCACAGGGCCAAACAAGTACGCCACAAGAAAGCAGGCAGTAGCGTCCCTGCGCCTGAAATAAATGTACGCCAAAATGTGCGCTAACAAAAAGCACCCATATACAGCTATGATGAATGGTCCATACAGTGGCCCTCTAGGACAAATGAGGTGCAAAGGGGTACCGACAAACACAGGGTACGTGTACTCCGGGTGCGCGGCAAATTCCACACGCTAATCCAGCAGCCTACGTGTATTTCGGGGGTGCCGGGGAGTCCCACACATGAATTGGCCGTCTGGGTCCTCCCAGCTGTTCCCTCTACACCCTCCACGGCCCCTGCAGGTGGCCCACACCACAGGGGACTACCCTGCACCCCTGCACATGTCCCACAGGCAGCCCATCTACCATAGCCATGCCCCCCAGCCAACCCACACGTCACCTTGCACTACTGCCCACCAACACATGTCTCCCAGCACCCCCACCCCCCAGCATCCAGGGGCACCCTCCACCAGGCCCCCACTCATGTCTCCCAGCACCCCCGCCCCCCCAGCACTGTAGGGAACCCTCCACCAGGCCCCCACTCCTGTCCCCCTGCACCCCTGACCCCCTGCAATCAGGGGCACCCTCCACCAGGCCCCCACTCCTGTCCCCCTGCACCCCCACCCCCCTGCCTCCAGGGGCACCCTCCACCAGGCCCCCACTCATGTCTCCCTGCACCCCCACCCCCCAGCACTGTAGGGCACCCTCCACCAGGCCCCCACTCCTGTCTCCCAGCACCCCCACCCCCCAGCATTGTAGGGCACCCTCCACCAGGCCCCCACTCCTGTCCCCCTGCACCCCCACCCCCCTGCATCCAGGGGCACCCTCCACCAGGCACCCACTCATGTCTCCCAGCACCCCCACCCCCCTGCATCCAGGGGCACCCTCCACCAGGCACCCACTCATGTCTCCCAGCACCCCCACCCCCCTGCATCCAGGGGCACCCTCCACCAGGCCCCCACTCCTGTGTCCCAGCACCCCCACCCCCCAGCATTGTAGGGCACCCTCCACCAGGCCCCCACTCCTGTCCCTCTGCACCCCCACCCCCTGCATCCAGGGGCACCCTCCACCAGGTCCCCACTCATGTCTCCCTGCACCCCCACCCCCCCAGCACTGTAGGACACCCTCCACCAGGCCCCCACTCCTGTCTCCCAGCACCCCCACCCCCCAGCATTGTAGGGCACCCTCCACCAGGCCCCCACTCCTGTCCCCCTGCACCCCCACCCTCCACCAGGCACCCACGCATGTCTGCCAGCACCCCCACACCCCTGCATCCAGGGGAACCCTCCACCAGGCCCCGCTCCTGTGTCCCAGCACCCCCACCCCCCAGCATTGTAGGGCACCCTCCACCAGGCCCCCACTCCTGTCCCCCTGCACCCCCACCCCCTGCATCCAGGGGCACCCTCCACCAGGCCCCCACTCCTGTCTCCCAGCACCCCCACCCCCCAGCATTGTAGGGCACCCTCCACCAGGCCCCCACTCCTGTCCCCCTGCACCCCCACCCCCCTGCATCCAGGGGCACCCTCCACCAGGCCCCCACTCATGTCTCCCAGCACCCCCACCCCCCTACATCCAGGGGCACCCTCCACCAGGCCCCCACTCCTGTCTCCCAGCACCCCCACCCCCCAGCATTGTATGGCACCCTCCACCAGGCCCCCACTCCTGTCCCCCTGCACCCCCACCACCCTGCATCCAGGGGCACCCTCCACCAGGCACCCACTCATGTCTCCCAGCACCCCCACCCCCCTGCATCCAGGGGCACCCTCCACCAGGCCCCCACTCCTGTGTCCCAGCACCCCCACCCCCCAGCATTGTAGGGCACCCTCCACCAGGCCCCCACTCCTGTCCCTCTGCACCCCCACCCCCTGCATCCAGGGGCACCCTCCACCAGGTCCCCACTCATGTCTCCCTGCACCCCCACCCCCCCAGCACTGTAGGACACCCTCCACCAGGCCCCCACTCCTGTCTCCCAGCACCCCCACCCCCCAGCATTGTAGGGCACCCTCCACCAGGCCCCCACTCCTGTCCCCCTGCACCCCCACCCTCCACCAGGCACCCACGCATGTCTCCCAGCACCCCCACACCCCTGCATCCAGGGGAACCCTCCACCAGGCCCCGCTCCTGTGTCCCAGCACCCCCACCCCCCTGCATCCAGGGGCACCCTCCACCAGGCCCCCACTCATGTCTCCCAGCACCCCCACCCCCCTGCATCCAGGGGCACCCTCCACCAGGCCCCCACTCATGTCTCCCAGCACCCCCACCCCCCTACATCCAGGGGCACCCTCCACCAGGCCCCCACTCCTGTCTCCCAGCACCCCCACCCCCCAGCATTGTATGGCACCCTCCACCAGGCCCCCACTCCTGTCCCCCTGCACCCCCACCACCCTGCATCCAGGGGCACCCTCCACCAGGCCCCCACTCATGTCTGCCAGCATCCCCCACCCCCCTGCATCCAGGGGCACCCTCCACCAGGCCCCCACTCCTGTCTCCCAGCACCCCCACCCCCCAGCACTGTTGGGCACCCTCCACTAGGCCCCCACTCCTGTCCCCCTGCACCCCCACACCCCTGCATCCAGGGGCACCCTCCACCAGGCCCCCACTCCTGTCTCCCAGCACCCCCACCCCCCAGCACTGTAGGGCACCCTCCACCAGGCCCCCACTCCTGTCCCCCTGCACCCCCACCCCCCTGCATCCAGGGGCACCCTCCATCAGGCCCCCACTCCTGTCCCCCTGCACCCTCACCCCCCTGCATCCAGGGGCACTCTCCACCAGGCCCCCACTCCTGTCCCCCTGCACCACCACCCCCCTGCATCCAGGGGCACAGTCCACCAGGCCCCCACTCCTGTCTCCCAGCACCCCCACCCCCCAGCACTGTAGGGCACCCTCCACCAGGCCCCCACTCCTGTCCCCCTGCACCCCCACCCCCTGCATCCAGGGGCACCCACCACCAGGCACCCACTCATGTCTCCCGGCACCCCCACCCCCTGCATCCAGGGGCACCCACCACCAGGCGCCCACTCATGTCTCCCTGCACCCCCACCCCCCAGCACTGTAGGGCACCCTCCACCAGGCCCCCACTCATGTCCCCCTGCATCCCCACCCCCCTGCATCCAGGGGCACCCTCCACCAGGCCCCCACTCATGTCTCCCTGCAGCCCCACCCCCCAGCACTGTAGGGCACCCTCCACCAGGCCCCCACTCCTGTCCCTCTGCACCCCCACCCCCCTGCATCCAGGGGCACCCTCCACCAGGCCCCCACTCCTGTCTCCCAGCACCCCCACCCCCTAGCACTGAAGGGCACCCTCCACCAGGCCCCCACTCCTGTCCCCCTGCACCCCCACCCCCCTGCATCCAAGGGCACCCTCCACCAGGCCCACACTCCTGTCCCCCTGCACCCCCACCCCCTGCATCCAGGGGCACCCTCCACCAGACCCCCCACTCCTGTCTTCCAGCACCCCCACCCCCCAGCATTGTAGGGCACCCTCCACCAGGCCCCCACTCCTGTCCCCCTGCACCCCCACCCCCTGCATCCAGGGGCACCCTCCACCAGGCACCCACTCATGTCTCCCAGCACCCCCACCCCCTGCATCCAGGGACACCCTCCACCAGGCCCCCACTCCTGTCTCCTTGCACCCCCACCCCCCAGCATTGTAGGGCACCCCCCACCAGGCCCCCACTCCTGTCCCCCTGCACCCCCACCCCCCTGCATCCAGGGGCACCCTCCACCAGGCTCCCACTCATGTCTCCCAGCATCTCCACCCCCCTGCATCCAGGGGCACCCTCCACCAGGCCCCCACTCCTGTCCCCCTGCACCCCCACCCCCCTGCATCCAGGGGCACCCTCCACCAGGCCCCCACTCCTGTCTCCCAGCACCCCCGCCCCCCAGCACTTTAGGGCACCCTCCACCAGGCCCCCACTCCTGTCCCCCTGCACCACCACTCCCCTGCATCCAGGGGCACCCTCCACCAGGCCCCCACTTATGTCCTCCTACACCCCCACCCCCCTGCATCCAGGGGCACCCTCCACCAGGCCCCCACTCCTGTCTCCCAGCACCCCCACCCCCCAGCATTGTAGGGCACCCTCCACCAGGCCCCCACTCCTGTCTCCCAGCTCCACCAACCCCCAGCCGTGCGATTTGCCTGGTTACATGTATTCCAGGGGTGCGCGGGTAGTCTCACACGCGATTCCATCAGGGTACGTGTATTATGGGTCCGCGTGAACTTCCACATGTGATACCAGCAGGGTACGTGTATAACGGAGTTCGCGGGAAGTTCCACACGCGATTGCCCTGGGTACGTGTATTTCAGGGTGTGCAGGAAGTTTCACACACGAATTTACAGGGTACGTGTATTTCCGTGTGCGCGTGAAGTTCCACACGCGACTGGGCCAGTGAGAGTGGGGTACGTGTATTCGGGAATATTTACTCGCGACTGGGCCTGGGAGAGCATGTTACGTGTATTCTTGGGGTGGGCGGGAAGATTTACACAGTCGCCTACAACGCGCCAAAAAATAAAAGGTCCAATCCTGAAACACGTACGCCAGCATGAAGCAGGCGCACGTCCCGCGCAGCATAAATGAGAGCGCAAACAACAAACAAGCTCAGACGCCAGGATGAATATACCGTTCCTAGCAGCAGTGGCCGTGGGATACCGCAGGAGGAGGAGAAGGATAGTCAGGGCCAGAATCTTCACACCCAGAACCAGCCTATTTGGTATGCCTGATGACAAGGTGTATGGGAGGTACAGGTTTCCACCACACATAATACTCGACCTGGTCAGTGAGTGGGAGGATGACCTCACATCACCCACCCTGTGCTCCCAAGCACTCAGCCCCCTGGAGAAGGTCCTCAATGTACTGCACTTCTTGGCTACCGGATCATTTCAGCGGACAAGTGCCATAGTGGGGGGGGTATCACAGGCCACGCAGTGACGGTGCCTACACCAGGTGTTGGCCATCATCACTGCACACCCATCAGTCCGCAGGCACATATACCTGCCCAGAACACCTGCAGAAAGGCAGGCTGTCAGCCAGGATTTCTACAGGGTGACACAATTCCCCAAAGTGCTAGGTGCCATTGATTGCACCCATGTGGCTGTTCGTCCCCCCAGGGTATCTGAGCACATCTATAGAAACCGCAAGCACTGGCATTCCATCAACGTCCAGGTAGTATGTGATGCCAAGGGAATCATCACCTCAGTATATGCCAACTATCCAGGGTCCACCCACGACAGCTTCATTTACAGGATATCAACCCTAAAGCGGGACATGGAAGCTGGGCGGCATGGCGATGCATGGCTGCTTGGTGAGTAGAAATTCCACAGCACACGCATGCATGACAGATACAGAGTAATGCCAATACCCCACTAATGATCACCATCACCACCTCCCCAGGGGACAGTGCCTACCCTCTGAGCACACACATGATGACGCCAATTCGGAACCCCATCACGCCTCCCGAGGTAAGATACAACACAGCCCATATTGCAACACGGGGCACAGTGGAGCGCACATTCGGAGTGCTCAAGTCACGCTTTCGCTCCCTTGACCGTTCTGGTGGGCAGCTGTTATACGCTCCCCCAGTAGTGTGCAGGATCATAGTTGCAACACGCCGCGGCCTGGCTATGGACATGGTGGTGCCCCCAGATCCCCAACCACATGCACGCCCACTGCGCATGGGAGGGGAAAGGGCACGGGGTGAGGCAGCCCGTACGCAGCTGGTGGCTAATTACTTCACATAGAAAGCACACCCCTGTGGAGTGCACACAGCCCTGGCACATACCATCTGACAATCAATGATGACTCAATCTGACAATTCTGATGAATTAAGGGACAGTCAACTGTCAGAACCATAGCAGCCTGAAATTGTTCATCTGGAAGTGTCACAATGTGTGCATCCCTACCTACACAAACACCACCAATGCAGTGTCATCAAAAGACACACTTCCATGCAGCAAAAATGAATACCCACTTGCAAAATACAACATGAGAACAGTGCCATGTCACCCAACCCCTCCCCGGCACGGCCACACAACACACCATGGCATGTCATGCAATGTGAGAGCAAACAAGTTAATCCCCACAACATGACCCAAGTGTCACCAACTACAGTGTCCCTAATGGAAACTGGCCACACATGAAATGCTCACAGTAATGCAGGACCAACAACACACATTACCAAATACTTACCAATATTTTTTTTTTTTTTTTTTTTTGTATATGGTTTTATTAAACCTTTACAAAGAGCATCAACACATAGAATCAACACATAGTATAAATAGATACACAATTACAAGTTTACGTAATTACATATTTAGGGTATTATAAAGGGTTGAGAGAATTAAGAATTACAAGAACAAACAAGAGCAAGCGCAGTAGCAGCAAATTAACCTATAACTTTAACCTATATCTTGGGATAGCACGGTAACAGCAGATATATATCTATTCAAGATGGAGGTTCCGGATAAAACTGGATAAGGCCAAACCCTCCCTGCTTGTTCCAATACACAGACAGCGTTGCCATACTAGGTCAGTCGAGAGGCCTAGGAGTTGTAATTTCAAGGCATTCAAACAAGAGACTCTCAGTACATGGAGATGGGTACAGAACAAAATGAGGTGTTTAGCCGTTTCAGGGGCTAAGCCACAAAATCTGCAGAAACTATTAGCCGCTGTAATCTGTTTCCACCTCAGTTTAGTATCCAAAGTAGGTAGAATATTCCACCGTAGTTTGAGTAGTGTGTGTCTGTGTTCCCGATTTGGGAAGATTTTAAGAATTGAAGAAAGAATACCTCTTTTTTTATGTTCGTGAGCCAAGTGTGACATTGAAGTATATGCATGAAAGGCATCCACAGTCCGGCACCAGTCAAAGTCCCACAACTTCATTTTGGTTTTAGTGGGATTAGTGATTAGTTGCTCTAAATCTGAGCCAATATTGGCCAGAATATCTTCACAAAGCATAGCAAATTTGTATAAAAATCCGGATCGGTAGATGTTATTGCCAGCCAGTTCATATAGAGTGTTGGCAGTAGGGGCCTTCAGTTTAGCATAAAGCAGCAGCTTCCTCCAATCAACACGTGCTGTTAAAGAGATATAGCCCAGCTCGAAACGAATGGCGGCCAGGGGAACTGCATTGGGGATGAGTAAAACCCGTCTCCATATGTCCCCTTCAATACCATCCAAATTAGCGATGGTTAACCGAGTAGCGAGCTCTAGGCCATATGTCAATTTTGGTGCAATTTTCCCCTCAAAAAAGAGTAAAGCAGGTCTAATAGAGAATCGGCCGTATTTACGGTCAATTTTAAGGACCTGACTGGCCAGTGCCTTAGCTTTATGCAGGAGAAGGAGGTTCTGCCCTTTTGAGCCTCTACTTGCTCCCAGATAATAGCCCAGGTAAGTAAGGGAAGTGGAGCAGGTTATAGTTGCACCTCCTAACTTCCAGAGGTTAGTTTGTTTCCTAACAACCCCTTTAGATAAGGCAAGGATTTTGGTTTTCGCAGGATTAATATTCAAACCATTGAGTTGGGCATAGTTGGCGAATACGTCCAGCAACCGCTGTAGCCCCACCTTAGTTAAATCAAATAGAACAAAGTCGTCTGCATACGCCAACCAAATAAGCTTCAAAGTGCCAATACACGGCGCTAGTAGCCCCTCTTTCACAAGGTGCTCTGCTACGTCTGAAACATATTGATTAAACAGCCAGGGGGCTAGCACACAACCCTGTCTAACCCCACAATGAGTGCGAACAGCATCAGACATGTCCCCCTTTTTGTTTAACCGGATTCGAACGGTAGAGTTATTATATGCCCCCTCCAGTAAGCCAATTAAGCCCCGTGGCAGGCCCCAAGCGTGGAGTTTTTGCCAAAGCCTATTTCGGTCAACACAGTCAAAGGCTGCTGAGAGATCCACTGAGGCCATAAAAGTAGGTCCCCTAGTTGAGCTCCAGGCAGTCTCTTGAATGCACTTAACTACCAGTCCATTGATGTTAGTTGAGTGGTTTTTACGGAAGCCCGTTTGAAAGGGGCTCAAGGGATGGGTAGTTTTTTCCCAATCCCTTAAGTGTGAGAGAAGAAAAGCAGAGAAAATTTTACAGTCCACATCAATCAAAGCGATGGGCCGATAGTTTTTGGGATCGGACCTACTACCGCATTTGAAGATCGGAATCACATATGCAGTGGACCAAGAGATAGGACATGTCCCAGTTTGCAAGATATCCCGAAACTCCATACATAAAAGATTGGCCCAAAGATTCGGGTCTGCTTTGAAGGTGTTGTTCGTTAGCCCATTTGGGCCAGGGGCTCTTGATCGCTTTCACCTATGGATTAACTCCAGGATTGAATCAATCTCTAACGGAGGATCCCATTTAGGATAAGGGGCTAATGGGTCATAGTCAGAGAAGCTGGCCATTGCCGCTAAGGGGCTAGGGGCGAATCTATTTGTATAAAACTCCAGCCAGCCTTGTTCCGCAATTGGATTAAGTTCAGCAATGGCCTGGTTACCATCCTGTCCATTAACAATCTGCCAGAAGGCTCCCACATTAGCCTTCAGGATAACCTGTAGCATTAGTTCCGAGTCTTGTTGTAATAACTGGTGTTTAATTGTTTTACAAAAATTCTTGTAGGTTTGTTTAACCTTCTTAATAAGGATTAGGCGAGAGGACAAGTCGCTTATTGTAGTTTGTAGTTTCCTAATGTTTTTGTTCTTAATGGTTTTTGCTGCTGCCACCTCAGAGTTATATTGATGTAAATGCCTAGTGACTGGAATTCGGCTTACAAGACTAGTGCCAATATCATCTACTGCCACTTGTATTAGGGTAGTGACCATTGCAGAATTAAAAGTAGCCAATTTCCAGTCCAGAGTAGTCTTATTAAGCATGTCCCATAGTTTAGCATTCAGAATTTCAATGTTTTTAGGGGACCACCGAATAGCAGATCCTGATGAATTTGGAGAGACCACGGTCGAATGGCAAAGCCGCCCCTTTATCAAGCAGATGTTAAAAGTTGCCGTTAATATACCATGGTCACTCCATGGATTCAGGAAGATTTCAAACTTCGAGCATCTTGTAAGAAGATAATCATCCACAAAGATGTAGTCGAGCATAGAGGTGGACAACCCCCGCCGCCAGGTATAACAGATAGGATTTGAAAAGGGTTGAGAGAGGTCACGTAGGGGTTGTAAACCTAGGTTGCCCAATTCAGTGTACCAAGTTTGACTAGCCAGTTTTTTCCTTTTATCACATCGATCAGAGGGATACAGCTCACATAATACCCATGGAGAATAATTGAATAAACAATCACAGTTCAAATCCCCAGCTAGTAGTACATGGCCTGAATCATTAGCCAGCATCCACTCCAAAATAATCTGCGAAATAAGAGACACAAACAACTTAATTTCACCAACCCCTGAGTGCCAGTAGATGTTGATAATTAGTAATTTTAGTTGGCCAGTACTTGAATTCAAAGCAACCCCCAGTGCGCCGTAGGGGAGACCCAAAAGAACCTTGCCGGCTAGCCCAAAGCAGTTATCCACAGCCACCAATAAACCACCCGACGGCCTACCCCTCGAATTATATTGGGCCGGCTGATCGAAAATTTGGAAGCCATCTAAGCAAGGGGTTGAGGTCATCCAAGTCTCTTGGATACATATAACATTTGCGACTCTCAATAATTGTAGGCACTCCAAATTCGAGAATAGATGTTGATTGCCTCTGGAATTCCAAGATTTTATACAAAAGGTCGACTGAGTATCAGAGGTCAGATTTGGGGGGGTAGGCCTAAGGCACAAGTTTTTGCCACAGGGTGGAGATGATGGCAGCCCAGTCAACGTCTTTATTTTGTTGATTCAAAGAGGTTATAGGTATGGGCAGGGTATTCTGGCCACCTGCATGGGTCCCTAATGGTTTAACTGATAATTGTGGGAAAGGGGGCCCATTGGTCGACAGTTCCCATGCTGCAGCCGCTTCAACTCTGAATCCCAATTCCTTCAAAGCGCCTTTTTGAGTGAGGATCAGTTCTTTGACAAGTGGTGACGCAAGGAACAGCATGCTCATATCCAAAGAATTACAATCAAGGAAGGCCACTCTATCAATATCCTTAGAGGAAATAAGAGCAAGGGCTGGGATTTCAGAAAAGATAGATAATAAATTACACCGATTCAAACAAACAGGCTCTTCCAATTTCAGCAGGCTTTGAATCTTTATCAGGTGTAAAGAATTAGGTTTCTTATTGTTCGTAAATTCTTGGCATGTTAAAGTGCTCGCTGTTAGGTTTTGAGGACCCTTCATGGTTAAATCAAGATGTTTGGCAACAGCAGGGGGCAAGGGTCTGGCCTGTGGTTTATATAGGCGATCCACCAGGTTGCGAATCCCAACAGAAATTGTGGGGTGGGTAGAGGCGGACTGATAGTTGATATCCTGAAAGAATCCCCTCTCCAATCCCACGTCCAAGGGGAGGGCAGGGAGCATGGGCTGGTTAGGTATAATATTCGTGAGAGGTTGCGGATGAGTGGGGCCCCAGTTAACCGGGATTTGATTAGGCCTTGAGGGCGGCAAACTCTGTGAGAAATTTAGATCGGTAGCTTGGATCTTAACACAAGGAAGAGGAGTTACTTCAAAAGTTGTAAATTTTCCAATACCACACCCCTGATGAAATTTGGTATGTTTTACACCTTGTGGAATGGAAGGAATAATAGGAAGTTCTTCTTGGATCTTAAAAATGCCAGTACCACTAGCTAGAGTCACGCTAGGAGCCATCAGAGCTGCTTCGTAAGTTTTAAGTTTACTAGTATCAGCTGCAGTTTGTGATTTGCTGGGGCTTGCCGCTTGTGCAACCATTGGAACCATTAAAGTTTGCTCACTGGACCTAAATTTGCCTGTACCACATCCCTGTTGAGGTGGTAACAGAGGGCACGGTTTTGGAGTAAGGGAGACGTGAAGAGTTTCACTTATGGACTGTTTGGGGGGAACCAAACAGAATTTTGGAGGGTTTCCTAGCCACTTATCTAAAACATGAGTAACCGGAGGGTTGCAACTATCGGTTTGAGCCAAGGAATCAACCAATTTGGTTGTTGGAGGCTTAAAGATATTCGGTGAATTACCCTTAGGAATAGAGGCAGAATTCGAGGAAGTAGAGACCTTTGCAATAGATTTAGTGAAGAGAAAGTTGGTTTGTTTTGTAGCCAAGTTCCGCTTGATAAGGCGCGTTTTGCGTGGGGCCGTCAATTTCTTGCGGGCTGGATACTTAGTAGCATTATCTTGTGTACGTTTAAGCCCCTGAATTGTGGACAAGCTTGTTATAGGATTGGACTCTGTCCGCTGAGTAGATTCTATAGTATTAAATAGGTCCACAGCAGTATTGCGGGGAAAAGCCGAAGATGTGGGCTTAGTATGTTCGGAAATAATTTCTTTACCAGTAGCATTTACTATAGTAAATGGGGACAGAGTACAGTTAGATTGACGTAGATTGGGGATCCGAGTAGGCAAACTTTGGATAGGATCGGCCAGTAAACCTGTAGAAATGGCAAAAATGTCAAGACCGGCCGGAATTGCTGGTAAATCTTGAGCATGAGCCGCAGCAGTATTAGAGGGTTCCACTGGCAAGTTGTTGTCTGATATCTCTATAATTTGGGTATTAACTGTGGGTATTTGACTAGGGGGGGTTGGAGAGCTTTCGCCTTGTGGAGCTTGCACCGGCCACCTCTGAGAAAACTCAGTGCCGATCCAGTCCACTTTGTTATTAATATCCACTAAGACATCTGTACCAATACAGTCAATTTTCAGATTAAGTTCTGTCATAGCAATCTTGATAGATTTGAGCTCGGACCAAACATTGTCATAAAGATCAACAAAGGAGCTCAAAACAGCGTTAAGGGCTGAAACTGTTGGGTGCGTCAATCGAATCCGTTCATCCACATCTTTTAATGTATGGTGTAATTGTGGAGAATTTACTTGGTTCTGATCAGTAGGCACAGGAGCTAAGTCCGGATCATAGGCCAGTATGTTATTTTCAGTGTCTTCAATAATGTTAGTAAGGGCGGTGGGTGTATTATCAGCCATTGGTTCATGAGAACAGGATCTAGAAATTTCCGGAATTCCAGTAGGAAATGGCAGATTCATCGCTTTATCCGCACACTCGATTATGCTAAGATCAGTGATATTATTATTTCCACCAAAAAAAGCTTGTGTGGACATTGCTGAGTGATCTAGCATAGCATTGCCTCTAAAAACTTTAGGGAGTTTTATTTCTGTGCTGGTAGAAGTTGCTTTTAAAATATATTTGTCCATGTATGTCTGCCCAAGTGCTTGTTGGTGTAGTTTAGGCTTTCTAGGAGTTTTATGTGTTACAATATCGCCTGTTATAGAAACAGTGGTAGTGACATCTGTGGTCTCAGGGTTATGAATCATAGCTTTATGCGTGGCTAATGGAATACTAGGTTCCAGGGTGTTTAAAATAGTAGGCTTTAACAAAGTGAGGGTGCAAGACATGGCATTATTTGAGGGAGAGGTAGATTCCACCGAAAATGGAGCAATGCAAAGAGACTTAGAAGTGATTGAAGACACAGTATTAGATAATCTGCACTTAGCCATGATACAAGTGGGGTCAGCCTGTAAAGTCGGATCAGCTAAAACAGCGTCTGATAAAAATAGAGGGCCTTTTTGGCTGCGTAAACCAGATCTCATCGTAGGGTTGAATAATATCAGTGTTTAAACGATGAGATAACGTTATAGAAATAAAACTTTGGCACCAGGTTCCCCCAAGAATTAAAATACTAAGTTAAGCTTAAATCTGGAAAACCAGAGACTAAGTGTGGCCGGATGTAAAAAAAATAACAATTAGTATAAGAGAGATTGGTCTGCAGCTCCACTGCCTCTAAAAGCACAATTTCCTATTATTAAAAGATAAAGATAGTCAATGACAGTAACAATATAATTGATATTATGTCAGTGCACAGAGTGCGGCCCGGCAGATTAATAGGTCCGGAGGAAAGAGAGTCTTACTAGAAGGAAATCGCCGTCCACGCTGAACAGCAGAACAGCGTCTCCAGCCCTTACAGCCTCCAGGGCTTAACGCCGCAAGGGTGGATCAGCCGGCAATTAATGCTGGTTGAAAGTCACGTGACCAGTCACGTGTGCGCGCTAGGCCCCGCCTCCTCCAGGAAGCAGGGAAAGCAGCACGAGGTCGTCTCGCAGTGCTGCTGGGCTCACGCTGCAAAAGAAACAATTCCAAAGGCTTCGTTCGTGAAGCGCAGCCTCCAGTAATTCGAACACACGCCGCTCGGGCGGATCAGCCGGCAATTAATGCTGGTTGAAAGTCACGTGACCAGTCACGTGTGCGCGCTAGGCCCCGCCTCCTCCAGGAAGCAGGGAAAGCAGCAAGAGGTCGTCTCGCAGTGCTGCTGGGCTCACGCTGCAAAAGAAACAATTCCAAAGGCTTCGTTCGTGAAGCGCAGCCTCCAGTAATTCGAACACACGCCGCTCGGGCGGATCAGCCGGCAATTAATGCTGGTTGAAAGTCACGTGACCAGTCACGTGTGCGCGCTAGGCCCCGTCTCCTCCAGGAAGCAGGGAAAGCAGCAAGAGGTCGTCTCGCAGTGCTGCTGGGCTCACGCTGCAAAAGAAACAATTCCAAAGGCTTCGGTCGTGAAGCGCAGCCTCCAGTAATTCGAACACACGCTGCTCGGGCAGATCAGCCGGCAATTAATGCTGGTTAAAAGTCACGTGACCAGTCACGTGTGCGCGCTAGGCCCCGCCTCCTCCAGGAAGCAGGGAAAGCAGCAAGAGGTCGTCTCGCAGTGCTGCTGGGCTCACGCTGCAAAAGAAACAATTCCAAAGGCTTCGTTCGTGAAGCGCAGCCTCCAGTAATTCGAACACACGCCGCTCGGGCGGATCAGCCGGCAATTAATGCTGGTTGAAAGTCACGTGACCAGTCACGTGTGCGCGCTAGGCCCCGCCTCCTCCAGGAAGCAGGGAAAGCAGCAAGAGGTCGTCTCGCAGTGCTGCTGGGCTCACGCTGCAAAAGAAACAATTCCAAAGGCTTCGTTCATGAAGCGCAGCCTCCAGTAATTCGAACACACGCCGCTCGGGCGGATCAGCCGGCAATTAATGCTGGTTGAAAGTCACGTGACCAGTCACGTGTGCGCGCTAGGCCCCGCCTCCTCCAGGAAGCAGGGAAAGCAGCAAGAGGTCGTCTCGCAGTGCTGCTGGGCTCACGCTGCAAAAGAAACAATTCCAAAGGCTTCGTTCGTGAAGCGCAGCCTCCAGTAATTCGAACACACGCCGCTCGGGCGGATCAGCCGGCAATTAATGCTGGTCGAAAGTCACGTGACCAGTCACGTGTGCGCGCTAGGCCCCGCCTCCTCCAGGAAGCAGGGAAAGCAGCAAGAGGTCGTCTCGCAGTGCTGCTGGGCTCACGCTGCAAAAGAAACAATTCCAAAGGCTTCGTTCGTGAAGCGCAGCCTCCAGTAATCCGAACACACGCCGCTCGGGCGGATCAGCCGGCAATTAATGCTGGTTGAAAGTCACGTGACCAGTCACGTGTGCGCGCTAGGCCCCGCCTCCTCCAGGAAGCAGGGAAAGCAGCAAGAGGTTGTCTCGCAGTGCTGCTGGGCTCACGCTGCAAAAGAAACAATTCCAAAGGCTTTGTTCGTGAAGCGCAGCCTCCAGTAATTCGAACACACCGAAATTACACACTTACCAATAATACCAATCACCTACACAACCTCCAACCTACCATAAACATGACAGTACGGACTTAAAAAATTGGTAGCCTCACTACCTGATAATGCCAGCACTTCGAAAACTTCCAACTATACAGTGTTAGCGCCATGCAAAAGTGTAGGTGCACTGCTTACAACATGGACTCCAGTTCCAAAGTAGACTGCCTTGTGAAGACATGAGAAATGGACCTGCAAATTAGGAGGATGAGATGGATGCAGAGACACATATCAATACACCATGCAGTGTACAATACAACAACAATATGCACTAGGAATGTATACACAGTATTGACTACAGACTGCCCACACATCAAATGGGAGTCAATGTCACTGTGTAAGTCAATGTCACTTGGGCACACCCTTTGCAAGCCCATGGAAACGGGAAGCAGGGGGGGTGTATGTCACACAAACCCAAGCTTCTGACCCAAATTCAGGACAAGCCTGCATGTGCCCAGCCACAATACAGCGTATGCCCACGGGAGCCACACAAGGCAACACACTGTCCAAAAAATCAAGAATAAAAAATTAAAACATTTTTAAAAAAAAATAAAAAATGGCCATGAATGGGCCCGGGGGGGTGGGGGAGGCCACCCAGGAGGTCCGAGGACAGGGTGCACACCAAAACCCACCTGTGTGGATCTTGGGGGAAAAAAAACACCTCCATGGGCTTATGGCCTGCACGGCTACCCTATTGTGGGAGAATCGCTGCTGTCGCTCTCCTCACCCTCTGCAGCTGCATCGGGAGGTGGTGGCACTATGGCAGGCAGCCCACGCAAAGCCCTAGTCTGGTCCTCCATGGCAGAAAGCATGCAGGTGTGGAAGGTCTGGTTCTGGAGGATAATTGTGCGGAGGTCCCCATGCAACAACTCACGGGATGCCCGGACCTCCTCCCTAGTTGCCTGCATCTCAGCTGAGAGCGTACGTGTGAGCCGCTCCAGCTGATGTTCTGTCCTTGTGTTAGCTGAAGCCTGAAGCTCAACCAGAGTTGCCCTGAGCTGACGGAGTTCCACCCTCAGGGCTTCCCTGTGGCCCTGGGACTCAATGGAAATGGCTTCCCGCATAGTCTCCAGTGCCGCCCGCCTGTCCCTGTTGGACGCCAACATATCCTCCCTGTGTGACTGGCTAATGGAGTCTGTTGCCTGCTGTAGTTGTTCAATTAGCCTTTCTTGGGGGACAATGGAAGTGGCCACCCTATCCATGGCCTGAGCCATCATCTCAGATGATGCTGCCTGTTGGTTTGCCATACCGTATATGGATTGCTCCCATGCGGTATTGCCAGGTGGCGTACGGCCACCGCGTCGGCGGGCACCACACCTGTCTGCGGCAAGGCAAACTGTGCCTTGCTGTGCCGGCACTGCCTGAAGCTGCAGGCCTGCATTCCCCCTCTGATCTGCTGGCCCAGGAACAGGATTGGATGTAGCGGAGTGTGACCCTGCATCCGTAACCACCAAAGGCGGACCTACCAACACTGACATCCCCGTTGAGGGTTCTACCCCTGGTGCAGATGGGTTGGACAGTACAGAATCCCTCCCAGAAACACTTACCTGCGACGGCACATAGGTCTCATCATCCGAATTGACACCTGAATAGAGCTCGGGGGAGGTGCACCCAGAGACACCCCTTGAGATGACGGTCTGCAGCAAGTGTGGGTTCTCACCCATCAACCACACCACGTCCCTCACTGGTGCCCGGTCGGGCCTGAGACCCCTCCTGGGTCTGCACCATCTTCACAACCCCAGCAGTATCAAGTGCGTCATCCCCTGCAAAGACATGAAAGAAAAGAAATGGGAACAGGCATTAGCACCATGGAACACAATTAGGGCTGAGAAGCAACAGAAACAGTACTTCATTGACACATGTCCCACATGACTATAACCCTCCCATGGATGCACTGTCACTGCGTATGAAGGTGAGGCTAATGGCACACATTGATGACACCAAGATGGAAGACCAACAAATTTGCTGCATGCTGCCAGGCAGTGCCATCACACATTGGCCTGTGATTGGCATGTCCAATACACATACATGACACATGCCATCACACAGATGGCATGTACCCTAGCCATGTCACACATGAGACAATAGGACTGATAAATGCCTAGTGAAAGTGGTGGAAGGCAGACAATCAGCCTGAATGAACACAGAATGACATGCAACTATGTTGTGGCAAGATGACACTTCAAGGGCAACTGGCGTGAGGTTGGGTTGAATGTCTTCTGTTGCCAGAAGGGATACTGCAACACCCAAATCCTGGTGCGCAGAATGTATTGGATGAAGCACATCGGTGACCCAAACCACTCAGGCACACACCCCCTCACCTGGCACTCAGTCAGAAGCACTCACACACACACCATGCACATGGATGACACACACATGCATGTGCACTCACTGGACAATGCCTCATAATCTGGCAGGTCTCCTACGCCTTGGATCTGTTCCTCCGTGACGAGCTCCCAGCAACATACTCATGTGGAGTGAGTTCTATCTCCTCTGCCGGAGACCCACCTCCAGTCACTAGAGTTGCGGCATGACTTGAGGCCAGCTTTTTCTTTGCCCTGCGCTTAAGGTCATTCCAGCGCTAGTAGCAATCATTAGCTGTGCGCCTCACGAATCCAAGGGCACTTATGAGTTCCGCAATGGTCTGCCAGTGTGCCTGACGTTGTGCAGGTGTGGTCTTGCATCCTGCATTAATCACCATTTCGCTGTCATGTGCGGACACATACTCCACAAGAGCATCAAGTTCGGCCTGATTGAAGCTGGGCTTCCTTGGTGGGCCGGACTGTGTAGCCGTGTCTGGGGCATCAGCCTGTACTGGACGAGCACTCTTCTTCTTCCGCTTGGAAGGTGGTGGTGATACTGAGTGTCCTACGCCGCTCTGGACACTACGGGCAGGAGCCCCGGCGGATTGTGGACTAGGAGTGTGGGAATGAACACTCACCATGGGACTTGGTGCAGGCATTAGCTGAAGTGTGATGTAGTCAGGGGGAACGTCAGCAGGATGGACTAGGACCGACACTGTCCTGGCTGGGAGACTCAGAGCTGGGGTGGATGGAGCCGCAGCTGCCCCTGCAGCCTCCCCACCCTGCCTACTCGGGGCAGCAGATGACATAGCTGCCCCTGATCCACGTGGGCTGGTGACACCAACGTGCACCGCCACACGTGGCCTAGACCTGCTGACCTGGAAGTCATCCATGGAGTCACCCTGTGCCAGGTCTGGTGCCACAATGGGCTGGTCCAACAAGGGCTGAGCAGGGATGGTGTCAGCCACGTTACCCTCAACCAGGGGGGGGGCATGGGTGTCCCTGACTGGTCACCCACACATGGGGGGGCTAGGGGCACCCTGCAAGTCCTGGCCACGTCCCCTACCGTATCCACCACGGCCACCTCTTGTGGCTCACCCACTTTTGCCACCCTTACCGCGTGCTCGCCTCCCAACCATGGCACTGATGTTGTTGTGCATATGGGAGTTGCAGTAAACTATTGTCCTAGGCAATTGGGGGTCAAAGGGGTAGGGTACTAGATGGAATTCGTACCCTAGTGCTCTAGAAAGGCTGTATGTGACCCCTGGGGGAAGATGACGGGTCACGCAATGTACAGGCACACCGAAAAAGGGAGATAATGTGCACACAACCCCTCCTAGACCACGTGCGTGGAAAAAAAAAACCTGCACTACGCTGTGGCACCCAGAAACACAAAAATGAATGTATGCGTGTCACACGCAGCCTAGACTGACCTCTGAAGGGGTAGGCAACACACGGGGCAAGCACAGATGTCAAATACGTGCGCGACTCACTGTCTGCCAGGAAATATCGTGTGAAAAATATGCGCGTGTGCGCGTTGGCAACACCCCTGCCAAAAGAAGAATTGTACGCTGTCTGAGGAGACAGGACAACAGGAGAAGTGAACGCTGTTTGAGGAAACAGGCCCAGGAAAAAGACAAGAAGAGAAAAAGCTGTCGAAGGTAACAGGGAGTACGAACTTGAATGGCGTGTGAAGCGACAAGAAGGACAGATTTCACCCACTCGCTCTCCACGAAAAGCACGTGCAAGGAAATGGCGTTCTACACGTACCTTTTAAAGATGCCCACACGTCCAGCGTCACTTCCGCATGTACACGCTAAGGCCCCATCCTCCAATTACACAAGCTGACACTCTGACATGCAGTCATTGGACGTGTAACATGCACCCGTGTACAGGGAAACGCCTGCACACGCACGTCACAGACGCGCATACGCGCTGGTGGCCTTTGGGCCAATGAATTCGCCAGCACTGTAGGGCACCCTCCACCAGGCCCCCACTCCTGTCCCCCTGCACCCCACCGCCCTGCATCCAGGGGCACCCTCCACCAGGCCCCCACTCATGTCTCCCAGCACCCCCACCCCCCTGCATCCAGGGGCCCCCTCCACCAGGCCCCCACTCCTGTCTCCCAGCACCCCCACCCCCAGCACTGTAAGGCACCCTCCACTAGGCCCCCACTCCTGTCCCCCTGCACCCCCACCCCCCTGCATCCAGGGGCACCCTCCACCAGGCCCCCACTCCTGTCTCCCAGCACCCCCACCCCCCAGCACTGTAGGGCACCCTCCACCAGGCCCCCACTCCTGTCCCCCTGTACCCCCACCCCCCTGCATCCAGGGGCACCCTCCACCAGGCCCCCACTCCTGTCCCCCTGCACCCCCACCCCCCTGCCTCCAGGGGCACCCTCCACCAGGCCCCCACTCCTGTCTCCCAGCACCACCACCCCCCAGCACTGTAGGGCACCCTCCACCAGGCCCCCACTCATGTCCCCCTACACCCCCTCCACCCTGCATCCAGGGGCACCCTCCACCAGGCCCCCACTCCTGTCCCCCTGCACCCCCACCCCCCTGCATCCAGGGGCACCCTCCACCAGGCCCCCACTCATGTCCCCCTGCATCCCCACCCCCCTGCATCCAGGAGCACCCTCCACCAGGCCCCCACTCATGTCTCCCTGCACCCCCACCCCCAGCACCGTAGGGCACCCTCAACCAGGCCCCCACTCCTGTCCCCCTGCACCCCCACCCCCCTGCATCCAGGGGCACCCTCCACCAGGCCCCCACTCATGTCTCCCTGCACCCCCACCCCCCTGCATCCAGGGGCACCCTCCACCAGGCCCCCACTCATGTCTCCCTGCACCCCCACCCCCCTGCATCCAGGGGCACCCTCCACCAGGCCCCCACTCCTGTCCCCCTGCACCCCCACCCCCTGCATCCAGGGGCACCCTCCACCAGGCCCCCACTCATGTCCCCCTGCACCCCCACCCCCCTGCATCCAGGGGCACCCTCCACCAGGCCCCCACTCCTGTCTCCCAGCACCCCCACCCCCCAGCACTGTAGGGCACCCTCCACCAGGCCCCCACTCCTGTCCCCCTGCACCCCCACCCCCCTGCATCCAGGGGCACCCTCCACCTGGCACCCACTCCTGTCTCCCAGCACCCCCACCCCCCAGCATTGTAGGGCACCCTCCACCAGGCCCCCACTCCTGTCTCCCAGCACCACCAACCCCCAGCCATGCGATTTGCTTGGGTACGTGTATTCCAGGGGTGCACGGGTAGTCTCACACGCGATTCCATCAGGGTACGTGTATTATGGGTCCGCGTGAACTTCCACATGTGATACCAGCAGGGTACGTGTATAACGGGGTTCGCGGGAAGTTCCAAACGCGATTGCCCTGGGTACGTGTATTTCAGGGTGCGAGCGAAGTTCCACACGCGCTGCGACTGGACCAGTGAGAGTGGGGTACGTGTATTCCAGGGGTGGGCGGAAATATTTACTCGCGACTGGGCCTGGGAGAGCGTGTTATGTGTATTCCTGGGGTGGGCGGGAAGATTTACACAGTCACCTACAACGCGCCAAAAAATAAAAGGTCCAATCCTGAAACACGTACGCCAGCATGAAGCAGGCGCACGTCCCGCGCAGCATAAAAGAGTGCGCAAACAACAAACAAGCTCAGACGCCAGGATGAATATGCCGTTCCTAGCAGCAGTGGCCGTGGGATACCGCAGGAGGAGGAGAAGGATAGTCAGGGCCAGAATCTTCACACCCAGAACCAGCCTATTTGGTATGCCTGATGACCAGGTGTATGGGAGGTACAGGTTTCCACCACACATAATACTCGACCTGGTCAGTGAGTGGGAGGATGACCTCACATCACCCACCCTGTGCTCCCAAGCACTCAGCCCCCTGGAGAAGGTCCTCAATGTACTGCACTTCTTGGCTACCGGATCATTTCAGCGGACAAGTGCCATAGTGGGGGGGGTGTCACAGGCCACGCAGTCACGGTGCCTACACCAGGTGTTGGCCATCATCACTGCACACCCATCAGTCCGCAGGCACATATACCTGCAGAAAGGCAGGCTGTCAGCCAGGATTTCTACAGGGTAACACAATTCCCCAAAGTGCTAGGTGCCATTCATTGCACCCATGTGGCTGTACGTCCCCCCAGGGCATCTGAGCACATCTATAGAAACCGCAAGCACTGGCATTCCATCAACGTCCAGGTAGTATGTGATGCCAAGGGAATCATCACCTCAGTATATGCCAACTATCCAGGGTCCACCCACGACAGCTTCATTTACAGGATGTCAACCCTAAAGCGGGACATGGAAGCTGGGCGGCATGGCGATGCATGGCTGCTTGGTGAGTAGAAATGCCACAGCACACGCATGCATGACAGATACAGAGTAATGCCAATACCCCACTAATGATCCCCATCACCACCTCCCCAGGGGACAGTGCCTACCCTCTGAGCACACACATGATGACGCCAATTCGGAACCCCATCACGCCTCCCGAGGTAAGATACAACACAGCCCATATTGCAACACGGGGCACAGTGGAGCGCACATTCGGAGTGCTCAAGTCACGCTTTCACTCCCTTGACCGTTCTGGTGGGCAGCTGTTATACGCTCCCCCAGTAGTGTGCAGGATCATAGTTGCAACACGCCGCGGCCTGGCTATGACATGGTGGTGCCCCCAGATTCCCAACCACATGCACGCCCACTGCGCATGGGAGGGGAAAGGGCACGGGGTGAGGCAGCCGTACGCAGCTGGTGGCTAATTACTTCACATAGAAAGCACACCCCTGTGGAGTGCACACAGCCCTGGCACATACCATCTGACAATCAATGATGACTCAATCTGACAATTCTGATGAATTAAGGGACAGTCAACTGTCAGAACCATAGCAGCCTGAAATTGTTCATCTGGAAGTGTCACAATGTGTGCATCCCTACCTACACAAACACCACCAATGCAGTGTCATCAAAAGACACACTTCCATGCAGCAAAAATGAATACCCACTTGCAAAATACAACATGAGATCAGTGCCATGTCACCCAACACCTCCCCGGCACGGCCACACAACACACCATGGCATGTCATGCAATGTGAGAGCAAACAAATTAATCCCCACAACATGACCCAAGTGTCACCAACTACAGTGTCCCTAATGGAAACTGGCCACACATGAAATGCTCACAGTAATGCAGGACCAACAACACACATTACCAAATACTTACCAATAATACCAATCACCTACACAACCTCCAACCTACCATAAACATGACAGTACGGACTTAAAAAATTGGTAGCCTCACTACCTGATAATGCCAGCGCTTCGAAAACTTCCAACTATACAGTGTTAGCGCCACGCAAAAGTGTAGGTGCACTGCTTACAACATGGACTCCAGTTCCAAAGTAGACCGCCTTGTGAAGACATGAGAAATGGACCTGCAAATTAGGAGGATGAGATGGATGCAGAGGCACATATCAATACACCATGCAGTGTACAATACAACAACAATATGCACTAGGAATGTATACACAGTATTGACTACAGACTGCCCACACATCAAATGGGAGTCAATGTCACCGTGTAAGTCAATGTCACTTGGGCACACCCTTTGCAAGCCCATGGAAACGGGAAGCAGGGGGGGTGTGTGTCACACAAACCCAAGCTTCTGACCCAAATTCAGGACAAGCCTGCATGTGCCCCGCCACAATACAGCGTATGCCCACGGGAGCCACACAAGGCAACACACTGTCCAAAAAATCAAGAATCAAAAATTTTAATTTTTTTTTAAAAAAATAAAAAAATAAAAAATGGCCATGAATGGGCCTAGGGGGGTGGGGGAGGCCACCCAGGAGGTCCGAGGACAGGGTGCACACCAAAACCCACCTGTGTGGATCTTGCGGGAAAAAAAACACCTTCATGGGCTTATGGCCTGCACGGCTACCCTATTGTGGGAGAATCGCTGCTGTCGCTCTCCTCACCCTCTGCAGCTGCATCAGGAGGTGGTGGCACTATGGGAGGCAGCCCACGCAAAGCCCTAGTCTGGTCCTCCATGGCAGAAAGCATGCGGGTGTGGAAGGCTGTTTCTGGAGGATAATTGTGCGGAGGTCCCCATGCAACAACTCACGGGATGCCAGGACCTCCTCCCTAGTTGCCTGCATCTCAGCTGAGAGCGTACGTGTGAGCCGCTCCAGCGGATGTTCTGTCCTTGTGTTAGCTGAAGCCTGAAGCTCAACCAGAGTTGCCCTGAGCTGACAGAGTTCCACCCTCAGGGCTTCCTTGTGGCCCTGGGACTCAATGGAAATGGCTTCACGCATAGTCTCCAGTGCCGCCCGCCTGTCCCTGTTGGACGCCAACATATCCTCCCTGTGTGACTGGCTAATGGAGTCTGTTGCCTGCTGTAGTTGTTCAATTAGCCTTTCTTGGGGGACAATGGAAGTGGCCACCCTATCCATGGCCTGAGCCATCATCTCAGATGATGCTGCCTGTTGGTTTGCCATACTGTATATGGATTGCTCCCATGCAGTATTGCCAGGTGGCGTAAGGCCACCGCGTCGGCGGGCACCACACCTGTCTGGGGCAAGGCGAACTGTGCCTTGCTGTGCCGGGACTGCCTGAAGCTGCAGGACTGCATTCCCCCTCTGATCTGCTGGCCCAGGAACAGGATCGGATGTAGCGGAGTGTGACCCTGCATCCGTAACCACCAAAGGCGGACCTACCAATACTGACATCCCCATTGAGGGTTCTACCCCTGGTGCAGGTGGGTTGGACAGTACAGAATCCCTCCCAGAAACACTTACCTGCGACGGCACATAGGTCTCATCATCCGAATCGACACCTGAATAGAGCTCGGGGGTGGTGCACCCAGAGACACCCCTTGAGATGACGGTCTGCAGCAAGTGTGGGTTCTCACCCACCACCACACCACGTCCCTCACTGGTGCCCGATCGGGCCTGAGACCCCTCCTGGGTCTGCACCATCTTCACAACCCCAGCAGTATCAAGTGCGTCATCCCCTGCAAAGACATGAAAGAAAAGAAATAGGAACAGGCCTTAGCACCATGGAACACAATTAGGGCTGAGAAGCAACAGAAACAGTACTTCATTGACACATGTCCCACATGACTATAACCCTCCCATGCATGCACTGTCACTGCGTATGAAGGTGAGGCAAATGGCACACATTGATGACACCAAGATGGAAGACCAACACATTTTCTGCATGCTGCCAGGCAGTGCCATCACACATTGGCCTGTGATTGGCATGTCCAATACACATACATGACACATGCCATCACACAGATGGCTTGTACCCTAGCCATGTCACACATGAGACAATAGGACTGAGAAATGCCTAGTGAAAGTGGTGGAAGTTAGACAATCAGCCTGAATGAACACAGAATGACATGTAACTATGTTGTGGCAAGATGACACTTCAAGGGCAACTGGCGTGAGGTTGGGCTGAATGTCTTCTGTTGCCAGAAGGGATACTGCAACACCAAAATCCTGGTGCGCAGAATGTATTGGATGAAGCACATCAGTACCCAAACCACTCAGGCACACACACCCTCACCTGACACTCAGTCAGAAGCACTCACACACACACCATGCACATGGATGACACACACATGCATGTGCACTCACTGGACAATGCCTCATAATCTGGCAGGTCTCCTACGCCTTGGATCTGTTCCTCCGTGACGTAGGTCCCAGCAACATACTCATGTGGAGTGAGTTCTATCTCCTCTGCCGGAGACCCACCTCCAGTCACTAGAGTTGCGGCATGACTTGAGGCCAGCTTTTTCTTTGCCCTGCGCTTAAGGTCATTCCAGCGCTTGTAGCAATCATTAGCTGTGCGCCTCACGAATCCAAGGGCACTTATGAGTTCCGCAATGGTCTGCCAGTGTGCCTGACATTGTGCAGGTGTGGTCTTGCATCCTGCAGTAATCACCATTTCGCTGTCATGTGCGGACACATACTCCACAAGTGCATCAAGTTCGGCCTGATTGAAGCTGGGCTTCCTTGGTGGGCCGGACTGTGTAGCCGTGTCTGGGGCATCAACCTCTACTGGACGAGCACTCTTCTTCTTCCGCTTGAAGGTGGTGGTGATACTGAGTGTCCTACGCCGCTCTGGACACTACGGGCAGGAGCCCCGGCGGATTGTGGACTAGGAGTGTGGGAATGAACACTCACCATGGGACTTGGTGCAGGCATTAGCTGAAGTGTGATGTAGTCAGGGGGAACGTCAGCAGGATGGAGTAGGACCGACACTGTCCTGGCTGGGAGACTCAGAGCTGGGGTGGATGGAGCCGCAGCTGCCCCTGCAGCCTCCCCACCCTGCCTACTCGGGGCAGCAGATGACATAGCTGCCCCTGATCCACGTGGGCTGGTGACACCAACGTGCACCGCCACACGTGGCCTAGACCTGCTGACCTGGAAGTCATCCATGGAGTCACCCTGTGCCAGGTCTGGTGCCACAATGGGCTGGTCCAACAAGGGCTGAGCAGAGATGGTGTCAGCCACGTTGCCCTCAACCAGGGGGGGGGCATGGGTGTCCCTGACTGGTCACCCACACATGGGGGGGCTAGGGGCACCCTGCAAGTCCTGGCCATGTCCCCTACCGTATCCACCACGGCCACCTCTTGTGGCTCACCCACTTTTGCCACCCTTACCGCGTGCTCGCCTCCCAACCATGGCACTGAAGTTGTTGTGCGTATGGGAGTTGCAGTAAACTATTGTCCTAGGCAATTGGGGGTTAAAGGGGTAGGGTACTAGATGGAATTCGTACCCTAGTGCTCTAGCAAGGCTGTATGTGACCCCTGCGGGAAGATGACGGGTCACGCAATGTACAGGCACCCCGAAAAAGGGAGATAATGTGCACGCAACCTCTCCTAGACCACGTGCGTGGAAAAAAAAAAACCTGCACTACGGTGTGGCACCCAGAAACACAAAAATGAACGTATGCGTGTCACACGCAGCCTAGACTGACCTCTGAAGGGGTAGGCAACACACGGGGCAAGCACAGATGTCAAATACGTGCGTGACTCACTGTCTGCCAGGAAATATCGCGTGAAAAATATGCGCGTGTGCGCGTTGGCAACACCCCTGCCAAAAGAAGAATTGTACGCTATCTGAGGAGACAGGACAACAGGAGAAGTGAACGCTGTTTGAGGAAACAGGCCCAGGAAAAAGACAAGAAGAGAAAAAGCTGTCAGAGGTAACAGGGAGTACGAACTTGAATCGCGTGTGAACCGACAAGGACAGATTTCACCCACTCGCTCTCCACGAAAAGCACGTGCAAGGAAATGGCGTTCTACACATACCTTTTAAAGATGCCCACACGTCCAGCGTCACTTCCGGTGTACACGCTAAGGCCCCATCCTCCAATTACACGAGCTGACACTCTGACATGCAGTCATGGGACGTGTAACATGCACCCGTGTGCAGGGAAATGCCTGCACGCGCACGTCACAGACGCGCATACGCGCTGGTGGCCTTTGGGCCAATGAATTCGCGTACGTGTGCTGACGCGCTTACGTGCTAAGGCCCTTTCCTCGAATTACACGCAGACATGCTGTATTTTCACGTGCCAAATCACTCCTTATCAAGCTGGCCACGCGTAATCTCACGGAAGACCACGCTCCTGCCCAGAAGGCCGAATTACTGCCCCCCAGTGCCCCGAGCACGCTCCCACCTGCCATCTGCTGCTGCTTGATTGCCTGCTGTCCATGTGCCCTGCCATTTGCTGCCTGCACATCAGCCAGGGGTGCTGTTGCTGTGACAACCCCTGCTGGAACCGAAGGCTCCCGACTGGTATTCCATCGCTCGACAGACCAGCCCCAGGACCCAGTTGCCCACCCACTCCTGCCTCTGGGGTTGTCATGTCGGGCACTGCAACATCTGGCACCACTGACAACCCCCCGCCAGAGAGGCAGAGGGGCACCAGCTTCACTGCCACCGAAGTTGGTGTCCTGGTGGAGCAAGTCCTGGGGCAGTATGATGCCCTCTTCGGAAGTTTGCGCGCCGACAATGAAGGACGGACTCGGATCTGGACGGCCATCGTGACTGCCATCAACGCGGAGGGGGTGGCAGTCTGACTATTCCATCATGTCAAGAAGTGCTCGGAGGACTTCAGGTCCAGGACCCTCAACAAGGCCCGGCCCCTCTTGAAGGCTGCGGATGCTAAGGGGCGCCGGGGCCACTTGTCGGACGATCAGATGAGGGTCCTGGAACGCATATCCACAGCGCTCCACGTCCAGGTCCTTGAGAGGCAGACCCGTCTGGAGTCGAGCGGTAAGTGTACATGCATCATGATTGTGTGCTGTGCGTGTGGTGATGTGCCAGTAGTGTGCAGGTTGCACATCTGTTTTTATGGGGCCAAGTATGGGGGGGTGTACAGGGCCATGAGGCTTACACATGCGAGGGCAGTCATGTGTGAGACATGGATGGTGCTTGTGTGTGTAGGCTTGCATGCCAAATGCAGTTGTGTGGACACACATGTTTGGATGAATGTGTATGTAAGTAGGCATGTTCGTGATGTCACACATGGATGTTGTTTTCAGCTGCATGTATCAGCACTGTGTACATGTGCATTTGTATTTGTGTGTATTTGACAAGGGTGCAACAGTGATGCAACATGGATGCATGTGACAGCGCGATGTGAAAGCCTGATTGGCAGATGTGGCATGGATGCCAATCTGAACTCTGCCACAGTTGGCAGAGGTGTACACATGCATGCAAGTGTGGTGGTGTGTGTGCATGTGTTGCATGTGATGTCTGGCTCACTTTTGCCTGCTCCTGCTGTTGTATGTGTATGGATGGTGCTGGCTGTTGCGATATGGCTGTGGTATGGCTCATGTGTGCGAGTTGAAATTACATGTGTGTTGGCGATTGTGATGCCATGTCTGAGGTTTGCCAATGCTACTCATGTACAACTGTCATGTGTGTATGTGTCCATTGTACAGTCCCTGATGCCTGTGTTTTATTTCTCCCTGTCTGCAGCGTCAACTGATGAAGAGGGCGGAGAAGGTGCTGTGGAGCACAGCGGCGGGGATCGCACCGCCAGCCGGAGACGCAAGGCCCGGCTCCCCTCCCATGTTGTGATCTCGTCGGGGAGTGAGGAGTCCGGTGCCGCATCCCAGGCCGCAGCTGCCGGGGGGAGGTCCAAGAGGCGGAGGTTAGAGTTGGACTCCTCGGCAGGCAGCGGAAAGGGCAGCTGGGACCCCAGAGGGCCCAACAGGGGAAGATGGCACGGAGTCATCCAGGTTGGTGGGGTGTTTGGTGGAGGAGGAGGCTGTGCAAGCGACAGAGACGGGGTCTGGAGGTGGGGATTCCACTGGTGCTAGTGGTGCAGTGCAGGACCAGGGACAGGAGGCAGCACAGGCTGCCACGGAGGTGCCTGTGTGCAATCCTGTCCCTGATCCTGTCACTGCATCATCTTTCACCAGCAGGGATGCCTACGTCCAGACCCGTTTTCAGTCAGGGGATGAGCTCACAACAACTGGCCTTCCTCTGCCTGCGGACGTGGCTATCCAGGTACGGGTTGAGCCTTTCCTGACTGGTGTGGGGTTGCGTCAACGGGCCATGCGAGGTGACCTGCAGTCTTTTCATGAGGAGACTGCACGCCATCTCGAATGGCTCGTTGACCGCGTCGGCCTACTGGGACAGGTCGCCCAGGCCGGATTCCTCCGTTTGCTGCAGCTTGCTCTGACCCCCTCCTCAACTGAACACCCTATGCGCCAGTCGTCCTCCGTGCCATCTTCCCACCCATTTGTCACCTGGGTGCCCTGTGGAGCTGCCTCTGACGGTGCGGCCAGGCTGGTGGAGGAGGCATCCCTGCCCCAGTCGGGAGTCGGACATCCAGCAGGGGTGGCGACATCAACGACTGCACCCCAGCCGGTGCAGGATGTGCAGGCAGCAGGAGCCAGGGCACGGGCAGAGGCACAGCAGCAGCAGCAACGAGGTGGGAGCCATGATGGCTCGGGGCCTTCGACATCGGAGGGGCAGGCATCGGCCGGAGGGCAGGAGGACCCAGGACGGGAAGTGTCTTCCGTGTGGCAGCGGTTGGGCCACGCCATAGATGCGGAGGGGCAGCGGGCTGAAGAGGCACGGCTCACGATGGTCAGGGAGGAGAACTCCATGCGGAGGGCCCTGAGGCGGGCCAAGTGCCTCGAGTCAATCCGCAGGGAGTTGGAGGTGAACATGTCGTCGACCCTGCGGACCCTCGGGGCCATGGAGGAGGACCGCCTCCGGGACATTGAGCAGGAGTTTGATGATGCCCTGGCCCGGAACATCCCGAAGTGAGCCGTCGGACTAGCCGCTGCCCTTGTAAATAGTTCTGTAGTTAGTGTTAGGTTTCCTTTGCTTTTTTATATTTTTTGGACCTTTTGGACAATGGGCCACATTTTTGTATGTAGTTATTTTTTATTAGGTAGCCTTATTAGATAGGTTTCATTTCTTCTGTTGGGATCATGGACCCTGGATTGTTTATCTGTATATAGTTGACTGTTGGGATTTTTTTTCATTTTGATTTTACCCATGGAGCAATGGTTTTTGGTTTTAATTTTCCATTGGATTTACTTTTGTGAACTGTGACTTTGGACACCTTTCCTTTGGATTATGATTTGTGGTTTTACATTATTTTACAGACATGCTGCTTTTTGTTTTTAATTCACATTTTTGTTTGTTTCTTTTTGATTCCATTTATGTTGCTTTTAATACATATTTTTACATCATACTTCAATGTATAGTATCGTCTCATTGGTTTCATGCATGTCATGATATGGGTTTTGACATTCCCTGACACCCATTGTGTGTATGTGAGGGAGATGTGTTCATTTACATACTTGCCATTGGGGTTGTATCATGTAATTGGCATTTCTAAGTGGGTGGATGCAATACTTGGGTGGGTGTTTGGCATGTGGAGGCTGCCCATAAAGGCCAGGGATCTAGATTGTGATGACGTGTTGGCTGGAGGACATGTGTGGGGGCCTGCTGGCAGGTGCCCCTGACTGCTGTGGGGTGGGGGTGCAGGGAGACATGAGTTGGACCTGAGTGGGGGGCCTGCTGGCTGGTGCCCCTGACTGGTGGGGGGTGAGGGTGCTGGGAGACATGAGTTGGACCTGAGTGGGGGCCTGCTGGCAGGCACCCCTGACTGGTGGGGGGTGGTGTGCAGGGAGACAGGAGTTGGGGCCTGGTGGAGGGTGCCCCACAGTGCTGAGGGGTGGGGGTGCAGGGAGATAGGAGTGGGGGCCTGGTGGAGGGTGCCCCACAGTGCTGGGGGTGGGGGTGCAGGGGGACAGGAGTGGGGGCCTGGTGGAGGGTGCCCCACAGTGCTGGGGGGTGGGGGTGCAGGGGGACATGAGTTGGACATGAGTGGGGCCTGGTGGAGGGTGCCCCGGACTGGTGGGGGGGTGGGAGTGCTGCGAGACATGAGTTGGACATGATTGGGGCCTGGTGGATGGTGCCCTGCACTGGTGGGGGGTGGGGGTGCAGGGAGACATGAGTTGGACCTGAGTGGGGGCCTGCTGGCAGGTGCCCCTGACTGGTGGGGGGTGGGGCTGCAGGGAGACAGGAGTGGGGGCCTGGCGGAGGGTGCCCCACAGTGCTGGGGGGTGGGGGTGCTGGGAGACTTGCGTTGGTGGGCAGTGGTGCAAGGTGACATGTGGGTTGGCTGGGGGGCATGGCCATGGTGGATGGGCTGCCTGCGGGACATGTGCAGGGTAGTCCCCTGTGGTGTGGGCCGCCTGCAGGGGCCGTGGAGGGTGTAGAGTGAACAGCTGGGAGGACCCACACGGCCGATTCACGTACATGTACCATGCTGAAATCGCGTGTGAAACTTCCCACGCACCCCGAAATACAGGTACACAGGGCAATCGCGTGTGGAACTTCCCGGGCACCCCGAAATACACGTACACAGGGCAATCGCATGTGGAACTTCCCGTGCACCCCGAAATACACATAACCAGAGCAATCGCGTGTGGAACTTCCCGTGCACCCTGAAATACACGTAACCAGGGCAATCGCGTGTGGAACTTCCCGCGCACCCCGGAATCCATGTACCCATGGCAATCGCGTGTGGAACTTCACCCAAACCCCGTAATACACGTACCCTGCTGATATCGCGTGTGGAAGTTCACGCGGAACCATAATACACATACCCTGATGAATTCGCGTGTCAGACTACACGCGCCCCCCTGAAATACACGTACCCAGGCGGATCGCACTGATGGGGGGTGGGGTGGTAGACAGGAGTGGGGGCCTGGTGGAGGGTGCCCCTGGATGCTGGGGGGTGGGGGTGCAGGGAGACAGGAGTGGGGGCCTGGTGGAGGGTGCCCTGCACTGCGGAGGATGGGGGTGCTGGGAGACATGAGTGGGGGCCTGGTGGAGGGTGCCTCTGGATGCAGGGGGTGGGGGTGCAGGGAGACAGGAGTGGGGGCCTGGTGGAGGGTGCCCCACAGTGCTGGGGGGTGAGGGTGCTGGGAGACATGCGTTGTTGATCAGTGGTGCAAGGTGACTTGTGGGTTGGCTGGTGGGGACGCCCATGGTGGATGGGCTGCCTGCGGGACATGAGCAGGGGTGCAGGGTAGTCCCCTGTGGTGTGGGCTGCCTGCAAGGGCCGTGGAGGCTATGGAGGGAACACCTGGGAGGACCCACACGGACAATTCAGGTGTAGTACTCCCCGCGCACCCCTGAAATACACGTGCCCTGATGGAATCATGTGTGATACTTGCCGCGCACCCCGGAAATACACGTACCCTGCTGAATTTGCATGTGATACTTACTGCGCACCCCTGGAATACACGTGCCCTGATGGATTCGCGTGTATTACTTCATGCGCACCCCTGATGTACACATACCCAGGACATTCGCATGTGAAACTTCCCGCGAACCACTGCAATACACATTCCCCGCTTGGCGTTTGCTGTTTGGCAGCCCTGTGGACTGGTCCAGGGTTAGCATAGACATTTGCGATGAATTGGGAATTTTGATGGCTTTTCCTTGCGTGAGGGCATTCTTGGGGGCGTAACTGGCGCTGCTGCAGGGTCGCTGCGCCACGGCTGGTTTTGGAGGCTAAAATCCATGAATACGCTGTGCGATGAAATGGATTTTTTCGCACGCGGCTGGCGCAGTGTATCGCACGGGGACACTGTGCGCCAGCCGCGTGCGCCACTTTTGTGCGAAATTCTATGAATTACCCAGTCAGTGTCTACACTTCAGCCCGCTGATTTCCTTAAGCCTGTCAAAGGAATTCAAAAAAGAAAGAATATCTGTTCAGCACCCTATGGTCCTTGCTTCCCTACATCTTTTTGGATAAAACCCATCTCATGTGCAAACTTACTTGTAGGTATATTTTCTTTCCTGGGAACCACAATTGGAAAAACGCCTCCTTGTGGGTAAAAACACTGCGGGTAACAGCATGACCTCATTTATATTGGCGTAGAATGCCGTGATGATGTCATCCCACGTATACGTGATGTCAAGAAATAATCTGGGCTCATTTCTAACCGTCAATCCTTTGGGTAATTGTTAGGAAAGATTTCGTAATTGTAGGTAATTTTCCTTCCATGTGGCAACCCCTAAACTTTTTGCTGTTGTTTCTCACCTTGTTCTTGACTTTGCCAGAGAAGTGCAGCCTTCTGCCGCACTCCTCTGGGCTTTCGCTCCTTTTCTTACGGAGAAACTGACATGCCCTTAAGACAGTCAGTACCGGGGAACGCTGTTTCCCGTAGTTTCTTTTATCATGTTGCGGCTTTAGTGCAACATGACACAAGAGGGCACTGTAAGCTAAATTACAGCTCTCTTGGGTCTCTAGCCTTCTACAGGCCCTAGATACTCTTTTAGGATGGTATTTTGATCGGTGCAAGTCATTCAGGGACTGGAATGGTGGCAGCGATCGATTTGTGTATTTTGAGCTCCTTTTGGCGTTCTGAGCGCGTTTTTCGCACTGAACCCAAAATGGGGGCCTGGCTCCCAAAATGGCCAGACCACGAGGCTCCTTTGTCCTGTCCACTGACCGTCTTGCTCCCTTCACCTTCCCCAGGTCGAGCGACCCGGGGCCTTCCTTATTTGAGCATGTACTTTCCCGCGAAACGTGGTTGCTTTCGCGGGCTTCTACATGTCGTTTGTGTGCCTCCAGGGTGTGGGCTGGGATGTCTGGTCCCAATACACATCCTGGGTGCCAGAGAGTCTAGGGTGGTGTGAATGCCTGGGACCACCGTGGTCCGTGATTGGTCCACGTATGGTATGTGTGTTGATGAGCGGATCTCCCATTGGCTCCCCTCCGTTTTGGCGCGAAGGGAGCCGTGGATAAGAGGGAGCTGGAAACACCACTACCATGTCGATCTCCTGAGTTCTCACGAACGAAGGAATACAGGAGCCAAGTATCCTGCAACCAAGAGGCTGGACCGAGGAATCGCTGGTGACCCGCTGAAGGAATCCTCCTTTGCACTGCTGTCGTCTTGTGAAACCCTTTCCTCCTTTGATCGAACCAGAAGGCCTGTACTGGTGCTTCGACCTTTGGAATAGCAGGAACAGCTATTCCCGGCGACTTCATCATCTCCTGCCAAGTAAGCCTTCGGAAGTGTCTCTGGGCCATCCAGTTGACTGACCAGCTTACAAGGGAGTCCTGCTCTGTAACCGCCGCCAGGTTGTGTTGTATTTCGAGTCCTGGTCACTCTCACACGCTTCGTACACTTGGCGTTCCCAAGTCTGAAGTGAGTAGTGTACATTTGGCTCGAATACACACGGCCGCTCCGTTGCCCTGCGGTGGTGACAAAACTGTGCAGGTTTCTTCGATTCGGACGTCTTTTTGCTCTACACGACGACGAGGCATTCCCGGCTCTTCTGAACCTGCCTGCTGCTGAAACTAACGTGGAGAAGCCTGGGTCTGCTTGCATCGGGGACCGGTGAGTAGTTTAGCTAGGATCTGGTCGCCCTCCTGCAGTAGCCCATTGCTTTTCCCCGCTGTGTAAAAACAGCACCCGTTTGTCCGTACTCGCGCTCTGCTTCAGCCCGCTGTGGAGGCTGCGCTTGAGTCGCGGAACCTGTTCTTCTTCTGTGTGCACTAACCCGAACTGCCTGACTTCCTCCGAAGAGCTTCTCCTTTTGCCCGTTGACACCAGCGTGTGCAGGTACTTTGAGCACAAGGCTCCACTCTTCGCAGGGCTCGGACTTCCATCTAGTTAGGTGCCTCTGAAGGCGAACTGAGTCTAAAGCATTATCGCACTGCCTGTTTTCCTTCCCTTGCAGGTGGACTACACATTTCGTGCCTCTAATGCTTGAGACTGTCGTATTTGTATATATATTGTGTTGATATGGTATGTGTTGGCTTAGTATTGTGATATTGTGATTTTCTCGCTACGGTCATTATTTTAAAGGCCTTAAAATAAATGTGTATCTATTTTTGATATAACAACTGTTTGGAGTAGTTTGTAAGCGCTCTTGCTTTGTGTGCTCATTGCGGGCTTTCAGTCACCCTCACCCCTCTTGAGACCTAGTCTTGACCGCCGCGATCGCTACCTTGATTGGTCTGGCTTGTCCAGAGGTTACCCTGTTCCAAGTAATTAGGTTGGCCTTCTGAACTTCTGCGCCACCAGGACAGAGTTCAGAAATCCGTTTTAACAGTAATGCTTGGTTTTTTACATATTCCAACATTATGATGGCATGTAACACAGTACGAATTAGCCTTTTTCTCATTTGTACGAGCTCATCCGATTGATCGTCTTTCCTCAGGATATCTAAATCTTTATCGAGGCCCATAATGGGCAGGGATTCCATGCGTTTGCGAACATATTCATCATTATCAGCTAAACACTTTTCGGATTGTGAAGCCATAATAAAGCTTTCAAATATCAGACTTTTAATCTATGTTCCAGAATGGTGATTCAGAAACCCATCTCATTTGCAAACTTACTTGTAGGTATATTTTCTTTCCTGGGAACCACAATTGGAAAAACGCCTCTTTGCGGGTAAAAACACAGCGGGTAACAACATGGCCGCATTTATATCGGCGTATAGGGTTGACGTCATCCTGTGTATACGTGATGTCGAGAAATAATCTAGGTTAATTTCTTTCATAGCTTTCAAATATCAGACTTTTAATCTATGTACCGGAATGGTGAGAAGCAAACATTTGTTAGTGTGCTTAGATATCCAAGCACTCTACACCAATATACCCCAATTAGCAACTTTTGAAGTAGTGGAGGAAACTCTACTAAAAAGAGAAGATGGACATCCAGTCTCTAACTCATTCATAAAATGGTTTACAGAAATGTCCCTTACAAATACTTTTTTCTGTTTATGGGCTAGTTTTATAAACAAATTGAGGGGACAGCGATGGAGGCAGCAATGGCTCCTAATTTGGCCAATTTATATGTCAATATGTCTGAGGAAACAGTAGCATACTCAAATTTTAATCCACTTCAAGAAAACATCTTGTGTTGGTTACGTTACATAGATGATGTTTTTGTTATTTGGAAAGGCAGCAAAGAAGAATCATAGTGTTTTGTGAACTGTCTAAACCAACAAAATAGGTACTTTAAGTTTACGAGGAACATCAGTAACAATCAGGTTAACTATTTAGATATTTGTATATATCTCGATGATGGGTCGTTTTTAGTGAGACCCTCTACCATGAATACAGAGAAGAACGCAACAAGTCAAAAACAACAGTTTTCACGTTTGAAGAAAAATAGTAGCACTAACGAATCCTATGAAAGCAGAGCGAACTGACTAATTGACAAGTTGGTCCATCGGGGCTACCCCCTTCCTCTGGTCAAGAGAGCAGCCAAAAGAGCATTCAACAATAATGGAGAAGCTCTACTGGTCCGACAAATTCAAAGGGATGAGAGTACTATGGAGACCCCTTTAGAATGTGTTAATACTTTTAGTAATCTCTCGTACAAAATCATGAGTATCATCAATAGAAATTGGAAAAACATAATGACAAAGGATATTGGGACACCTCTTATAGCATTCAACAGAGTACCACTGTACGTAATTTAGTCATGAGAAATGATGTTGGACAAGGATGTGCCAACAGACAAATTTATGGCGCCTTCCCCCAGTAGTGGGACATCACCCACGTGGGAATTCTGTAATGTGTACCCAAAACAAAAAAAACTCTAACTGTAAATCTGGGACTTAAGAAAAACGTGGAAAATTACTGAACACACAAACTGTAATACAAACAATGTAATTTACTTAATAAAATGTCTGTGTCAACGCATTTATGTAGGCAAGACAAACAGAAAATGTAAAACAAGGATGATCGAGCGCAAAAGTTGTATTAGGAATGGGGTTGAACAGGAACCTTTGGTCAAATTTCTTTTAGAAAACAAACATACTTGTAATGATTTCGAATGGTTAATTCTGAAACAGATCAAAGGAGAATCCCAAAACTAATTAGCAAAAAAGTATTGCAACTGGAACAAAAGCTGATTCTTTTGACAAAAAGCCATATCCACTGTTTGAATGAAGGTGTGGAATGGCACAGTGCATAAACAATCTTTTGAAACTCGATCAACCTTGTTAAAAGATGTCTGGTTACTACCCTAAGACTGTGTCGTACCTGATCACTTTCAAAACCTGGACCATGGAACTATCAGGTGTATGACTGTTTGAAGTGTGGGTATACTGACCAACTTTTACAAATTTGGTTTATTCAAAATATCATAAACAGAAGTTGAGGAACAATTATATGATATAGGTCCTTTGTGACTCTATCACTGATAATGCACTAGGGGGGGACCAATGCACTAGGAAGATAACCAGATTTGAATATATTGGCAACAATAATATGATGCTGTTTGATCTACCTAATGGAATACAGATATATGTTTTCTAATTTCATAGTTTTTTTTTACTGATTCAATAGTAAGTAGCTCTGCCTGTTCCATCTAGGGATACTATGTAGATAGATCTGCATTTGATTGCAGCTTTTAATATATTTACACAGTGCCATTTTAGGTATGGTTTTTGTGACCCTTTTTCAGGATCTTTTTCCTTAAATTCGTGATTTTCTCAATAATTGGAGAAATAGAGGAAACAAAGGTTGATTTATGGCAAAAAATATGGCTCAGTTATTTCAGGGACCCTCAAACTACATTACCCAGTAAGAGCAGCAAGAACAAGGTGACGTTGTCACGTATGAACGCGATGACGTCATCACAGCATTCTACGCCGATATAAATGCGGCCATGTTGTTACCCGCTTTGTTTTTACCCATGAGGAGGCGTTTTTCCAATTGTGGTTCCCAGGAAAGAAAATATACCTAAAAGTAAGTTTGCACATGAGATGGGTTTTATCCAAAAAGATGTATGGAAGCAAGGCCCATAGGGTGCTGACCAGATATTCTTTCTTTTTTTTAATTCCCTTGACAGGCTTAAGGAAATCAGCAGGCTGAAGTGCAGCACTGACTCTTGTAGTTCCGGAACATATAACAATATAGAGTGATACAAGTAAGTAGAAAAGATCAGGACAAGATGCAATCATATATGTCTTCTATGACACTATCTAATTATTGTAGAATTAATGGGAGACATTGCGGTTTTTCTCTTCTTTTGTTGATTTGCAGAGAGTAGTGTGATTACCAAAGAGGATAGGAATTACTACACCACGCCAATAGACAACAGGATGGGTTGTATAACATACCCCCTATGACGATACTGATATAGATGAGAGTGGTAAATCCAAGTGATTACTGGTAAAATAAGATCTTTCAGTACAGGGGTGCGGGATATAATCTAAACAACACACTTTGCAAGGAGTCTAATTTGGACTTTTTATTATTTACGAGACAAAGACCTTTGTTGGTCCAAAATGATAATGGGAGACAATAGATCTTGGTTACTGGCAACTTATAACTTCCTCCAACATATACTAAACTCTTTTCCTACGCCAAAAGAACCAACGAATGACTGATGACCGTGGTCTGATGTACACAGATAGAATATTCCATGCTTAAAAGTTTGAATGGCTAAACTCTTCTCGCGACTTCAAGATCATATTAATGAGACTACAAACTTTCTTTGTGTCTTCAGTTACTTCTGATTTTTGTAAAAATCTTTTTGGATTAAAATGCAAATAATACAAATAAAAATATTTACTAGGATGTGAGAAGAAGATAAAGGCAAGATTTTCCCAATTAATTGGAACCTGCCATTGACAACCATTGAACGTTGAAAAAGACTTAGGGAGTTTCACCCTAGAAGTTGAAGAGGTATGTGAATAGTAGCATGCTTCTAAAACCCTTATTGGGATGAGGGTTATCAAGTCAAAAGACCTATAGATGTATATTTAGTACTAATGTAGTGCCTCCTTTTTTGATCAACAGTGTACCTCAGTGTTGATAGAAGAAGTTTTAAACAGAATCCAGCTCCTTTACGAATATTACAGACACAAGACATTATATACCCCTGAACAATGTCATACATTTTTGTACTAAAGGGACAGAAACTTGTACAAGTTGGGAAATAATAGAGTACAAAAGCTAATATGCAATAGCCGGAATCATTACGGCAATAAGGATCACAGTGTGAATGAACCACACCTTTCACCTATGATATAACATCGTATTTGGACCCACTTATATTGGTTTACTTGTGTTTTCTTTTTTTAAATGGTATATGTTTTATGTGACATGATCATTTTTATGATTGTTCTTAAAAGTGTTTTCTCTTTATGTGATTAATAAAATGTGTATTTTGTTGGAAATGAAAAAAGGAAACGGTGGTATTATAACTGCGAGATAGGATACTCTTTTTTATACGCACAGTTGTTACATGACTTCTTTTTGTAGAATACAGATCTGGACATGAAAACCTTCTCAGGGACATGCACCCAACGAGTTGCCCAGGAGATTTCATACTAACATCATTTTGTAGAACAGCAAAATTTGTGCTCCTTTCCTCAGGAAATGCTGCATCAGACTCAACCCAGATTTCATATGGGCTCCCACAGGGCGCTTGCCTGTCTCCATCATTGTACAACATTTAAATTAAGGGCCTCATTACGGGCCCGGCGGTAGTCCTGCCGGTAAAATCGGAAGGATGCCGATGGACTGCATTTTTCCAGCGCCTGGCTCCACAGAAACACTGGGGGATTACGAACTGGGTGTTCCTGGAAGTCAGGCGCCAGAAATAGTAAATCCCCATTCCCATTTGAATCCCATAGGACTCAATGGGAATGAGGATGATGGAAGCACCGGCACCATTAATAACGGTGCTGGTGCTTCCTGGAAATACTGCGAGCGGGTGCCGTTCTACCCGCCCGCCATGTCTGACCTGGCGGGAGGTACGGCACCCGCCTGCAGACTCGTAGTGTGCTGGTCCGGTAACAACGGTGCCGGTAGGCTTACCGGCACCGTTGATACCGGAGCAGAAGACTTGTAATGAGGCCCTAAATCTTTGTGTTGAAATGGAGAAGCTTGGCCTACAATTCATGAATTGCACAGATGATTTCCAGTTGATCTTGGACCTCAGTGGTAATCATGAAATAGATCAGGGAAAGCTGAACCTAGCATACAGGATCATTAAAGAGTGGATGTCCACGAATTGGCTGTGCTTAAACCTCTCTAAAACTGAGTTGTTGGTTAATGGGTCTAAGCATGCAAGGGAATTGCTGAGTCATGCCTATACAAGTTTTGATATAGGGGGATGTATCCCTGTTCAGGATAAAGTAAAAAACCTTGGTATATACATGGAAGTGTCGCTAAATGCTGTTGCCCGTGTTAATTATGTAGTTAAGAACTTCCATTACTACTTGAGGCTTTTGAGGCAGATCAGCCCTCTAGTCACTCAAAAGAACTGTAAGAAGCTAATCCGAGCAATTATCTTGCCTAGACTCGATTATTCTCGATTATTGTAACTCTGTTTTTGGTTGGGGCAAGTAAGGAATGTCTAGGAAGACTGCAGAGGAACCAGAACGATTGTTAGGCAGAATCATATGCAGTACCCTTTGGGAACACTACACACAATTAAGACTACAAGTGTAAGTACAATTTCACCTTTGGTACAAGCCTGTACTACACAGTAAAGTGGTAGCGATGGCTGAGCAGCCAGACGAATCTCAAGAGTAAAGTGAGCAGTAGAACAAGTTACACAAAGGACCAACAAATAGTGATTCAAACAAACACTTACTCAAGGTTTCTTGGTAAAAGAATATACATTTGTTTACACAGTCAGTTTGCAAACATTACACTAGCAAGAGCAGCTCAATACCACGCACTAATAAAGCACAAATACACAACCGATAAGTAAATGAACAAGTTTAGCTCCTCTGAAGTGGGAGCAAAATGGCACTTAGATACTTCCAAAAGGGGTAAAACGACAACGTTATAACAATTAATAGCACAAATACTTGCATAGGCAGGCCAAAGGGTTTCAGTAAACTACAACCAGCAATTCAGTTCATAGGCCTGGGCCAAAGTCAATGGTTCAGAGTCTTTGTATTGGATAGCACAGTTCTGGTTGAGAACAGTTAAGTCTTTGCCACGGTTTTTAGAAGAATTTGGCTAGGCGAAATGTTTGATGAATGTTTAGGGAAGGACAAGCCTTACAAAAGAACATTTAAATTGAAGAAGATCTGTAGTTGAGGCAGTTGTTCCTGGCAGTTCGAGCAGATCTCGCTGTTCCTGAGCTTCAGTCGTGGGGACAAGGAGGATGTCGGGAGTTTCCTGCACTGCCCAGTGATGAGACCAAAAGCTTAGCAAGACATCGGTTTAAGGTGTGAGTGCCTTAAAGTCCACAAGCTGGTTTCCTTCCCTCTGGCTATCCGGATTTCAACAGCACTCTGTAGAAATTCGACCAGATGGCGACAGTGTCCAGGTGGCTTGTGAGTTGGTTGTTCCCACCAAACTCAAGGGAAGAAGTTAACCTTGAAGGGCTTCTCTGTCGATGGAGTTTCAGGCAATTTGGACCTACAGCAGCGCTTCACCGGTCGTCCAGGAGTTGCAACATTCCTGTTCCTTCAGCTCGTCTTCAGTTTTTTCGTTCCAGTGGTCGACTCTGCTTTCCAAATCCCAGAGACCTGCTTTTAAACAGTTTTCCACCATTCATTCCAGCCTGGCTGTCACTCACACAGCAGTGTGGCTGTCCTTGCCAGACAGCCAGCCGGCCAATCACGGCCAATCACGCCAGAGTGCATTCAGGTCTCCTAGGAGACTAAACACAGGGAGTTTCAGGCACCTCCCTTACATCCTGTCCATCCCAGACACTCAGGCGCCAGAGGAGGACTTCAGCACTGAAGCCCGCCAAAGGCCAACAAACAAAGGGACCAAACCTGATTTGGCACGCAGAGGCAAACACAAGAAGGACTTTTCCAAAAAGAAATGACGAAAAAGGTTGACCGCAGTCTGTTTTTACAGATAGGTCATGGGCGCCATATTGGAAAACACAGCTGACCAGTTTTTTTGCTACCGATGTTCGCGGTCGGGAAATATCATAAATATCATGAAATATCAGTAGTTTGTTTAAAACCACTGCCACCAGCCATTTCAAGTGGGAAAGGGTAACATTTGACTGTTACATGAGTGTTTAGACTCAGGGGAAGCTAAGCAACCCCTCCAGCACTCTATAGTAAGGTAGTGTTTTGCAAATCCAATTTTTCAGCCAATTCCAGCTATAACACTTTTAGTTTTTTAGGGTTCCTGGGTCTGCACTTGGAGTGCCTATATTGTGGCTGAAACAATATGTGAACCAAATACGTTGAAAAAGAAGTTGGTACTCCTGGTGCGATCCCCAGAAAAAATGATAGTCAATGGTGTAAAGAATTCAATTTATTCGATGTATTTTTTCATACATTCATCATCCTTCTGACATTGGTTAATTTCCCAATGTCAGAAGGATGATGAATGTATGAAAAAATACATGGAATAAATTGAATTATTTACACCATTGACTATCATTTGTTCTGGGGATCGCACCAGTAAGATAGTGTGTGCTGGGTCTGTAAATTTAAAAAGACTAGTAAAGTCAATTTAACTTTACATGCTCTGGGAGACAGTAGTCAGTCCCAGAGAAGGCATTTAAACATTGGGGAGTCTGAGACACCCCTCTCCCACTGCACTGAGGGTGCTGTGTGACACACAGAAAAATATGATGCCTATGGAGTTGTTTTAAAACTCCATAACCAAAGAACACAAAAGTAAAACACACATAAAAATACAGGAAGAGTGGGAAAAAAGGCGCACACTCTTCCCAGGTAAAAATCCTAGAAATCCAGCAAAGTTGCTGGGGGTCTCAAAAGGTAAGGGAAATTAGCACATTCTTGAGAATTATCCCTAACAGGATTCAGAACATTACAGGGAATCAGTTGATTCCTTGGCTTTTGTCTAGACTACCCCAGTTGCATCTGATGTTGTAATGGAAATGGGGGAAGTAGATAGAATCGAGTATGAAAGTGTGAAACAAGCTTTGATAGCTAGGTTTGAGAAGACCCCAACGTAGATGGTTGGGTTAAGGGTTACAGAGTTAAATCTTATGAAGGTATGATAAATCTGTTTATGTTGGGGTCGGTCTATGATTCCTGTTCCCTGGAGCTGAGACAACACTTGGCTGACTCTAAGGAAATTGATCCAAAGAAGTTAGCAAGGGCTGCTGGCTTGTGGGTTGCCAACAGGCCCACTGGGGCAACTCAGAAAAAGGATGAGGGAAATCAGCACAAGAAAGATAATAAGGAGACTTCTAATACATCCAATCCAAAAGAGGGCCACAAACATAACAAGGGTAAGCCACAAGGGAAACCGAATCTGGCTAGTGTACCTCCTGGTGCTAAACCAGAAGCAGGTCAGACCAAACCCCTATCATAAAGACATTTGAACAATGTTATGCTTGTGGGTCAACTAACCATGTGAATTGGGATCCCAGATGTAAGGGTAAACCTTCAGGGATCCACACTGTCTCCTTAGCCTTCTCCCCAGAGGAAGAGGTTCCAATGGCAAGGGGAAACTTTCACTTACTGGCTGAGGAACCCATGAAAGTCTCAGCCAGTGTTTCTTTAGTGTCTCTTGGTCTGTGGGAACAGCAGATCTTAGATGTCTACAATTCCATTCCAGACAATACTAAAGAGTATTACAAAGACATTGTTCTTGTGAATGGTCATTAGACCCCTGCCATCAGAGACACTGGGGCCAGCATTACTGTAGTTGATGAATCTTTTTTCAAGGTAGAGGATGTTGCTAAGGCACCCAAGTACCTCACTAAGCTTGCTGGAGGCCCCGTCTAAATGCTTCCACAGTTACCAGCTCTCATCCAGTGCAATGACATTACTGTCACGATACCTGTAAGTGTGCAGAGTGAAGTACCTGGGAGAGTCCTGTTGGGGAATGACTTAAAAACTCTTGGAGTTGTATCAAGCACCTCCAGCCCTCCCAGCAAAAGGAAACGGAAGCAGACTAGGAAGGCCAGAGAGAGTACCTTAAGGGGCTCTCCAGAGGAACTTATAGAGGAAAGTATAACCCCCAGTCCACAGGACTTACTCACTGCATTTTGAAAAAGAAAGAGGAAAATTGAAACCTAAAGCCTCAAGGAAGAAACCAGCCAGCACTCCTGTGCAACCAACAAGGACATCACCGAGAGGACTGTCCAAGATCACACCTGTGACTCCTCCACCAGCAGAGACTGAGTGTGAGGAACAACCTAGTGTGGTTGAATCAGCTGCTGAGGAATCAGAGCTGGAAGAGGACCTTGCTCCTTTTGGAGATCTGGATCCTGCAGACCATCCTGAGCTGCAGTCTTTACTGGCAGAAGGTGGACCCTGTAGGGTAGACTGCAGCAGAGGTCAAAGAGAATGTACTACTCTTGAAGGTCTTCGCCAACAGGCAGCTTCCCAGCTGGATGGGCAAGAGCCAGGGAAGCATAGGTTGTACTGGGAAGATGGCCTCTTCTACGGTGAACCAACTGAGACTACAGAAGACATGTAGTGCCCCTTGAAAGCAGACTCTAGTTCCTACAATTAGCCCATGAGATACCTTTGGCTGGTCACTTGAGTTTCAGGAAAACCAATAAAGGCTCTCTCTGTATTTCTACTGGCCTATGTTGGGGTCTGATGTAGATACATTCTGTAGGAGCTGTCACACTTGTCGGACATCTGGCAAGAGTGGAGCCACGAATGTGGCTTGGTGCCTCTCCCAGCGGTGGGAGTCCCTTTTGAGAGGGTAGGAATCGACTTTGTTGGTCGCTTAGACCCTCCAACGTCTTCAGGAAACAGGTTTATCCTGGTTGTAGTAGACCGTGCTACTAGGTATCCTGAAGCAATATCTATGAGGACTGTTATGGCTCAGGCTGTGGCTAACGCCCTAATTGGTATTTTTACCAGGGTAGGGTTTCCTAAGGAAGTTATCTCTGATGGGGGATCCAATTTTATGTCCCACTACATGCAGGCCATGTGGAAGAACTGTGGAGTAACTTACAAGTTCTCAACTGCCTAACATCCACAGACAAATGGAATGGTAGAGAGGTTTAACCGTACAATGAAGAGAATGATAGGTGCTTTAGAAGAACCCCTTGTAACGCTCACCTGATTCCCGTAGAGGCGCCGGTCTTGACTGGGCGTATACCGTATCTTCAAAGGTGATGTGTAACACACGGCTGGCTCTTTGGGCTGGACCTCTGTGCACTGTATGTTTGACTCGAAGGGTAAGATGTCTGCAGATAGAAAATATGGGATTAATGAACTGGGTTATTGAATGTCTCTCTCTTCTTCCCTTTCTCTTCTCCTGTAGAACCCCGAAGGTTAACGCTCTCACCTTAGGTAAGTAAACGCCGTGCTCTCCATCTGCCTCGGGGCAGGGTGCTGTAACCAGTTTCTTCACTGCACTTGACTTCAGAGGACTGCTGTCCATCGTTTACTGCACGAACTGTAAGTTTCGAGTAATTCTAATGTCTTTAAAGTCTTTAGTAATGATGTCTCTTGTTTTGCAGGGTTCCGGCGATGGTGGATGACGGGCTGAAGTGAGTTGAAGATGGAGCCCGTGTGATGAATAGAAGCGCCTGGAAGCACGTAAGTAAGCGCTTGTTGCCTGCTTCACGATGCGCTCTCACTGTCTTTTTATTTTGCAGGTACAAGTTCGGAGCGGCTGCAGGGTGCCGGAATACCCACTGGGTTAGATGTGGAAAGGAGTAATGGCACGTGAGTATTAAAGTTCCCCAATGTCTTTAAACGCACCTTGTTTTGTCTTTCAGATGCGGGATGCAGCGCCGAAGGCCTCCGGAGCGTGCGAAGAGTTGGTAAGCTTTTGTCTTTCAGATGCCGGAATGCAGTGTGAAGACCTCCGGAGCGCACGAAGAGTAGGTAAGCCTTTGTCTTTCAGAATGCAGCGCGAGGCGTTGGTGACAGCCGATGGCCCAGGTAAGTGAAGAGCTGTCACTGAAGACCGTAATGCTAACCTGTTCTTTCTTGTCTTTATAGGTGTTGCTGAAGACTGGATTCAGGATGGTAAGCCTTTTTCCTTAGGCCCAGGATCAGATGCAGAAGACACGATGAGCGTTCTGCTGCAGAGGATGCAGAATAACGCAAAGCAAGATTCATCCATCGGGTGTGGTTTAAATAGCCTCCTGTAGTGCTTAGGTGTCTCCTTCCACAGCCACGCCTAGGTAAGAAAAGAGTTCCTGCTTTCCAGAAGAGTTCCAGTGTTCTGAACCTAGGGAGTGGCTCCTGCCCCACCCAACAGGAAAAGTAGTTCCAAACAGAAGAGGATCAGAGGTTCAACTGGCAGGCAAGTAAGCAGCATGGTCTGCTGCAGGTAAGTCCACCCAAGCATTATGAGCCCGGCGCTTCCAGCGCTGGGACTGGGCATATTTATGAGCCTGGTGCCACTGGCGCCAGGACTGGGTCCAAAAGGTCCCAATTGGGACTGGTTGGCACTCGGAACCTGGGTTATGAATCTGCTTCCAAGGGAGTTGGGAAAACCCTGACCTTTTGGAAGCAGAGATCATGACAGTAACCCCCCTCAAGGCCCCTCCCAAACCGGGCTTCTCCGGGGGTTTTGGCTTGTCAGGAAATGTTCGGTGAAATCTTTTGATTAGGCGAGGAGCGTGGGCAAATTCAGCAGGTTCCCAGGATCTCTCTTGGGGGCCGTAGCCTTTCCAGTCAATTAGGTAAAATAGTTTAGATTTGGAGATCTTGGAGTCCAGAATGCTTTTGACTTCAAACTCGAGTTCCCCATCAACTAGGATAGGTTTTGGAGATTTAGTTAGTCGGGTTTGAGGTTGCACGGGTTTTAATAGAGAGACGTGGAAGACCGGATGTATCTTCATGTGCGGGGGCAAGTCCAACTTGACCGCTACTGGGTTTACTATGGTAGTGATGGAATAGGGACCAAGGTATCTTGGGTTGAATGTGCGTGGCCCTTTTAGAGGTAGATATTTGGTGGATAACCAGACTTGATCCCCTACTCGATATTGAGGGGCTTCCTTCCGATGTTGATCTGCTCCTTTCTTGTATTGTTCTTTAGCCCTTTGAAGGTGAGAAACAGCTTCCTTAAAGGCTTGGGTGATTGTAGAATGCAGGTAGTCTACTGCTGGTGTTTCAAGATCTTGGAGGGGATCCAACTCCGAGGTTCGAGGGTGACTGCCGTACAAAAGAAAAAACGGGGTTTTCCCAGTTCCCGAATGGACAGAGTTATTGTAGGCATATTCGGCTATCCAAAGGATGTCTTTCCAAGTTTTTTCAGTTTGTTGCAGCATGCAGCGTAAATACTGTTCCAGAGTTTGATTGGTCCTCTCGGTTTGTCCGTCGGTCTGAGGGTGGTGATTGGTCGATAGTCTCACATCAATTTGAGCCGACCGACAGCAACTTCGCCAAAAATGAGAAATAAATTGACTACCTCGATCCGAAATTAGAACCGAAGGAAAACCGTGCAGTCGGACGATGTTTTCGAGAAATTCTCGGGCCAGAGTTGCTGCTGTTGGCAAGCCTTTGAGCGGAATGAAATGCGCCATCTTGGAGAATAAGTCCACGATTACTAGAATCGTATTGTATCCGGAGCATGGAGGTAGATCGGTGATGAAGTCCATAGAAAGCGTATGCCAAGGGCGAGGTGGGATGTCAATAGGGCGTAAGAGGCCTGCTGGTCTTTCCTTTTGACTCTTGTTTTTGGCGCATACTCCACAGGACATTATAAAGTCTCTGATATCTTTTTTCCAAGACGGCCACCAGAGGTAGCGCTTGATCTTTTCTGAGGTCTTGGCTATACCGGGATGTCCTTCCATTAAAGAATCGTGATAACAAGAGATTACTTCTTTCTGTAAATCTGTGCTGGGTAGGTATATTGATTCTTGGAAATACAATAAGTTGTCCTTTACTGCAAAGTCTTTTCCTTGCAGATGCCAATTCTGTATGTCTGCTGGAGTTACAAGTTGCCTGGCTTTATCCTTAACTTCCTCTATGGATTGTGTGGCGATTACACCCAGAATTCTTTGTTCGGGAATGATTGGTACAGGTTTAGGGTTGATCAAGTGTTCTTCCACTCCCATCCGAGAAAGGGCATCAGCTTTACCGTTTTTTGTACCAGGTCGATAGGTAATTATGAAGTCAAACTCGGCAAAGAATAATGCCCAACGGAGTTGTCTAGAGGATTGGGCTTTTGCGGTTTTCAAATATTGCAGGTTTCGGTGATCCGTAATCACAGTAACGGTGTGTCGGGCCCCCAGCAGATAATGCCGCCAAGCCTTAAAGGCAGACTTGATAGCCAGAAGTTCCTTGTCAGTAATCGTGTAATTGATTTCAGGAGGCGAGAATTTGCGGGACCAAAATGCCACGGGATGCAACTGATTGGTTACCGGGTCCTTTTGTGATAGAACTGCCCCCATGGCAAGGCTTGAAGCATCAGTTTCCACGATGTAGGGTAGTTCGGGGCGAGGGTGTTTTAAGATTGGTGCAGCGATAAATTTAGTCTTCAAATCCTGGAAAGCCTGTTCCGCCTCGGTAGACCATTCAAAACGTTTGTTTTTCTTTAACAAGGCAGTGATGGGCTGGACTATTCGAGAGAATTCGGGGATAAACCTGCGGTAAAGGTTAGCGAAGCCTAACATGCTTTGCACACCTTTTACGGAGGATGGTGATGGCCATGTGAGAACTGCATCGACCTTCTTTGAATCCATACGCACTCCGCCAGGTGATAATATGAATCCCAAGAATTCAACTTCAGTCACGTTGAAAACACATTTTTCCAACTTAGCGAAAAGTTTGTGTTGACGCAATCTTTCGAGGACCATTTTCACGTGTTTCTGATGTTCAGATTCCGATGAAGAATAAACGAGGATGTCGTCAATGTAAACAACAACACACACATCTATGAGCTCTCTGAGGACATCGTTCATAAAATATTGAAAGCCGGCCGGGGCATTGCAAAGTCCGAAGGGCATGACCTGATATTCAAATAGCCCATACTTGGTGCGGAAGGCCGTCTTCCATTCATCGCCCTCTTTTACTCGTACCAAGTGGTAAGCACCTCTAAGATCCAGCTTTGTATATATGCATGCTTTTCTGACTTGGTCCAGGAGTTCAGGGATCAAAGGTAACGGATATCTATTCTTAACGGTGATCTGGTTCAGGGAGCGATAATCTATACAAGTTCTAAGGTCTCCTTCCTTTTTTGGAACGAAGAACAAAGCTGAAGAAGCAGGGGACTTGGAAGGACGAATAAACCCATTTGCCAGGTATTGATCCAGGTATTGTCGAAGGTGAAGGTTCTCAGGCTCGGTGAGGGCATAAATTCTACTACAAGGAGGAGTAGATCCAGGTATCAGGTCTATCTGGCAGTCATAAGACCTATGAGGAGGTAGAGAGTTAGCCTGATCCTTCCGGAAAACATCTTGGTATTCTAGGTATTCGGGAGGTAACTGGGGAGTCTCTGAAGAAATTGCTGCCAGTGCAACACCAGGTGGAGGGTGACAAGTAGAGACACATTCTGGAAACTGGACCGTTCTTGCTCGCCAATCGATCAGAGGATTGTGTTTCTCTAACCAAGGTATTCCTAGAATAATCTGAAACTGAGGGGCCTTGATCACATCGAACACGATCTTCTCATGGTGTCCATCTTGACCTATTAGCGTCACTTCTTGAGTGGTATGCGTTACTGGCCCGGAGGCTATCTCCGTACCATCCACCGTAGTAATGACGTCCTTTACAGCCTTGGGACAAAGAGTTAGATTCATCCTCAAAACCATTTCATGATCCACATAATTGCCGATGGCACCGCTGTCGACGTAAGCTTCAATTGCATGTAATCGATCTGGATTATCAGGGCTAATGAGGACCATAGGTATCACGAAATGCGAGGTCACGGAACTGGTTTTCACGCTCGGCAAGAGGACCTCTATTCTTGTCGGGCGAGGTCGTTTCCCTGCTCAGAGTTTGTAACTTTGGTAACTGCAGCTCCTACTGCCTTCTTAGCAGGTTTCACCGGACAGTCTCGAAGAAAGTGCCCTGAGTTTCCGCAATAGAGGCATAATTGCAACTGTTTTCTCCTTTCCCGCTCCTTTTGTGTTAGAGGACCTTTCAGACCCCCTATTTGCATGGGTTCCCCGGAGTCTACTCCTTTGGAAGGAGTTGGCGGTTTGGAAAATACTCGACCATCAAACTTGGAACGATCGGCCTTCCTGTTCTGCAGTCTGTGATCTATTTGAACGACTAAGTCTATATAGTCCGAACAATCTTGTGGGGGATTCACTACTTGGGCTAACACATCTTTGAGCTCTCCACGTAGACCTTGATAAAACAGCGTAATCCTTTTGTCCTCAGGCCATTGAGTTTCCACTATCAGTCTGTTGAAAGACGCAATATAAGCCAAAAGGTCTTGATTACCTTGTCGCAACGAAAGAAGCTCATTGTCCAAGGCCTGCCCCTGTGAATGTCTTGCGAACAGTTTTTCCATACTGAGCTGAAAAGCTTGAAAATCATGGAGGACCGGATCATTTTGATTTACTAGAGGGATCGACCAGTCTGCCGCATTGCCACTAAGGTACGAAAGCACGAAAGCTACTTTAGCTTGATCAGTTGGAAAGGCTGCTGGCCGGCATAAGAAATGCAACCGGCACTGATTGATAAATACTGCAAACCTCTTTGGGTCACCAGAAAATCGTTCGGGCGGAGCCAGAGGTACATTCCCAGGTAGGTTGATCTGCACTGGATTCATAGAGGATGTAGAAGGAAGATTTCCCCCAGATGCGGGTAACGGGGTCTGTCCGGCTTGTGACTGTAGCAATTGTCTAGCGAGATCATCTGTTCGCTCCTTGGAAATAATCAGTTCCCTTCTTAGAGCGTTCGTTTCCTGACGGGCTGCATGCACTTCTGCCCTTAGTTCCCCAAGTAACTGGGCTAGTTGGTCGGTATCCGAGGTTTCCATAGCGCCTGGACGGGAGTTTTGTGGTAGGCTTTGCGTTCTGTAACGCTCACCTGATTCCCGTAGAGGCGCCGGTCTTGACTGGGCGTATACCGTATCTTCAAAGGTGATGTGTAACACACGGCTGGCTCTTTGGGCTGGACCTCTGTGCACTGTATGTTTGACTCGAAGGGTAAGATGTCTGCAGATAGAAAATATGGGATTAATGAACTGGGTTATTGAATGTCTCTCTCTTCTTCCCTTTCTCTTCTCCTGTAGAACCCCGAAGGTTAACGCTCTCACCTTAGGTAAGTGAACGCCGTGCTCTCCATCTGCCTCGGGGCAGGGTGCTGTAACCAGTTTCTTCACTGGATAAGGGGAGCAGGCCTCTTGACTTCAGAGGACTGCTGTCCGTCGTTTACTGCACGAACTGTAAGTTTCGAGTAATTCTAATGTCTTTAAAGTCTTTAGTAATGATGTCTCTTGTTTTGCAGGGTTCCGGCGATGGTGGATGACGGGCTGAAGTGAGTTGAAGATGGAGCCCGTGTGATGAATAGAAACGCCTGGAAGCACGTAAGTAAGCGCTTGTTGCCTGCTTCACGATGCGCTCTAACTGTCTTTTTATTTTGCAGGTACAAGTTCGGAGCGGCTGCAGGGTGCCGGAATACCCACTGGGTTAGATGTGGAAAGGAGTAATGGCACGTGAGTATTAAAGTTCCCCAATGTCTTTAAACGCACCTTGTTTTGTCTTTCAGATGCGGGATGCAGCGCCGAAGGCCTCCGGAGCGTGCGAAGAGTTGGTAAGCTTTTGTCTTTCAGATGCCGGAATGCAGTGTGAAGACCTCCGGAGCGCACGAAGAGTAGGTAAGCCTTTGTCTTTCAGAATGCAGCGCGAGGCGTTGGTGACAGCCGATGGCCCAGGTAAGTGAAGAGCTGTCACTGAAGACCGTAATGCTAACCTGTTCTTTCTTGTCTTTATAGGTGTTGCTGAAGACTGGATTCAGGATGGTAAGCCTTTTTCCTTAGGCCCAGGATCAGATGCAGAAGACACGATGAGCGTTCTGCTGCAGAGGATGCAGAATAACGCAAAGCAAGATTCATCCATCGGGTGTGGTTTAAATAGCCTCCTGTAGTGCTTAGCTGTCTCCTTCCACAGCCACGCCTAGGTAAGAAAAGAGTTCCTGCTTTCCAGAAGAGTTCCAGTGTTCTGAACCTAGGGAGTGGCTCCTGCCCCACCCAACAGGAAAAGTAGTTCCAAACAGAAGAGGATCAGAGGCTCAACTGGCAGGCAAGTAAGCAGCATGGTCTGCTGCAGGTAAGTCCACCCAAGCATTATGAGCCCGGCGCTTCCAGCGCTGGGACTGGGCATATTTATGAGCCTGGTGCCACTGGCGCCAGGACTGGGTCCAAAAGGTCCCAATTGGGACTGGTTGGCACTCGGAACCTGGGTTATGAATCTGCTTCCAAGGGAGTTGGGAAAACCCTGACCTTTTGGAAGCAGAGATCATGACACCCCTTAGAAGAAAGTGGGACATTCTGCTGCCATGCCTACTGTTTGCTTATGGAGAAGTCCCTCAGGAGGGAGTTGGATTTAGTCCCTTTGAGCTTCTCTATGGCCGTCCAGTTAGAGGCCCCTTGACCCTGATTAAGGAGGGGTTGGAGAGTGCTCTTTCCCACAAGCCAGTGAGAGTCACTGACTATGTGATAGGTCTCCAGAGGAGAATGTCACACATAATGGCAGAAGCATCAGATAACCTGAAATATAGCAGGTCAGGCTCTGGTGAAGCATTGGCATGACCAGAAGGCCAACATGGTTGAGTTTAATCAAGACCAGCATGTTTTATTTACGGTTCCTACAAGGCAGAGGGCCTTACAGGACAAGTGGATAGGACCCTTCAAGGAGAGGTCAACTATCTGATGGACTTAGGCAATCCTAAGGTGGCTCCCAGAGTCTTTCACACCAACCGTCTAAAAACTTATGTCTCAAGACCAGAAGTAGGAGCTTTGCTTCTAGCTTCAGCTCAAGAGGAGGAGGAGAGTGAACCTCTACCGGACCTACTCGGAGGACAGCCTTTAGATGAGAAGATAGAAGGAGTCAACCTCTCTTCTAATTGGACACCTGAACAACAGGAGGAGTGCAAGTTTCTGTTAAATCAGTTTGCCTCCCTGTTTTCACTATCACCAGGCTTGATCCCTTGGGACCAGCATGATATTCTCACTGGTGACTGTTTACCTGTTAAAAGCAGAGGTCACAGGATGTCAGATCATGTAAGTAACCAACATTAAGAGGTCAACAAGATGCTTGATCTCGGGGTAATAGAGTCATCTACAAGTCCATGGTCTAGTCCAGTTGTACTAGTGCTAAAGGCACGATCCACGGAGTTGAGATTCTGTGTGGACTATAGAGCTCTTAATGCAGTCACTAGGACTGTTGCCAATTCTTTACCAAGGACAGATGAACTGGTGGACAAGTTTGGTTCAGCCAAGTACCTCAGTACATTTGATCTCACTTCAGGCTATTGGCAAATAGCACTGACAGACCATGTCAAGGAGAAAACTGCACTCTCAACCCCAGCAGGCCTCTACCGGTTTAAGGTAATGCCTTTTGGACTAAAGAATGCACCTGCAACATTCCAAAGGATGGTTAACCAGGTTCTGAATGGGATGGAGGACTTCTGCGTGGCATACTTGGATGACATTGCAGTGTTAAGCCAGACTTGGAAAGAACATGTTGACCACTTAGGATATGTTTTGCAGGCTCTTGAGCAGACCCATCTGACCATAAAGGCGAGAAAGTGTCAAATTGGTCAGAGTAAAGTAGTTTACCTTGGACATGAGGTAAGATGAGACGAGATCAGGCCGTTGCCTAGCAAAGTACAAGCTGTACAAAACTGGGCCACCCCTACTACTCAAAGCCAGGTGAGAGCCTTCCTAGGCCTCACTGGTTACTATAGGAACTTCATAGAGAACTATAGGACCATAGCTTCTCCCTTGAATGTGGTCTCCTCTCCCAAATTCCCTAAAAGGATCAGGTGGAATGAGGAGTGCACTCAAGCATTTGAAGGCCTAAAGTAAGCCCTTTGTCAAGCTCCAGTCTTAAGAGCTCCTGACTATAACCAAACCTTCATTGTGCAGACAGATGCTTCAAATACAGGTATAGGTGCAGTTCTGAGTCAGCTGGATGAGAAAGGTAGGGAGCACCCCATTTGCTTCATCAGCAGGAAGCTGAAGGAACCTGAGACAAGGTGGACAACCATTGAAAGAGAATGTTCTGCTATTGTGTGGTCACTGAATAAGTTTAGACCATACTTGTATGGATCTACTTTTGTGATTCAGACTGACCACCAACCCTTGAGATGGTTGATGCAAATGAAAGGGGAAAACCCTAAACTATTAAGATGGTCAATCAGCCTGCAAGGGTTTGATTTTACCATTGAACACGGGTCTGGGTATCACCACCAAAATGCTGATAGTCTCTCCAGGATGTTTGACCGACTGGAGTAAGGGGTTTCATCCAGGAGTGGATTACATCCTCCTGTCCCTTAGCCTGGGGGGGGGCGAATGTTAGGGAGAATTCTCTCTTTAGGCTGAATTTCCTAACCTAGTGAGTCCCCCAGCAGCTTTGCTGGATCTCTAGAATTTTAATTTTCACCTGGAGAAAGTGTGAGCCTTTTTTCCCCACTCTTTTATGTATTTTGATGTGTGTTTTACTTTTGTGTTCTTTGGATATGGAGTTTTAGACAACTCCACAGGCACCATCTTTTTCTTGTGTCAAACAGCACCTTCAGCGCAGTGGCACAGGGATGTATTTCAGAATTCCCAGGGTTTAAATACCTTCTCTGGGACTGACTACTATCTCGTAGAGCATGTACAGTTAAATTGACTTTACTCGTCTTTTTACATTTACCCACCCAGCACACAATATCTTCCTATAGAGTGCTGGAGGGGTTGCCTAGCATCCCCTGAGTCTAAACACTCATGTAACAGTCAGATGTTACCCTTTCCCTCTTGAAATGGCTGGTGGCAGTGGTTTAGAACAAACTACCATGATTTTTCCCGACCGCGAACATCGGTAGCTAAAAATCGAGTCAGCCATGTTTTTCAATATGGTGCCCATGACCTATCTGTAAAAACAGACTCCGGTCATCTTTTTATGCGTTTGTTTTAGGAAAAGTCCTTCTTGTGTTTAACTTTGCGCGCCAAACCAGGTTTGGTTCCCTTTGTTCGTTGGTATTTGGCGGGCTTCAGTGCTGAAACCCTCCTCTGGCCCCTGAGTGTCTGGGGTGGACAGGATGTGAGTGAGGTGCCAGAAACTCCCTGTGCTTAGTCTCCTAGATGACCTGAATGCACTCTGGCGTGATTGGCCGGCTGGCTGTCCGGCAAGGACAACCACCCTGCTGGGTGAGTGACAGCCAGGCTGGAATGAATGGGGGAAAACTGTTTAAAAGCAGGCCTCTGGGACTTGGAAAGCAGAGTCGACCACTGGACTAGAGAACTGCAGATGAGCTGAAGGAAGACGACTGCTGCAACTCCTGGTCCACCGGTGAAGCCCTGCTGTAGGTCCGAATTGCCTGAAACTCCCTCGACAGAGAAGCCCTTCAAGGACGATTTCCCTTGAGTTTGGTGGGCACAACCAACTCTCAAGTCACCTGAACACCGTCTCTATGCTGGTCAAATTTTCTTCAGAGTGCTGTTGAAAACCGGATAGCCAGTGAGAAGGATACCAGTTTGTAGTTTTAAGGCACTCGCACCTTAAACCGACGCTTTGCCAAAGCTTGTGTTCTCTTTCCTGTGCAGTGCAGGAACCTCCCGACGTCCTCCTTGTCCCCACGACTGAAGCTCAGGAACAGCGAGATCTGCAGGAACTGCCAAGAACAACTGCCTCACCTACAGCTTTTCTTCACTTACAAGGTACTGTGCGAGTGCAGTGCAGAACTCTGTTCGGCCGCATTGAAAATTTGTGAAACTTTCCCAACTTTGAAGTCTTGTCCTTCCCTAAACCAATATCTAACTTTTCGTCTGACCAAATTCTTCTAAGATCCGTGGCAAAGACTTACACGTTTACTACCAGAACTGTGCTATCCTATACAAGACTCTGAACCATTGACTTTGGCCCAGGCCTATTGAATTGAATTGCTGCTTGTAGTGAACTGAAACTATTCGCCCTACCTCTGAATGTATTGGTGCTTTGATTCTTTTAACCTTGTCTTTTTTCCCCTTTTTAAAGTAACTGAAGTGCCATTTTGCTCCCACTTCAGGGGAGCTGAACTTTTTCAGAAACTGATAGGTTGCGAATTGTAGTATATTAGATTGTGATATTGAGCTGCTCTTACTAGTGGAATGTTTTCCAACTGACTGTAAATAAATGTATATTCTTTTACCAAGAAACCTTGGGTAAGTGTGTGTTTTAACCACTGTGATTGCTAGTCCTTTGCGTAACCCCTTGTACTGCTCACTTTGCTCTTGAGATAAGCCTGGCTGCTCAGCCACTGCTACCACATTACTGTGTAGTACAGGCTTGTACCAAAGGTGAAATTATACTTGCACTTGTAGTCTTAATTCTGTGTAGCGTTTACAAAGGGTACTGCGTGTGATTCTGCCTAACACCCTTGCCTGGTAAAACCCATTAATAACAAACATATTGTTGAGTAACAGTAAATCAGTAGCCCCTGTGTCATTGCTCATCCATGCCACAACGCCATCACATTTGTGTTCCGTTTCTCTTTCAATCACATTTCGTTTTTAATTTCTGCATGTTTTCACATAGTGATATTTTTTTTTTTTTGTAATTTCTAGTTTCTTACAAACTTTTATTACAATTTTCTTAAATCAACATTTCTGATTAGTCTCTTCAATATTTCACATCTTATGAAGTGCCATTTCTCAAGGTTTAATAAACTTTCAATTTAGTGCTTTCTCTAGAAAATTTATGACAGCACAGGTCAGATGCTCTGAATTCCCACCTAAAATTTGTAACCACAATTCGCCCATACTGTCAGTGAGAGGAGCAAATTTATGCAAATGTACAGATCTTAACTCTTTAAGCAATTGACATTCAATCAATAAGTGTTTTATCGTTTCTGGAAGAATGGCACAGAACCTACATAAGGGATCCTTTACATTATCAATATGCCGGACGAAACACATTTGTCTGGTCTTATATGTATTTGTTCTTAGACGTAAAAAGCCATCTCTATGACGTCGAGATGGAAATTTACACAAGTATTTTGACAATTGATCCAATTTATTCATTGTCGGCCTCAAATCCAGGGCAGTTTTTAATTCGTGGTATTTTTCCAAATTCTCAATCCATAGCCAATGTCTCATTTTTTTCTTTGCATATTGAGGCTGTTCTTGTAGTCTTTCCATGGAGACATCGGCAGCCTGCATATTTGCTTTCACTTTTTCCAAACACAATTTCCGTAGACTGTCCGTTTTCAAATTGTTCTGTGGCCTGAATAATTAAAATGCAGGTTCGCTCTTTTCCAACGACATCTTGCGTAGCAGAGCCATCGATTTCCAAATAACAGTTCCATACATCGGCTCCAGCCCTAGTTCCTGGTGTAGTACTATGATTGATAAATATTTAGGCAATCTTAGTACACGTCTCCAAAACAGACCTTCAAATTTTGCCCAGATCTTGTGGTCAATAATCCAGCCCGTCTCGGCTCCAAACGTTATAGATGGTATCACCTTTTGCAAATAAAAGGTTCGTACTGGGATCAAAGAGAATTTCCCATACTGTGTATGAATTCTGGTTCCTTGGAGAGCCAAGGTTTTAATTCTTTTTCCAAGTTCAGTCACCCAGCTCCATTCTCTTATCGAGGTGCTGAAGAATATGCCCAGATAACGGATCTCATTCACTTCCTCAATCTGGGCATTATTTATTATCCACTTGAAGTTCTTATCTTTGTGACTCTCAACATGACCAAGTTTCAATATCTTTGTTTTCTCTACGTTGATCTTCAGATCGTTTTCCACCATGTATGTTTTCAATGTATTTAATAGCCTCTGTAGACCAACTTGTGTTTTGTCGATCAATACTAGGTCGTCTGCATAAATAAGACAACTTACCGGATTGCCATTAATTTTGGGAGGAAAGCAATGAGTTTTCGCTAGCGTTCCGGATACATCAGCGATATATAGTTTGAAAAGAATCGCTGCCAATGGGCAGCCCTGCTTTACTCCCTTTTTGTTACAATTGGTGTAGAAAGGTCTCCATTTTCATTTAACCTTATTCTTATCGATGTTTGGTCATGTAAAGCTTTTATGGGATTCAGTATGTTCGCTGGACAGTTCCAATTCTTCAGCTTCTCCCAGAGTTTTTCCCGATTTATGACATCAAAAGCCTGCTGCATGTCGATAAATGCAAGGAACAATTTTTCTTTTCCTCGCAAGGTTTCTAATTTCAAGAGGTTCAATATGGATAAATTGTTTTCAGTTCCAACTCCTTTCGTGAATCCAGTTTGTCTGATATCATTTAATTCAAACTCGAGGGCCCAAGTTGAGATCTTTTCCTGTAGAAAGGTTGCAAACACTTTTCCAATGGTATCCAATAGGGGAATTGGTCGATAATTTGCAGGGACATCCCTGCTGCCCTTTTTGTGGATTGGAACAATTATTGCCTCAGACCAGGATGGTGGAATTTTCCTGGATTTCGCTATTATCTCGAACAATTCGGCTATGAAAATGGCCCATTCATAAGGATGTTGTTTTAGCATCACATTAGAGATGCCATCCGGGCCAGCTGCTCGGGAATTTTTTAGCTTTGCTATGGCACTTACTATGTTATCCACCGTCTCCATTGTGTGCCAAGCTACATCCACGGAATCAATTGTCATGATGCCTACCCCCGGAGCACCAGGCCAGGCCCAGCACCCCCGGGAACAGGCATCATGCCCAGCTGCCCCTTATAGGGGCTCTTTGGACTCTGTCCTGGCGCCTTTGGCGCCAGGCTCATGTTGGACATCAGTCCTGGCGCCATAGGCGCCAGGCTCATAAAGGAAGGTGTTTTGTGCACTTACCTGATGCAGACCATGCTGCAAGATTCAGGCCTCTCTGAGACCTGAAAGGGACTATTTTTTCATGGGGACTATTTTTCCACTCGGGCGTGGCCAGGGAAGGATACTTACCTGGAACTACTTTGAGGGCTATTTAAGCCACGCCCAGACAGTAGCTCACTCTTCGCGTTGTTCTGCATCCCAGCAGCTGAACGCTCACCGTGTCTGCTCCTGCACCTGGACTCCAGACACGCCCGCCTCGAACCTGGAACACCTGTAAGGGAAGAAGAGAAGAGAAAGGTGAAAACCAAGAACTTATTCAAACTTCTTACCTGCATCCGGAACCTTCACGCCAGCATTCCTGAAGAAAGACTTCCATTTAAAAGCATTGCGTTGCTCGCTGCAGCGCCATGCTTCACTCACCTGTCCTCGAGACATCTCCTGGCTCCATCGCGGCTCTCAGCACCGGTCGCCACATCTCTGCGCCTAGGGGAGAGAAGAAGAGACAAGAGGTGAGCAGAAGGGACACAGTAGTAAAGCCTAATTTTCAGCCATAATACTTACCGGCTTTTCTTGGTGAACCATTCCACATTTCGGGTCGGCGCCGCTTCGTTGGCAGGTACCGCACCCCAGCCCCTATGGGGAAAGGACAAAAGACATTACTGGGGAATTATAAAGACATTTTGAGGGATCGCCCTCATCACTAACTCACCTGAATTTACCATCAGCAATTTAACCCCTCAACGCATCGCCTTCATTCTGCACCTGAAATAAAGGACAGATCACAGATTAGGAAGACAACATAAAAGAGGCTCACACTTGAACTTTTGAATCTTCATACTTATGGCACATTTCCCAAAAAAGTCAAGTGGATTTTGCCAGCGCCCTTCAGAAAACCAGTGAAGTAACTGGACGAACGCGTGCCCCCTGCACCAGAAGCAGGATGGAGAGTTCGTCCTTCCAAACCATAAGGTGAGCTTAGACCCGGGGTTTTGGAGGAAGCTAGAGAAGAACGAAGGGGGGAAAGGGCGGAGCAAGCACATTATTCTGCAGACTGTTAACCCCCTCTCTCATCTGCAGAAGGATATTCCTACGGGCCAGACAAGCAAGATTTGGGGGTCCTGTTCAATCGGTGTTCCGAGTTCTGCGCATCATGCTTGAAGAGGCCACAGCAACCCAGACTAGACCAGCGCCTCCGTGGGAGTCAGGTGAGCGTTACATCAATTTCCGCGTCCTTAGGCTGAACATTGGATCAGAACACTTCCTGAAAGTAACACACCCATTTCGCCTCAGGTACTCCGTTTGCCATTGTTGTTGCTTGATTTGAGTGACCTGGATTTAGAATTTTCCAAATATCTCTGGTGTTTGTTGTGATCAAGGAGAGCATCGCCTCCCCACGTTCCTGATCTCGCTGGAGCGCAAATGCCGTTAGCCAGTTTCGGTACCTTTGTTTTCGTTGTTTAATTATTTTTTCTGCACTATTGGTGCCGAATCTGGTTCGTAGATCCTTTAAGTCTTTTCTCAGTTTCTTCTTTTCATTGTTCAAACAAATGCTCCACATATGTTTGTGATTTGATGCCAACAGAGGGTTTCTTAACTTTGCTATACTCGGCTTAGGAAGAATAGCTGGATAATTTATGAAATCTGAGCAGACTTTATTTTCATGTTGAAGACCAGAAGTCAATTGCTGAATCTGTTTTATGTTCATCCTGAGTCTGTTTCGACCAGGATTTACTTCTAATTGAGTACTGGCTGTGCCACTCAGATGTCTGCACCGTGGTTGCCACAACAATTTCAATGGGTAGTGGTCACTGTTGGTCGATGGTGTTATCTGCAGGTTGGTTATTTTATGCATCACATTATTCGATGCCCAAATATAATCCAGAGTTTTTTTTAACCCCATGTTTTGCCACGTAATTTGTGGCGGGGAATCACCAGACACGTTTCCATTTACCATGGTACAATCTCTGGATTCCATTGCCTCTGTCCGTCGTGCTCTTCTGGAGGAAGATATCTGATCTTCATCGCGGCAGTAAATATTTTTCTGTTGATTTCCATTGATTTCCATTGAACCAAGATATGTTAAAGTCACCACATACAATTATCCAGAGATTAAGAAGACACCTTTTTTTTGTCAATTATTGTAGTTATTGATTGGATAAATGCCCCAGTCGAAATCTTTGCAGGATTCCAATATACATTGAATAGCAGCAGATGTTGAGGTGGATGTTCCAATTTTCCTATATAAATATAGTGATATTTGTATGCACATTGTTGCATATAGTATGCCTTCGCAACCACAGTCTCGTATATTAACGAGAACAACATCCCTTACTTGGGAGATGGGGAAATCCCACCTTCAAGCTTTTAGGAGTGAGACATATCGTGATCGCTGGCCCTGTAGCCGAGAAATGATTGTCCCCTTATGGCCATAATGGTGCTACCTGGGCATAGCTTGAAATGGCTAGAAAATGATGTGAGTACCTGCACATTTCCCGTCAGTGCTTGGCAAACGGCTATACAATACTGACACATAAGCCACAACTATTGTTTTTATCAACGTTTTTTTTTCTCACAGGACTTCAGTGCTCATAAATCAAGTAGCTAAAGGCACACTTGTTTCAGAAATTTGTATTACACTGGGAACTAATTTACATCTGCATTTAACAAAAAGACTGCTTACAAATAGTCCGACGTCCTTTCATCGCCAGCCTGTTCATCCCCAGGCGAACATTCCATCAAATATGCTCATCGAATTTTTTAGTGGGGGGTGGGAAAGGGCATATAAGGGTTTGTGCGGGTGGGCAATAGCAAATAATAAGTGTGGCAGGGGTGCTTGGGGGGGTAGCCCCCCAAAATAAATGAGCACATTCGATGGAATGTGCACGTTAAAAAGCCTGGGGATGAACAGTCAGGCGATGAAATGACATGGAACCCTTAGAAACAACACTGGCAGACCCTACACAGTATAAAGTGTGATGTTACCGCGTGATACAACTAGGTTAAATAGATCCCAGGACTAGGGCGTGTTTTGGGAGAGGATGGGGGCGGTCAAAAAGGCGAACGCAACCAGAGAATATACTGTACTGAGCCATAGAGCACCTGAAGGGGCATCCCTGCATTTAAAACTCACTTCTCATCAGTAGCACAATGCTGATTAACCCGGAGGCAAGCCATGAAACAAAGACTTACATACAGCATGAATTATTGTAATAATCACGGGCAAGGATTTCAGAATCATTTTATATTGTATGAGTGGCCTTGGGAAGGCGCACCGCAGCCCGAGGCCAGGAATAATGCACGTTTGTGAAAATCCTTATGTAAATAAATGTTAATGGACTCAGATCCTCCTAGGAGAAGACAGAAAACTGACTTTCACCATTATCCAGTTTTGGAACAACATTATGGACTCGATCTAGGAAAACCGATGGACAACAGAATAAGAGCTGTCATTACACTTGATACGATGACTGAGGAAACATTTGAAAGCCCAAACGAAGTAAGAGAAAGTATAAAAATGAAAAGTTTCATATGTAAACTATAACATTTAAAAAAAAAATGTTAATTCTTTCAGGCTAACCTTAGGGAGGATGAGTCTTCGTAACGTCTGAGGCCAGTGGATAATAAGTGTTAATTTTGTCCAGTTTAGCCCCCTCTGTCGTCCCCTGTCGGCATCCTTTACACTCCACTACCTGCCAAAGAGAAGCAATGCCATACCTTCCCTGCAATTACAGAGATGGGCCCGCCCTGAGCAAAATTTTGGCAGGCCGGGCCCCCCTCCAATAATGCCAAATGGACAGTATGTACAAAGGGCTATGAACTATTGCGCACCGTCACCTCACCCTACGCCCAGTATAGTCCCTGGGCTCCCCCACCTGCTCCATCACAGTCACTGGGCTCCCTCATCCCCCTCCTACCCAGTCCCTGGGCTCTCCCCACCCCATCAGCATCATCCAAAAAGACAGAGTTGAAAAGCCTAATGCGTGATTTGGACGAAATGTTCGACCAAATCACGCATTCGGTACTGGGGGCTGCGGTGTGTCCCCTGCATCCTTGCTCACTATATTCTGAGCAGGGGTTGCAGGGGTGTCCCCTCCAGCCATCCCTGAAAAAAGGGGGAAAAAAGTAAAGGTCCCTGCGGCGCCGGTTTCCGATCACGGAAGTGAAATGGAACAGGTGTTGCAGCGACACAGCGAGTCTGCAGCAAGGTATGTACGGGGGTGGGGGTGTTTTGGCGTGGGGGGTGGAGGGGTGGGGAGGTGGACCAATTCAGAAATGTTCAGCGAGAAAAGACCAAAGGTTATTTTGGAAAAATAATCTTCAGTCTTTTCTGTCTCGAACATTTCTACCTCTGTCTTTTAACCTCCAACATATTTCTTTTTTTTTTTTTTTTACATTTCATGCTGAGCTCTTGTGGCCCCCCCACCCCGAGGATGCGGACGCGCCCCCCACAGTTTGAAGACCTCTGCAACAGAACGATATACCAAGCAAGAAACAATTGTGAATTAAAATGATATGGCCTTCTTACCCAAAAAGCGCAATTCACAAGGTAAAGGCGGGTGGGGATCGGTCCATAAATGTACATATTTGGCATTATGCCAACCTGGTCAATATGCAGCATGCAGATCCCCCTCCAGGAGCAAAATAATGCAGTGTTGCCGCATTTTAAGCTTAAGGGTCATAGCGATTGAGAGTGATATTCTGGAAGCAAAGAGAGCACAGGGGCATAAGTCAGGTCTTCAGAGCAGTAGTTGTCATGTTAAGTGGAGAGGGACACGTATAGATGCTTTTGTCATTACGAAGCATCTTTTTCTGCTGAAGGTCCAGAGGGGGCCAACATCTAAGCACTGAGGATGCAATGTTGCTCATCAGTATAGCATCTGCCAAATGGTGCTGCCGTCCTGGGTTAGGAGGTGCTGGGGCATTGCTACTGGAGGGCCTTGCTGGACCTCATCCATGTCTGCAAGACCATTGCCCGAGTTTGCTCTAAGAGTCGGACCTTACTGATTAGATACCACTTATGGTATGAAGATATAGACAAGCGCTGCACAAAAGAGAATTCTCTTGAAGGCCTGCTCTGTGTGCATGTATGACCTTCATGGAGTCCTCCATTGATCATGAGTGCTGCCATTATAATCCTGTGCTTAGAGAATCCTACAAATTTGGACTCTCTACATACTTGGCTGAGGTCAAACTGGCCAAAACCTCTTTTTCTCTCAGAAAATTGAAAACTCCCTATGCCAGCCCAAAGCTCTTTTTTCGATTGTACACATTCATTAGCTTCCTCGGAAGCTCTTACCTCCAGGGTCAAGCCCTCTCAAAAGCTGTGCGATGACCTTGCCTCTTTCTTCATCACTAAAATTGAAGGGATTCGCTCAAATATTGCAAAATCTCCTGCAATAATGACTCCAGACACCATTACACTTCTACCTGTCCCCCCGATTGATCCGTCAGTCAATTGGTCCACTTTTCCTCTTTTTAGTGAGGCAGAGGTCCTAGCGGCCATTTTGAAAATCAAATCATCCTCTTCTGAGGATGCTATTCCTGCTATCATCATGAAGCAGATCGCCCCGGACCTACTAGCTGATATCACCTCGGCTATTAATGACTCTTGCCAGTCAGGTCTGGTCCCTACGGAGCTGAAATCGGCTAGGGTCATTCCCCTCCTTAAGAAACCCAACTTGACCCTGCGGTTCCCGCAAATTTCCGTCCAATCTCTTTACTTCCTTTTTTGTCTAAACTTTTGGAAACTCTCATTACTCCTCTTTTGTCTTCTTTTTTGGAATCTTCTCAAATCTTTAATCCTGCGCAGGCCGGTTTTAGGCCTGGGAGAGGCATGGAAAGTGTGCTGGTGTCTGTCCAAGATGATCTGTCCAGACTTGTTGACGCAGGCGGAGTAGGTGCTTTGATTCTGTTAGACTTATCAGCCGCATTTGGCACGGTTGATCATCCTATTCTACTCTCACGTCTGGCCCAGATTGGGATATCTGGTCAAGTCCTTGCCTGGTTTACTTCTTTTCTGTCAGATCGCTCTCAAACCCTGGCTATGCCCCCTTTTCTCTCTTCCTCCTGCCCTCTCACTTGTGGTGTCTCACAGGGATCCTCACTTTCCCCAGTTTTGTTTAATATCTACATTTGGGCTTTGGTCTGCCTCATCCGCTCTTATGGTCTCAATTGTTATTCTTATGCCGACGATACCCAGATCCTGATCCGTCTAGAACAAGATCAGGCTGAGGTATAGTCGTAACTCTTACAATTTTATATGGGATGGAGGCACGAGCTCTAACTGACGTGAAAGATCTAGATAGAATGGAAGCAAAATTTTGGAGAAACATCTTACACCTTCCACAAGCAACCCCGGTATCATGCATAAGGTATGAACTCGGTCTTACATCGCTCAAGGCAAGATATCATTGGCAGCAGTGTGCATTTTTTAGGAAATGCTTATTGAACATTGAAACTGAATCAATTCTAGCTGTACTTGCGGCTTATTTATTTAACTCAAATCATCGATTTATAGTTAAATGGGCCACCTATGTCTATCAAATAATGGCTGTAGCTGAAGTAGACGTAGAAATTCTAACACAGAACCCTAACCGAGCAAAAAAAAAAAATCTTCTATCAGGACTGGTTGGCGAATTGTACTCTTTGTCTTCAATACAAAAATTTTAGTAGTTATGTGTTTCCAGGTAAAAAAATGGGAACTGTTGAAACTTACCTGTTAAAATCACCATCTCCTCAACTTCGCACGGCAATCTTGAGAATGCGTTTTGGCTTGTGGTTGACCCGAGACTTACTGGCACAGAGGAAACAAATAGACAAGTCAGATAACTTTTGTAGCTTCTGCCAAAAGACATCGCAAAAAGAAACTTTAGAACACATAGTAGTGGACTGCCCTGCGCTGTGCCCATTAAGGAACAATGCTTACAAGAAACACATGACTGTGGTTGCTAATGTACAGCAGAATATGAGATGGGCCTATCTGCTAAACTCAACGAATATGAGTCTATTTATTGCTTCTGTTGAGTTTTTGAACAATCTTAGCTTGTATACACCATGTGACACTTGACTCTTTTACAAAATCTGTCCTAGTTACAATTACATGTCAGATGCACTAATATGCTTAAGTTCATGAGGCTTAAGGTAATATTATAATATATTGTAAAAATAATGATGGCATTAATATATTTAATGTATTTCATGTATTTTACTTATTTTTTCATATTTTACTTATATTTCGAAGTATTCTTGTAAAAAATCTCTTTTGATTAAAAAAAAGAAATTAAAAAAAAATAAAATAATAATAAATAGTCGTGCCTTCACAACTGCCTGAGAGCTGTAGGGGACTGGATGGACCAGAATTGGCTTAAGCTCAATGGTGACAAAACTGAGGTTCTAGTGGTGGGTTGTCCCCCCGACTCTTCACTGTGGACCTCAGCTTTTTGGCCCGCCTCTCTAGGTCCTCTTTCTAGCCCTGTTAGTAAAGTGAGAAACCTAGGTGTTATTCTCTTGTGGACCCTCTCTATGTCCAACCAAGTGACAGCTGTATGCCAAGCCGCCCACCATCAGATTAGGCTCCTTAAGAGGGCTCTACCCTTGATACCAGAAGACTTCTGTCCCATGGTGGTGGTGGCGCTGGTACTTACATGTCTCGATTATTGCAATTCTCTATACCTATCACAGCCAATTGGCCTAATACAGCGGCTTCGGCGTATGCAAAATCTGGCGGCTAGTTTAGCCATCGGCACACCTTATGATGCCCACATCTCTCCAGCTCTCCGCCGCCTCCATTGGCTTCCGGTGGGCCAGCGGGTTCTCTTTAAATCCCTGTGTATTGTGCACCGTGCCATCCATGGCCAAGGAGGTGAGTTTTTGCAATCAAAATTCACTCGGTATCTCCCTACTCGGGTCCTGCGCTCCGCTACTGCTAATCTTCTTATGGTCCCGGGGTACAATCGTGAAAAGGTCGGCGGTAGAGCTTTCTCGATCGCTGCGGCCAGACTCTGGAACACCCTCCCGCCGGCACTAAGAAATGCTTCCAACCATTTTGGTTTTAGAAGAGCCTTAAATACCTTTTTGTTCTAGCACCTTCTTGTCTAGCCTTCCCCTGTTTGGCTCAGCGCTCCCTCTCAGCGCCATGATGCTTTTGGGCGACCGTGCGCTTTATAAGTTCAAGTAACATAACATAACATGAGCCGCCTGTAGTGGGATTCGGCTTCTTTACCTAGTCTTCTGGCAGTGTTTTAGGGGCAGAGTCGGCCTTCATATGCGACCCACCACAACCAGCCCTTTGCATTACTCATACATCCAGGTTATGGTCCCGGGGTACAATCGTGAAAAGGTCGGCGGTAGAGCTTTCTCGATCGCTGCAGCCAGACTCTCGAACACCCTCCCGCCGGCACTAAGAAATGCTTCCAACCATTTTGGTTTTAGAAGAGCCTTAAATACCTTTTTGTTCTAGCACCTTCTTGTCTAGCCTTCCCCTGTTTGGCTCAGCGCTCCCTCTCAGCGCCATGATGCCGTTGGGCGACCGTGCGCTTTATAAGTTCAAGTAACATAACATAACATGAGCCGCCTGTAGTGGGATTCGGCTTCTTTACCTAGTCTTCTGGCAGTGTTTTAGGGGCAAAGTCGGCCTTCATATGCGACCCACCACAACCAGCCCTTTGCATTACTCATACATCCAGGTTCTTGCTGATCTGTTAGCGTGGTGAAGAATAGGTATACAGCCGTTTTTTCGTTCGTGCTATTAGGCGCCGCTTGCAACACTTATCTGCCAAAACGATTGCATTGCAGTACAGATTGGGATGAATGGTGTATGAGGAGGGACAATGAGTCCGTAAGTGTGGTTTGGTTATGTGCCTGCCCATGGCCATGCTAATCCATATGGCCATTCCCACCCACTCCTGCCTCTACCCGCCCGAAACGCCTTCTCATGGGAACTCTTTGAGCTCACTTTAATCAAGCCTTACTATCAGGCTTTGCATTCAAAATGCCTTCCAGTGTGTGTTCAAAGCAGTCTTCTGAGAGTTAATGACTTAATTGGAGTTGTAAACGCACTACTGGTGTAATAAAAAATGTTTTACCAGGCTTGCCTACAGCCACTCGATTTATAAGCACTGTGTGTCCTTCACTAAAGTCCTGTTTAAAACAAGCATTGGCAAAACCAACATTTTTGTTGTGCATAGGTTTTAAGCTTTTGCCAGGCACTACTATAAAATGCCCAGGTACTCGCACCAGTGCCTTTCCCATGCCTACACAAAAGTCCAAATTGCTGGCATTGCCAGTGCTTGTCTTACCGTGTCATGCACACCTGTCAAACATATTGATCATTATGCAATTTACAAATTTTGACCAATGCATCCAAGGATGTAAACAAACAAAAAAGTTCACCCTGTCTAAAATCTGCTTTGGGGGATTGTGTAAACCGCTGTGAGTCCTTAGCAACTCCGACCCCCGCGTCCCCATTCAAACTTGTGAAACGTTTTCTGTCCTTTTATAAAAAGATTTCTTTTCCAAGTCTTGCAATCCAACATCCATCGCGGTTTTTTTTTTTTTATTCAAATAATTCAATTCTTGTTCCATCATCGAAAATATTATAGTCCGGGATGCTTGGAATACAGTCTCTGCGGGGGCTGTGCTTGTCAGATAAGGTAACGTTGGCTTTGAGATGTTTATGAGGCTCGTGCTGGCTTTGCGACCTCGCTCATCAAGCATGATAGAAAGGGTGCCCAACTTTGGGAAGTGTCTGCAAGCTGATACCTGCCTCGTGTGCTCTTCGCTCTCAAGGAGCACTTGAGGCGTTGGCGCCCACGGATGGAAGGTTAGACACGGAGGCCAAGAGATTTACGGCGGCGGTAAAGCTCACCGGTCCCGCTGCTGCTTTATTTGCTGTGAAATGGATGTGCCGTGCGTCATGGGCCAGGATGAGCTGCACTAAGCCGGTGGCCATCGCCTTTTTATAGGACCTGGGAGGATCGTAGGCGACGACAGGCCGTTTAAAGCAAAGGATTCAATTTGGTGTCAAACAGACCTTGCCTTTTACACTGCTGTTATCTGCTTTCCGGTTCTGTGCTGTTTTTGAGTACACTGTTTCCTTCCCTCGCTCTGGTTCTATTCGCTGACCCATTTATCAGAGTACTCACAGAGGACAGAGTGGCAACGTTATTATGAGGTTATGCGAGTGCGAACATGACCAGTGATGTATTGACATTAGTGGGCTGGGCTCCAGATGTAAACCGAGCAGCTGCTGAAATAGTCTGGCCCGTGTGGCACATAGTCCCAATACCTGTAATCGCGCGCCAGAACAGCACGCCGATGCCAGGAAATTGACATTTCAAGCATGATGCTCGAGGAATGTGGCTGGTAAACAGCTCACCCTTGAGCAAATATGAATTCATTATGCCCACCATATCTGATGAACTAAATTCGCAAGTGGAAATCCGCTTTGGTTCTTGGTATGCAGTCAAGAAGGCCACGTTGAATGGTTCTGTTAAGGCGACATGCGGACAGCTAGCACGTGGCAAGTGGAAGCCACGATTACAATAGCCTTTCTACACTGTGAAGTCATGCCCCAAAGTCGCTCTCCAGTTACATCACCGCATTGGAGAGTGACCTTCTGACAGGTGCAAGGAAGACATTTCTTTTCCCAGCATAGGCCATCTTGGTGCCCGTAGGGTACAGCATTTGTGCCTGCTACACTACCTCTGGCTCAAGATGCCAGTCTTCAGTGGTTATCGCCTAATTACAGGAGACCATGTGCTCTGAGCAACACCCGGTGCTTCAACCATCAGTACTGAGCATCCAACCACATGGCACCTCTTTGCCAACCTCAGGAAGAGCTCCGAATACCCCTTCCCTAACGCTTGCTGCCTCACTTCTCCAAATTGTGATTCCATTACAATGTTAGACCACCATAGTGTGGCAGCGTAGCCACCGTTGCGAGAAAGACCGTCACCAGGTAAATGCAATCTCAGAGTAGCTTTATTGACATTAGGTCCACCAGAACACGTGGGATAGGTATACGGGGACATACACTTACTTAGATGGTAGACAAAAGAAACACTGGTCCCCCACACCCTTCAGCCAGCTCTTGCTCCAGCTGCCGTCTGCCACACCAAATGGCTCTCCTTAGAACTCTCACACCTAGAACACACCAACATTCTAGCTGTGATGTCGCTAACCCTGACATCACTACATGCATAGTGCCATAACACCAAAGCAGATTACCACATCTCTCCCTCCGTTACTGTAAAAAGCAAACAGAAGAACGAAAACGAAGAAATTACTACCAGCACCTCAAGAGCCCTTAATTTCAGGAACACAACATGGCTCAAACGCCTACCTACACAGCGGCCACCAAAGTAGGAAAACACCTAGGGACCCATAACGACATAAGGAAAACAAAAAAGCCAGATCAGGAACCCCAGAACGGTGGCAAACTCCTAATAACAATGCAATGCTCACAACAAGAATACCAAAAAGTGAGCTGCGCCTCATGCTGACACTCCACTGACACCATCAACTCCACTCCCTCCTAATCCTACCAAAACCGGAGCAACGACGGAATGGTGCCCACCAAAATAACAAAAGGTCTCCAGAACTGCCACCACTACCCACAGGGCAATATCCACCAGCAGCCAAGCTCCTTTGCCCGGGCCTACCACTTCAGGGCCCCAGACCCGCCACATACAAGCACAAACTTTGCACTCACCCGAGCAAAAATGCCAACTTATTATTTTTTTTTTATTATTATTTTCATTTAGTTTGTACAAACTTTTGAAAAAGAAATTTTCTGTTACTTAAAACACATACAAAACTCTACATCTTTCGTCCTTACATGACCTCTTATCTAGCCTTATTTCGGTCAGCTCCTTAAAAACTATCTTGTGGAGATCTCAAAGGTGGTCCTTTACTCTTCTATCTGGATCTCATCTGCCAATTTGTTCTCTTCACTTGTCTCCGTATAAGCCTCTGTTATCGAGACCACTGGACTCGAGTCTAAGTAGTTCTGTATTAGCTCTAGGAATTTCGTCAACGCAATCCACACTGAGTTATTTTCTGTCAGGTGCAGTTGTTTCCACCAATCCTCTGCTGAAAGCGTCCAATAGTTTGTCATCACCTTTCCCAGGCAGAATTCGCGTTGGTCATTTAGTTCAAAACAATTTAGGATGAGATGTTTTAAGTTTTCTTCTTCCTTCCCACACAATCGGCATAGGACATCGCCCCTCGGAATGACACGCCTATTTCTCAGAATTTCTTTTGTTTCTAAGATGTTCAGCGGGAACTACAGATAATGTCTTCTAAGGCGTTTACATGGCGATAGAACCAGATATTTCTGGGGTGTATTCCATTTTTTTGCTTCTTCTGGTTGATTTAGCATGGATTTTTATGAAGCTCTTTTTTCCCAGATTTCAATCCAGTCTAGATCGAGCAATTTTCTCTTTACATACTCTCGATTGTTCCATAGTGTTAGCTCGTCTGTCCCCAGTTGTGTAAGGATCTGACTACATTGATATTTCCAGTCTCTTAGGGCCGATATTCTTTTTCTTGTCTCGTTTCCCATCAGAATTTTGAAAAGTGGCAGATTCGCTTCTTCATATGTTTTCCGAAAGAGCAGTAACTTATTCCACATTATCCTTGAGTTCAGGGTGGAGATTCCTACTTCATATAGGACACACGCAGTCGTCGTGCTTTGAGGTATTTGGAGAATTTTCTTCCAAAAGAATCCTTCGCACCTAGACCATATCCTGTGGTCACAGCCGAACATGTTCTCTGCCCCATAAATTAGGATTGGTGTAATTTTATTTTGGTAAAATTTTCTCACTGGCTCATATGTGAATTTCCCAAATTTCTTCTGCAATACACATCCTTGTGAAGTTAGTTGTCTGCAGCTGTTTAATATTTTTTTTACCATCGGCTCATCATTTATACTGGAGTTGATCGTTGTACCCAAGTACCTGGTGTATTGTACTTTGGCTAGTTTCTTTGTTCGCACGAACCAGCTTGATCTATGCTTGTGGCCTTTCTTGCCTCTTTTGTTTTCCAGAACCATAATTTCAGATTTGGCAATGTTTATTTCTAGCCCAAGTTCGTCTGTGTAGATCTCTAAAGCTGACAATTTTCTCTGGAGACCAATTGGCGTACGGTCTAAAATCACCATATCATCTGCGTATAGGATGTGGTGCAGCTGGAAACCATTGATGGTTGGTGGAAATGAAACCACATTTGCCAGGGCACTTCCAACGTCTGAAATGTAGAAGTTGAACAGGGTCGCCCCTAACGGGCAGCCCTGTTTGACACCTCTCTCTGTGGGTATTGATTTGGACAGATTTCCATCGCTGTCCAACCTTACTTGAATACAGGTGTCTGAGTAGAGTTCTTTAATAGCCGCAATTAAACTTCCATGACAGCCCCTCTCCTTTAGTTTACGCCACAAGATTTCCCTGTTTACACCATCGAACGCATTTGCCATGTCGATGAAAGCCGGATATATTTTTTGACCTGTTCGTATGGCGTCTATTTTTAATAGATTTAATATTAGGAGATTTGTGCTGCAGCCCACTCCTTTCACAAACCCGGACTGATGCTCGTCATAGATCTTTTCTTGATTAATCCATCTTGTGAGTTGGTTGAGGAGTTGGGTTGCAAACACCTTTCCTATAACATCGAGAAGGGCTATGGGTCGATAATTTGCCGGCTCAGATCGTATTCCCTTCTTAAATATTGGGACAATTATTCCCAACTTCCAAGTTGTAGGTATCTTTCCTTCCTTTATTATTGCTTGAAACAACATATCGCAGAAGTCTGCCCATTCCTTGATATTTTCTTTAAGATCTGCATTCGACAGGCCGTCGGGTCCGGCGGCTCTCGACGCACTGCTCTTTAGAATTGAGGTTTTGATGTCCGCTCTGTCTATTTTCAAATCCCATGGTACTTTCGTTTGAATCTCTGGTGTTTTTATGTCTTTCCTTCTTTTAAATAAATTTTTGTAATGACATTCCCCTTTTTTTTCTGTCACCATATTAGTTATTATCGCCTTTTCTGAGTTGCTTGAGTCATTTATTACAGCCCAAAATCCCTTCGAATTCCTTTGATTTAGGGTCTTCATGATTGTTTCAGCCTCTCTTTGATCCATCTTTGCTCTGTGTATTTTGCACCAATTATTATATTGGTTTCTTGCTTTTTTTGACAGGCCTTGGTTCAGTTGGCCCTTATTAGCGACAATCGCCCTTAGAGTTTTTCTCAGTTCTCTCTTTTTTTTCGCCACCTCCGGATCATACTTATGTTTGTAAAAGTTTTGATTCGTTAGCGAGGTCTTATTCTTAGTTCTGTATATTTCATTGAGCTGTTGATACTCCAATGCTTCAATTGTCCCTTGTTCTTGAGATCGTAGCAGTTGATCGGATACTACTTTTATATCTGTTTTCATTATCCTTAATCTGTTTCTCCCTGGTACCACTGATATGCCACATCTCCATTGCTCCCTTTCCTCCCCTTTACACCACTTCCACTCCATTGATATAATATTGTGGTCAATTTGCGTGTTTTTAGTGACTCTGAAAGAGACCGTTGCCTGTCGAATATTCTCAGATGCAAAGATGTAATCTATAATGGACTGCTGACTTCCTCTTTTCCAGGTCGGCTTTGCCGGTATGTCCCCTCTTGTTACTCCATTCAACATTGCCATTTCTTCTAGCCAGCGTTCATTTTTGAGAGTCTCACAGCTAGTCCTGTTTTTTGTGGGTCTACTTCGATTAATTTCATATTGAAATCCCCACATAGTATGATTGGGGCCTTTGAGTCTTCCATTCTGATTGCGTCTAAGGCTTCAATAATGTCATCTTCAAGCTTGTGATCGGACTTGGGGGTTGGGTTCCAGTATATATTTAGTATATAGAGTTGGTTCACCAGCCGTCCTGTGGACTCTGTTTGGACTAAGCGGACCTTCTGAAGGAAAGGTGACAAATTACATGCTTCCTTAATTCTTAGTCCACATGATCTTTTAATTAATGTCATTTGGCCTGACATGGGCCATCCATTTTTTTGTTTTATGGCTGGGTTTAATGCTATTTCAAACCCGTCCACACATGGGAAATTGGTCACCCATGTCTCTTGGAGGCATATTACATCGGCCTTTCTTATCATTTCCGGTCGAGTTCCGGTGGAGTTCCTAGAAGGTGTACAACTCCTCTAGTATTCCACGAGGCTAACCTCATTTGCCCTATTTCAGCATGACATTAACTCATCGTTGTTCTATTCAGTGATTTGGCTAGCCAAGACCAATTTTTCCTTTCATCTTCAGCGGCTTTAAAATCTAAATCTTTTGCACTCCCACCACCTAGATTTTCACAATTATCCACTGTTATTTTAATTTCCTTGATTTTTATCTCTTCGGGTAGACATGCTAATTCAGATTTGCTTTCATCTTCTATTGAGTTGATTTTGAGTTCCGGTATCGGTGAGGTTTTCCCTTTTGTTTTAGGAGCCTTCATTTATTTTGTTTTTTCACCTTCACAGTCTCCAAGTGAGTTGTCAACCTCATATATTTGATACCCAGCTTCCAGGAGCTGCCTCTCGCTCATCATAATCAAATCGACATCTTTTTTGTCATCTATGTGTAAGAGTACATATTTCTGGATCATATCAGCAATGATTTCTACACGTGCAATCCGATCGCTCTTTATTGCTCTCAATGACGGTATTTTTTGGAATATCTGTAGGATGGTGTATCTGTTTAGTGAGGTATCATTTTTTTTGCTATCGATTTTTTCGACAAGTAATCTATATTGATGATTTCTTCCTACGACTTTCTTGACAACATTCGTGTTAGTTTTTTGTGACTTTGCAGGCGGTTCTGCACTCCCCCTAACTGCTCCTTCAACTCGTGTTGCTTTTTTTGTATTCTCTTTCGGAAGCTCAACATCAAGCTTGGAGATCTCCTGATCATCTCTTGTACAATCTTGAGGATCTTCCTTAGATTTATAGTTGGATTTCGATTTCATCATACTTTTCATCCTTTTCTCTTCCAGGGTTGAGAAGATTGGCGGAGCATCCGCTATTTTCCCACTTATCTTCGGTCTGGGCATGATTTTTTTTGGTGTTTCAGGCCAGGTAATCACTCTTTTGCTTGGCAATATCTTTCCTTTTTCTTTTTCATTTCCAGATGTTGATGGCTTAGGCGTCACCGTTTTGGCCTGACGGCCACCAAATTCACAATTCTTGGCTGGTTCTTTTGTGCTCGCCACCTTATTGGTCTCCTTATTTTCTTCAGCCTCAGGCGAGCTGTAGGTTGACATATTCAACAATTCATCCTCATCGCCTTCTATGTCTTCAGAGTCCACCTCTATAATGCTCTCACTCTGAAGCATGTTATCCCCACTCTGGATTTCGGTTTGTGCTTTATCTTCCACGATTCGCACTTCCTCAATCTATTTTTGCTCTTTTAGTGTCGGTTGCTCAGTATTGTTCACTGTTATATTTAGGGCTTTGATGTTTCGAAAAAAGTTTGCTGAGCTCCATGAGTTCTTGTTCTTTTGGGCTTGTTGATTCTTCGTTTTCTTTTTACAAACATTTGTTTTAGATTTGTCGATTTTAGATTTCAGCTCTTTGCACGCTCCCAATTGAGCTTTCGGATGTTCAAATATATCAAACCACTCACCCTCCTTCCTTTTAGCTGAGTCATCTCCGAAATTGCTACATGTAGGCTTTTTATTGTTGTCATTGGATTTTAACATTTGGGGTGGATTGAGGGGTGGAAGGCCTTGTTCTTTAGCTGCGACTTGTTCACTTTGGGTTTTGCCGGTCTCGCCCTCTTTTTCCGTAGATTTTTTGGGTACTTTCATTGTGCAAATCTTCTTAGGTTGTATTATTTCCAGGTCCGAACTGACCATCTCTCCACAATTAATTTCCTCAGAACTGATTACCGACTCTGTGCTGTCACAGCAGTTCGGATGGGGGTTCTTTTGCTCAGCTCGACTCATTTTTACGGGCAGGTGAATAGCTTGACCTGGATTCTCCGAAGAGTCTAGTGACTCCTGGGGATTCCCTGTGTTCGTACTCGTTAGCGCAATTTTTGCGACTCAATTTTTATCTAGAACACACCTTCCTTCTCGTTCATTTTGGAGTAGCGTGAGAGCTTGCCTCGCCACTTCTGCTAGAAGTTTCTTGTCTTCCGAATTGTTTCTTAACGATTCTTTCAAAGTTGTTAATGAAATATCGTTTCCTCGTTTCGTCAGTAAAATCTCAGAATTGATTTCCTTGAGATCTGTCTCTAGTTTGTTCATTTTAGAGTTCAATAGAGCGATCAGGCTTGTTTGGTCTCTGCAATTCTCATTTAAATTCTCATAGAGCTTCATCAGGGGGGCGACCGCTATCGTTGTAGCTGACATCAAAATAGGGCTTAGCTTCGATATTATTATCTCGACGGCATGCAAGATGTCATCAGTGTTGGATCCTCCTTTCAAGGGTCTCTCATTGGACTTCCGACAATTTAGTTTTCTCATAGTTATCCCATCAACATCACCTTCTGATTCCTCAGTTGAAGTTGAGGTGGTATGCTGTTTAGACTTTTTGGGCAAGCTTATCTGGCCTGATTCATTTCTACACGCGCAATCCTCTTGTTTTTTCCTTTTGAATCGTTTATTCAGGCGTCCCTTCTCACTCTCAAAGCTTTCGCTTCTTCGATTTCTCTTTTGCGACAATGCTATCTCTTCATTTCTCGATTCGAACGCTGGAGAGTTTGATTCTAGGGACATTACCTCATGAATGCTCCTGTGCTTAAGGTGATGTGACTCGGCGTGGGATGGGCTTCCCTCGATTGAGCTAAATTGGGAGATCCTTCGGGCTTGCGATAGACTTGCGTTCATCTTTGTTAGAACTTGGTCAGCAATCCCTATAGAGTTTCTTCTTCCCCCTAGATTTAGCATGTTGTGGGAGGTATTATTTGTCAACATAGTGCTTTTGGTCCAAACTTTGTGTGGCTGCAGAGTCTCACTAGTCTCGTTTGTTTTCTCCAGCGGGTTGATGCTTTCATTTGTATATGTACATCCAAGAGAGTCCCTCGGTTCTTGTGTTCGCTCACTCAATTGATCACCTCTTTTTCCCATCATGGGTGTATTGACTTTTTTGTTTGGCTCTGGATTGTGCATCTCAGCCACCTTTAGCCATGCCAATGATTTTAGAGACCAGCTCGATTTTAAATGCACGCTATTATTTGTCTCACTTTGTGGCTTCATTTCACTTCCAGCCGTGACTTGTCTTACTTGTTCCGAGTTACATATTGCGGCCTCCTGTCTCCACCTACGGATAGGGGTAGTTAAAGACGGCTGCGCATTCCAGACCTGGTGCCAACTTAACAAACCTAACCACCAAAAGAACTGAACCTCCCTTTGCTTGGGACTGGTACTCTCAGAGACTCAGACCTGCCAAGTCCGAGCACAAAGCAACTGCTCTCCTGTGAGCAACACTGACCAGCAAACCTGAAACCTGTGGGAAACAATCTAAAAGGACAACACGCAACCATCATCTGAAAACCAACAAGCTCAACTCAGGGCACAGAAATATGCATGCCTGTGGAGTGGCAATGCAAATACAGGGAAATGAAAACCCAAATCCAACACAAAACACCCAAACTGGACAGATGAACCAAAAGCACCAATATACCACCATGGCACCAAAAGGCAACATGGCACATCCTCATGCTAAAACCCCAACAAATCAGCCATACCATACTATGCTGGAGCCACCTGATAAACGACGGACCCTTGTGCAAAAAAAAATCCGTCAATCCAGCTATGCTGGAAACATCTGGCAGACAGCCTTGTGCTAAAACCCCCAAAAATCCACCAAACCAGCTTTATTTATTTAATTGTTTTTTTATAACGCACCTAATACCATACTTGAGTTCCATTTCCAAGCGCGGTTCTGGGATTTGAACCTCTGTTTCTTTGCGTGGCCCTGCTTCCATGACCAGCGTGTTGCCCCTGCGCAATCCTCCTACTGCAAACACCTGGCAGAAGGCACATCCTTGGGCTAAAACAAAACCAAAATCTGCCAAACCAGCTATGCTGGAAACATCTGGCAGACGGCACATCTTTGTGCTAAAACCAAAAGAAACCCACCAAACCAGCTATTTATCTATTTAATTGTTTTTTATAACTGCACCTAATACCGTACTGGTGTTCGGTTTTTCAAGCGCAGATCCGGGATTCGAACCTCTGTTGCTCTGCGTGGTCTTCCTTGCAAGACCAGCGCGTTGCCCCTGGGCTATCCTCCGTGCTACCCTCCTGCTGCAAACACATGGCAGAAGGCACATCCTTGGGCTAAAACAAAACTAAAATCTGCCAAACCAGCTATGCTGGAAACACCTGGCAGACGGCACACCCTTGTGTTAAAACCACAAACAAAACCACCATACCAGCTATGCTGGAACCTCCATGGACCATAGCACGTCCTTGTGCTGGCCAAAAGGAAAAAGTGTTCCCTAACCCCATATCGAAATGCGACACCACCAACACAGATGACAAAAGTCACATTGTGATTAGCAACAACAGATGAAACATTTCTCAACTCCACCACCTCACACCCATATGACCAAAGCTCCATTTAGCGGGCAAATTATCCCAAAACCCACAAGTCCAAGTTCACCTGCAAAGGAAAACATTTTAACAAACTTTAGTTTCACATTATTTTCAAAAACCAGTGCAAACCCCACACCATTATATCCATGGTAAAATATCAGAACCCTGTGAACCAACAACCACATAAACATGGTCCAACGTCCCCTAAAAGAAACTCCTAATTTACCGGCACGAAAGCCGCTACATATACACACCACAATAAAAGTAAGCAGACCTTGTAACCTAGGCATATCCCAAAACCAAACCTACCTAACTACCGCTGGTAGATCCCGAGGCCACAACACGTAACAAACAGCATAACAAAACAAGCATTGGCAATGCCAATCTTTTTGGCATTTACTGTTGTTCTTTGCATTTAGCATTTATAGGCACCAGGGTGCAAGGACGAGAGTGAAAGTTTTAAAGAAGGATCCGATAAGGTGTGTAGGTGTGCAATGGAATGAGAAGGGGAATAGAGTAATGTAGGAAGCCATTGATGGAGGCACGCAGGGAGATAGGGAGCGACAGCGTACGTGGAAAGAAAGAACAACAGCGCACGAGGAGAGAGAGTGACAGCGTGCAGAGAGAGAGAGCAACAGAGTACAGAGAGTGAAAGAGCGACAGCATGCAGAGAGAGAGCGACAGTGTGCAGAGAGAGCGACAGTGTGCAGAGAGAGAGTGGCGGTGTGCAGAGAGAGAGAGCGCGACAGCGTGCAGAGCGCGAGAGTAACAGCATGCAGAGAGCGAGCGAGCAAGGGAATGGTCAGAAAGACAGGAAGATGCCAAAGGGGATTGCATCCGTTGCAGAAAAATTCACTCTTCAGCTATCAGGTTTGCCAGCATTATACTTCAGTAACTGGTGAAAATGGAATGCGTGTAGCTGACATTGACTGTATCTACTTCTAGGTGCTATACAGGAGAACCCTTTCAAGTCACTTATTCTAGCAGAGACTGTCACACAGAGGGTTGGTGGTGGGCACTGTTAGGCAGAATTACATGCAGTACCCTTTGGGAACACTTCACACAATTAAGACTACAGGTGTAAGCACAATCTCACCTTTGGTACAAGCTTGTGCTACACAGATATGTGGTAGCAGTGGCTGAGCAGCCAGACTTATCTCAAGAGGGATGTTAGCAGTACAAGATGTTACACAAAACTTGCAATCACAGTAGTTCAAACAAACACTTACTCAAGGATTCTTGGTAAAGGAATATACATTTATTTACACATTTAGTTAGAAAATATTCCACTAGTAATAAGCAGCTCAATATCACACTATCATTTGTATTTTGTATTTTATTTATTTATATAGCACACCTGGCCCAAGGGCATCCGGGCGCATCACTTAGGTTACATAACAGATATACAAGGCAAACAAGAGGGATAATATACAGAGGTGGAGTAGGCGAGATTTACAGTCGTGTACAGGAGAACTATTAGGTAATCGTAGAACAGAGACAACTGTTAAACAACTATTATACACGTATATATATAATCATCATTATACAGTAGGAAAGGAGAAGTGAGAGGGTAGTGACTGACAGGTCAGTTAATACTGGGGCAGGTCTTGGGAGGATAGCAAGCTTTGGCCTTGCTCTTGAAAGCAAGGAATGAGGGTTCGGCTCTGAGAGGGTTAGGAAGTGAGTTCCAGAGTTTTGCAGCCACAACTGGGAAGCTGACCCCACCAGATCTTTGTAGCTTGAAGCAAGGTATAGAGAGGCAATTGGCCTGTGCGGATCTGAGGGGTCTGTTGGTGGTGTGGTGAGCAAATCTTCAAGCCAAGTAGCTGGGTGCTTGGTTGGGTGGCATTTGTGCGTCAAAGCAAGTGTTTTGAGTAAGACTCTTTGTGATACAGGTAGCCAGCGTAAGCTTCGTCTGGTATCGGATATGTGGTGGTTCCTAGGGATTTTTAGTGCGGCTTTGATGGCATTATTTTGGATAATTTGTAGCTTGTTGAGATTGCATTGGTTAGTGCATAGATAGAGGGCATTACAGTAATCGACTTTGGACATAACCAAAGTCCTAGCCAGGGTAATTCAGTTAGCTGGTATGAGGAAAGGTCGACAGGCTGTGATGAGCTTGCAGGTGTATGCGGCGGCCGACGACACTGCGTTAGTTTGTCTAGAGAGGGAAAGGGTGGAATCGAGATATATGCCTAGCGTTTTGGTGTCATTGTAACTTAATGATGTTGCCATCGATGATAAAGGATTTAAAGGACGGGTCTAGTTTGTTAAGTTTCTGATGAGAGCCCAGATTGAGAAGCTCTGTCTTTTCTTCATTGAGACAGAGTTCATGTTGAGCCATCCAGGCTTGGATGACTTGGTAAATAGTGTGTACAGCTAGAGAGTCGGCTGTGTGGTCCCCTGTGATGGGGATGAGTATCTGGGTGTCATGCGCGTAATTAGTGTAAGTGACACCCAGATAATCAAGAATGTCGAACAGTTGTTTCATAAACACTTTATATAGTGTAGTGGAAACACACAATCCTTGTGGTACCCCGCAAGGAACTGGTGAGGGTTCTGCAGGGCAGCGGGGGAAAAGACCCTCATGGATCTATTTTCCAGGAATTAGCTGATCCAGGCAGTGGCTTTGTTGGAGAAGTGGGCAGCTAATCTGAGGTGTCTACAGAGGATTTAGTGATTTACCAGGTCAAATGCTGCAGATAAATCAAGGAGGAGTAAAAGGGCCAGCTTGCCCTTATCTTTAAGGTCTTCAATCTGGGTTTTTAGATCAATGAGTGCCGTTTCAGTTCCGTGACGGGGACCGAAGACAGATTGTCTAAGGCCTAGGAGTTTATTAGTTTCCAAGTAGTCTTGGATCTGCAGGTAGGCTGCTCGATCCAAGATTTTTAACAGGAAAGGCACGGTAGTGATAGGCCTGTTGTTTGTCGGTATGCTTGCATCCATTGTAGGTTTTTTAAGAAGCGGGATGACCAACACATCCTTCAAGTTGTCTGGGACAATACTTGAGTTGAATGATGAGTTTGTAAAGGCAGTGATGAATGGGGCTAAATTATGTGAGGCCCCCTTAATAATGGGGCTGGACATAAGTCACCCTGGCAACTGGATGGCTTCAGATTGTTGCTGATATTCTCGACTTGAGTAGTGGAAAGGGGCGAGAAGCTGAATGGTTTATGCGTGTGTAAGCTAGGTTTAATACTACCATGTTGGGGCTCAAGTTGCGGGTTAATCTGCAGGCAGATTTTTTTGTTGTTGATTTTGGTTTGGAGTGTGGCTATTTTACCAAGCAGCGCCTTTTGAATATTGGCACACCAAGAACTATCTTTAGTACATGTATCAGGTGGGGAGACAGGGATTCCAGTTCTATTAAGATTTTAAATAACTCTTTAGTGTTTGATTTGGCTTGTAGGATACGCTTGTTGTATGTCTTTTTTGCCCTGGAGGATGGCATCTTCTTAGTTCAAGGTGGCTAAGGCAAGGCTCGCTTTGTTAGTATCCGTAGGGTTACTTTTCCAACGAGCTTCTATGTTGCGTTTTTCTTTGCGTAGAACTCTCAGCTGCGGTGTGAACCCAAGAGTTGAGATGAGCACATGGTTTAGGTTTCCTAGATTTAATAGGTGCAATAAGATCTAGAGCTTTCAGCATAGCCTGATTAAACGTGTCAACCAAAACTGTAGGATCAGTGCAAGAGGAGGAAAGTTAATTGAGCGCAGTCATACACTACAGTACTCAACCAATACGTTTCTGAACAAGTTAGGCTCCCCTGAAGTGGGAGCAAAATGGCACTTCAGTAACTTTCAAAAGGGGTAGAAAGACAAAGGTTATAAGAATCAAAACACAGTTTCTTTCATAGGCAGGGCAAATAGTTCAGTTCAGTATAAGAGGCAATTCAATTCAATAGGCCTGGGCCAAAGCCAATGGTTCAGTGTCTTGGATAGGATAGCACAGTTCTGGTAGCAACGGCTAAGTCTTTGCCAATGTTCTTGGAAGTAGTTTGCATGAAAAAGAGTTATAGGTTGGTTTATGAGCAAACAAGACTCTAAAGTTGGGAAAGTTTCACAAACTTTCACTACAGCAAAGAGTATTTCTCTACCGCATTTGCACAGTACCTTATGGATGAAGAAAAGCTGTAGCTGAGGCAGCTGTTCCTGGCAGTTCCTTCAGATCTCGCTGTTCCTGAGCCTCAGTCGTGGGGACAAGATGGAGGATGTTGGGAGGTGCCTGCACTGCACAGGAAAGAGGCCACAAGCTTGGCAAAACGTCAGCTTCTCTGTCGAGGGAGTTTCAGGTGATTCGGACCTGCAGCAGGGCTTCACCGGGCAAACCAAAGGTCCAGGAGTTGCAGCAGTCATCCCAGAGACCTGCTTTTAAACAGTTTTCTCCCATTCATTCCAGCCTAGCTGTCACTCACCCAGTAGGGTGGCTGTCCTTGCCGAACAGTCAGCCAGCCAATCACGCCAGAGTGCATTCAGGTCTTCTAGGAGACTAAGCAGAGGGAGTTTCGCGCCCCTCCCTCAAATCATGTCCACTTCAGACACTCAGGCGCCAGAGGAGGGCTTCAGCACTGAATCCCGCCAAAGGCCAACGTACAAAGGGACCAAACAGGTTTGACGCGCAGAGACAAACACTAGAAGGACCTTTCCAAAAGGAAACGGTGAAAAAAGACGACCAGAGTCTGTTTTTACAGAGGGGTCTTGGGCACCATATTGAAAAACATGGCTGACCCGATTCTTAGGTACCCGTGTTTGCGGTTGGGAAAAATCATGGTAGTTTGTTCTAAAACCACTGCCGCCAGCCATTTCAAGAGGAAAGGGTAGCATTTGAATGCTACATGAGTGTTTAGACCCAGGCGATGCTAGGCAACCCCTCCAACACTCTATAGGAAGATAGTGTGTGCTGGGTCTACGAATTTAAAGAGACTAGCAAAGTCAATTTAACTTTACATTCACTGGGAGACAGTAGTCAGACCCAGAGAAGGTATTTAAACCTTGGGAAGTCTGAAAGACATCCCTGTGCCACTGCACTGAGGGTGCTGTGTGACACACAAGAAAAAGATGATGCCTATGGAGTTGTCTAAAACTCCATATCCAAAGAACACAAAAGTAAAACACACATCAAAATACACGAAAGAGTGGGAAAAAAGGCTCACATTTCTTCCAGGTGAAAAATGAAAATCCTAGAAATCCAGCTTGCTGGGGGTCTCAAAAGTTAAGGGAAATTAGCACATTTATGAGAATTCTCCCTAACAGACACCATGCTTGATTAGCGGTGAATAGTTAGCGAGTGTAACATTCGAGTTTAGTGATCCCTGACGATGGGCCTCAAGAGCCACAAGGAGTGGAGCATTTACAAGGTCAACAACAAGAATACATTTTGATTGTATACCCACAGCTTCACCTGAGCATACACTGCAAGCCTTTGCACTATTTGTGTATATATATTGTGAATGGGTCAGTGATTACATTTTTATAGCGCCTTATCGAACCACTCAACTTTGAAAAGATGCATAACAAAAGGCTAACTTAATTGGATGGCGAAGAGACAATCCTTCTTCCACTGGTTACCATGAAAAACGTGTGTAAAATATTGAAAATACACCACAGTTTTTGTGCAGTTAAGAGACACGCGGCTACGCTTGTACTATGTACACTTGTACTATTGTACAAGGGCGATAGCTGCCCAGCCCAGATTATAAAAGATGCAGCTAGAGACCTTGCCCCATTCATTACTAAACTTGTAAATTCCTCCTTCTCCAATAACTCTGTCCCAAGTAACCTCAAACAGTTCTGGGTTCTACCACTATTAAAAAAACAGACCCTTGACCCGGCTATACCCACTAACTATAGACCAATCACGACAGTCCCCTTTCTATTGAAAATTTTGGACAGTATAGCCTACTTGCAAATACAAGATTATCTTGAAGCTCACAAACTACTCGGCACCCGTCAATCTGGCTTCAGACCCCAGCACGGAACAGAAACCGCACTTGTCGACCTCAAAAGCCAGATCGATGAATTGAAAGACAAAGGCAAGATGGCCATCCTACTCCTACTCGACCTCTCTGCGGCTTTTGATCTGGTGGATCACTCCATACTTTGTAACCAGCTATCCTCAGCGGCCCAATTCTCCAGTTCTGCAGTTGCCTGGATCCAATCCTTCCTCGCCAACAGAACTATGCGCGTGTTCTCACCGTCAGCAGCTGCCTACCCCATACCCATCACCTGCGGAGTCCCTCAAGAATCCTGCGTCTCGCCCACTTTGCACAACATTTTTACAAAGCCACTATTTGACAAACTGGACCGTCTGGGTGTCCCCTACACAAACTATGCGGACGACACCCAGATACTCCTACCCCTCTCAGGAACCTACGATATAGACGTCGCACGGATCAACGAAGTCTAAATCATCATTCAGGCATGGATGGCCACACATGGCCTCTGCCTGAATGATGATAAGACCGAATTACTACTAGTTGGATCATCTAACAACCTTCTCAAACTAAGTCCTCATTATACAAATATCGTCATCGATGGGAACAGTATTCCCATTGCCAAACATGTAAAAACTTTAGGTTTCTACCTCGACGCCCAGTCTAACCTAACTAAGCAGATTAACATGACCTCATCGGCCACAGCTTACACCGGCAAGTTGATCAGAGCCTGTAGACCTTTACTATCCCGCACTAGCTGCATTACTCTGGCGCGAGCGCTCATACAATCTAAACTGGATTATTGCAACAGTCTTTATCTAGGAGCCAACAAAACCATCTTAAGTAAACTACAGATTATGCAAAATAAGGCGCTCAGAGCTGCGCTGAATATTCCCAAAAGAGAGCATATATCATAAACTAGAAAGCACCACAGGTGGCTCTCTATACAGGACAAAATTGCCTTAAAAACTATCTGCCTCACTCACATCTTAACCACCAAGCCCCCCCCACCTTACAGATAAATTCACATGGAAGGTATCCAATAGATTCACCAGATCCTCCAACATACCATGTCTGGTGGTGCCCAGATACAATCTAAAAAGAGCCGGAGGTTCTAGCTTCCCAGTATTACCCGCCCAGCTTTGGAACACCCTCCCTCAGAATATTCAAACCATTCAAACCTTTAACAATTTCAGAAGTCAGGCTATTACTTGGATACTAAATAAAATAGAAAACAACAGCTCCTGATACCACTAACAGTTAGGTGATCAGCACATTCTACTGCTATGACCAATGTATAATATGTATAATGCTTAATATGTATATATGTACCACTGTAACCTTACCTTGAATGTTCAAACTGTATTCATGTACATACCTGTCTATACTATGTCTTATAATCTGTACTACCCGACAGCGCCCAATTACCTCCGGGTCAGGTGCGCGATATAAATAAAATAAACAAACAAACAAACAAACTATTTGCCAATTGCTGAACAGTTCAGAACCAACCGCTTATGTGACAAAATGTGCGCACAAATGCTGTGGCAGATAGAAATTAAAGTAAACCGACTTCTGTGCCACCGTCGCACCCCAGGGTAATGTATGTGTCGTGGAAGGTGAAATCGAACCACAGTGTGCCTCCTCGTTTTCTCAGCTTATGCCCCAAAACGTTAAACACTGCCCACAGGGAAAGTGTCTGTGCAGCAGCTAACACATAAAACTGGAGCCAAGAAGCAGTGACAACTAACTGGCAAAGTAGGTACAAAGCAGGCGAAGAGTAAATAAGGCTCACTGGAGGGTTTGTCGAGCATCTGCTGCCTCCCCCGCCTGTCTGATATCAGCCAGGGTTTCTGGCTTCAGGATGACTTCTGCAATGTGCGCAAGTCAGGCACAGTGCGCAGGGAATGCCGTGCATGTCATCAGATGCGCCACAGAGGTCTCCAATCTCTGCCGTACGGTCCTTGCAGAGGCAACTGTGCTCCACGGCAGTTGTGGCTGGGTTTTCCGACAAATGTCTTTGAAACCGTCAGATGCGTAGTACAATCTGTAAGATGCAGCTTTACTTAGTGTAAACCTGACATTGGCCAATGTTTTCTATTTTGTCAGTCAAGCCATCTCTCTGGCTTATATATGTCGACATGCCTAATGAACACCAATAACCTGATATCAGGATAAAATGCATTTCTGGAAAGGTCGAGAATGCCTTACGACAGTCAAGTCCAGGCTGCAAATGACTCTAAAACAGATCACTCTGCATCAGACTCTAAACATAGTCTGACAGGAGTTCAAGTGTTAAAAAGCATTGGTACATAAGAAACGAAATATAACGGCCATATAGTTTAGTGCAGTTATTTTGGTCCTACTTCAGAGCGCACACAGCTCCCAGCAACAGCAGCAAGCCAGCAGACGTGAGCAAGAGGGTCAAAACCCGGCTGGTGCTTCGACCATTTCAGCGCCAAGCGTTGACAAGTTGACATACCCACGCCATACCATGCTCCCAAACTCTCCTTTTTTATTTACAGTACCAATGTTTCAGCGATATTGGTGGCTTATGCTACCAAGCTCCCAAACCAATGACAAACGGGCCTCACCCCAAAGACCCCATTTTACTTTCCGTGTACCCCAACGTTGACCCTGCTGGAATCCACCAACCAAGCCCACAAATCTGGATCCATTTGCCTCAAGTTTGTGGAAAAATGTTCACATCTCGAACACACAACAGCAGAATACCAGTCTGCCTTTAAGCACACCCACAACCCTGGGGCACTTGATTTTCTGCTCTATTCGCCTCAGCCCCATAAAAACACAATCCCTTCTCCTCACCTAGATGATCCTGAGGTCCGTCACTGGTTCCACACCCTCTCATTTCACAACCCAGAAACCCCCATGCCACTCCATTGGGATTAGTGTAGGGGTTAGTCCGTCTTCTATGTAGCATGTGTACATGGAACCGAACGCAGTCACTTGACCTGCTCCCAAATGTTGCGTAGCAGCATATGTCATCATTGTCTCTTCAGCCAGGGACGTGAACGGAGTCCGCAGTGCCCCATACCTGCCTTTGCCCAAAACTGCTGGAAAGCTTGGATACCATTCAGGGCCACCAAACAAATCGGGCTCCAGTACTCTACACCTCTGGCACTCTTCCGACCTAGGAATCGCCGGCCTTCATCCTCGACCGACACCATTGAATATGTCACTGATGTCCGCCTCCGGCATCTTTCTCCTGGTGCAGCCATCACCGAGACCAGCACTGGAGAACTGCACTGCACAGTGTTGTGGCCCACAATGAATCACAAAGAGCCTTGGGTTTGGGATCATGGCTTTATTGTGCCACCAAATACATAAATTCCGCAGTTACTTCACTGTGGGATTATAAGCCTCACTGTATAAATATGATGAGGGATGGTGATCCCATTGAGGAAGGAATTTTCAGGGCATGAAGGTGAGCTCTCAGCGCAAGCTCCGGAGCGGGGCATCTACTGTGCTCTGCCCGCGCTAAGCTTGCTCTCCTCTCTGCGCCTGTGTCGCTCTGCCTGCCTCAGCCAGGGTTCCGACTTCTCGCGATGCCCAGTCTCGCCATATCTCCTTTTGTTGAGTTTCCTTTCTCTTTGGGAGTGGATCCCTCCAGACTCCGCGCTGTGCTATAGGTTCTCTGTCTCCTCAGTCGACTCCGTTTGCAGCTCATGTCTTGTTTGACAGTTCTCTTCTTGCTCTTTGGGGTTCTCTGGCGTCTCGCTACCTGGGAGTTGCTGCACCTTGCTGATTGACTTGTCGTCTTCTGTCTCCTTCCTCTTGTGCACTTGCTCGCTACTCACTGGGTCATGCAATTCTTTGGCCTTCCTTTCAAATAGTTGTACCTGTTCCAAGTTCAATCTTCTCCCATCCTGAATGCACACATGGTTGGTCTCTCTTTGACACACTCTGAGAGGTCTGCTGAACTTGGACCTTGTCACTGGGACCTTAAGGGACAACTTTATTTTGACCAGGTCACCTTCCGGTATCTCATTCTTCTGTGGTGCTCTCCTTTTGTTGTTCCAGAGTTTCATGCAGGTCTTGACTTTCCTCATCCTCCAGACTAATTCATCCATGTCTATGGTTTCATCCTCCCTTACTCTTGACAACCAGGGTGGAACCAAGGTGGATGCTGCTCTGAGCCCTCTCGCCAAGCGAAACAGGGAAATATTTGTTGTCCCATTGGTGGACAGGCAATGGGCTGCAACTGCCTCCTTCAACGTGCTATAAATGTCCATGCCGGACGCTGTGACCAGTTACATTTTCCCTTTGATTAACCTATTAGTCTGTTCTACAAGCACGTTGGCCTTGGGATGATACAGCGCTGCCTTTTTCTGATGTATATTATTGTCCTTCAAGAACCTTTCTATCTCTCTGGAGACGGTTTGGACTCTGTTGTCTGTGGCCAGTTCCATGGGTAATCCTGTTCTTTGAAAGATTTCTTTCAAAATGCCAATAACTGTGGATGTCGTGGTGTCATGCACAAACTCTACTTCTACCTACCTTGATAGAAAGGCGACTGCCACAATTCCGTGCCTGTGTTCCAGCCTTATTAACTCCAAGGGATCTACAAAATTCAGTCCCAGTTTTTGCCACATACCTTCCAGTATCTCAGTGGGGTGCAAAAGAGCTTGCCTCACCTTCAGCCTTTTATCACTATTGAGACACTTATAACATCTTTCTGTCATTATTCTTATATTCTGGTCGATGCCGGGCCACCAATAAGACTCTCTTACTCGTCTCATCTTCATGTTGCTCCCCAAATGTCCTGCATGGGCCCTGCACATGATGGTCTTCCTCAACGCAACTGGTGGGATCGCTTGATCGCCTCTCATCAACATGCCCATAATAATAATAATAATAATAATAATTAGGCTTTTATATAGCGCTACAAACCCTCAGGTATCCGAGCGCTGCTTATTATTACCCACGGTGTGTGGTGCTCATTTATCGACCTCGGAAGGATGAAACGCTGAGTTTGGCGCTGCCGGGATTCGAACCTGCGTTAACAGGCTCTGCACGGGTGTCAAAGCGAGCGCTCTACTCGCTGTGCCACTTGACCCATGCATTGGAAAATGTCTTCCGCCACCTTCCAGTAGGGACACAGGCCTTCAGGGATCGCTCTCGTGTTCGGCCAACCATTCCTGACCCATTCCGTGACATTTTTCGTTCTCACATCATTTACTGACTTCTTTCCAATGGTTTTTGCTCATTTCAAGGAATTTCTTGCTTCTGAGATCTCCCAAAGATGCTACTACGCACTCATCCTTCAGGAAACTGGTTGATGAATCTCTTCGTTCCAGCAGCCTGTACATGCAGTCTGCGTATGCATTTTTCCACCCTGCAATGTGCACAATTTCGTAGGTATATTCCTGTAACTTAGCTGCAATGTGGGCGAGATGAGGTGTGGATGTTCTGGTGCCTCCTGGACTGAGCAGGTGTCCAAACGGTTTATGATCTGTCACCAATTGAAATTTCGGGCCCCACACGTATGGTCGGAAGTAGTCCACCACCCATGCACACGCCAGCATTTCCTTCTCCACTGTAGAGTAGCTATTTTTTGCCTGGGAAAGTGGTTTGGACGCAAAGGTCACTATGTGCTCAACGTCGTCCTTCTTCTGGGTCAGTGTTGCCCCTAGTCCATACGAGCTGGCGTTGGTGGTTATTACTGTTTTCCACTTGTGATAAAAAGGCTGCAAACAGGGAGCGTGCGTGATACTCTCTTTAACTTTCTGAAAGTCTTTAAGCTGCTCTTCTCCCCATTGATACTTGTCACCTTTTTAAGTAACTCCCTCATGGAGACGGTGGTCTCCGAGTAGTTTGGTACAAATTTTGTGGAATATTCAGCTATGCCTAGGAACGACCTCAGTTCTTCTTTGTTGGTTGGTGCTGTTGCCTTCTCAATGGCCTGCACCAGGTTCCGTTTCAGGCTAATTCCTGCCCTGGAGCTCTTGTAGCCCAGGTATTCCACTTCCTTGTTCTTTATCACATGCTGGTTTTAGCGCAACCTGACGCCTGCTTCCTGTAGTTTTGCTAACCCTTTCCGAAGCACCCTGTTATGAGTCTCCAGGTCCTCGGTGTATATCAAGATATCGTCCTGGAAGTATGATACCTTGCCCATGTTTCGTAAAAGAGAGTCCATCATGCAGTGTAACGCTGATGCAGCCGGCGATAGGCCGAAAGGCATGCAAATTAACTGGTAGGTGCCAAAAGTGGTTATGAAGGCTGTCAGAGGTCTCGGCTCTCTATGCAAACTGATTTGATGATAAGCGTCTCTCATATCGAGCTTTGAGAATACTTGGGTGACTTTGATTAATAGGATCAGCTCAGTTATTCTGGGTAGTGGGTAGCTGTCTGCCACTACTTCGAGTTTCAAGCTGAGCAAGTCAAAGCATATTCGTAGATCATCCGAGAGTTGTTTTATTATTAGAACTACTGTGCTCAGCCATTCGGATTACTCAATAGCTTCCATCGTCCCATCATTTAGCATTTTTTCCAGTTGCACTTGCAACGCACCCCTTGGAATCGCCGGCACAGGTCGCACTTTTAATTTAATATTTATTGTGCTATAGTTTAAATTATAAACTTTACACAGATTTAACATCAAATAACATATAAAAATACAAACATAATTCAAATACAATTTTAAATACACATAATTTGCAATACAAAATACTATTTTAAAACAAATAATTCATATTTTTCACAGATATATATACATTTCATACCTTCTATATAAGAATTACCTTCATAAAACCTATTCCTCTAAAGAGTTTTACCAATCTTATTTCAATTCACAACCAAATAGTATATAGAGCTATCAACGGACGTAAGCTATTAGAGTTGAGGCAATGGTGCCAAAACAGGGCTTCCCCAATATGTGTTGTTTCCTGCACATAGCTACCAAGGAGGGGAAAAAATGTACCAGCCATCTCCAAACATTCAGTCAACAAATGCTTTGCCATCTCCAACTGCTCTTGTACTTTACATAGTCGGCAAATACGTTCCTCGACGGCCATCCTGTCTTTTCTCCCCGTATTACTTAGGGTAGGTAGTTGTTCTAGGCGAAGCAATAATATACAGGTCTCACTTTGTGTTTCACCGGGACTGCTCCTTGCTTGAGCTTAATTTTGTGTACATAGTTCTTCATTTTCTCTGGTTTGTCAGAGAATAAGTCTGGAAATTCTTCTCTTGACACCGACACTCCTCTTCTTGTGACAGATACCACTTGTCCCTCTACTCTAGGATCCATTCTGATCTGTAATTTGGCTTTGTCTTCCCAGCCTAGCAGAGCTGGGCCCTTTTCCAAGAAGTAGACGTTGGTCTTCGTTACTCTTCCTTTGAATTCGACTGTGTCCAGAATGTGGCCCAACAGATTCACAATGGCAGCTCCGAAAACTTTGGGCTTGTGTTTCATCGTGCAGACTTCCACCCGGTTCTTTCTGACAATGTCTTTACACATGTCAAGGGGTAAAATGGTGAGGTCTGAGCCGGAGTCCGCCAATACTCGTGTTTCATTCCCGTCGATCTTGATGACACAGTGCAGCATTTCACTTTGAGCTGTGACACTGTTAACCATGATGATGTTAGGGCACCCCTCTTCTTCTGACAACACCTTGTTCCTGACTTCGTCACTCTGCACTGAAGCCAACACTTTATTTCCTCTCCACATGCAAGCTATGTCAATATGTCCGAACCTCCTCACTCTGAACACTCCTTGTTCCTTGATGGACATTCTCTACTATTCGCCGGGTGAGTGGTGCTGGAGCATCTGTGACACTTGAGTGGTTTGCGTCTTTCTACTCTTTTTCTTTGGAATTGTGCTGCCACTTGTCTCACCTCCCCCTGAACTGTACGGCTTGCACTTCTGGCTCCTTGCGCCTGCACATGGTTTCTTCTACTGCCCTAGCCATTTGGATAGCTTTATCCAGCTGCAGCTTCTTTTCTAGAATTAACGTGTCTAGTATTTTTCAACTGTTAGTGTGCACGATCAGCATGTCACATATCCTGTCTTCCGACGCCTCTCCGAACGCACGCAGCGCTGCCATTTCCCTCAACTTGATGACATAGTCGTCCACTGGTTCCTGCTTTCTGCTGTAGTACAGTGTTTTCCTTGGATGAAAAACTCTTTATTATCCTCCTCACAGCTTCTTTGTACGCATCGTCTTCATCTGTTTCCACCACCTGTATCTTCAATCACCCAAAATTCTTTGGCCTTCTACCCCCAGTGTGTTTATTAGTATGGCTCTTTTCCTTGTCGCGGCGTAGCCTGCTCCTCCCACTGCCTCCATGTATGTCTCAAACAGCGGTTCCCAATAAGGCCATGGTATGGTTGGTCTACCTGGGTACTGTAGGAACGCCAGTGGTGGTGTGGCACCTTCCATCATTGTTGTGGTGGTATGCTTTCCGAATCCTCGTCGTGGCCCACAATGAATTACGCAGAGCCGTGGGTTGGGGATTATGGCTTTATTGTGCCAACCAAGTACATAAATTCCACAGGTACTTCACTGTGGGATTATACACCTCACTGTATACATATGATGAGGGATGGTGACCCCATTGAGGAAGGAACGTTCAGGGTGTGATGGTGAGCTCTCAGCAGGAGCTGCCTATGATCTGCGCTGCCCGGCACAAGATCTGCACTACCCGCTGCGAAACTCCAAAGATCTAGATAGGACCTCATAGCGCTAGAATGCTGTGGGCTATGGACCATCCCCAATGGCTGCGTCACCTGGATGTGGGGTCTCCTCTTCAGGGGGGCAGTGACTGTTCCGCTGCTCCCCCCAGCAGTCCTTACTCTCATTCTCTGGGTGTCATGAATAATTTATCCCACATGAGTTGACAATTTAACATCAAATTACTGCCGGTCTTCTTCTGAATGGATTGCCATTAGCCATTAGCCATTAGCAGATGGAGATTGCACACGGGCAAAACGAGCTCTGACGCCCAGATGTGTTCTGTAAAATCGGTGTAATAGATGTCATAATATACTTCCCCTTGTCACGTAGCATGCAGAACAATTTGCATGGGCATTCACGTTTATTTCTCTCAATTTCCACTTAAAGCAGTGAAAAGGAAGGACGCAGTTTAGCCAATGGGGACATATCATGGAGAAGAACTTGTGTGATACATTTGGAATGTATTAAGTCTAGGTTGTAAACAATTGGAAACCATATTTAATAATATTTTTGTTTATAATGAGGTGATATTGCCTGAGGCGATAGGTCGAACATGCCAGTAATGGCCTGCAACCCAAGAAAAGGGCTGGTCAGTTAACGAGGGTTGCAGCGTGGTTACTGGCAGAGTGGCCTGCCAACTGGGGAACAGCGACTTTAGCATCTGTAAACTTGCAGCGTGGATGCAAAAGACTTGCCCATAAAAAATGGAAAAGGTAACTTACCTTGGATCTTATGATGTTGCTTTGGTGAAAGGAAGTCAGTATTCAGTGTAGATTATAGTGCCATAATCAACAATGAAAACGGAAACCCTTTGACCTAAGCACATATTGCAAGATCCAAGGTAAATTAGTTTTTCCATCAATCAAAAAAAGGGTGAGAGTCTGCTGCTGGGTCGCAGGTGGTAAAGGTGTGTGGGTGCTCAGACAAGGGGCACACAGCACTCTAGAAGCATCGTATGCAGGCTTGTGTCTGCAGGCTGGAACAGTTGATAATGACCCCAGATCCTGGATGGGGTTTATTGCCATATTGCTTAATTTATCCTACATTCTGTTTCTCTATTGACTGGATTGTTGCCACTTGATATTATTATCATTCTACCTTTCATGTGCTGTTCAACAGGTATCAAATATTTTCTGCCTCAATTAACATGGTAATTTTCCCATGACTTCCTCTTCAACGCTGCTTAAAGAATTCAGGACCCAACTTGTGGCATATCTATTAATGTTGGCTTTTTCTTAATCTTTGTCATTACAGGCCTTTTGTACTATGCTGGGCATGGCTATGAAAACTATGGCAATAGTTTTATGGTACCTGTTGATGCCCCAAATCCATACAGATCTGCAAATTGCCTCTGCGTGCAAAGCATCCTCAAACTGATGCAGGAGAAAGAAACTGGGCTCAATGTATTTCTGCTAGACATGTGCAGAAAAAGGTATTTCGCATGTTTAAAGCAAGTTCAAAGCGTTTATGAACAATTTCCTGAATGAAGGGGACATACTTGCCAGCAGGCTGGGAGCATAACTCGTTTGCTGAGTGTACAGCAATCTACTTTGGGGATATGCTCGACATAGAAAGACTTCTTGGTCATCTGCTGTGGCCTTGCTCATTAACACTAGTCTGCATAACTGCCAACAAATGACAATAGCGCGCCACAGTGTTGCTGTTTGACACAGAGTGAGTTGTTTGTGTCTCTAGCTAGCCAGCCTAGTCTTCTTCCTTGAACTGCCTGGTTGTTTTTCTGGTGTGGTTAATGAATGGGATCAACTTTGTTCTGTCGTTACTGCGTCAGGGTACCCCATAATGTTTATGTGCACCTCATCCTATCTTCATCATTGGTGGTTCAGTGCCATTTAAGCTCCAGATTCCACCCTGTCCATTTCCAGTTAGTGAACTCAAGGTGGTATCTCTTTTGATAGCCTAAGTTATCTTTCCACATTTTGAGGCTATTGGTTACATTGAGGTGCCAAGTTTTCAGTAAAGCTTCAATATTTGATGTGCCTTGGGCCCTTCCTCCCGTTGACCGTTTGGGTTTTTCAAATATAACCTTGCCTACATTTGTAGTCTGTTTAAACTGGTTAGGGTCAAGATGAGGCTCCTATTGTGGTGGGCAGAGGGGTGATTCACATTAGATTCACACAGCTCAGTCCATATGCAGAATGTAAGCGACTGTGCCAAGTATGTCCCATGCAGGAATATGAGGACTTCTAGTGGGCTGACCACGGGGGCTAGGTATCTTCCCAAGCTAGCGAATGATGGGCCCTGAAGTGGTATGGGGAGGGCCTCTTGGTCATCCACGCTAAGCTCATTCCAGGAATCCGGTACATATACCCCATGCTTAATAACCTTTCAAATACCAGACTTCCTGAAGGAGCACAATCCACATTCTGTGACTCACTGCAGACCATGATAATGGCCTGTATAAAATCCTAGATGTGGACTGCCTCCTTAGTCAATTAGTGAGCCCACCTGAACTCATTAACCATAGCCAATTCCAGTTCCCCACCATCCTTCCATCACAGGTTCAGATCCACACAGAGTCTGGCCCAGGAGGAAAAGATAGAGGGCTATATAAGTCAGGGCACTCTTTCTGACAGCCTGGATGTCTGGAGACAGTTGTAGCAGGTGGTTGGTGCGATTTGGCAACCTTGGAAGGCGATGGTTGCTGCAATGTGGAGAGGAGGTTGGAGACTAGTGTGTGAGAAGGAGGTGACAGGAGGAGATCAGGCAGAGGTGGGTGACTATCAGGTGGAGGTTGCCAAACATTAGGAGAGGTGGCAGAAGAAATTGAGGAGAAGAGTAGTGAATGTCTGGAGGAAGAGGTAGAGGGAGGACAAGCATGTTAGGGAAGGGTAGAACCAATAAGCATAAAATGGTTCAAGGATGCCAGCTGTGCCCAAGGCAGTGGCTAAGGAAAATACCTCAATCTGAAATGGTTGGATCCATAGTGGTAATGAGGACATGGTGGAATGTTTAGGCAAGATATGGACAGAACAGAGAGGGGCTGAGTTGGGTAAAGGTCATGAAACTGAAAGACTTAAGTAATGAGGGTCTACTAAAGCAAACCTGGTGGTGCGAGAATAACTGGCCCCCTCCCCCACTTGGTTGTCTCTGAGGATTGCTTAGAAGATTGGCTTATACCACCAACTGCTGGGAGAAAGCCATCAATGTCTACAGGAGAGATCTGAAGGAGAGAATAACCACATGGAAAAAGGGTGCTGGCACCCTGATATCTAAATAACTAAGACGTTTTATACCTAGCTCAATTCCCTTGTAAGAGGGTATTGAGTACCACCCTCCTCTGATTCTGTTTTTTCCTGTCTCCTAATGACAGAGACATGCATCTGCCAAGATAGCTTTGATTGGAACTTCCCCTGTTTTTGGGGTTGATGTACTATATTGAATACATGTTTGATTAAAGATATACAATATACAAATATGCAGCATCATTGCCTTATGGGGTTTTCTTTTTGGGTGACCAATATGTCTTTCACTACTTGGTATATCTTAGTCTGTGGACTGGAAAGAGGAAAATGGGGTAAATATGAATTACTTACTGGTAATAGTCAGTACCTCTAGTTCTACCCGTTCTCATTGCAGTTCAGCTGCCCAACCCTCTATTATGGGAAAATATTTAGGAACATTGTGTTACCATGTGGTATTATTAGAAGGATCAAAGGAGGGTAACCTCTTTCATACCCTCCCACAAGGAGATGAGTACAATATTAAGTATTCTCTGTGCTTCTTAGTCATTTGGGTACCTGTCCTGGGTAGAGGTCACCCTCATTCTAGTAGTACTAGGAATAATGACTATACCATAACGTAGTTTAATATTGCTGCACAGGTCAGCAGTAGGTTTATACTACAGCTAATGTTCATCCTCATCTCCTTTCTGTTTTTTAAAAATTATATTGCACTCCTGCTAGACCATCTCATCCAGTATGTAACTGCTACTTAAATTCCCAGTCTTCATGTGTGCATGTCATTGCTATGGCATTTATTTTTGTTCATTAGTTGTTTAGTTCATGTAGGTTGTGTTTGTATGGGGAGATTGAATAGGGAAAAGTGTCAGTACATCAGACTATTTCTTTTATAAATGGGTAGTTTCTTTTGATCTTTATACTCGTGAGGTATGGATTTGATATGCCAGGTTGAATGGGTCTTGATCAGTCCTACTATTGTAAATGTGGAGTATTTGTCTGTGGGCCATGTACTGATCAGGTCTAAATTCTTTCGGAATGGTGACAGAGTGGACGCAGTCTGTGCCGTCCATGTTCTTTTTGTGTTGGAGCTGCTGCCGGTAGTCTTTCTGCACTACCCATTACTTTGGAGGAGGAGCGTATAAGAACTGAGGAAGTCCGCGCAGCGGAGTGGTGACAGAGTGGACGCAGTCTGTGCAGTCCGTGAGGCGGGGGCCGGGCGGGAGTCCCTCTTTGGCCTCTCTTCACTCCTGCTTTCTTCAACCTCCAGGTAAAAACCTGTAAAACCTCCACAACTGCTATTTACATCTAATAATCTGACTGTAACAAGCAAGACATTCATCCGTATAGGATTCTTGTGCACGTATGCTGTGATTCCTCTGGCATAGGAAATAATCCCTTCGGTTCACAGCAAACCGTGCCTACTCGTTTCAAAAACTGTCTTGTGAGCTTGGAGGTTCATTGGAAACTTGTGCAGCAACTGCAGGCTTTTGGCCTTGGAGCCGCATGAGTTGACAACAGTTTGCTTTGTGAACTAAGTGTCATAAGCCTTCGTGCTACGTGCCTTGCATGGTGTTTATCATTCCTGCACATGCGGCAAAAGACTGTTGGAACTAGGTTCCTTTGATTCCACCGCGTGATTGATAATTTAACGCACATGATAAATTTGGTGCATTGAAAGTCAAGTCTCTAATTTCCATCTAATCATCCAGTCAAGCATTTGACAAGCATTTGGGGGGCTGTTAAGTGTGTTTGACGCTTAAAGCCAAACTAAAGAAAAGAGATCCATCCATTAACCAACGGCATTAACATCAGAGGTTAGCAGCCACAATGAAGCAGCAGAGTAACCCAAAACAAGATGATCACAAAGCCCCGGAATGGGAAGAGCCCAAAATGATTAACAGCTCCCTTGCTGGTGGCTCAGAAGAATCTCATGCAACCATCAGGAATGATCTGCCACCAGGTGTCGGAGAACAGCAGGTAGCAGCTCAAGTTCATGCAGATTCCACCCACTCAACGCCTGCAAGAATCTTTGGAGCACTACAAGATGAGCCAACCATAGCAGAAAACTGGAAAAGAGGGCTAGAATTTACCATTACAACAACAAAAATACAAAAAAAATTGAGGAGCACTTTGGCGAAAAAAGACCACCGAGTGTAGTTGATTCAACTGGCATCTATGAACATATGCCAAGTCCTAACAAAAGACCCAGAAGAAACAGCGGTTTGGCAAGGATACAGCTAGACCTGGACATAAGTGATCAACTGTTGGAAAAACTGGATCTTTCTGGTCCTGGGAAAATTCAAGAGTTATCAAAAGCCAGCGATGAAGAAAACTTGGCAGAAGTACAAACATCTTTGGACATAAGGGATCAGCAAGTAGAATCGACTCAAGTTGGAGCTCACTCTAATGAAAATACCTTGAGTGCACTCAACTACGTGCTAAATTCCCTAGTTTCTGTCTTTGAATTGTTAAAGGGTGAAGTTCAGTCTCAAACTGGCTCCCTGCTGGAATTGATAAGGGAAGTAACCTCATTAGATGGGGTGGTGGTTAGTTGTCATGTCGTCAATACGGATCTTATGCAGAAACTGCAGGAGCTGAAGCTTGAAACCGTGAAGCAAGGTCTGGATCTTTCAACCATTCAAAATCATTGTCAGCCAAAGACAAATTTGAGGAAGCAGACAGACAAATGCAGTAGGAGTTATTGGCACAATTACAACTTTTAAATAAAAAGAAAACGAACCACATCAAAAGCAATGTGAGGAGGAAGAAACCTCACAGATGGACGACACCCCACTCTCTGAGTCAGTGCTAGAAGAGTTTTGGAGACTGGACAATATGGGGGAAGATTTTCAAGACAGAGAATTAGGAGACAAACATCTATCAACCAGCTCCTCAGGACTTGAGAAAAGTCAAGAGGAAGAGGAAAAAGACACCTGTCCGTAAAATGTCCCTCCAGCTGGAAAAAAAGAAAGAAAGAGGGCAGCGAGGAGGCAAAGAGGATTAAAAGAAAAAGTCACCCAGAAAAAACAGGAAAAAAAATTGAAGAACCAAATGAAAGTTAAAAATAAGAACTCGGTCGCTCATTCCTTTTTAAAGAAAATTGTCAATATACAAACGCTTTCAGTGGAAGAGGACCAGATGATTGTTGAACCAGACATTATGGACAAACCGCATGGAAATATAAAATCTAATAAAAACAAAGAAGAACAAGGAAACGCCATCAAGAAAGTTGCAGATGGGGAGGGCAAGTGGTACCAGAGAGAAAGATGTCGAGGCTGTCACAAAACGAATAAGCAAGTTATGGCCAAAGCAACAGTAACTCTGAAGGATGGCCCTAAAATAGCCCCAATCTTTCTTAAGGCAAGGCAGAAAATTAGCGTAACCTCACATCCAGCCAAGGATAATAAGATTGGAGCAATACAAACAGACCTAAAAATTGCCCCTACGTTTCTAAAGAAGTCACAAACCTCACCACAGGAAAATAACTTACATCAGGCGATAGAAATAAAATTGGGTGAAGGTAAATACAGAAGACCTGGAGAAAATGGAACAGAAGTGATATTATTCAAAAAGGCAACAAAAAAAAATAGCCCAAACCTCCGGCTTTATATCAATGAGAGCAAATTCACTGCACAAGAGTACAAATCCAAAAGAAATCAAAAAAAGACAGCAGTGCAAACAAAGGAAATGAGGAATATGACCACCACTAAAAATGACTCCTCATCAAGCTCTGAACGAGTCATCAAGAGAACAATGCCCCCTCAGAAAACCGCAGCACTGGTTACGAATGCGATTTCTAAGAAATACCAGCTTTAGGCGCAGTACGGTAAAAATAATGCTAAAAATAACATTGTCTTAAATTCTTCATCCCAGGGCTCCCTTGACGAACAAGTTGAAGTTGCAACTGGGTCGATTGTTAATAGAACTGAACCTATCAAGGTCCTATCCGCACAAGAAAATAAAGATCAAAATGAACATCTTACCACTCCATTTTGAACATCATAGCAAACTCTAGAAATGCATAGAAAAGAGATCATGCATGCTGTTGATGCCTACATGACCGCCCAACCAATGCAAAAATATCTCACTCATTGTGAGACTGGGCACAGACTTTACACACAAGACCATCAAGTACAACAAATGGAAAGAGCTTTAAATTCTTCACATGTGGCCTCTAAGGAATCAGATGATACCTCAGGATATTCTTTAACCCAAACGTCATCCACACATACTTCTGCTCAACTGAATCTCCAGACCGATGTAGTGCAAAATCCGCTGCCACCCAGAGAAGAAGCAACAAACTCAATCTCTGAATCTCGGGGCTCAAACATCATTTTGGTATTAGCCCCAGAAATCTATTGTTTAATAGAAACTGCTATTGCAAAATCTACCGACTTCAAAGCTCTGGCAACTTCTTCTACTAGTAATATCAAACTAGATGTACCGCAATCAAAAAGTCTACTACAGTGAATGTAAAACGGCCGTCCCTACACTCACTAGTCTTATAATGCCATCCATCACCTGGTGTTCAGTATGATCTGTACCGTAAATCCATTCTTACAATCTTTTCGGAAATTCCAGAGCTAGAGGACATTAACTCAGTTGACATTCAATTGGTTGAATTTGAAGATGTACAAATACTCTCTTCGGTTAGACATTGGATATACTCCAGAGTAGTTCTCAACACAATATGGCTGGCTAAAAATCAGCTGTATGAAATGGGATTCATAATAGATGTGAATATCTCAATATCTAAAGTCCCTTCAACAATTCTTTTGCCAAATCTTTTGTCATTTGTGCCCAACCAAGAGAGGAACATTACAAATAATGGTGGTCTAAGTTTGAGAGAACCTACTAAAAAATCATGCAACTGTCATTCTACTCATAACATGCATTAACTAGGCCAGTCCAGAAGGCGAACTATAATCTCTCTTATTAGTTGGAATACAAGAGGGTTCCATCATCTTATAAACCATCGAAACCCAAATATAGAGAATGTTGATATAGCAATGTTCCAAGAGACATGGCTCACCACAGTTCCAACTTGGGATAAATATGATGTATACTTAAATCCGGCTCAAAAGTCTAAACATGGCAGACCAACTTCTGGGCTATTATTAGCCGTTAGACAAAATCCGTCATTTAGAACAGAGAATTGGACATCTTCTAATCCATTTCTGCAAATGATAAAACTTCAAGTTGGCAGTACATCATATGCTTTGATAAACTATTGTCTGAAATATTATACAACATGTTTCTAACATTATTCGGACACAAACATTACCCCAGTCATGGAAACATTCCATCATCTTGCCGGTTTATAAAATGGGTAATAGATCTAATCCGGCAAGTTACAGGCCTATTGCCCTCTTGGATGCCCCGGGGAAAATCTTTAATCATATTGTTCTCAGGGATTTGAACAATTGGGCAACCGCCCTAAGGAAAAGAGATCCATTTCAAGCTGGCTTTGTGTCTGGTTTGGGAACTTCCCCAAATATCATCACCCTGAACATGTTAAGATCCCAATTTGCCACCCAGAATCAGCCATTGTATCTTGCATTTGTTGATTTCCGGGTGGCCTTTGACTCTGTTGACCGTGAATTACTTTACAAAAAAATGGTTCATTATGATTGTCCATCTTCCCTAATTACTATAATAAAACAATTACACACCAATACATCTTTGCAAGTCTGATTTACAATGGAAGATTTACTTTCTGAACTGATTTCTACAGGGCGAGGCCTCAAACAGGGCTGTATTTTGACATCTTTTCTATTTAATCTCTTCATCCTCGACCTAGGTGAATCGTTTCAAACATCATAAGTGATGCGCCGAAACTGGGCATCAAACGCATAGCCTGTATGTTATATGCGGATGATCTTATCTTGTTATCTCAGAACCCTAGTGGGCTTCAAAATCTATTGAACACATTATCTAAATATTCACTAGAAAATAATCTCATTATCAACTTAGAAAAGACACAGATTGTTATCTGTCGTAAAAACAGAAATACTTTTCAAAAGAAACATAGGTGGCATTTACAAAATGTGGCACTATTGAATGTCTTAATAGTATAAGTATCTAGGTTTAACAATGTATAACACCTTGTCTGAAACTGCTTATATTACAACATTGAATCTTAAATTGCAAACTCTGAAATCACAGGCGAATATTCTGGTGTTCAAATACGTACATTTTTGTACAAACATATAATGATGTTTTATCAAGCTAAAGTGGGACCCATTACATTGTATGGAGCCGAAACCAAACTTCCAATGAAGCTTAACATCTGGGACCTGTGTGAAGCCCGGTTCTGGAAATCTGTGCTAAAGTTACCAAAATGCACCCCACTCCCTATAATTTGATTTGAATTGGGCTTAGTTTCACTATCTGCACAGCTTTCATGGAAAATGTGTAGTCTATTTCGAAAGTGCCTATTGGGCCTTGCGAACAATAACATCTTAAGCGCAGTTGCGTACTATCTTGTCAATTCAGCGCACATCTTCCCACATAAATGGAGAAGCTATGTACTGGATGCGCTATCCGATACGTGCATATCCATAGAAATTCTGTTAACAAATCCAGATCAAGCAAAATTGAAATTATACTAATATGATTGGATTTGTAATAGAGCCAAATGTTGTACTTACAAAGACTTCAATGAACAACTGTTTGGGCCAGAAAAACTCTGGGTAATGTCGGATAATTTGATAAAGTTTCAATCACCCTACATTAAACAACGGTACTTGCGATTTAGACTCATTCTTCTACTGACAGCAGAAATATTGGTAAGAAGGGGTTCCCTTTCAAAAGAATCAAACCATTGTCGTTTTTGTCTTGACACAAACTGTCAAGAAACACTACAACATCTGGTAGTCATCTGCCCAGCTCTAATATTGACGAGAAAAATCTATTTCAGCAAATTGTTATGTCTGTACACTCCCATGACTGAAGACGAAATATGGTTTAGGATCTTCACTAGTAGAAAACTGGCAACTAGGATCGCAGTAATACAATATCTAGGCACCATCTTGTCAAAGGTCAATGTTGGATCCAAGCAGTAATTGGAATAATAAACCTGATAAACGTTTGCTTGGCACCTGAAATAAACATGTTTTAATCATTATGTGTTTGGCACTTTATGAAGATAACATCTGAAGCAAACCTCATCTTGAAATAAGTATGCTTTGCACCTCATGCAATTATTATGTTTATTTAAATTAATGTGTATATGAAAATTGTAGATGTAATTAATGATGTTTATGTATTTGTATGTGTTTTGTATTTGAAAGGCTGATCTTACCAGGCAACCAATTATTTCCTACTAAAAGTGTGAGATTATATCCAGAGGTCTGCAACCTTTGGCTCTCTAGATGTGTTGGACTACACCACCCATCAGATATTTTCAGCATTGTCAAGGGTGAGTTATCTTGGGAGTTGTGGCCCAAAACATCTGGAGAGCCACAGGTTGCAGACCACTGATGTAGACTGATGGACCCATGGATTCAGTAGTTGGCACCCACTTTTAAAGGTTCTGTTTTCTGGTATCTTATTATGTGGCTTCATTTTTACTGGAGCATTATTGTACTCTACTTACTGTATGGTGGTGTACTCAGTATCCTATATTCCTTTTCTGATAATATTTAAAAAAGTTTAAATTGTAAACTAAAAATATGCTTAATAACATTTTTTTATATCATATTTGTTTATTTGTTAGTTGATGACAGAGCACTTTTATGAGTTATTTATGTATAGTCTGTCCACTTTCTAGAGATTCTCTTTTTCTGGCTATTGCACATTGTTCAATGGTTAGATATGGGATGTTGTTTAGCCACCATTGTATGACCATCTATAGTTGCTGTTTAACTTTTGTTAATGTTAAACCATCTGTCTTGGTTGTGCATTATGCATGCTTCACTTTTTTAAGAGACTAGAAGTGAACGCCATGATGTGCACTCGCACACAGTGGAGTGCTCCATTTGAGGCTAGCTTTGTTCTATTGGTTTCTGTGGAGGCCACGTGCTTTTTTGTTGTGCAGCAAAATGGACACAATCCACAGAAAAGAAGCTTCTCTTAAAGAATGCAAATTTTGCTTGAGCAGCGATTCTATGCCAAGACCGGAGGCAAGCATTATGCTTCAACTTCTTTAATCACTACTCTTCAGCAGTTTCAACTTTTAAATGAAAATAAAGAATTTCTCTCCTTTTTTTTCTTTTGAAAACATTTTTTCAGAGACATTTTCATAGTCCTTTATATTTCCTGTCTCTCCCTCTCTAGCCGCCTCCGGTCTCTGATTCCTCCTCCTTGTTTTCCTGCTCTTCCGCCAGTTAAGTGTGTTTTTCCTTACTGCTGAATATATAAACGCGTCATCTGTGGAGCACTTTCGTTGGTTTCTGATGTCATCTTTGATGTCGTGGGTGTTAGTCTTAGCAGTGCACGGTGGTGGCGCGAGTTATGGTTGCTTAGCTTACTATAACTGGCGAATTTCAAGAGTTTCTTGGTTTTACTTGGAACCACAACATCGCTTTAACAACGTTTTTTAACTGAATTTCATAGGTTTTTAGTAGCGCAAGTTAACCATAACGTCCCTTTAACAACGTTTTTTCACTGAATTTCATAGGTTTTTAGTAGCGCAACTTAACAATAATATCTCTGACTTTATGTACATGTAACATAGAACATACTGAACCCCCTCTACTGAATTTGATGTCCGCGAACTCTTCTAATGTCAGCGGACATATGCGGACAACAGCACCACTACCCAAAAAGTCTGGGGGGTATGTTTAATTGTTATATCATAACATATGAAAATTCTACAAATTCACAAGCCAGCACACATACACATTATATAAGTGTAACCCATATATATATAACACATTAACCATTCATTTAAATACAATATGTTCTAAAATGGAATATACCAAAAGAAGAAAGATAGTCTTCCAACATGATTACCTCACAGAAAACTCCACAACTAAGAGCAACAGCAGATCTACAGACCAGTAAGAACACACCTTACCAGAAGCTAGTAAGTGTACTGCATTTTACTCACATATTTGTAAACTTTCTGTATTAGACACAAAAAAAGTGATATTATGTTTTTTTTCTCACAGAAATGTTTAGTACTCTGGAGTGGCTAGAGGAGCATTTCCCACGTGAGGAAATGTCTGAAGATAGTGAACCTAATTTTTTTTTTTGTGTAGACCATACAAAAATTGAAAATACTAAAGAAAAATAGGTATTGGATAAGACTCTTCAGCACATAGAAGAAGAAATGGACCTACTCATGGCAAATTTTAACAATTTAAAAAACTTTGTGGAGGATCACTTCAAACAAACAACTACATACCATTGTCCCACATGTACCTGTCCCCCTCACCATATCCCAGTAAATTATCCCCAAACCCTCTCCATGAACCAAAACGTTTTGATGAGACTTCCATCCATTCTTCAACTCATATAAATCCTATTGAAACCCCCAATTCTCCTGTTTTTGTTTCAGTTTCCGCCTCACCTTCTCTGTCATAAATTTAACATCCATATAAAATAAAGTAAAATTATTATATTGTGTCCTAATACATTTCTTGTCTTTTTTTAGAAAGCAGTTCAGGTGTCCGCGGACAGCGCGGGTGTCTGGAATGGCCGTTAAGAAATGAAAATGGGAGTGTCCTAAGGACACTATATCTGTCCGTAATGTTCGCATGCAAGTTGAAACTGTTCTAAGAACAGAGCTGGTGTTCGGAATGTCTGCAATCAAACTACCACATGCGATGTCCTGAAATGTTCGCCAATAAACAAAATGAAGGTATCCTGAGGACGCTAGACCTGTCCGCATTGATCGCAGGCGAGTTGAAACTGTTCTAAGAACACAGGCAGTATCCTGAAATGTTCTTAAATAAACTAAATAGGGGTGTCCTAAGGACGGTATACTTGTCCGTATTGTTCGGAGGCCAGCTGAAACTGTCCTAAGAACACACACGGTGTCCTGAAATGTTCGTCAATAAAGAAAATGGGGGTGTCCTGAGGACGCTAGACCTGTCCGTATTGTTCGCAGGCGAGTTGAAACTGTTCTAGGAACACAAGCGGTGTCCTGAAATTTTCGTAAATAACCAAAATGGGTGTGTCCTGAGGACGCTATGCCTGTCGGTATTGTTCAGAGGCAAACTGAAACTGTCCTAAGAAGAAACACTGTGACCAGAAATGTTCGGAAATAAACAAAATGGGGGTGTCCTGAGGACGCTAGATCTGTCTGTATTCTTCGCAGGTGAGTTGAAACTGTTCTAAGAACACAGGCAGTATCCTGAAATATTCATAAATAAACAAAATCGGGGTGTCCTGAGGACGCTAGACCTATTCGTGCTGTTCATAAGCATGTTCAAACTGTTCTCAGAACACATCAAGTGTCCCGGGATGTTTGCAAATAAACAAAATGGGGTGTCCTGAGGATTCTATGCCTGTCCGTATTGTTCGCAAGCGAGTTAAAACTGTTCTATGAACAAACACCTGTCCGTAATTGTTTGTTTCACTTGTGACACACTTTTAATTAGTTTCAGGACACGAACAGTGTCCGTAGAACACCAACGCGCATGCGCAAAACAGTTTCAGTGCATTTGATGTCCTGCGGACACCCGCTCCCTTCGCGAACATGTTCGCAAAGCTATCATGTGACCGCACCCACGCTGAGCGTGTGTTCTGACTGCAAACACTGTTCGTGTCCCTGAACAATTTAAAACTACCTTTTCAAGCAATCCACAATATTTTTCAATAATAACTCGTCATAGCACAAGTCCCACATAGTAATCCTGAGTTTCTACATACTTTTTGGGACTTTTTAAACCTTTTTTTGGGGTTCAATCTGTCCGCGGACAGTGCGCATGTCTGCGAACCGCGCACAAGCATCCCTATTAAAGGCCACACCCTAGAGCTCATTCACATTGTGTTTCTGGCTATCTTACAGAACACAGTGCATTTTCCAGCCAACTTTCCAGATTTTAATCAGAAACCTTATGGCATCCATGGCTGCAGTACTGCCACATGGTGCTACATCTGCCTCAGCACCACCCCGACCCCCTCCACCACCACCCAAGGGCCTGAAGAGGGGAACAGGAGTGAGGATGCAGAGGAGGATGAAGAGGATGACAAGAATGAGGTAGAGGAACTCACTACTACCAGCACTCAGCGTGAGTCTTGGGTGTGGCGATTATTTACCATTCATGGTAATGTTCCTAAGGCGCGTGCGAACCGAGTTACCTGCAAAGAGTGCAAAATGGTACTCCGTCGCGGGAGGCCTCGTTCATACAGCTTTGGGACAACTACCATGAAGCGACACCTAAAGTCATTCCACACTGGGGCCATTTGCAAGGTTGTACCTTGCGAAGAGCGTAGTAGGTTGACTTCCTCTACTTCATCCTCCGTTTCCGATCCTGTCACCACAAGGAACACTCCTGTGGGACAGCGTATTCCTCAAACTGCCTCACAGGCCATACGCAATACTGATGACCCTTACCTTTCGAGGGTCACAGTTCTGTGTATGTACTGCGACGCAGTACTCTGCAGGGGGGAGAGACTTCGAAGTGCTTTTGAGGCTGTGGTCCCAGAGCACGAGAAGATCTGCTCACTACCCAAGTAAAACCCACTCTATATCTTCCTCTCTCCACCCGCCCTTTCTTATCCCTGTGGTTGGTGTCCCCCCCTTACCCTCCTTTTCCCTCCTCTCCTAGTGTGTCGTGTATAAAAAACCAAAAAATATATAAAACAACAAAAATAAAAAAGGCTCTTTTCAGAGCCGCCTTTCACAGTTTAAAAATAGAAGTGAAAATAAATGAAGCAGGGCCCTGTGTATTTTTTACAAGTCAGCGGACAGTCCGCGGACATCTAAAATTTTGGGGTGCTGCCCTATCATAACCATTGCAGTTTTGTCTCAGAGGAAGTGGTGGCTCTGAAAAGAGCTTTTTGATGGTGTTTGTTTGTGTTTGAAAAATGTGAAATGCTCAACACCTACTACAAAATGGATGCTGTAATTCCAAAAAAGGTCGCAATGCATTTTGTACATTTCTCAGAAAAATCTGATTGCCAGCATAAGTAAGATGGACTCCATCGCTGCGAAAAATGTATGTTCTACGAAACATAATATTTTCATTGTGAAAAGAGGACATGCCAAAATCTCTTAGAAAGGCACAAACAGCCTTATTGACATTGTGCCTTGCTTTCTCCATTTGTGGACCAAATGAAGAAGAAGGAAGCCACATTTGTCTCTGCGCAATTCGTGAAAAAATTACTTGAGAATTTGGAAACATGTCCATGACCTTCCCAAGTCCTTCTTTCATTGCAAATTGCAAAGAAATTCCAGACACATGTCCTAAACTGTTCCCTCTACAATGAATTACAATTATGTCTGGATGTTGCTCTGTCTCCAAAGTAGCACAGAGAGGTAGCAAGTCCAACCACTTCATTCCACGTACTCCATGCCAGTGCACTTCCACATGTGGGAATCCAAGATCTACAGCTACTCCACAACCTTCTGCATGCACCTTCAACCAATGTATCAACTAGTCTCCCAAAATCGAAACAATCTGTTTTCTGAAACACACAGCCATAGCTATCTGTTCTTCTCTCAGCAAAAAGAGTATCTGAGAAACTCTCTCCTGGCACAACACACCCACTAAACTTTACTGACCAATCCCTTGGTCTGCTCATTCTCATTTGCACGCCTCGCCACCCCAAAATCCCCGGATGTAACACGCGATGTCCGCGGACTACCACCATGTCCGTGGACATATCGTAACATGGACAGTCCTTTCATTTCACTTTCTGTGCTATTCCCTCATTGGATATAGCTAAGAAGTCACACGACCATCCACCAATCACATCCAAGACCTCTACATCTAACTGCATCATCATAGATCAGCACTTCAAATGTACTGTTAATCTCTCTGAGTACAAGTGTCATATCATTGGAAAGCACCTTCTACAAGAAATACTGTACAAGTCTCCAAGATTTCTACTTGCAGCTGCATTCATATCCATATGCATGAACACAAACTACAGGTATACATATTTTCTGTATAGTACATGTACAATTCTTATTGATTCATATAAACAGATTAACTGACTTTTAGCTTGTATAATCTATAAAATTAATTTACTGTCATTTTTCCATCTCCTATAATCAACTGTCACTTCCAAACCTATCTGCTATTTAATTTCTTTTTAAACACACATTTGCAAAACATGTTGAACTAACATATTTAAAGTACAATATAAAGAGTTAACATACTCTAACAAAATTGCATGCACAAAGTATGTTCAAATATCAAACAACAATACTTGTACAAAAACATGAAAATGTATTTATTTATTTATATTTATATAGATTGCAAGCAGCCCATGGGCATTGAGGAGCTGTTACTTGCAAGAGCTTAGTTACAGGAATAGTGGCATTCAGTGGTACATTATGAATTCCACAAGGCATAGAACTGATATTTTGGTTGGTACAGTTAGTCATTACAATACAGCTTATGCATTAAGAACATATGATATGTATTCAACTGGTGCGACGCATCTTATGTGAATAAGATCGTTTTCATGGTTTTGCAGAAGGCGCTGAGGGTCAATGTCAATTAAAATCAATGTCTAAATTAAAAACAGTGCTATATACAAACAAAATTACTAATTTGTTTCCTTTACAATTGCAGTGAAGACCATTCTCCTGAAAAGAAGCAGCCGAATTTGAAGTACAAAGAACAACTAAGAAGAAAACTGCTCATTGAATACCACCATAATATTTGTACTATTACTCAAACACACTGTAAGGTTAATTCATGCTATTTCTGCCCCTAAAAATAGAGATTGTTCACCATTCTGTCCTCAAATCCCCATTTCTTAAACAGAGATTTACAAGCAGAATGGCGCACAAATTCCTATTTTTTTGGCACACAAATGACCCAACTCAGCCCCTAGAATTTTGATATTATAGAACAAACAACTGTTTTAATTGTATATCATTAGATTTACTATTTGTACTTCTCCACACCACTAGCTTACTTTCTACTGTCATCTGAACCTCAGTTTAGTAGCACATAAATTCAAGAATACACATCCCAACGAGTTGTAGTTGCCCAATGCATAATCACACACCATCACATACATCTTTATCATCTTACTCGGACACTCATGCACACAGCACACATACATTTCAGAACACCCCAACCCATACCTTCTTTTTTTCAACAGACCCTAAAGAATGCCTACAAAAAATCAAGTCCGTAGAAAGCAACGCAGAAGCAGAGCAAATGAAAATAGAAGTGTCCAAAATAAGCATCCATCTCTAGCAGAATTTGTAAAAAAAAGTTCAAACAAAACAGCTAATACAGTCATTTAGCGAAACAAAACAAGCTTCAAGTACAGAAATATTGCCTCCTCTATCAAAATGTAAAACGAACCAGAAAACAATTAACAAAAATTCAGCTACCACTACAGATAAAACTGCTCCTATAAATCTTGATATAGTGCAAAGTAAGTATACCAAAAAATGTATTTTAGCAAAAATGTTCTGTCACAGAGTCCTTCAAAATCTTATAGAAACAGGAGAGAATCAGGCACAACCCTTAAAGCCTATCGTAGGAAATTAATCTTAGAAGCGTTGATAGACAGTGCAATCCTTCTCAAAAGAAAATTATTTATTTTAGTCTTAAACAAAATGAAACCACTAACAAAACTAATGACTAAATTACAAAAAAGACTTCTCAATAAACGAAATGTCAACAGAAATAACTTAAGTATCTGTGGAGGTGAGCGGAGTCACACTACAAGCACAGAACCATATTTTAATGAAGAAGCATACAAACAAAAGCAAACAAATACAATTGCCATACATAGCAGTGGATGCGGTTATGAAAAAGTTAATAATACCATAATGGAACAAGAAATACTGCTTACAAAAATATCCCCAGAAAACTTAGAATTACCTCTCCATTCAACAGAATCAGAATGTGTAGTATACAAATGGCCATGCACGTCAATGTGTAACATTCCCAAAAAATCTTTCAAGTCTTTACGCCAATTCCTCAATCAATATGTGAAAGGCAAAGACAAAATCAAAATTAAACTATTGCAAAATATGGATACCTGTCCAGTGCGCAAGTACACAGGACCACAAGGACATTCATTGGCCTGCATTTCAGGACCTACTTGCAAAACCACCTTCCATTATATCAAAATGATATTAACACATCATTCAACTATAAGAAATCTAGTCTATAAACTGTATTATGCTAAAAGTCCTGCTTTAGCACTAGCCAATTTAAAAAACATTCTTCTACATGGTAGAGCAAAAGACCTACTTGAAGAAATTGACTATATCCAGAAAAAATATTTTGGAAGTGAAAGCCACTTACAGAATGAAATAGCTTTAAAGCAAATTAGCTACAATTCTATGCATGCCAACCTTCTACTACACACATACAAAAAGAAATACTGAAATTTAAAAGTACATCTGCTGAAGTACCAAACCATGTGTGTGTATGTTGCCGTAGGACTTTTTATAAAAGTAACACAAAAACTGTAGACCTAACATACAAAATAGAAGACAATGAAGATTCTAAATGGTTTGAATTAGCTCTCTACCTTATAGCAGAAAACAAATACGAAATAACTGACCCCTTAATACTTTGCAGTTACTGCACTACAAAACTTGACAACATCCAAACTCCTTCACATGCTATCACAAATAATCTGGCATTATTTCCACTTCAAAAACCCCTACAACAACTCAATTTATATGAGAGCATCATAATTCAAACAGTGCACCCCTTTCAAGCTATAATACGCCTTCAATCAAAAACAGCAAAATTACCTCCCTCTGAATAAGTGAAAGGTATTTGTGGAAAAGTAGTGTATTTACCATTAGATCTAAAACAAAATGTGCACACTCTAGGAGTGCAACGTCCCGTGGTGCAATCTTTAATTATCTTAGTAAATGGTGTACCTACAAAAGACAAAAACATTTGGCAACAAGTGGTAGATTTACATAAAGTTAGACAAGCCTTGCAATATCTAAAAAACACTAATGAATACTACAAAGAAATTAATATTGAAGAACACTTGAAGGATACCACTGAAATAATTCAAGGGACACAAGAAGCTGGTCAATTTGAGCTCCTAGATCCTGCTACAATATCCAATACTTTAGACCATTATACAATTCATCCATTGCACTCTAATGACACCGTAGAAGATGCACTAGAAACATACCAAATGCGTCAAACAAAAGGATCATCAATCAGCATATGGGAAAAAAGTATAGAAGCACGTGCTTTTCCTCTACTCTTTCCTACTGGCAAAGGAGGAAGGTACGATGATAGACCTATTCAAATAACAGCATCAGAATACCGCTCGTTACGGATGTATTCTAAAGATCCCAGATTTAGACAAAATGTGGAATACATATTCCACCTACTCTTTGAAAGTGAATTAGCAACTTTATGTTATGGAGTTTCACACACATTAAAATCGGGATCCCACTTTCAAAATATGTCAGCTACACAATTATTACAAAAAGTGCAACAAAAAGATGAGGTTTTACAATCAAATATTACAAATCTATTAGCAAACATGCGTGGTACAAAAGAGTACTGGTTTCGATGTCATGGAGATGTACGTTGTATGATAAGAAACCTTGGCCCACCCACTTGGTTTGTTACATTTTCGTTGTGCAGAATATGCATGGGAAGATTTACATGATTTCCTATGCATATCAAACAAAAACAAAACAAACCTAGATATACTAACACCTGGAGAACATTGTTCTCTAGATCCTGTTAATGTTTCAAGATATTTTCACCATCGCTTCATTGCTATGCTACACTTTATTTGTAATAAAACTGCTCCTCCCCTCGGAGAAGTGCAACACTTCTTTTGGAGAAAAGAATACCAAGCCAGAGGAGCACCACATATCCACATGCTTTTTATGGATTAAAGATGCTCCTAAATTTGGTCAAGACAATGACGCCACTGTGTTACAGTTTATTGAAAAATATGTCACTTGTGAAATTCCATCAGAAGCAACAAATAGTGATCTTCATGCACAAATTTTACAATTTCAAAGACACAAATGTGGAAAATATTTTCGTCGCAAATATAAAAACAAAGGGAAATACTACACCAAATGCCGCTTTGGTTTTCCTAGACTGGTTACAAAAACAGGTCAAGTGAACAACTTCATGTCTTCAGTTAGACATAGTGTTAAAGGTAAATCACCTAAAAATACATATTACATAAAAAGAACAGAATAATAAAAATATATCAATGATTACAATGCAATCATTGCCCACTTATGGAATGCAAACATAGATGTGCAGTACATTGCAGACAATTCCATTGCAGTTGCACAATATGTTACAGCATACTTAACCAAAGCAGAAAAAACAGAGCTCCAAGACCTCTGGAATGACCTGTCATCAGACAAAACACTGTCTCAGAAATTATACAGCTTGGGCATAAAAATGCTCTCCCATAGAGAATGTGGCACTTATGAAGCAGCAGATCGTTTAACTGGTGCTGCTTCTTATGGAAAATCTGAAAATATGGTATGGCTAAGTCTTGGTCCTGCTAAATCTAGAAAAAGAGTTCTAAAATCATACGAAGATATAGAAACAATAGCCAAACACGATCCCAACAGCCAATACATTTTAAAAAACAATTTACTGGATACATACCACCCAAACAGAAGTACCACTTTAGAAACCATGTGTCTATACCACATAGCCCAAAACTTCACGTACAAAAATAATATAAAACCAGATGAAAAAAAGGTAAATACAGAGTGAAAAATTGTGAAGGCAGCTTAGTAAAACTCACCAAACCAAATTTAATTAATCGTATCAAATTGTCATTAAAGACTCCTCAACATAAAGAACTATATTACATGTCCCTGCTACTCTTTAAACCATGGAGAAAAGAAGAAGAAATACTAGATAACTATGACTCCTATCAGAACGCTTTCAAAACAAATGAAAGCACTATAACTGATGTAAACTTTACACAGTACAAAACAATGTTGCACAATGAACAGCAACACGAAGAAGAACTCCAGGCCCAACTAGATAAGGACACTCCTGACAGTAGTCAACCTTCTGTAACAGGAAGCCAAGAACCACTGGGAGAGCCACTAATAACAAATGAGGCAGAATTAGCTATGACAGAAGTAGAAAACACCATGTGTCAGTATGAAGATAAAGAAGACTTAACTATACTACAATCAAAACTAAACAATGAGCAACGTAGCATTTTTGAAGTAACAAAAGAAATTGCACATGGTGTACAACATGAAAACAAAGAATGCACCTGCCAAAAGTACAAACCTATACTACTGTACATCAGTGGTGAAGCTGGTTCTGGCAAAACATTCTTAATCAAAATCATCAGTAAATTCTTTCAACAATTGACAAACAACAAACTGTCAGCTTTTGTCACTGCCCCCACAGGTTTAGCTGCCTACAACATAGGCGGTGTCACTTTACACCGATTACTAATCCTGCCAGTAGAACAGCAAAACAAATTAGACTATTACAAACTTTATACAGAAGCTGCAATGACAGAGTATTAAAACAAATGGAAATGCTACTAATAGATGAAGTGAGCATGGTCTCCAACCTAATGTTGGCCTTGATTCACCTCAGATTACAAGAAGTACTCAAAACAAACTACGAAGAGCTCTTTGGAGCAAAACACATTCTTTTCGGAGATCTTCTTCAATTGACACCAGTGAAAGGTGAGCCTATTTTTAAAACCTTAGGACACAAACTCTGCCGTAAAACTATTGGCAGCATTGGAAATGTCAACCTTTGGCAACATTTCCAATACAGAGAATTAACAGAAAACATGCAGCAATCTGCAGATCTCACTTATGCCAACATCTTAAAAAGTATTAGAGTTGGTATGTTATCTCAAGAAGCACAAGCAATATTGAAAACCTGGCACATTCATGCACTTTATGGCGATAATGCAGGTGCTACGGATGTTATGGAACATTTAGCCCACAAAAATGTCAATTGTATGGCCTTAATGCCAACTCTTGCAAGCTGTTTCAAATTAAATGAAACAATGTTAAAAAAAGAAATGCAACTAATAATTGAAATTAGCGCCACAGACAAACTAGACATACATGGTATGACACTACCCATGTGTGAACAAGCCACAACGAGACTAAATAGTTTAGAAAATTCAATCTCCAACACAGCTAGATTGGAAAAAAAGATTAAAATTATCCTTAAATTGCAGAGTAATGCTTAAACGTAACCTTGACGTGGATCAAGGACTAGTTAATGGAGCACTGGGTACAGTTGTTGGCTTTCAAACATACCCACGTGACAACAACATTCAGTTTGTCAATATTCTCTTTGACAAACTTTCAGAAGTGAAAAGGATAGGACGCTCAACAGCTCGATTCCTTCTCTTCAAAGACATGTATGTACACGTAGAACAATTTTCTCTAACTCTTGCATACGCAGTCACCATTCATAAATCACAAGGTCTTACCCTAGACAAAGCATTGATAGACATTGGTAACACAGTCTTTAAAGAAGGCATGAGCTACGTAGCACTATCACGCTTACGTACACTTGACGGTCTATTTCTAATCAACTTTGATGCAAGTAAATTAAACGCTGATACTCCTTGCATTTCAGAATACAATGGACTTCGTTCACTATACACCCCCATCTAAAAACATATCCTATTCCACAAAAAGTAAAATGTTCTAAAAGAAAACTAAATCAAACAGAAATGCAACAGGATGTCACTGTAAATCCTCCAAAGAGATTAAAAGAAACTAATACTTCATCAAGTACCACAATCAAAAAAGAACCTATTAGGGAAAGTAAACCAGGTACTTCTTCAAAGAAGGAAGACAAACTCCAAAAAACGCACTCAGATACAGAACTACCTGGTCCATTTAAACTTTCAAATGTAATTGGTGTAAGTTGCTACGCAAATGTAGCAATGAATATTCTATTTCAATTACCACCAATAGTTGACAACATTTACTAACACAGTACAGACCAATTGTGTTTGCAAATGTTAGTACTTCATAGAAACGCAACAGCCAATCCTGACAACACGTATAGTGTTTATGGAATAAGACAATTGGACGACTGTGCTGGAATGGTGAAATTCACTATAAACTCACAGGAAGATCCACAAGAATTTCTAATGTTCTTACTACAAGTACTGGAAAACAAAAACATACCTATAAATGAAATCTTCCAGATTTCATACGTGTGGAAACATACATGCACTCTGTGCAACAATGTGACACAAGAACAAATCCCCAATGAGCGCTTTGTGTATGTATTAATAACTAATTGTGAATCCGTTCCATTTCAGCAACTTGTACAAAATTCAAACCATGGTAGATTATGTACTACCTGCAATTCGGATAATCGCTCCACCTTACTAATACAAACACATAGTAAATACGTAATACTAATGCTTCTACGTTACAATGTAGATGGTACCAAAAACAACTGAAAGTTGACTGGATTCACACATGCCCAAGTATCACTTGGTAAGAAAACCTTCACAACAATAGATATAATCTACCACACAGGATCCACAACCAATGCAAGTCACTATACTGCATATATAAAAAAAAATGTGGATGGTTCGAATGTAATGATAGTACCATTACTCTAAAGCTGAGATTGACTGCAAATCTTACAAATGCTTATTTAATGTTCTTAAAACGAAAATGTATTAACTAAACTGTACTTAAACATTAACTAAGCTTCTATTAAAAAACTTTAAACTGTTACAATATGCCAACAGCTATATAACTGCCCCAAGAATCTACAACAACTAAACAGATAAATGAATACCACTAAATTATATCAAACAATAAACAGTTAGAATACGCCAACTGGTATCTAACTACCCCAAGATTTTCAATAACTAAACAGATAAATCAATACCACTACATTATAACAACAAATAGATAGTTAGAATACGCCAACTGGTATCTAACTGCCCCACAATTTTACAATATCCAAACAGATAAATCAATACCACTTCATTATAACAAAAAATAGACTGTTAGAATATGTCAAAAGGTATCTAACTGCTCCAAAAGTCTGCAACAAGCCAATATATAGAGCATTAGCCAGAAACACCAAGTGAACACTGAAAACAAACAAATAGACTGTAGCATAACAAAAAACGTTTTTTTTTTTAATCCAACATGGATTTCTTTTTCTCCCACAGACCCAATGATTTTAGCAACAAACACAGACACTGAACAAATTGCACAGTACACTGGTTTGTGATCTACCAAATATGAGGGTAAAAAAAAAATGTTGATTATTCAATGTTATAAGTCGTTACAAAATACCAATACTAACATGATCTTTTCTTTTATCACAGAAATAAACAAGAAATACATGTACTCCAGTTACTAAACCAACAGTAAGTATATTATATTAAGTGCAACTATCACAGCAAATCACACCCATAGTGGCTTATAACTTCGTTGCTTATAAATTTGTTCTTGGATCCCAAAGTTATAAGCCACTATGGGTGTGATATGCTGCGGTGGTTGTGGCCAGGGCATAGAGTCTTGGGTGCATAGCCATGCACCCAAGACTCTATGCCCTGGCCACAACCACCGCAGCATATCACACCAATAGAGTCAAACATTTTAACGATGCCATATTGGCACTTTTAATGTCCGCGCACATGAGGAGTGTTCTTAGAACAGTTTCAACTTGCTTATGAACAGTACGGACAGGCATAGCATCCTCAAGACACCCCCATTTTCTTTATTCACGAACATCCCAGGACACTTTCATCTTGCCAGCGAACAATACGAACAGCGTCCTCAAGACACCCCCATTTTGTCCATTGACGAACATTTCAGGACACTACATGTGTTATTAGAACAGTTTCAACTTGCCTGCGAACAAAACGGACAGGCATACCATCCTCAGGACACACCCATTTTGTTTATTATCGAACATTTCAGGACACCGCAGGTGTTCTTAATACAGTTTCAACTTGCTTGCGAACAATACGTACAGGCGTAGTGTCCTCAGAACACCCCCATTTCATTTATTTACAAACATCCCAGGACACTTCATGTGTTCTTAGAACAATTTGAACTTGCTTGCGAACAGTACGGACAGGCATACCGTCCTCAGGACACCCCCATTTTGTTTATTGACGAACATCCCAGGACACATGATGTGTTCTTAGAACAGATTCAACTTGTCTGCAAACAAAACGGACAGGCTTACCGTCCTCAGAACACACCCATTTTGTTTATTTTCGAACATTTCAGGACACTGCGAGTGTTCTTAGAACACTTTCAGCTTGCTTGCGAACAATACGTATAGGCGTAGTGTCCTCAGAAAACCCCTATTTCGTTTATTTGCAAACATCCCAGGACACTTCATATGTTCTTAGAACAATTTGAACTTTCTTGCGAACAGTACGTCAGGCATACCGTCCTCAGGACACCTCCATTTTGGTTATTGACGAACATCCCAGGACACATGATGTGTTCTTAGAACAGTTTCAACTTGCCTGCAAACAAAACGGACAGGCATACCGTCCTCAGAACACACCCATTTTGTTTATTTTTGAACATTTCAGGACACCGCGTGTGTTCTTAGAACAGTTTCAACTTGCGTACGAACCATGCGTACAGGTGTAGTGTCCTCAGGACACCCCCATTTCGTTATTTAGAACATTTCAGGACATCCGTGTTGTACGCAGACAAAGCGAACACAACAGGGTGGTCTACCACCTAAATAAATACAACATTTAACCCATCTCTTACTTACCCATCCTACCCAAACAGTCTTACACACCAACACACTCTACTAAATAGTATTTTTCCACCAAGTTTCACCGCGCTATTTTTCCTCCAAGATGGCGGGCGTTCCCAAAAATCTGACGCGCTTCACGCTCTTCACCGTCCAATCAGCGAACACGATGCTTGTCCGCGGACATGACGCAAGCCGGTTGGCCAATCAGGACACTGCCCGCGGAGCGAACAGGGAAGTGTGTCCGCGGACCGAACATAGATATCACTAATTTTTTGTGACCTACTTTTTGGTCATTTAAAAAAAACTACTGGACGGATTTTCACCAAAGTTGCAAAAGCACGCTTTTGGGACCAAGCCGCTGCTCCTGGTCCAAATTTGGTGAAAATTCGTCCAGCGGTTTGGGTTGTAGGCGTGAGCAAAGTTTTTTTCCCCATTCAGTCTATGGGAAAAAATAAGTTTTGGGACCCCCCTTATAACTTTGCCCCTCCTGGACCAAACCTCACCAAACTTTGCAAACAAATTCAGTGTGACCCATATACTTTATTTGCAAAGTTTGGTGAGGATTCATCCAGGAAGAGCGAAGTTATAAGCCGCCCAAAAAAGTGCTCTTCCTATGGAAACAGCAACTTAACCATAACTACAGTAACGTGTTTTGCAAAGAATGTATTTTTACATTAAAAGAGATAGCTGGCATTAGCGTTAGCACAGCAAATCTATCACTTTGACAGCTGTGCATTCCAAAGTGGCTTTGCAGTTCTGATTTATATATTTAAATAAGCACACGCATAGGGCAAGGCCGTGCAGGCGGGAACCAGCTCGCATATTCTTCAGTTTACAGAAGTGCCGGGGATCCGAGCGGGACCCGTGTCTCAATCCAGGCATCCCCAATGTCCTGCTCTGTTGGCCGAGCACAAGTATCAGCGGAGCAGGTGGCCCCCTCCTTTGGGGAGGCGGAGCAGCTGCATGACATTATCCGCACAAGCAACTGCCGAGTGGATCGTTCTCGCCCAGAATGCAGCGATTCCATCTGAAGAAAGAGGCAGAGCACAGAGCTCGAGAACAGGAGCTCAGAGTGCCAAGGAGACACTAACAAGGCCCTGAGCAAATTTTACACTGCCCAACAAGTGGCGACAGGCAGCACATTGCAGTGCAATTGCCAGGGACATAGCAAGTTATTGCTTCAGAAGTCAGGCCGGATGTGGAGGGGTCCCTGACTCATTGTGAACTGCTCAACAGGTGGAGGAAAGCATAACATCACAGTCATTCTTCTGTAAGTGCCTGGGAATCCAGTGATAGTCCACCAGGGCGGATGTGCACTTCAGCCTGCTGAGTTCAGGCACAAGGCACTATACATATTTACCGGAGCATACCCTCCAGACTCCCAACAACAATGTCAGAGTGTGAGTGGAGCGAAGGGGAGCAAGAGGAGAGCGATCTAGCATTTAGTGGTGGCTGTGGCTGAGAGGGAGAAACCTCTTCAGGAGAGACTAAATGTCCTAGTGTCAATGCTGGAGAAGAAAGTAAAGAGCACCCAGATAGGCACTTCAAGCCCGTCAAACAGGAGAAGAGTCTTCAGGGAAGTAACGTAGCCTGGAAGACAAAAATCTCTTCTACTCCCCCAGGTCATCATTATGGGGTGGAACATCATGCCCAGAGGTGGCTGATGCTTTTGGGAAGCTGAAAGAGGCTTTCCTCCAAAGGTCAGCGGTGCCAAGTCTCCTGACCCACACCCCAGGGGAAGAGAATATGGGTAACACAGAGAGTATACAGATGAGGAATCCCCCGTAGCTACAGCCTCCTTGCAAGAGAAAGAAGATAAGGCAGCCCAAGAGGCACCGACCACCATGGGTGGTAAGAAAGCCAGGAAAGAGAAACACCTGGAAGTAATTGATGTAAACATGCCAGACATGTTTGACCCCGAAGGGATTAGAAACCCCAAATCCTCAGACTGGCTACCCTCCCTGAGAGTTTCTCAGTATATGGTGCAAAAAATATGGAAAACCTTTGGATAAGAATACCAGGCTGAGGTCGGACCTGGCAGGCAAAGTGGCAGAAGCCCCAGAACTTGACCCCAAAATTATCACTTTCGAGACTAAGACACCAAGATCTGAGGAACGGGATGGATAGGTCTCGGAAGAGTTGCCGGATGAATCTCTCCGGACCCATACCAAAAATAATGGACATGGCAGAACGGGCCTGAGACTAGAGGAAGAAGTCAACCCTGATACACTGGCAAACTGGGCTGAACGAGCAGTATGTTTCTTGGGCAATGCAAACTGTGCGATCTCCTCAGAGAGGACCAAATACTGTTACACAAAGAGCTGGAGCAGCTCAGGTCCAAGGGTGCCATAGAGCCCTGCGGCCCACGAGGCCCGAGATTCATGAGCAACATTTTTCTAGTTCACAGAAAAGAGAAAGTGAGGCCAGTTATAAACCTGAAAGAACTAAATAGCTGGGTGATGCACAGGCACTTCAAGACAGAGGGTGTGCACCTTCTGTGATGAATCAACTTCCGGGGCACCAGTGGTCCAGGGATGAATATCGGTTTCTAAACCATCAGTCAGCCTCACACCTCAAGTACAGCAGAAGGAATCCGAACAGATTGGAAACACAAGTCAATTATAAACCTCCCTGTCCAATTTTGGTTACGTGGATGGAACAGCAGGCTTATCTCTGCAAGGTCGTGGATCATTGGTTAGTTGCAACAAAGCGAAAATACAATTATTACCCAATGATAAAATGGACTGTCTAGTCAAAGTTGTATAAAAATATCTACTTTATTATTATTAAAACAGGCAGTTCTAACACACTACAAAATACAACCGACCCTGTAAAGGAACATAGAGGACAGACAGTTTCACGAAGGATACTGACAGGAGGGTATTCGGTAAAGCAATCAGTCTTAACTGTTCATGGTTATTTGGTTTCAGCACCAAGGGAGCAAGGGGTCATAAATGTCCCAAGTGGCCTTCGGAGAAGGAGCGGGTGGTAAGATCCACAATGTACCTGGTGCTTGAGATGATCTTGATGCTCAACAGCGTCAAGTCAGTTCCAGGATGCTTTGCAGCTCCTGCGACTGGGTTCCAGACGGGAGACAGCTGCAAGTATCAGGAGGCAGGCAGTTCAGTATGCGAGGCTGGACAGACGGCTTCAGTCTGGTCTTCACGGCAGCTCGGGATCAAGAATCATTGTCTCTGTGCTGGTTGACGGATCTGGAATGCTGGTTGAGGCGTCTCAGAAGATGGATGCTGGTTGATGCTTATTGTGGCACTCCTCCTAGCTTCTTTGAAGGGCTTGTGACAGCCCAAATCTGAGGAGAGTTTTTGCAGGCAACAACCTTATCCTTTATTCAGAGACTCTCTGGCACTTCCCACCTAGGAAGCTTGCTGGCAGAACCTAGCAGGGCAACCTGTGTGCTGGCTGGGTACCGGTTCTGAAGCTGCTGGATGGGACCTCTGAGTCTGGTATCTCCCTCTGTTCCCTGGGTGATGTTTAGGGGAGGGATCTTGCTTCCCTCTTGGAAATCCTGGCATTCCTATACTGGCGGAAGCTGTAAGGCAGATTGTACCTTCAGCCAGGGTCCAAAATAGTCCTTCTTCTTACTCCTTTTGAATTCATCGGATGATCTGCTAAGCTCACTTAGCAGATCAGACCCTCAGGTCACAGCCCTCTTTTAAAGCCAAATGGGCCCCAGTTATTGGTGAAGGCTAAGCCTACCTTATTGAACCAATCCAAGAGGCTTGGCCCGTATGCCCATAGCCCCGCAGGATTTAACTGAACCGACAAACTGAAGTGCCGGTCATTACATCATCCCATATTCGATCCCCGCACTGCATCCATTGGACCGCATCCAGCCGACACATATGCAACGCAGAACCCTGATGGCATTTTGCACTGCACTGCTTGTGACATTCAATTAAGTGGAGGCTTCCCAGGAACTCTTCTGTGCTCCAGATACTAGGCCCACTTTGGAGGCCAGGTCATATGTGAAAACTGGGACTGGGATCCCCTCCTCGACCGAGCGGACCCATTTCTGTTTGTTGTTTTCGGACTGCACGGAGGGACAGGCGTGGAGATCGAGCTTAATCGTAGCGTGCCAGTGGACTTGGCTGAATCATCAGACCCATATTTGCATTACATACCTCCTGGACTTGACCCTCTCCCTAACTGGCTGTCATCATTACTAACTGTACGAGAGTATTGCCAGTACTCTTGGTGACATACTGCCTGCAACACACTGGGCCAACCCACTCGCGCAGCGTGCCGTGGATAGCCCTGGGCTGCGTTCTTGAGTGCAACATATAAGCCTACGTCCGGGAGCCTGTCTACTTGTGTTCCTGGGCCCCCGTGTAAACTGCTATTGGAGGTGCACTCCTGGCTTGGGAACGTGTGCATTTGCCTTTATTCAGCCTGGACACTCTGCTCATATACCCTCCAAATCCCCTCCAAACCCTCCAATGTGAAAGGCAACCAGACAACTATGGATACCTACACCAAAGGTCCGCTACACTCACAAACCGGGGACCGGGCCATGCCATTGCCAGAAGCAGCTGGCGCTAGTGTAGAAAATTACAACCAGATTCTCTCAGCTATAGCGAAACTGAAGACCTCCCTGAGGTCCAAGATAGACGCAGTCGTAATAGGCATCATGCTTCTGCAGTAGGATGGTAGAAAGCTTGCAGAAAGAACTATGAAAATAGAAACACAACTGAGCGACAACACCACTGCGATTCACAAGACAGTCAGAGGTCCATTTACTGCAGCAGAAATTAAAATGCTGTAAAACAAAGCTGAAGATGCCGAAGGCAGGGCTTGAAGAAATTACGTCTGAATCATTGGCCTGCCAGAGGGGGAAGAAGGTACAGACCAAACATCATATGTTGAAAACATGTTCCTACAAGAGATATGACTGGGCAACCTCACACAAGGCTTCACGGTCAAACGGGCCCATAGAGCTCTGGCTAAGAAACCACCTCCCGCACCCCACCTAGACCGATAATAGCCAAAATAGTAAACTACAAAGACAGGGCGAAGACTCTATCCTTCTCAAGATTAGGAGGTACAATACAAAGGGCCTCGGCGCAGCTAGCGGTTTACCCGGATTACACTCTTCAAGTGCAGGGACGTAGAGCACGATTTTCATCCACAAAAGAGAGACTCAGAAAGGCAAACGTGAAATACATGCTTATTTACCCGGCCCACCTGAAGATTCTGTATAAAAAACATTCTCTATTCTTTGATCACCCCGAAGAAGCACATAAGTGGATGGATACAGAAAGGATGGCACCCTTTGCGGAATGAAGCGACGAACAATTTAAACTGCATGTTATGCACACGTACATTGACAGGCAATGACTAGTCCTATTGGGGAGCCAGACACACCTCAAACACGAACTCGGGGTCCAACCGATTCACAACAGGTGTTCAGAGATTTGCTTGATCCGTACTCGTCTGGTTACCTTCTAGGAGAAACATTATTTATCTTAAAGGCAGGACCATTTTCACGAACAGGACTACCGTTTCCTGCAGGTGACTGTCGTCCCTCGATTGCTGCCACCCTGTTCGGACCTTTTCCCGGGCACTCGTTTTTTCGTGCCCACCCGCTGCGACCTCACCTTCTGCTCTTGGTACGCGAGGTGGAACGGAGAGGCGGCTGCACCTGAGCATGTACTTTATGGCTGGGCGATTGTTTCCAGTTGGGATGTTTTGGGGTGTTGGGGCTCGGGTGGGGGGGATTTGGGAATCACAGTTTGCCTATGATGGACTCTAGAGTACCCAAGATCATGCACAAAGAGGTACAACTCCCGAGGGGTGTACTTACAATGGTAACAAAGGCTTCGACAGATGGTGGCTGCAGGTGGTCGCTCTGGATAGCCCCAGATTATTCTGTGAGGCTTTCCTTAGTATTCGGTATCAAAAGCAATGGCAGGTAGTCTCAAATTGATAACCTGGAATATGGGAGGGTCTCCATAGTTACATTAGGAAGAACAGGGTACTAACGTTCTTACATAGACACAAAATAGACGTGGCTCTATTGCAGGAAACACATCTCACAACAAGCAAACAAGATATGATTGCTAAAAATTGGGGGTGGCAGGTCGTTGGCTCTGCGTACTCTGCCTACGCCCGGGTTGTCTTGATTTAGATGGCACCTTCTGTGCCATTCAGAATGGTTCGGGCCTAGACTGACAATGAGGGAAGAATGGATCTCATGCATGGTTTACTAGAGGGAAAAGAAATGTGCATAATCCACACATATGTCCCCAACCACAATACAGCCTCCTTCTTTCAAACACTATAACCTAGAATAAGTCCCTTCAGAGGCAGCACTATGATATGGGGGAGACTTTAATTGTACGCTAAACCCAATTATGGACAGATCTGATGACAAATTTACAAGACCTGGTCCCCCGTCAAGGTCCCTCCATACACTTTTTGGACTTGTTTGAATTATCCGACGTTTGACGGGTACTCCACCCGGACTTTAGGCACTATTCATATTTCTCAGCTCAAAGGGCAGTCCATAATATAATAGATTACTTTTTTAGTGGCAGAGAATCGATTAAGGAATTTACTACTGCTGATTACAAAGATAGGATTTCATCAGACCACACCCTACTCCTAATTGTATGGCAATTTGCTTCCCCCAGTCCTTCTGTTCCAACATGGAGACTAAGGGGCAAAGCTCTACACGATGTGATATTCACGGCCCACGTGAGAGGAATTATAAAAGACTACTTTATGCAAAACACTGGCAGCGTCTCTGCTGTTGGCACTCAATGGGAAGCATTCAAGGTGGTCATAAGGGGAGCTGCAATAGCCAAGTCTGGGGGTTTCCAAGCCGAAATCCGCCGAGAACTAGCTTTGGCTGTGAGGGAATTAGAAAATATCGAGCAGAATACTACTCATCAACAGTATAACACCACGTATGTGACTGCATAATTGAGCTCTCTGTGACTCCTGATCAAAGCGCAGATCTCGCTTGAAGTTTGTTGTGAGTATAAAAACGCATAATTCCTTCTGAAAGGGGATTGCCATGTAGGGGTTGCCTATTGTAAAAAGTTGTCCAAGACATGACATTCACTGCCCTTCATACAGAGGGATAGAAGTTTGCTTCAAACTGACACATTGCATATCAAAAAGGTATTGGGTTTTCCTGCCCTTTTTTAGTTCTGTGAACAGGCCTCTTAGCAGGTCTGCTTCAATGAACTGTCAACAGTATGCGCTGCCACCACACAGAACTTTACAACAGGTAGGCCGGATCCATGGAGCCTTTGATATTTTAATTAGGCTGGCCATGTCCAGAAGAAGGTGTAACCTTCCCCCTTCTTCAGATGCTTGCTGTCGCATTCCAGATGAACATGACAGGATGACTGCAGTGGTAGGCTCTGTCCCCCAGAGTACATTTAACTATTGGTTTGTTGTGCGGTGAGCTTTGGGAAATGTGTGCAGATTAGCCTCACACATGTCCTGGAGGTTTATCTACCAACATTCCATTTCTTAAAAAAAAGAAAATCAAAACAGCCCAGGCGATGCCCATATCAAATCCCTTTAGGGATATGGCCCAACGCAAAAGCTTAGGGTTCTCCCCTTGCATGGCCGTTATCCATCACAAAGGCCATTGGTCTGTCTGGATCATAAAGTAAGACCCAAAGATGTAGGGTTTCAGCTTCTTTACGGCCCACACGACTACGTATGCCTCTTTTTCTATGACCGCCCAGTTTCATTCCCTTTTTGTCAACCACCTATTAAGTAGGCGACAGGTTGCTCCACCCCTTCAGAGTTCAGCTGCGCTAACACTGTTCCAATCCCAAAATCACAGGCCTCTGTCTGGATAATGAACTTCTGACCATAGACTGGCACTTTCAGAACTGGGGCCCTGCACAATCCATCCTTTAAATCCTGGAAGGAGGTTTGACAGGTGGGGGTCCAATTTACATTCTTCAGAATTTCTTGGAGGCTACTTCATTCAGGGGCATGGCAATGGTCCCATACCGTCTGAGGAATGACCTGTAGTGTCCGGTGAGACCTAGAAAGGCTCTCGCCTCTGTCTGTGTGGTGGGGATTTCCCAATCCTTCACAGCCTGTACCTTTGCTTCGAGAGGTTGTTTCTTACCTCCACCGACCAGGTGGCCTAGGTAAGTGACGGTACGCTGCACTATCTGGAACTTGGTGGCCTTGATAGACCTGCATTCTGCAGTGCCTGAAGCACTCGTTTCAGGTGGGATAAGTGATCCTCCCAGGTGTGGCTGAACACAGCAATGTCATCTAAATAGGTGACACTGAGGTTTTCCAGACCGAACAAAACCTGAAAAGTGGCAGGGGCATTTATCAATCTAAAGGGCATCACAGTGAACTGATAATGTCCTTTCAGTGGTTAAGAATGCTGACCTCTCTAGCACCATCTGTGAAGCCGACCTGCAAATACCTCGCTGTGAGGTCAAAGGTACTTAAGTACTTGGTAGCGCCGAGCTTGTCAATGAGGCCATATGCCTGTGGAATGGGGTGAGCATCTGTATAAGTGACAGAATTGAGCCCCCTGTAATCCACACAAAAGCTAACTTCAGTTTTCCCACCAATGGTCTTTTTAGGGACCAGTAACACTGGGCTAGCCCAGGGGCTGTGGGAGGGCTCTAGAGGCCCTAGAGACAACATCTTGGAAGCTTCCTCCTTGATGGTGTCCCTGGCCTTATTGGACATCCAGTGAATCCTGCTCTTCTCTGGCTTACTGTCTCCAGTGTCCACATCATGGTTGCACCAATCTGCGTGACCTGGAGTCAGAGAAAACAGACTGGCAAACTGTCCCAGTAAGCAGTGACTGTCAGTTGCTGTTCTGACAGGTCTGTCGCAAGATTGACACCTTCAACTGACCCATCTTTCAGTGTGCAAGAATTCTGGGAGGGGGATCGGTCTCCTCAGTCTCTCCATCAGTCCCTAATGCCATGACCAAGTCATCTTGGCTATAATGGGGTTTTAGCCAGTTGACGTGAAAGATGCTGCAGATCTGTTTATGTCCTTTCACGCCAATGAGATAATTCACCTCACGGACCTTTTCTAGCACACAGTAAGGCTCAGTCCACTTGTCCTAAAGGGCACTGAGTTTGACAGGCTCCATAATACACAACCACTGGCCTGGAGAATAGACTGTCACTGTGGCCTTCTGGTCATGCCAGTGCTTCATCAGCTTCTGACTGGCCTTTGGGTTCTTTATCAACTGTTCCATGTACTATGCTATTCTAGACCGAAGGCCGAGTACATAGTCCACCACATCTTGTGTAGGGAATGAGGGTTTGCTTTCCCATCCCTCTTTCACTAGACTGAGAGACTGAGAGGACCTCGTACAAGGTGTCCAAACAGAAGCTCAATGGTGCTAAACCCTACTCTGTTTTGTGGCACCTCCTTGTAGGGGAACAGAAAGCATGGCAGGAGAATATCCCATTTTCTCCTCAGGTGCTCTTCCAAGCCACCTACCATGCCTTTCAGGGTCTTGTTGAACCGCTCAAGAAGCCCATTTGTTTGTGGATGGAAGGATATAGAGAACCCATAGGTGATTCCACACTCTTCCCACATGGCCTTCATATATGCTGATATGAAGTTTGATCCCCTGTCAGAAACAACTTCCTTGGGGAATCCAACACAGGTGAATATCCCAACAGAGCCTCAGGGACAGCCTCAGGGTATCTTGTGGCGTGGTCTACTACCACCAAGATATATCTGTTCCCTGAGCTGGCTTGAGGATTCAAAGTACCCACAAAATACATGCCTATTCTCTCGAAAGGCCGCCCAACCACGAGTAGTGTAATTAAGGGGGCCTTTGTGGCTCCATCTAACTTGCCAGAAGCTTGACAAGTCGAGCAGGACCGGACCAATCCCGTAACCTCTATGCCGAACTGCAGCCAGTAAAAGTGTGCATACAACCGGTCTGATGTCTTAGTCACTCCCAAGTGACCCGCTAAAGGTATTTGGTGAGCCAAATCCAAACCTCCTGGTGCCCTCGCCCTCAGAGTCTTTTGGCTTACTGTGCACGAGTCCATCCTCCCAGTACACTTTGAACAGGCCAGGGGCCTCAACCCTAGCCTGCTCCTCCGCCTGCCTCCATAGCCCCGCAAGAGTGGGACACTCTTTCTGGGCTGTGAAGAAGTCAGTCGACCTGGGCCCCCAGCTGATGTGGACTAATCAAGCTTGGCCAAGCCTTTCAGATATGCGCCCACCTTGTCCTCCACCGCAGGTTCCTGCACTGCGCCAGGCAACTCTGAAGTCACTGAGTCCCCTGTATTATCCCCACACATTTCGCAGAGGTTTATCTACCAGCATTCAATTTCTTTGAAAAAATATCAAAACAGCCTAGGAAAGTGCACACACCCCGTGCGGATGGTTGAATTCCTTACACCTTCTGAGGGACATCCTCAGGCAAGATGACTGGATGGCTAGGATAGACCTCTCGGGCACCTACCTGACAGTCCCAGTAGTGTACGAGTTCAGGCCCTTTCCTAGCATTCAGGTGGGAAGAGCGGTTCTGGCAGTTGAGAATGCTACCTTTTGGGGCTTTTACCAAGCTGATGAGACCAGTAGCAGCAGCCATCAGAGAGAAGCATATTTACATGATAATATACCTCGACGACATTCTACTCCTGGCAGGCTGCAGGGAGACATTAGTATATCAAATTCAGCGGGTGAAAGGTCTCCTGTCATCCCTGGGGTCCCTAACATGGCCCGACTCTGTGACTAGATTTCTTAGGCTTTGTAGTGGATACCAAATCGGCGACAATGGAACTACCAGCGAGAAAAAGCTGAGATATCAAGAGGGAGTTGCGAACAAGCCTCGACAAGGAGGTTGTCTCCGTCCGGACTCTAGAAAGAGTAGTAGTACTCTTAGCATCCTCCATTCAGGCCATATTTCCAGGACCCGTGCATTACAGGGCTCTACAGAGACTGAAGATCAGCCACCTGCAGCAGGGTTTGAGATATCAGCAAACAATTCCGCTGGACAAGGAGTCGAACACGGAATTGCAGTAGAATGGCCGCGCCATCTTTTGGAGACAGATTAGACATAGTAATAGAGTCAGACGCCAGCAGAAGAGGCTGGGGAGCCAGGTGAGCATGTTGGATACCGGGGGCAAGTCGGTCCCATAAGAACTATATCTACATATAAATTGTCTCAAACTATTAGCAATTGAGGCCTTCACAAAGGGGAGGACCAACTGCTGTATTCTCCTAAAGATGGACAATATTTCAGCATTTCGTTACATCCATCCTCTAGGAGGGACGAAGTCCAGACTCCTAGCAGAGCTAGTGAAAGATTTCTGGCATTATTCCCTCGAAGCCGGAATATCGGTGTCAGCAAAGTATCTTCCTGGGACGCTCAACGTCGTGGTGAATTGGAACTCCTGCTACTTGACGAACTCCATTGATTGGAGACTAAACATAGAGGTCTTCCTGAGGCTGGACCGGCTATGGGGGCCGAATCTTATAGAGCTATTTGCATCCAGACTGAACGCACAAACGCCCAGTTTATTCAGCTGGCGGCTGGACCCATGCACTAGGGAGACAGATGCATTCCTACAGAATTGGAGCGATGGAGTGCATTATGCGTTCCCACCGTTTATTATGCTGAGAAGAGTTCTGGCGAAAGTACGAAGGGAGAAGGCACTGCTCGTGGTGGTGGCAACTCCGTGGAAGTCGCAAATATGTTTTCCATGATGGAACTTTCTTTGGATTTCCCAAGGATACTCCCGTCAGGCCCCCACCTGCTCACGGACCCAGCTGGGTTTTTTCATCCTCTGAGATTGAAGGGCACACTCCTGCAGATGGCTTGCAGGGTGTCAGGAGACGATTGTCCATGCCAGGCATTACTGGCCATGCTGGCCAGCTCATATCAGAATCATGGTCACCCACCAAGCATAGGAGCTATAACGCGGCGTAGGGCAAGAGTGGGTGCTGGTGCAAAAGGAGAAGCATTACTCCTGTTTCTGCCCCTGTAGTAGAAGAAGGCAAGGTCTTCTGGACAGTGGGGGTTTATAGATCAATGATATCAGTGGGCCATGTGGCAGTAGACGGGGCTCCGTTAGAGGAGCGACCGGTGGTAGTTAGACTCATGAAAGGAGCGAAGTTTAGGGTCCCACCGACCCCCAGATTTTTGCAGCTATGGGATGTGGCTCCGGTTCTTGGCAGAATGGCCAGTAAATAAATGTCTATCGATGGAGCAGCTATCGGGCAAGTTAGCTTTTTGATGTGACTGGTATCGTGCAGGAGTGTCTCAGACGTCAAATTAGAAGTCGATAGAAAAATATTCGGACCAGGGGGAGTCACCTTCACCCTAGAGAAAAGGGCCAAGACTAACTCAGTCTCTATTTCTTACCCCTATCTCTCCGGGCAACCACAAGTGTGTTTGGTGGCCAGAGGCGTTGGCAGGGGGGGGCTGAGGGGGCTATAGCCCCAGATCTTTTGGTTGTAGCCCCGGATAAAAGCTCAGGAGCTAAAACCAAAAGGCTAGCTAGCCCCGAGTCCCAACAGTCCTGACATTGACCTAGCCCCAGATTTTTTCCAGACCTAGCAACACCCCTGGTGGTGGCATGTATTCAGGAGTACAAATCCAGGACGGCGGAACTCTGACCTGCCGTAGTGACGCAACTAATGATTGTGCGTAGGCAGGCGTGTTGCTAGGTCTGGAAAAGATCCGGGGCTATGCTAATTTTGGCACTGTCAGGACTGGGGTCTAGCTAGCCTTTTTGGTTCTAAGCCCTGAGCTTCTATCTGGGGCTACAACCAAAAGACCCAGGGCTATAGCCCCTTCAGCCTCCCCTAGCAACACCTCTGTGTGTAGGGCACCTTATAAGGCAGTAGCCGTAGCTACTATAGTGAGATGGGTATGCGTGGTAATGCAGCAAGCAGGGATATGCCTCTCACAGTTCAGTGCTTATTCAGTGAGGGGCGCAATAGCATCCAAGGCATTTACAGTGGAAGCGTCACTAGCAGACATCCTGCGAGCAGCAGATTTTGTCAAGCGACAGTGCGTTTAAGACCTTCTATTTTAAACAACCGGTCTCGTTGGTGGCTGGAACAGTGGTGTACAGATTTGAACAATTATAATGCACGCCTCTGGTCTTGACCTAGAATGAAGATTACCTTGACCTACAGCACTGGGAGTCGTGATTCTATTAAAGACACAGAGGTGAGCATTACTCTCCCACCCGGCGCATGCACTGTAAAGTATCATTGCACTTGCAATGTAATATTCGTTTGCTGAGAACAGGGCAGTGCATGCACCCCTCCCTAACAGTGTTTTTTGTGTGATCTGACAGGAGATGACCAGAAGAACGGCTGAGAGTGGGCGAAGTCACAGAGGTCTCAGGTGATCTCGAGGCAGACGACAGTAAATAGTTCCATGGAAAGTTGGGACCCTGAGGAGTTTATCAGGACTTTGTGAACTTTTGAATGCAGTACGCGCAGTTGCTACACACGTTTTCGGTTTCGAGCATCCAAAGAAGAGGAGATGTCAGAGACAGGAAGCAGCTAGAGAGGCAGAGACAGGAAATGTAAAGGACTACAACAATGTATCGGGTGTGGGCGTTGTGGGGGAATGTAGTTTTTAAAAAGAAAAGAAAGAGAGAAATTCTTTTTTTTTTCTGTTTTAAAAGTTGAAACTGCTGAAGAGTAGTGATTAAAGAAGTTGAAGCAGAATGTTCGCCTCTGTGTCTTTATAGAATAAAGACACTCAGTGCAGTAACCCTGGGTAATCTTCATTCTGTTCAGTGTGTGGAATACTTACCAGACAACTTTAAATGGGGCTGACAGTTAAAACCGCAGAGATACTTTTTTTGGCTTTTCCCTCGTGTATACCCTATTCTGAATAAGGGTTTAAGAGGAGTGCCACAGGGGTCTCTTGTATATTGCTGTCTCTGAAGTGAAGGTAAAAGAGATTTTTTTCTTAGACATCTTCATAGAGTAATGAACGTGCACTAGGAGTATTTCTGTTGCATTACTTTTCAATGATTTGAGAGATTGGTGTCTCTGGGCAAGAAATCAGAAGCTGTGACGTGGTAGATGGAAATGGATGCAGTTCTGAGACCGATTCACTCCGATGGATTAATCTCTCAGGTGGGAATAACATATTAGAGAGTAGGACAGAATGTGTGGCTGGTTTTCTCCTGCGTATCTCCTGATATTCGAAGCTGACATTCCAGACTACTAATCACACAGGCATTTTGCTTAGGCCATATAAGTGTACCTACCTCCCTTTTACGAGGTGTCAGATTGGTTCTCCTTTACATTTCTGTTTCTTGTTTTGTACAAATGTATAGAGTTGTTACCAAACAAGGAAACATTTACTTTATAGAATTATTGCATGTGTTGTGTCCTTTCAAAATCAACACTTAATCTAGACATCAAATGTAATCGTCTTTGTCCCCTCTCAGAACAGCTTTCTGAAAGAGAAGGATAACTAGGAATTTCCAAATGGGGTCTGGGATAATTTCTTCCAATTTCAAACCCCTGACTGATTTCTCTCCCGGCTCAATATGGTCTACCTCAGGGGCATTCTCTACAATCTCGTGGTCTTGAAAGTACCTTCTTGCACTTTGTTTGGTACGCAGTTTACCGCAGTCTGGCTTACTTCTTTCTTTTCTCAGATGCCTGCCTAATCACCACCCCTATGTGGTCCCTCACGGATTCTCTTACCTTTTTTTTAAAAAAAAAAGCTTGCTATCTTTCGCTTCACTCTTTCTTTATGTTATCCAGTCAGTTCTGAGTACCTGGGTTTCTCCTTTATTCTTCCCAACGCTACTCATTTCCTAAATTCTGTGGGTTTTCCCTTTGCTTCATATGTTTATAGCAATCCTGCCACATGGCTCTCTCCTCAATCATTTCGCTTTCATTTCTAAGACTCAGAAAGATTCTCTTTCTGCCCTGATTTGGGCCCTACAATACAGTCCTGTACCGGCCTTCAGTTGCATGGCACTTTATTCAGACAAATTATCAATTCACCCTCGAATAATTATATCGAGTCAATGGTCTTGCAGATGACAAAAGCACTTCTGCTCTCTGCGACATGAAACACGCTGTTTTGTAATAATGTCTTTGATTTGCCACCCATAATGCACTTGAAACTTAATTCAGAGCCATTAACAAACTGTGAATAAAATAATAGTCTGATTGGCGTCTTTTTCTAACAAACAAAATATACAATGTAGGATTTAACTGGCATCACTTATTCAAAACAAACATCCACCTTTATGTTATGTCCTCACCCCGGATGGTCGGGTGAGGTGCCCGCACTCACTCCCGCATGCACACACGCACACTCGGCACACAGGCAAGGAAGACGCGGGACGCGGTGTTGCTTCGTCCGCGCCCCGGCGGGAACTGCCACACGGGCGCCGTTTATTCCTCTGCGCATGCGCGGCCGGGAACGAGGCTCGCGCATGCGCTGCACACTACTGGGACGTCACATCCCTTCTTTTTTTTATAACAACAAACAGCAGTGTAGTACGAACAAATTGTACTCACGTGATCACCATAACTGTAATACAAACATTGCACACATCGAGTGTAAGCTTCTGGACTACCTAGTTCAGTCATCAGAGTCCATGACGTAATCTTTGAGATGGGCCGGAAGTCTCCTTCCCCCTCGAGCCGTCAGCGCCACAGGTAGGGTCCGGATCTCTTGACGGCTCGCTCTCCTGGGCCTCAGGGCTTGCTCCCTGAATTGAGACCTCCCCTGATGTCCGAGCTTCAGGCACGACGTCCACTTTCTTGAAGAACGATCGATTGCGGGTGACGGTGCCGCATTCACTGGCCGCAGTCACCCTAGTGCCTTTCACATGGGTCACCTTCCAGGGACGTGGTTCAAATGGCAAAGATAATTTCCCTTCCGGGTGCCGATTCTTGACGAGCACTGAGTTTCCGACTTGCACCTCCTTTTCCTGCAGCCCTCTCCGTTCGCTCTCCTACTGGTTGCATTCCGCCCGTTCCTCTCGGACCCTTTCGTTGTCTATGACCCAAGGTCTCCGGCCATCCATTTCCGGTATCATCCCTCTCGGGCAGCGCCCGAATAGTGCTTCGGCTGGGGCAACCCCGGTGGACTGGTGAGGGGTTGTGAGGTACACTCGAAGGAATTCCACAATTCTTTTTTTGAGAGCTTCACCATGACTGGCTGAAATTCGCATCACCTTATTGAGTGTACGCATCATTCTTTCGGCCTCACCATTTGCACGCGGCCATAACGGGGACACTCTCCGATGTTTTATCCCCCTCTCACTCAGGTACTGGGCAAATTGGCAGCCTGTAAAAGGTGGTCCGTTGTCTGAGCACACAGTGTCGGGAAACACATTCTGTCCAACGCTGCCGTGGTGTACTCGGTGGCCGTCGACTCGACCACTTCCACCTCCGGGTACCTTAACCATTGATCCACGGCTACCAGAAAGTACATCCCCCGACCCGTCGCGCCAAAGTCCACGTGTACAGTACTCCACGGCTTTGTGCTGCGTTCCATCGAGCTGATTGGTGGTGCTTTGTCCCCTGGCGTGGCAGCTTGGCAGACCAGACATCTCTTTACAAAGCCCTCCACCCTTTCTTCCAAGCCTGGAAACCATACTTTTGGCCTCAACCTTGCCTTTGTCTTCACGACGCCCTGGTGTCCAATGTGCGCCAACTCCAGTATCCGCAGCCTGAGTTCTCGCGGGATGACGATCTGTCGTCCCCTGAGTAACAGCCCATCATCAGAGATCGATAACTCATCTCTCACCCTCCAGAGTGCCTGTAGGTCTTTCTGGGCTTCCTCCTGGCGCCGCGAGTTATTGCGCAGGACTTCCCTCCAGTCTCCACTTCTCACCGCGGCCTTGATGATGTCGAAGACCTCATCCTTAGACGACTCAGTGGCGATCGCTAGTCTCGACAGTGCCCTGGGGAGCGCACCTTCCACTATCTGACAGAGCAGACCGTTGCATTCCACCTCACTGCAGTCCACTTCTGCACTTTCCTTGTTGGGATGCCTTGACAAGTAGCCCGTGGGGTTGTTGGTCCCAGGTCTGTGTACCAGCTTCACCCCGTACTCCATTAAGGCCAGCATCCACCTCTCAATGCGGGGTGGGGGTTTTGACGATGCTCCCGCTAGTATAGGCAGCAGCGGCTTGTGGTCTGTGACCACCACTACAGGTTTGCCCAATATGTACAGGCGAAAGTGGCGACAGCCCCATAGGATGGCCAGGCTTCCCTTTCTATCTGGGAGTATCTCATCTCTGTGCTGGAGAGTGCTTTGCTAGCGTAGGCAATCGGTCTCATATCTCCACGCTCATCGGGTTGTAACAGCACTGCTCCCACACCGACTGGGCTCGCATCCACTACTACCTCTGACTCCACAGCTGGGTTGAAATACGCCATGGTGTCCCCATCCGACAAGGCATTTTTGAGGGCCTGGAATGCCTCTTGTTCTCGTGACTCCCATTTCCACACTGCATCATTTCTTGTTAGTGCCCCGAGAGGTTCCGCCATCGATGCCAGTCCCTTTATAAAGCGCCCGCAGTATGTCACCATCCCTAAGAAGCTCCTTACTTCCGTAGGGGATTGTGGTGCCGCCGCTTCTCGAATGTCTCTGACCTTTTCCGGGTCCGGTGATATTCCTGCGTGCTGGAAGATGAAGCCAAAAAACCCTATCCGGTCCTTGAAAAATTTGCACTTTTGGCGGTGTAACGTGAGCCCCAGGTCTTTCAATCTCTTTAGAGTGCTTTCTAGACGTTTTAGGTGCTCTGCTTGCGAATACCAAAATGTCGTCACTCATGTTTAGGACACCTGTCAGCCCAGCCAATGCTTCCCTAATTGTGTTCTGGAATACTTCCGCCGCAGATGATATGCCAAAACTCAAACGTTTGAATTGGTATAGGCCCTCATGTGTTGTGAACGTTGTAATGAATCTTGAGTCGGGGTGGAGCTCCAGTTGGTGATATCCCGCTCGTAGATCCAGCTTGGAGAACACACGTGCCCCTTGAAGTTCCCCTACGATGTCGTCGAGGGTCGGCATTAGATGTCTCTCCCTCTTAATTGCTGCATTGGGTAGGCGCATATCTACACAGATCCTTACTGCTCCCGGCTGCTTTGGTTTGGGAGCGAATACTATTGGTGAAACCCAGGGTGTAGGCCCTTCCACCCTCTCAATGATGTCCATGTTAACAAGCGACCGCAGCTCTTCTTCTACTTTTTCCCTGAGATGGAAAGGAATTCATCTGTGTTTCAGAGCGGTCGGTCTGATGGTGTCGTCGATGTGCAGCCTTATCGGGGGCGCCTTCAGTTTCCCTACTCCTTCGAAAATGCCTGCATATTTGTCCAGCAGGCACTCAATGTCTACTTTATGTACTTCCAGTGCGAAATGCACCAAACCAAGGGCCTCAGATGCTGCACAGCTGAGTAATGAATGGAGACTCACGTCCGTGACAAAAAAGCGTGCCTTGATTGCTTTGTCCCCCTTGGTGACCGGCGTGACAAACACACCCTTGATGGGTAACGGGGTGTCCCCTCCAAACATGAATATTTTAGCCGCGGAGCTGTCTAGCGCGGGAGGTTCCGGAAGTTTTTGGTATTGTTCTTCGGCCAGTACACATACAGAGGCCCCAGTGTCAATTAGAACCTGTGTCGGCACACCTTGTATGTCCACCATGCATTTGGGTTGCCTCTTCTTCCTGGTTCCCGACGCTAGGTTAGATATGAAGAACACTTCTTCATCATCATCCTCCTCCTCTTCCTCAGCTAGCTGTAGCCTTTGTATTTCCTGTTCGAGAGCAGCAATGCTCCGTAGTCTTCTGGACCCGCCACCGCGACTTCTTGCTGGGCCTCTCTGTACAGATATTGGGGCTGGGGCACGGCACATTCGGACATAGTGTTCTGGTCCATTGCACCGGCCACACGATCTTGATTTTGCCGGGCATTCCTCTGAATGTGGCAGGTCATAACCGCAGTATTGACGTATTGACTCTGATCCTGGGGGATGGCGAGTCTCTAGTCTTTTCTGGCCCCACTTTTCTTTTGTATCTCCACGTCTGCTAATGGCAAACGCCTCATCCGTCATACCTGGGCGCCTAGCTGCGTCCATCTTTGCGCCTCTCGATTCCGCCAGTTCAAACGTCCTGCCACTGTCCAGGATTTGTGTTAGTGTCCATCCAGGTTCTCGCAATACTTGTCTCCTTAGCTTGCTCGAGCTACAACCCTGTATGACCTGGTTCCGTATCATTGACTCTTCATTGTTCCAGCGGCATGCGGTGGCCATCATTCTCAGCCTGGCACAAAACTGATCGAGGGGTTCTTCTTCTTTCTGTTTCTCACCACAGAACAGGAATCTCTCATAGTCCATATTCGACTGTGGTATGAAATGGTTTTCCAATGCAGTCTTGACTGTAGTATATGTGACCACCTGCAGATTGCATGCCTCAAAAATGCGGATGACGTCCAACCCCGCAGAGTACAGCAAAGTCGCCCTTTTCGCATCATCATCTGTGATGCTGGTCGCTGTGAAGTACATTTCGAGTTTTCTAATCCAGAGCAACCATCTCGGCCCCAATTTGGATGGGGGTCCCGATATATCAAACTCCTGCATCGGCAATAGAGATCCTTGTTGTGCCCCCCTTGTGCCACGTGCGGTCTCAGCTTCCCCATCACTTGCTGCCATTGTTGCAGGTCGCACAGGCACCTCTTGGTGTAACAGAGGCCGCAAACCTGATATATGTGGATCATCAAACGACGTGTCTTGGCCTTTCCTTTCTGTTTCAGAAGTAAAGGGTCATCCCCAGGTGGGTGGGAACGACCAAAGTTCCAAAAATTGATATGGGGTATAAGTGCAGCAGCGCACGAGCACCTGTGCAGGCCGCTACTGCTGCGACACACCTTAATTGTAGCATTCGCGCCAGGTCCGTGTCATGCCACGATATGCAGCGCCGCTGATCCGACGTTCATTATGCGTCGGGGGCGAGCGTTGTCGTGGCGCTCCTCCTCGTCGCCAGTTATGTCCTCACCCCGGATGGTCGGGTGAGGTGCCCGCACTCACTCCCGCATGCACACACACACACTCGGCACACAGGCTAGGAAGACGCGGGACACAGTGTTGCTTCGTCCGCGCCCCGGCGGGAACTGCCGCACGGGCGCCGTTTATTCCTCTGCGCATGCGCGGCCGGGAATGAGGCTCGCGCATGCACTGCACACTACTGGGACGTCACACTTTATATAAACAGATGAATGGTTCTTCTGATTAATCCATTGGTAGAATTATTTCACAAATTTTAAATAGCATAGGTATTAATTACAGTAGCATTTCCATCCGTTTGTGTTTCAAACTGTCAGCGTGAAATATGTCACATTACTTTTGGCTTGTGAGTTTAGGGAACATCAAAATACCTACATAATCTGGAAGTCACTCACTATTCGACTATGTTGTTATTTTATTGCAAACACCTCAATTTCTGCGTTGTTTTAAATTGCAATTAAGTTCAAGAGTTAGTTTTAAAATTACATTTAATTCTATTGATCATATTCCCATCCCTCCAACCCGTTTTCTGATATTCTATGAACTAAGCAAAATGTGTATTCAGGACTATTATTTGGGCTATGGTTATCACAAGACAAAAAGATCTCTTCATGGTACTATTAATTAGTGATGTCTACATTTATCCTTGGAGTTCCTAGATCCGGCAAAGCTCTCTGATTATGTGCAATCGGGGGAAGATGATTGAATACTGTTTAATTGGGAGAGGCAGATACACCATGCACTGTGCTAGATTTTATTATATTATTAAAGAACCAATTTTATGTTTACATTTCCTGTGGGGCACTCGACTGTAGGGACCTGGAGTCATACTGATTTGTTTTCAGCCATCTGATTACCATTTCACTAGCACAGACAATACAATCAAATGTCTCCTGACATCTGAAAACCTACTGTAATCTGTACAAAACTATTATTGCCTGACAATCTGAATTATTCTGTTAACAAATATGCATTTGACTTGACTGTATAGTTTATTTATTTATTTTATTGCAATGTTTGTTCAGCGCTGGCTCTACCAAGGGGGTCTTGGAGTGCTTTACAAGGTTCAAAGGTTGAAAAGTTGGGAAGTGAAACGGAGGTTACAAAATATTTTCAGGAAAGGAAGATTAGGATAGAAAAGTGGTAGCAGGGGGATGGACGAACAGGGTAATGTGTCAGTAAACAGGTATGTTTTGAAGCTCTTTCTGAAAGAACTGATGGTGGGTGCAGTGGAGATGGGAAGAGGTAGGGTGTTCCAGGCACTGGATGCCCACTGGGTAAATACTTGTGTTTGTGTGCATGTTTGTTTGCAGAGTGGAATGCATAGGAGATGTTAGCTTGCTTGTCTGGCGTTTGTGTGGGTGGTGGGTTTGAGTTTGTCATGAAGGTAAGATGGGGTTTTGTATTGGATGACTTTGAAAACAATGCAGAGTCATTTGAAGGCATTTCTCTTGGGTAGGTGGAGCAGGTGGAGCCCGGCAAGAGCTGAGATGATGTGTGAAAGTTTGAGTAGGTGGAGGAAGAGTCTGGCTGCTGCATTTTGTATGGCTTGCAGGAGGCAAAGGTGCTGCTGTGGAGTCCATTGAAAAGAGCATTGCCATAGTCCACCTTGGAGAGAACCCGTGCTTGGACTGCAGTGCAGAGGTAGTCAGGAGGAAGGATGTGTCTGATCTTTCGTTGGAGGTGTAGTTGGAGGTTGCATATTCTGGTGACAGCAGCTATTTGATGTGGATGGAAAGGTGGTGGTCGGTGATGAAGCAAAGGGATTTGACAGGTGTGGAGTGGGATATGTGTAGGTTGTCTGTGGGTAGTTCTTTGATCCATGGTGTAAGTTTGGGTTTGTGTCTATAGGGCGTAGATGAGGAGGTATTTGGTTTAGGAATGGATGAGATTTGAAAGTAAATTTCCATGTCGTCTGCATATTGATCGAATTGGACATTGTGCTAGTTAAGGATCTGTCCATGGGATTCATCGTATAGGTTGGGGGGGGAGTGGAGATGGGGTGGAGCCTTGCAGGATGCGTGCTTGGTTTGGTGTGGTCAGATCATGATTTGTAATGGCTTGGCAGGCAAACAACAATGGCCTGAGGGTTGCCCAGAGTGATGCCAGAGATCTAGATTCATTCTAAACCTTCTTCCAGCCATCACCTCCTTTTGTTTTGCAGATCGAAAATGGACCTAGAAACAGTGTGTCCTATCAGTAAGGAAGGAGGTGAACCAGTCAAGGATGGTGCCTGAGAGAGTGTGTCATCCTGGATGTCGAGTAGAATGGTGTGGTTGATTGTATCAAAGGCTGCAGAGAGGTCAAGGAGTACGAGTAGTGCTGTGTGTTCTTTGTCAGTGATGTTGTGGAGGTCATCCAGGATAGTAAGTGTAGCAGTCTCACTGCTGTGTCCAGGTCGAAAATCCAGATTGGAAGGAGTTGAGTATGCTGTTTGTGGTGATGTGGTGTTAGAGTTGGGTAGCGAAGAAGCCTTCAATGTTTTTGGCGAGGTATGGCTGGCCTGTGATAGGGTGGTAATTGCCTGGGAGTATGGGGTTGAGAGAGATGTTTTAGGAGGGGTGAGATTTGTCCTGTTTGAGTGCAGAGGGGATGGTGCCATGTAAGAGACATGATATGATTATGTGAGCCAGTGGGGAATGAGGGTGGTGATGCAAATGAAGGAAGCCATAGGTTTTGGAATGCATCATCCAGGAAGGGTGAAGGTTTTGTTTTGGCAGTAAGGTTGATGAGGGTTTATGTGTCAATGTTTGGGAGTTGTGGCTTGAGGGTGAGAGCATAGAGGAAGGCTTTCCTGATGTGTATTCTAGAGTTGAAGTAGGCCACGAGGGAGTTGCATACCACAGTGGATTGGGGTGTGGATGGTTGTGTGGAGAGAGTTTTGAAAATGAGAAGAGTTTCTGTTTACAAATGGTGGATAGATTAGAATTCTTGGAGGTAATGGGTGGCTTTGGCATTGCGTGTGGCTGTTTTGTATTTGTTGCAGCAGTGTTTGCGTGGTGTTCATGTGGCAAGGTATGGGTTCTTTGTCCAGATCTTTCTAGGCATCTGGATTTCTGCTTGATAGAGATGAGTGAAGTGTTGAATCATGATTAATGGTGCTGGCTGCAAGCTTTATGTGTTTTCAGGGGGCCAATTTTGTTGAGTGCTTATGTGGTGATGGTATTGTAATTGTTGAGGAGAATGAAGGGATGTCTGTCTGGGGAGAGAGCAGTGGTCTTAGTGGTGCTAAAACTGTAATGTTTTTCATTTATCTGACTGGTGAGCAAGTGGGTGGGGTGGCAGATGGGGGACCTGTGTGGTAGAGTGAGTGCGAAGGGGATTTCAAAGTGGCCTGACCATGACACCCGGTTTCAAATTTCCATGGACACATTATTTTTTATTGAAATCAAAAGGTCTAGGATATTGCCAGCTGTGTGTGTGTGTGTGTGTGTGTGTGTGTGGGGTACATGATGAGTTGTGTGAGGTGATAGTGAGTGAGTGGAGCGAGGATACCCTTGATCATTGGGTTGTGTAAGGCAAGAGCTCCAGACAACCAGACAATAAAAACACTCCTCTAGGGAAAAAGTCTCAGTGCACTGCTTGCAAGGAAAAAAAGATTTATTTTGTATACAAAAAGGAAGAATGTATAGGAAGGTCCTGTAGAACCGAACTCGTATGGAGCTCTCTTAGTTCAAGGCAAGTATGAGGTTTTTAGGAGAGAAATCCTCATTCATAACATAACCAATATCACCCACCCTCATTTACTACCACCTATATACATACTACCAGTACCCTATAGTCCCTTGACCAATTGGCCACATCCTAACTACCCCAACCCTTGAACACATGGTTCCGCTATCTATCACCTTGGTTCCTAGCCACTGGATTGACATATTACCTGGAATGTTACCTGTCCCATCGGCCTAGTCACATGGTGTGCACCTGGTCATTGGCACGAGCTCAGTGGACAACTCTGAGGTCAAATTGGCCCTTTGAAATCATACTGTGGTTCTCTTTATACCAGAAACGCAGCGCTACTCTCACTCCGCCATTCACATTACACTCTTGTTCCACAGACCTACAGCATGATACAATTAGACAATGCCGCTATTTTCAGCTTCACTCTTGGGGCTTGGGAAAGGGAAAATGATTTGATCTCTTTATTATGATTCGATTTCTTTGCCACACTGCTACACCACCAGCAGAGAATGCAAAATGCTAGGCCTCACTTCCAATATGGTAATGCTTCAGTGTTTCCTGCACCCACACAATATCACCCATGCCCTACCTAAGTTTCTAGAACTACTTTAAGAATACATGTGTTGCTCCCAACTGTGCTCCCCACCCTTCTACAGTCGCGCACCTGAATTTTTCCTGTGCGCTAATATATTTTTCCTAGCCTGAATCAGATAGATATTGATGCAGAGGGAGCTGAGGTTTAGTTGTGAAATCAGTTCAGTCAGTGTGGAGGATGGAATTGTGTGTTGAGGTTGTTAATGAGGTTGATAAAGTTGGGGTGTGGTTGTGATGGAGGGAATCACACGGGAGAGAGGCCTTCAAAGGATGTTTATGGGGTGTGCGGTGTTGCGAAGTGTCAAGTGAATCGTTATAGATGATGGCAATGCCACCAACAACCTTTTATTTCCTTAACTTTTTTGCATAATACAGTTCTAGTAATGAGATACACCCTCAGATACACCCTCCGAGAAGAATACAAGTTAAACATGAGTTTTTAAGATAACAAAATAGGTTTCCAGTTTAAAAACACGTGTTCATCAGTCTTTTCAATGTTCATTTTAATGGCTCATATACGCATGTAATCTCGACTTTTTAGAGTCACATATGAACCTTCCTTCTGCCACGGAAAGCTATTATTTGTACTTGTATTGCTCTCCTCAATTAGATGTTTGGTTCATCTTGCATCTAGCCCTTGAAGATGTGCGATGGCCAGTATTCATTTTACAATGTTTACTTCCTGGGTCTGTTTATTGTAAATACTGACATCTCTTTTCAATCAATGTAATCAATCATTGGGGAGGTGAAAGGCAGATCGGACCATGAATTGGAATAAATGTCACTTATAAAACACGATATCTGTTTGCATATGTTATTGCTCTGGATTAGAGAGCTTTCACACACCCTTATATAGCAAGCACATGGTTCCTCTCATTTTTAGAATAAATTAGCACACCTCATAAAGTGGGTTTTCGAAAGAATGCAATGACCTTTCATCTTCTTAAGTATTATGCTGGAAAAACAAAGTTAATTTGTTAATTGCCATTTCTGAATACATCTGCTCTTTTACTTGCATACAATCCCCCGGCAAAGCATTCCACAGTTCTTTAACATACAAACACAGATGTCTCGTTTTTATTACAGTTCTGCTCCTTGGGAACAATCCTTCTCTGTGGCCGGGTCGACTAATGGACACATAATTCTATGTCTGTCTATTATTAGATTTAATATTGGGAGAAACCTTTCAGTTGAAGGCAAAGTATTGTTCACCTAATTAGCTCACCTAATTAGTTCACCTAGCATTAGTCGACTGTTTATACACACATAGTAAAAAATAGTAACCACATTATATTGATTGCATGTTTTGGGGAAGGAACTTGTCTTAGTCTGATTGGGCCTCATTACGAGTATGGAGGTAGCCATGTCACTTTTAGCAGCATGGCTACCCCCATACCGGGTACCAGGTCCGGGTCCCACAAAAGGGGACTTACCAGGCCATTCCGACCTTGGAGGGCCCGGTAAATCCCTTTTGCGGGACCCGAAACCGGTACATCCCCATTCCCATTTGAGCCCCCATAGGGCTAAATGGGAATGAGGAGAATGCTAACAAAGGGCCTGTTAATGACGGGCCCGTTGTTAGCATCCTGGTCTGCTAGCGGGTCCCGCTAAGGACGCCTGGTCTGACCAGGCGTTTCCTTTGCGCGTCCTGCTGCAGACCTCGTAATAGGGCAGCCGGAATGAACGGTGCAGGTCCCTTACCAGCACCGTCCTTTCCGTGGCCGCCTGGGTCGTAATGAGGCCCATTGTCAGAAATATGCTTCATTTGCATCAAAAGTTCATTTCAAACATGCTTTCTAGTGATAAATAGGTTTGAACTTGTGTTTCAGTTAAATAGTTTACACAAATGCCATTATTGTCCTTTAAATGGGTAGAACCTCCTTGTGTGTGCCTAAAGCATTATCCTTGGGCATTTAGCACCAAACAGTCCTTTTGACCGTCCTCCCACAGAGCCCTTCTTCTATTCATGGAATTAAGGGAAACTTCCTATTTTTCATCAGGATATTTAAAGCCACTTCTTCCTTTTTCCCCATTAGGGAGCTAAGCACTAATTTGTCCTGTAACCCATCACGCCTTCAGTAGAGACTGCTTCCTTTTCCCCACCTTGGACACACTTCCATTTAGGCTTCATTCCCCATCAGGCAATGTCTGTCTCGTCTGCTTCAGACACTTGGATACTTAGACTGTATCCCAACAGGCAGTGCCTTTATCTTCTACACAACTTCAGAAACTCTTACCATGTCCTTCAACTCTCTTGATTTTTACATTTTCAACATTGCAGTGAAGCAGGTGAGTGTTTGAATTTTTCAAGAGCCTCCTGGGCTTGTTAGAAAAGATCCTCCTGCTCGTGTTTGACCGCCCAGCCCCTTTGTAGTTCCCTGTTGCTGCGGACCCCTTGCCAGCTTAATTTCCTTATTCCACCCAGTCCAGCTCCCAGCCCGCCCTCGCAACGTGATTGGGCCAAATCTCTTCAGTGCTTGAGGCCTATAGCCTGCACTGTTCCCAGCTTCCCTTTCAATATCTCAGTGAAGCATGTAGTGTTTGAATTTTCCGGACACTTATGGGCCTGTTTGATTAGCTCCTTGTGCTCGTGTTTGACCCCCCAGCCTCTTTGTTGTTCCCCATTTCTGCGGCCCCCTTGCCCGCTTAATTTCGTTATTCCGCCCTGTCCTGCCTCCCAGCTCGCCCCCAACCCTGATAGGTCAGACCGCTGCTCATAACTGACCTTCCCAGGGCCTAAGGGACCGAGGCAAAGGGCAGCTCCAACTGAGGCAGCTCCAGATAGTGTCTGCAGGTGTCAGCAGGGGAAGCCAGTTGCCAGCCGTCAACCAGCAGCGACCAATAAGGTAGAAGTGGCTAGGGTGAAGGATAGAGCAATTACTCTACCCTGGAATCCCTACCTCCTAGTAAAGCACCCACACTGTGACAGTACTGTAATTGCTAGCCTACTTCACTCTGTGACAGTAGTGTGACTGCTAACCTGCTCCGCACTGTGACAGTACTGTAATTGCTAGCCTGCTCCACTCTGTGATAGTACTGTAATTGCTTGCCTACTCGACTCTGTGATAGAATTGTGACTTCTAACCTGCTCCACACTGTGACAGTACTGTACTTGCTAGCCTGCTCCACTCTGTGATAGTATTGTAATTACTAGCATGCTCCACTCTGTGATAGTACTGTAACCGCTAGCCTGCGTCGCTCACCACAGAATTTGTTGAGATTAACTTGATTCATATCTAGAAGGGTCCACACTGTGCCAGTACTGGGAATGTCGGACTGTTCCACACTGTGATAGTATTGTAATTGCTAGTTTGCTCCACTCAGTGTTAGCATTGTGAGTCCTAACCTGCTCCACTCTGTGATAGAACTGTAACCGCTAGCCTGCGTCTCACACCACATCATTTTTTGAGATTGAATTGATTCAAATCTAAAAGGGCCCACACTGTGCCAATACTGTCAATGTTGGCCTGCCCGACACTGTGATGGTACTGTCATTGCTAGCCTGCTCCACACTGTGATAGTACTGTTACTGCTAGCCTGCATCGCACACCAGAGAATATGTTCCTATTGACTTGATTCGATCTAGAAGGGTCCACTCTGGGCTGGCACCTTGAGCGTTAGCCTGCTCCAGACTGTAATAGGATTGTGATTGCTAATCTGCCTCTCACCCTGGAGAGTTGTTCATACTGACTCGAATCATATCTAGAAGTCACCACACACTGTTACAACATTGAGATTACTAGCCTGCTCCACACTGTGATGGTACTGTAATTGCTAGCCTGCGCGGCACACTAGGGAATTTGTTCATATTAACTTGATTCACATCTAGAAGGGTCCACACTGTGCTAGCACTGTAAGTGTTAGCCTGCTCCACACTGTGATAGTATTGTCATTGCTAGCCTGCTCCAAACTGTGATAGTATTGGGATTGCTAGCCTGCTCCAAACTGTGATTGCATTGTGAGTGCTAGCCTGTTCCGCACTGTGATAGTACTGTGGTTACTGGCCTACGTCGCACACCAGAGAATTTTTTTAGGTTAACCTGATTCACATCTAGAGGGGTCCACACTGCCAGCACTGTGAATGTTGGCCTGCCCCACACTGTGATTGTGTTGAGACGGCTGGCCTGCTCCTCACTGTGATAGTGTTGTGACTGCTGGCCTGCTCCAGACTGTGATAGTAATGTGACTGCTAGCCTTTTCCACACTGTGATAGTACTGTGATTACTGGCCTGCGTCACACACCAGAGAGTTTGTTGAGATTAACCTGATTCACATCTAGAGGGGTCCACACTGTGCCAGTACTTTGAATGTTGACCTGACCCACGCTGTGATAGTGTTGAGACGGCTAGCCTGCTCTGCACTGTGATACTGTTGTGATTGCTGGCCTGCACCACATTGTGATAATATTGTGATTGCTAGGCGGCTCCAAACTGTGATACTGTTGGGATTGCTAGCCTGCTCCACACTTTGATAGTATTGTAACTGCTAGCCTGCGTCGCACAACACAGAATTTGTTGAGATTAACTTGATTTACATCTAAAAGGGGCCACACTGTGCTAGCACTGTGAGTGTTAACCTGCTCAACACTGTGATATTTGTGATATTATTGTGGTGACTAGCCTGTCCCACACTGTGATAGTATTGTGATTGCTAACCTGTCCCACATTGTGATAATATTGTAATTGCTAACCTGCTCCACACCAGAGAATTTGTTGAGATTAACTTGATTCACATCTAGAAGGGTCCACACTGTGTTCGCCTACTCCACACTTTGACACTTTTCCACACTCTCGCTGTTTAGGCCCCAATTGAGGCGTTAAGTACTGTGTGCTATTCTCTATTATAACATCAGTGAAACCTAGGTCCAACCACCTTGTCACCCATACTTCTGAGCACTCCATCGATACTACCTTAACTGAGTCCTAGACTACCCAATAACTAAACAAGCAGTACCAACAACAACCCAGACAGTGCACCTGTAGGAAAACATATAACCCACCAACGAAAGGACAGACGACACCCGAAAGCACCAAGCACGAAAGGACAGACGATACCCGAAAGCACCCAAGCACATCAACATTAGAGAAAACATCAATACTGTCCTACCGCAGCCCATCACAGACGACCAGTCACCCTGTGAACTCTGCACCGAGAACAAAAATGCCCAGACACAGAATTGGACGCAGAGAAAGAGAACAGGATCATGTAACAATGAATCCAGACACACAAATTCAACTGCCCCTAGTAGAAGCGGCCTCAAATGGACAAAACACCCGGTCAAACACCGCCATCATCAGAACAAACATTGTAAGAGAAAAATCCTTATATCTCACACCATAGCTAGCGACAACCACAGAACCTCAATACCTCAACGATACTGACATCTCGAGACAAGCAAAGAATCCCACCAAATAGCCGGAAAAAAGATGGGAGTACCCAAGAAGAGAATGGAAAGATTCCAACTCCCTCACTCCATGCATCACAAGAACAGAAGGGCACTATCGATACCCACAACATACCATACAGGACGACAAAGCTCTAGTAATCAACAAACCACCCACTAACCTAAGAGACTATTCAATGAAGAAGAAGCCTTCGCTGATCTTCAACCAATTGGCATCACTAGAGAAGCACTGCGATTGAACAGCCAAGCTATCAATTGAGCAGACCGTTTCAATGAAGAAGCAGCCTTTGCTGATCTTCATCCAATCAACGTCAAGACAGAAGCACCCCGATTGAACAACTACAAATCAAAACAAGGAACAACTAATAAACAAAACCATACCAAAAAGATCCACAGCAATCTAATCAACGCAAGGTCAATGTCCAAACATGCCACCGAAATCTATGACCTCCTATGTGATGGAGGTATCGACATCCTATTTGTTACTGAAACATGGCTAGACAACAATTACAAGATCACCCTCAACAACTGCCTGCCTGATGACTTCAAATGCGTTCAAGCAAACAGAAAAACCAAAAGAGGAGGGGCACTGGCAATCATACACAAGGAACACTTGGCTATCATACTGGAAGACCCAATAAACATCGATAAATGCGAATCCTTCATCCTACGCCTATCAGTAAACCCCAAAACAAACCTGAAATTCATACTGATATACAGACCGCCAACCTACGATGCAACCTTCGTAGACGCCTTCACGGAAGCAATCACCATCCTAGCCATCGGGCATAATCATCTGATCGTCCTCAGAGACTTCAACACAACCACACAAAAATCTCTAACCAGCCAACTAGCAGCAATGAATCTACAACTACTAGTCAAGGGAGCAACCCACTCGGCAGGGCATACACTTGACGCAATCTTTGCCAATAAAAACCTCATTACCACAGCACCCCCAATTCAAATACTCTTGAGCGACCACCTCATCATTCCTTTCAGAAGCACACTGACCATTCCAATAAACAAGCAACAAGACAAACCACTGATCACCATGAAAAGAAATTGGAAAACCATAAAAAACTCCAACCTAACTGAACTTCTGGAACTCTGCAAACTATAAGCAACAATTATGGGTTAAGCTGACCTGGGCAAAAAAGTAGCCCTACTCCACAACTGGATCATAACAACGATTGACGAAATCGCCAAAGAAAAACCTTTCACCCCTTCACATAAAAGAGCAACGGTAAAATGGTTCACCCCGCTACTCAGCACCATGAAAGAAAAAAATTAAAACTAGAACTAGAATGCAGAACCAAAAATGACACTGGAAATAAATTGAAATTTCAACAACATATCCGCGCATACCAAAAGGAAATGCAAAAAGGAAATACTACTACAACCGAATCTTCAAAGCACCAAATACCCAAAAAGAAATATTCAAAATCATAAATGAAATAAAGAATCCACTGCAACAACACACCAATCCATCATTGAAACTATGCAATGACCTATCAGACCACTTCAAAAGCAAAATCATCACCATCCAACAAACCATACAAAACATACCATGCGATCAATCTACAGAACCCACCTACCCTTATGATGAACACCCGAACAAACTATGAAGCTTCCCCAAAATATCAGTGGAGACTTACGTCAAACTAGTAAAGCAAAGCAACAAAACAGGCTCTCCTGAGGATCCCTGCCCCCAAGACATATACAAATCAATCCTCAAGCAAGGAACCCCCATGTAATACCACAGGAATGTCCTCAACCATTCAATCTCAACAGGGAAAGTGCCACAATCCTTGAAATCAGCGTACATCAGGCTGCTACTGAAAGACTCAGCAGGAAATGTAGAGGGCCTCTCCAATTACAGACCCATCTGCAGCATCCCGTATACAGCTAAACTGCTCGAAAATTTACATATACAAAACAACCCAAGAATTCATGGAAAAGCACTGCCTACTAGACCAGGCACAAGATGGTTTCAGACCAATGAGAGGAACGGAATCAGCTCTCCTCTCAATATGGGATTACCTTAAAGCAAATGCAGACTCGGACAACAGAACTGCCTTGATACTTCTAGACCTCTCTGCAGCATTCGACACAGTTAACCACAAAATTCTCATCACAAGATTAGAAGAACTGGGAATAACAGACATCGCCCTACTGTGGATCAAATCCTTCCTAACAAACAGAACAGAAACCGTATGGATGAAAACTTTCAAATCGAACCCAAGAGAATCCACATTCAGCGTACCACAGGGATCATCCTTTTCCCCGTTATTATTCAACATCTACCTATCTCATCTAATCAAAATCATCAAAAGACATAGGGGGTCATTACAAGGTTGGCGATAAGGGGTTAACGGCGCCGGTAAAGGCGCTGGAGCCATCAACCCCTTACCGCCACATTACGAGGTCCTAAAGGACCAGCATCCTAACAAAGGGCTTGTTATTAACAGGCCCTTTGTTAGCATGGTCCCCATTCTCATTGAGCCCTATGGAGGCTCGAATGGGAATAGAGATGTGTTCCCTGAATGGGGAAATACTGGGTCCTCCAAGGTTGGAATGGCCCGGTATTTCCCCATTCAGGGAACCCGGACCCAGCATGCGGTATGGGGGTAGCCATGCCACAAATAGCGCCATGGCTACCTCCAACCTTGTAATGACCCCCACAGCCTCACTTGCTGCAACTACACCGACGATACACAAATAGTCTTCAAAATACAAGACACTCAAGAAGAAAACACAACACTAGAGAACTGCCTCCGTGATGTATTCACCTGGATGAACAGAAATAATGATCATCACAAAGAACAGGGGAGAGAACCACTATAACCTTTGGCGAAGGTAACTCAGTAAAACCCCAGCCCCATCCCGGACTGTAAAAAACCTAGCGGTCCTGATGGACAAAAAACCTACTCTAGAGCCTGAAGTAAACACTCTACTCAAGAAATGCTTCTTTCGAATGGATTGTGTCCTCCAACGTATTCCACATCTTTGACATGTAATGTCCACAGCTGTGTAGTTCGGAAACGTATTCGTCAGAGGGCGTCCTGCGTCGATGGAGTCCGGTCGATGTCCCTCAAAGGCCTCTGTTGAGAGCGATGTCACTGGATGTTATAAATAGGACGCAAGACACCCGTAGCCTCAGATCTGTTTTTCCGCAAAAGTGTTTGCTTCGGAGGCTTGGCGCCCCTCGTCTATTCCTTGTGAATATGTCTTCTTCTTCAACCCCACCGACTCATTGGTCTGACTTCAAGACTTGCCGGGACTGCAATTCGAAAATGTCAATTAGCGACCCGCATCGCATTTGTTTGTGGTGCTTGGGTGAGAGTCACGACACTTACGACTGTTCCAAATGCCATTCGCTAACTGCTAAGGGTTTGCGGGAGCTTCAGGTAGGTAGGGGTTCGAAACCCAGTAAGTCCCATAAATCCAAGTCCAAGGGTATGTCCACTGATGATTCGAGGGGTGACTCTCTGCGTCAGAAGGATTCCCGGGGGTCTCGGTCCCGGAGTGTTTCCCACCATTCATCCTCCTCGTCCCGGCATTCTAGGAAGCGCCTTCACCGGTCGCCTTCCCCGTCCTCCACGGAGGATGGCACCACGAGGAAAGTGGCTTGTCCAATTAAATCCTCGACCCCGGAGGAATGGGCTGCCTTCAGGGAGCAGATGTTGGTGATTTTCCAATCGCAGGGCACAGTTTCGTCTGCGCCTTCTGAAGCCGGCAAGGAACAGTCTCGATCCATGGCTCGCACGCCTTCGGGCTCGGGTCCTCAGCGCGATCCTCATTGGGAACCTTCGAGGTCCCGTTCGGACAAGGCTCAGGATGGTCGCAAGAGACGTGCGTCCAGGTCTTGGTCCTCGTCCCCAGCGGGACTGCAGAAACCTGCTAACGGCTCGAGGTTGACTCCTTCGGCGCCGTGTCCGTCAGATACAGACGTCGAAGCTTTGCCTTCGTATGCGCCATCGGCGCCCTTGACGATGTAGATGCCGAAGTCGTCGATGCCCTTGACGCGGAAGCCATCAGTGACGGGGCCTTTTGGGCAAAATTTACCGTTGGAGATCCCCGGTACTGTGGATCCTCCCAAGAAGGCTACTTCCAAGTCGGTGAGACCTGTTATGGACTCCCGATCCTCGGCTGCTCTGAGACAATACTCTTACCTCCCACTGGATGACATCTACGAGCAAGAGGAGAGGTTGCATTTAGAATTTGACCCTATTCAGCCTGATGTGGCTCCTGTCTTCTCTGGGGACTGTCAATTGGAGGAGTTGAGGCAAACTCTTCATGATTCCAGCGGTTTGGACACTTCTCCAGAAGTGGAATTTGGCAGTCCTACAGAGGGCTGATGGCTAGGGTCACGGTGTATCTGGGCTGGTCTAGTCCTCCAGAAGCTTTTGTACAGGATGATCTAACAGACATTTTAGATCAAGGTCCCTCCTCTAACCCGGTATTACCTTTTCTTCTGACATTACAGAAAAGGGTGGCGGCTGCTTGGTAGTCACAGGAATTTCTCCGGCTATTAACAAATCGTTAACCAAAAAATACAGCCCTTCCGATAGTGACCCCAGCTACCTTTCATCTCACCCCACTCCCGAGAGTTTGGTGGTTCAGGCGGTTACAGCCACCTCGAGGCCGGTGGCGTACCCTACCATCCCTCCTGATAGGGACGACAAACACTCTGACAGTTAGACACGCAAGGTATTTTCTGCGGGGAGTATGGTGTTGAAATCAGCCAACTCCACTTGTGTCTTGGCAAGACTTTCACACACTCTGTGGAATTGTGTTTCTCTTGTGGCTGAGCATATTCCCGAAGGGGAAGAAAGGGATGGGTTCCTTGCTCTCGTGCAAGATGGCAATGATGCCATGTGTGAATCCCTTGAGTCGGGTTTGGACACAACCGACAGTGTTAGGCAGTCCATGGCCGCAAGCACTGTTATACGCAGATTTGCGTGGTTGCGGAAGTCGGGTTTTGCTCCGGATGTGCAAGCCCGTCTTCTGAACATGCACTTTGATGGCGCGCATTTGTTTGGCAGCAAGGCTGACGAGAGCCTTGAGAGGTTGCAGAGCTCGAAAGCTGCTGCTAAGTCTTTGAGCGCAGCTGTGCGTCAACCTCTGCCTTTTCATCCTAGGGAACAGCAGTGGTGGGGGGGGTTCTTTTTGTTACTACTCCTCCTTTGGTAGAACGAGAGGAGCTGCCATTCAAAGGGGTCAGCGAAAAAAAAGTTCCCATGGTGGTTGGGGAAATAGAGGTGTCAAAGCCGCTCAGGCAGCTGCTGTGATGCTGGAAATGCATCGGAGGGACAGGGCCTCCATATCCTTGTCCTTTGCTGGTTTTATCGTGTGTTCTGTCGTGTTTTCCGCGCATGAGTTCATGTGGGACTCCTGGCGGTGCAGCTTTCTTTTGGTTTGGTGTACAGACCCATGGGATACCCTTATGGCACCCATGGGTGGGGCTACAACCCTTTGCCCCTAGTGTATGTTTTTGGGCACCTGTGTGTGGCCCACAGAGCAGGGTATGGGCTGGTGGCAGCTCCATGCTGAATTTGACAGGTGCTCTGAGTATCCTCCATTTTGGGATACCCAGGCCCTTGCATTGGAATCAGTTGATTCCTGATAGGAAACAAGATGACCCCTGTGGGCTCTTGCTTTCTATCGCATGTTACCTTGTTTTCCCAAAGTTCTGGGAAGCCCTGACTCTGTCCCTTCCCCCTGACTGGCTGTTGGGTGGAAGTTCCATTTATGGTGTTGTTGTGAAGTCCACACTTGGAGCTTTCCCAGTGACTGTAGGTTGTGGGTACACCCTGTGGGTGGGACCTGGGTGAATGGAGTGTGTAAAGAATATGCACTTCTTGTTGTTGATGTCTAGTTTCTAGTGTTTGACACAATGACTGAGACAGCCCTGCCTGAAACTGGTATGAATGCAGTGTGGAGTGTTGAATGGCTGGGTACTTGTCCCAATACACATAACTTGTTGTGAGTGTCTGGAGAGAAGTGAATGGCCTGAATGCACTATGCACCTGATTGGCTGCCTACCTGCATGAATGCCCTTCTGACCGATTGGTTGCCTGTGAGTGACCCAGCATAATGAATGTGAGATCAACTAGTATATCTGGGGGCCTCTCACTGCTAGAATTCCTGTTCAGAAGCTGAAGAGAAACTGGATTTGCAACTGAAGCTTAACCTTGAAGCCCTGCTGGAAGAGAAGTCTTGCTGCTGCTCTACTTCACCAATCTGAAAGCTGCTGTGTCTCCAAGGACTGACCCAGAGAGGACCTGGTTAGCGCTCTCTTCCTGAGCTATGAGGGACCATCGTGCACTTCTAATCTTTGCCAGCGCTCCCTGGTAGACAGGCCTACGACAGGCTGCCGATCGGAGATGGGGACCGCTGCGAAATCACAAGTAGAAGCGCCCGGACACTGTTGCCCATCACAGTCGACGACCAGCCGTCGCCGACCGGAGCCGCCGTGCTCCCTTTGCCTAAGTAATATTTGATCCAAGGACGCTCTCGCCTACACCATCGACCGCTTTGTCTCGCCGGAGAAAGCCGAGGCCACAGACGCACCGAGGAGCATCTGCCGGTGGGTTTTCTGCCACCTAAAGACCACAGAGACACAGAAGACTCGACGCTGTTGTTGGTGCCACAGTTCTTCGAACTCTTTGCGGCATCATCACCGAGGTGCCCCGCACGCCTCTTCCTTGCAGGACGCCAACGCTCTGTCATCGATGAGCACCGCTAGGAACGAAGCTGCAACCTCACCGTCATCGTTGAACCTTTTTCCTCGTGGGATCTCGACGATCCGTGGCTCCTGCCTTAAAGGGAGCTGCTCAAGAAGGATCCTTTAACGACCCGACATCAAACTCTGCTTTTCCAGGAACATTGGGGTGGTAGAATTATTTTAGAAGGAAATAAAACTCTTGTGAATAATATATGGACTGGGCTTGTATGATATCTTTATTTACAGGTTGCCCAGGTGGGGGGGATCTCCACATCAAGGTAATGGGGCCAGTATTCTGCCAATTGTTCTAACCAACTGCTTTCCTCCTATTTCTATTGTTGGTTACCTCTATTCATTGATTTGTGTGACATTTAACCAGAGTACAGTTGATGCACTTTAAAGGAATCTAATAATAATTGTGGTACCACTTAGAACTGTATATATTTGCCATTGTAGATTCACTGAGCACAAAGTGAGTTATTGTGATTGTGTACATAACCTTGAACTTAATTATATAAAGACTGTGATTTAACTAATACAGTGTGTGGACATTCCTGTGTGGGGTCTTGGGGACTACACTGTACTTAAGGACCAGCCTGCATCACCTCCTGAGAAGCTAGGCCTTGATTGCTCGTCCATTGCTACCACAATAGAGAATCTTGGCTGGGGTCCTCTGTGCCTCTCCTCTACCATATAGAGAGCAGAAGTACAGACAACCCCTCCAGTCTTTACACTGCTGGCAGTGGTGGGATGCTTATTGTTTTACGAATCAGTGTATAACCGTGGCACTTACAGAATATCTGCACTTTGTTAAATTGAGGTTTAGTTGTGTGCCAGATAACTGCATAACAAGCAATTGAGTCTATTGCAAATGGTAAATTGACTAGGATGAGCTTAGAGGCTCTCCAGAGTGCTTGTGAAGCCAGAGAGTTAGACTTTGTAGATAAGTCTAGGGCTGAGCTGATAGCTGCCCTGGTGGTGAAACTCTTGAAGGGGGAATGCAACCAATGAGGACTCTGCCCCTGGGGTTGTTGCTGAATCTGATTCTGGGAATGCCACCATTCCTGCTGCCTCTGTTCCAAACCCCAGCACTGCTCTTCAGGGGGAAGCCCTGAAGATTGAACTTATAAAATTGGAGCTACAACGGGAACAGTTAGCCTTTCAATACAAAAAGTTGGCAACAGAAGCTGAGTTGAAGAAAGAGGAGTTGGCCACAGCAAGTGATACTCAAATATAGGGACACTGAGCACCCAAGAATACAGCTAGAGAAAGGTAGAGTGGAGACTTCAGCTAAACCCGTTGAGAGAGTCAGGTCCCCAGCCACCAAGTTTATGAAAGATTTGGTTGGTGTGTTTGTGGAGGGTTCAGATATCCTCCAATGGATTGAAGCATTTGAAATGGCTTGTGCAATTCATGATGTTGATAAGAGAGATTGGGCTAAGTGTTTCTTAAGCAGAGTGCCTCAGACTGGATAAGACTGTATTCTGAAACTGAGTGTGGAAGAAAGGGGTCAGTATGAGAGCATGAAGTCTGCTTTGATTGCCAAGTTTGGAAAGACACCTACCCAATACCTTAAAAGGTTCAGGGATTTTAAGAAGAGAGAGAATGTATCTTTGGTTGACTGGGTGAGTGCTGCGCACATGAACACGATGGGGTGGATTGATGGTTACAAAGTGAAAACATTTGTTGAATTGTCTCACCTGTTGTTTTTTGAGCATTTTTGTGAAGCCTGTTTACCAGAGCTGTGTCAGTATGTTGCTGACCAGAATATTTTGTATCCCTTTAAGCTGGCTAGGTTGGCTGACAAGTGGGTCTCCCACCGGGTGTCCCCTAAGGACTACAGTGGGAAGGACAAGAACAAAGAAAAGGGGACCGCTCAGAAAGCTGGCGGGTCCCAGAAGCAATCACAGTCGAATAAACCAAAACCTTCCTCTCCTAAAACTGAAAAATCTAGTGGGGGTAAGTCATCTGTCGGTTGGAATAAGAGTAGTGGTCCACCTGCTGCAAATCAGGCTCCCAGTGGTTCCAGTACCGTACCCCGCATTCTTGGCACTTGTTGGGAATGTGGGGCTCTGGATCACAAGAAGGGTAACTCCACGTGTAAAGGTAAGGCACTTGGAGTACAGGCTGTCGGCCTGAGTTACCCTTACCCCAAGTCTGAGGTGGAGGCCACTATCCTCCCCTCCTCTACAACGATCACCTTCGGTGCTCCTTTAGAGATTTCCTTAGTGTCCCTTGGGGCCTGGGACTAGTACGCAGAAGTGCTGGCGACTATCCCACAGAAAACCCATAGGTTTTTGAAAAGTGTCCTCTTGTTTAGCCAGCCTTCTTCTGGCTTGAGAGACACTGGGGCAAGCATGACAGTGGTGGACAGGACCCTGCTCAAGCCAGAGGACTATGTAGGTGCTCCTCTGAGAACCACCAGGTTAGCTGGTGGGCCACTCAAATTATCGCCTGTAGCCTTAGTCACACTCATGATTGGAGACAAGACAGCAAAGCTTCCTGTCCTGGTTCAGGACAATGTCCCTGCTAACATTCTGTTAGGAAATAATCTAGTAGAGTTGGGGTTGATCTCGGATGGTCTCCCCCTGACTGCTGCTGCAGTCACTCGGTCACAGGTGACTCAGGGTCTGGCCGTGAGTCAGGTACCCGAGCCAAAGGCGAGGCCTAAGGCAAGAAGATGGAGGAACAAGAAGGCCACCTCTGTGAAGGGGGCTCCTTCTCTTCCTGCTGTTCCTACAGCACCCATTGGGATCCATGCTCCAGACGGGCTGGGTCCAGTGGAAAACCCAAACTCAACTCTTGAGGGAGAAGAGACAGAAGACTCTCCTGTGGGAGAGGTCATCAACCCGGAGGACCACCCTGACCTTCAATGCCTGTTGGCTGAAGGGGGACCCTCCCGGGTGGACTTCTGTAAGGGACAGAGAGAGTGCCACTCTCTCGAGGGTCTGAGGAAAAAGGCCCTGTCTCAGGCACAAGGAGAAGTGCCTAGGACATTCCGGATCTATTGGGAGGGTGAGCTCCTTGTTAGTGAGCCCACTAAACCTGAACCTGGTGCCCTCAAGAGGTTGGTGGTACCCCAGGTTTACAGGCCCTTCCTACTGCAGTTGGCACATGAGGTGCCGTTAGCTGGTCATCTTGCTACCAAGAAGACTAAGCAGAGGCTCTCTGTCCATTTCTACTGGCCTTGGATGGGAGTAGAAGTGGAGTCCCACTGCAGGACCTGCCCAACTGGTCAGTTGTCTGGCATGACTGGAGGCAGTGTCATTGCCCTACTGCAGCTATTGCCAGTGGTTGGCACACCGTTTGAGAGGGTGGGCATCAACATTGTCGGTCCCCTTGACCCTCCCACTTCAGATGGACATCGGTTCATCCTGGTCTTGGTTGATCATGCCACCAGGTACTCTGAGGCCATACCCCTTCAGACTGTTACTGCCAAGGTGGTTGCCAGGGTTCTCCTAAACATTTTTACCCATGTTGGGTTACCTAAGGAGGTTGTCTCTGACAGAGGATCCAACTTCATGTATAGTTACATGAAAACCATGTAGAAAGAGTGCGGGGTAACCTACAAGTTCTCCACCTCTTACCATCTCCAGACCAATGGTCTGGTTGAGAGGTTTAATAAAACTCTCAATGGCTTGCTGGGCGCTTTAGAAGAGCCCCTAAGGAGGAAATGGGATCTCCTCCTGCCATGCCTGCTGTTAGCTTACAGCGAGGTACCTCAAGAGGGTGTTGGTTTCAGCCCCTTTGAGTTACACTTTGGACATCCCGTGAGGGGCACCCCTTGCCTTGATCAGAGAAGGTTTGGAAGTCACCCCTCCAGGTCCCGCCAAGAAAGTGGGGGACTATGTGTTAGGCTTCAGATGGAGAATGACACAGATGATGGGTCAAGCGACAGCAAATCTCAAGGCCAGCCAGGAATTGAACAAGTACTGTCATGACCTTAAAGTCTTGCAAGTGGTTGGACTCCTGGACAGGAAATCCTTGTGATGGAGCCTACCAAGCCTAGAGCTTTGGCAGACAAGTGGACTGGACCCTTCAGGATCATCTCCAAGTTGGGCAAGTGAATTATCTGGTTGACATGGGAGTCCCTGGGTAGCCCCTCAGGTATTCCATGTTAACAGGCTCAAGCCTTTCCACACGCGAGCAGAAGTCTCATGTCTCTTGCTAGCTTCAGAGCAAGAAGAGGATGAGAGTGAGCCCATTCCTGATTTGCTGCATAGCAACCCTCAGGATGGCTCAGTGAGGGAGTGCATCTCTCTCCCGATCTGAAGACAGAGCAACAAAAGGCCTGCAGAGCTTTGCTCCGGCAGTATGCCTCTTTGTTCTCACTGACACCAGGACTTACACCATGATGTAGGCACGTAATTGACACTGGTGACAGTGTGCCTGTCAAAAGCAGGTGCTACCGTATGTCAGATACAGTTAGGAACCACATCCAGGATGAGGTCACCAAGATGTTGGATCTGGGTGTTATTGAACCCTCAACCAGTCCCTGGTCCAGTCCAGTGGTCCTTGTCCCCAAGGCAAGTTCCCAGGCACGTACCAAGGATTGGAGGTTCTGTGTGGACTACTGAGGAGTCAATGCCGTCACCAAAACTGACGCGCACCCATTGCCCAGGGCTGATGAGCTCGTGGACACCAGAAATGTTGCCAAATTTGTGAGCACCTTTGACCTTATCTCAGGCTATTGGCAAATAGCTCTGACAGACCATGCCAAGGAAAAGACAGCGTTCTCAACACCAGAGGGACTCTACCAGTTTAGGGTCATGCCTTTTGGGTTGAAGAATGCCCCTACCACCTTCCAGAGATTGGTAAATCATGCACTCAGTGGGCTGGAGGCCTTTTGTGTGGCCTACTTAGACGACATTGCTGTCTACAGTTCCACCTGGGAAGAGCATTTGTCACATCTGGATAAGGTGTTGCAGGCCTTGAAAAGGTCTAACCTCACTATCAAGGCCATCAAGTGCCAGATAGCTCAGGGGAAAGTCATGTATCTTGGTCATGAGGTAGGAGGGGGTCAAATCCAACCTCTCCCCAGTAAAGTACAGGATGTACATGACTGGAAGACTCCCACTACTCAAACCCAGGTGAGAGCCTTTTTGGGCCTCACTGGGTATTATCGCAATTTCATGGCGGACTGTGGAACCATAGCTGCCCCTCTGACAGTTCTGACTTCACCCAAACAACCTAGGAAGGTTAATTGGACTGAAGACTGTCAGAGGGCCTTTGATGGCTTGAAAGAAATTCTGTGTAGGGCACCTGTGTTGTGTGCGCCTGACAACAGCCAAGCCTTTATCGTCCAGACGGATGCCTGCGACACCGGAATTGGAGCTGTCTTGTCCCAGTTAGATGACAAAGGGAGGGAACATCCTATCATATTCATAAGTAGACAACTCAAGGGTATAGAACGTAGGTGGGCTACTGTTGAAAAGGAATGTTTTAGCATAGTTTGGAGCCTTAGGCGTTTTAGGCCCTACCTTACACGGTCCACCTTCTTGGTCCAAACAGATCATAAGCCCCTGAAGTGACTTATGCAGATGAAGGGTGAAAACACGAAACTGCTCAGGTGGTCCATCAGCCTGCAAGGACTAGACTTCACCATAGAGCATAGACCAGGGAAGAGTCACGATAATGCAGATGGCCTTTCCAGAAGGTATGTTGACCGTCTGGATGAGGGTGTCTATCTTGTGGGAGATTAGGCACCCTAACCTCAATCTAGGGAAGGGGGGGGGCGACTGTGATGCTAGAAATGCATCGGAGGGACAGGGCCTCCGTATCCTTGTCCTTTACTGGTTTTTATTGTGTTTTCTGTTGTGTTTTCCACACAGGAGTTCATGTGGCACTCCTGGCGGTGCATCTCTCTTTTGGTTTGGTGTACAGACCCATGGGATACCATTACGGCACCCATGGGTGGGGGTACAACCCTGTGCCCCTAGTGTATGTTTTTGGGCACCTGTGTGTGGCCCACAGAGCAGGGTATGGACTGGTGGCAGCTCCATGCTGAATTTGACAGGTGCTCTAAGTATCCTCCATTTTGGAATCAGTTGATTCCTGATAGGAAACAAGATGGCCCCTGTGGCCTCTTGCTCTCTATCGCCTGTTACCTTGTTTTTCCAAAGTCCTGGGAAGCCCTGACTCTGTCCCTTCCCCCTGACTGGCTGTTGGGTGGAAGTTCCATATATGGTGGTGTTGTAAAGTCCGGGCCAGGCTGGCTGGAGCCTTCCCAGTGACTGTAGGTTGTGGGTACACCCTGTGGGTGGGACCTGGGTGAATGGAGTGTGTGACGAATATGCACTTCTTGTGGATGTCTAGTTTCTGATGTTTGACACAATGGGCCTCATTACGACCCAGGCGGTAAGGGGTTTACGGCGGCGTAAACAGCGCCGACCCTTACCGCCTGATTCCGAGGTCCCTTAGCGCCATGGAGGATTTAACACTTGCTTTTAGCAGGTGTTAAAATCCATGGCGCTAAGGGACCTTGTCGTTAATTACGCCACCGTAATTTACGGTGGCGTAATTAACGCCTTCCCCACTCCCATTATGCCCTATGGGGCAAAAATGGGAATGGGGAAGGGTAAATGGGTTAATGGGGACTTACCGCCCCGCCAACCTCGGAATGGGGCGGTAAGTCCGCCAACCACCATGGCGTAAACATGGTTTACGCCATGGCGGTAAAGGTACGACCCAGGCGGTAACTTACCGCCTGGGTCGTAATGAGGCCCAATTCCTGAGACAGCCCTGCCTGAAACTGGTATGAATGCAGTGTGGCGTGTGGAATGGCTGGGTACTTGTCCCAATACACATAACTTGTTGTGAGTGTCTGGAGAGAAGTGAATGGCCTGAATGCACTATGCACCTGATTGGCTGCCTGCCTGCATGAATGCCCTTCTGACCGATTAGTTGCCTGATCGGTCAGAATTGGCTAGAATTCGTGTTCAGAAGCTGAAGAGAAACCGGAGTTGAAACTGAAGCTCAACCTTGAAGCCCTGCTGGAAGAGAAGTCTTGCTGCTGCTCTGCTTCACCAATCGGAAAGCTACTGTGTTTCCAAGGACTGTCCCAGAAAGGACCTGGTTAGGCGCCCTCTTCCCGAGCTACGAGGGACCATCGTGCACTGCTAATCTTTGTCAGCACTCCCTGGTAGACAGACCTATGACAGGCTGCCGGCCAGAGATGGGGACTGCCGCGGAATCACAAGGAGAAGCACCCGGACACTGTTGTCCATCACCGTCGACGACCGCCGTCGCCGACCGAAGCCGCTGTGCTTCCTTTGCCTAAGTAATATTTGATCCAGGGACCCTCTTGCCTGCACTGTCGGCCGCTTTGTCCCGCTGGAGAAAGCCGAGGCCGCTGACGCACCGAGGAGCATCCGCCGGTGGGTTTCCCGCCACCTAAAGACCACAGAGACACCGATGACTCGACGCCCTTGCTGGGCCACAGTTCTTCAAACTCTTTGCGGTCCTGAACTATCATCACTGAGGTGCCCCGCATGCCTCTTCCTTGCAGGACGCCACCGCTCCGTCATCGACGAGCACCCCTAGAAACGAAGCTGCCACCTCACCGTCGTAGTTCAACCCTTTTCCTCGTGTGATCTCCACGATTCGTGGCTGTCATGATCTCTGCTTCCAAAAGATCAGGACTTGCCCGACTCCCTTGGAAGCAGACCCATAACCCCGGTTCCGAGTGCCAGCCAGTCCCAATTGGGACCTTTTGGACCCTGTCCTGGCGCCAGTGGCACCAGGCTCATAAAGATGCCCAGTCCCAGCGCTGGAAGCGCCGGGCTCATAATGCTTGGGTGGACTTACCTGCAGCAGACCATGCTGCTTACTTACCTGCCAGTTGAACCCCTGATCCTCTTCTGTTTGGGACTACATTTCCTGTTGGGTGGGGCAGGAGCCACTCCCTAGGTTCAGAACACTGGAACTCTTCTGGAAAGCAGGAACTCTTTTCTTAGGCGTGGCTATGGAAGGAGACACCAAAACACTACAGGAGGCTATTTAAACCACACCCGATGGATGAATCTTGCTTTGCGTTATTCTGCATTCTCTGCAGCAGAACGCTCATCGTGTCTTCTGCTTCTGATCCTGGGCCTAAGGGAACAAAGGCTTACCATCCTGGAATCCAATCTTCAGCAGCACCTGTAAAGACAAAGAAAGAACAGGTTAGCACTACGGTCTTCAGTGGCAGCGCATCTCTTACCTGGTCCATCGGCTGTCACCAACGCCTCGCGCTGCATTCCGGCATCTGAAAGACAAAGGCTTACCTACTCTTCGCATGCTCCGGAGGTCTTCGCACTGCATTCCGGCATCTGAAAGACAAAAGCTTACCAGCTCTTCGCACGCTCCGGAGGCCTTCGGCGCTGCATCCCGCATCTGAAAGACAAAAGAAGGTGCGTTTAAAGACTTTGGGCAACTTTATTACTCACGTGCCATTACTCCTTCCCACGCCGAATCCAGTGGGTATTCCAGCACCCTTCAGCTTCTCTAAAGCTCCGAACTTGTACCTGCAAGATAAAAGGGACAGTTAGTGCGCATCGTGAAGCAGGCTACAAGCGCTTACTTACGTGCTTCCAGGCGCTTCTATTCCTCACGCGGGTTCGATCCTCAACTCTCATCAGCCCGCCATCCGCCATCGCCGGAACCCTGCAAAACAAGAGATATCATTACAAAAGACTTTTAAGACATTTGAAGTGCCCAGAACTTACCGTTCGTGCAGTTAACGACGGACAGCAGTCCTCTGAGGTCAAGAGGCCTGCACCCTTATCCAGTGAAGAAACTGGTTACGGCACCCTGCCCCGAGGCAGATGGAGAGCTCGGCGTTTACTTACCTAAGGTGAGGGTGTTAACCTTTGGGGTTCTACAGGAGAAGAGAAATGGAAGAGGAGAGAGGCACCCAATAACCCCAGTTCATTAATCCCATATTTTCTATCTGCAGACATCTTACTCTTCGAGTCAGACATACAGTGCACAGAGGTCCAGCCCAAAGAGCCAACCGTGTGTTACACATCACCTTTGAAGATACGGCATTCACCCAGTCAAGACCGGCGCCTCTGCGGGAATCAGGTGAGCGTTACAGAACGCAAAGCCTATCACAAAACTCCCACCCAGGCGCTATGGAAACCTCGGATACCGACCAGCTAGCCCAGTTACTTGGGGAACTAAGAGCAGAAGTGCATGCAGCCCGTCAGGAAACGAATGCTCTAAGAAGGGAACTGATTATTTCCAAGGAGCGAACAGACGATCTCGCTAGACAATTGCTACAGTCACAAGCCGGACAAACTCCGTTGCCCGCATCAGGGGAAAATCTTCCTTCAACATCCTCTACGAACCCAGTGCAGATCAACCTACCTGGGAATGTACCTCTGGCTCCGCCCGAACGATTTTCTGGTGACCCAAAGAGGTTTGCAGTATTTATTAATCAGTGCCGGTTGCACTTCGTATGCCGGCCAGCAGCCTTTCCAACTGATCAAGCTAAGATAGCTTTCGTGCTTTCGTACCTTAGTGGCAATGCGGCAGACTGGTCGATCCCTCTAGTTAATCAAGATGATCCGGTTCTCCATGATTTTCTAGCTTTTCAGCTCAGTATGGAAAAACTGTTTGCAAGACATTCACAGGGGCAGGCCTTGGACAATGAGCTCCTTTCATTGCGACAGGGTAATCAAGACCTTTTGGCTTATATTGCGTCTTTCAACAGACTGATAGTGGAAACTCGATGGCCTGAGGACAAAAGAATTACGCTGTTTTATAGAGGTCTACGTGGAGAGCTCAAAGATGTGTTAGCCCAAGTAGTGAATCCCCCGCAAGACTGTTCGGACTATATTGACTTAGTCGTTCAAATTGACCACAGACTGCAGAACAGGAAGGCCGATCGTTCCAAGTTTGATGCTCGAGTATTTTCCAAACCACCAACTCCTACCAAAGGAGTAGACTCCGGGGAACCCATGCAAATAGGGGGCCTGAAAGGACCACTAACACAAAAGGAGCGGGAAAGGAGAAAACAGCTGCAATTATGCCTCTATTGCGGAAACTCGGGGCACTTTCTTCGAGACTGTCCGGTGAAACCAGCCAAGAAGATAGTAGGAGCTGCAGTTACCAGGGTCACAAACTCTGAGCAGGGAAACGACCTCGCCCAACAAGAATAGAGGTCCTCTTGCCGAGCGTTAAAACCAGTTCCGTGACCTCGCATTTCGTGATACCTATGGTCCTCATTAGCCCTGAACATCCGGATCGATTACATGCGATTGAAGCTTACGTCGACAGCGGTGCCATCGGCAATTATGTGGATCATGAAATGGTTTTGAGAATGAATCTGACTCTTTGTCCAAAGGCTGTAAAGGACGTCATTACTACGGTGGATGGTACGGAGATAGCCTCCGGACCAGTAACGCATACCACCCAAGAAGTGACGCTAGTAAGTCAAGATGGACACCATGAGAAGATCGTGTTCGATGTGATCAAGGCCCCCCAGTTCCAGATTATTCTAGGAATTCCTTGGTTAGAGAAGCACAATCCTCAGATCGATTGGCGAGCAAGAACGGTTCAGTTTCCAGAATGTGTCTCTACTTGTCACCCTCGACCTGGTGTTGCACTGGCAGCAATTTCCTCGGAGGCTCCTCAGTTACCTCCTGAATAGCTAGAATTCCAAGATGTTTTCCGGAAGGATCAGGCTAACTCTCTACCTCCTCATAGGTCTTATGACTGCCAGATAGACCTGATACCTGGATCTACTCCTCCTTGTAGTAGAATTTATGCCCTCACCGAGCCTGAGAATCTTCACCTCCGACAATACCTGGATCAATACCTAGCGAATGGGTTTATTCGTCCTTCCAAGTCCCCTGCTTCCTCAGCTTTGTTCTTCGTTCCAAAAAAAAGAAGGGGACCTTAGAACTTGTATAGATTATCGCGCCCTGAACCAGATCACTGTTAAGAATAGATATCCGTTACCTTTGATCCCTGAACTCCTGGACCAAGTCAGAAAAGCATGCATATATACAAAGCTGGATCTTAGAGGAGCCTACCACTTGGTACGAGTAAAAGAGGGCGATGAATGGAAGACGGCCTTCCGCACCAAGTATGGGCTATTTGAATATCAGGTCATGCCCTTCGGACTTTGCAATGCCCCGGCCGCCTTTCAATATTTTATGAACGATGTCCTCAGAGAGCTCATAGATGTGTGTGTTGTTGTTTACATTGACGACATCCTCGTTTATTCTTCATCGGAAACTGAACATCGGAAACACGTGAAAATGGTCCTCGAGAGATTGCGTCAACACAAACTTTTCGCTAAGTTGGAAAAATGTGTTTTCAACGTGACTGAAGTTGAATTCTTGGGATTCATATTATCACCTAGCGGAGTGAGTATGGATTCAAAGAAGGTCGATGCAATTCTCAAATGGCCATCGCCATCCTCCGTAAAAGGTGTTCAAAGCATGTTAGGCTTCGCTAACTTTTACCGCAGGTTTATCGCCGAATTCTCTCGAATAGTCCAGCCCATCACCGCCTTGTTAAAGAAAAACAAACGTTTTGAATGGTCTACCGAGGCGGAACAAGCTTTCCAGAATTTGAAGACTAGATTTATCTCTGCACCGATCTTAAAACATCCTCGCCCAGAACTCCCCTACATCGTTGAAACTGATGCTTCGAGCCTTGCCATGGGGGCAGTTCTATCACAAAAGGACCCAGTAACCAATCAGTTGCATCCCGTGGCATTTTGGTCCCGCAAATTCTCGCCTCCTGAAATCAATTACACTATTACTGATAAGGAACTTCTAGCTATCAAGTCCGCCTTTAAGGCTTGGCGGCATTATCTTCTGGGGGCCCGACACACCGTTACTGTGATTACAGATCACCGAAACCTGCAATATTTGAAAACCGCAAAAGCTCAATCCTCTAGGCAACTCCGTTGGGCACTATTCTTTGCCGAGTTTGACTTCATAATTACCTATCGACCTGGTACAAAAAACGGTAAAGCTGATGCCCTTTCTCGGATGGGAGTGGAAGAACATTTGATCAATCCTAAACCTGTACCTATCATTCCCGAACAAAGAATTCTAGGTGTAATCGCCACACAATCCATAGAGGAAGTTAAGGATAAAGCCAGGCTACTGGTAACTCCAGCAGACATACAGAATTGGCATCTGCAGGGAAAGGACTTTATGGTGAAGGACAACCTATTATATTTCCAAGAACGGTTATACCTGCCCAGCACAGATTCACAGAAAAAGGTAATCTCTTGTTATCACGATTCTTTAATGGAAGGACATCCCGGTATGACCAAGACCTCGGAAAAGATCAAGCCCTACTTCTGGTGGCCGTCTTGGAAAAAAGATATCAGAGACTTTATAATGTCCTGTGGAGTATGCGCCCAAAACAAGAGTCAAAAGGAAAAACCAGCCGGCCTCTTACGCCCTATTGACATCCCGCCTCGCCCTTGGCATACGCTTTCTATGGACTTCATCACCGATCTACCTCCATGCTCCGGATACAATACGATCCTAGTAATCGTGGACCTATTCTCCAAGATGGCGCATTTCATTCCACTCAAAGGCTTACCAACAGCAGCAACTCTGGCCCGAGAATTTCTCGAAAACATCGTCCGACTGCACGGTTTTCCTTCAGTTCTAATTTCGGATAGAGGTAGTCAATTTATTTCTCATTTTTGGCGAAGTTGCTGTCGGTCGGCTCAAATTGATGTGAGACTTTCGACCAGCCACCACCCTCAAACCGACGGACAAACCGAGAGGACCAATCAAACTCTGGAACAGTATTTGCGCTGCATGCTACAACAAACTGAAAAAACTTGGAAAGATATCCTTTGGATAGCCGAATATGCCTACAATAACTCTGTCCACTCGGGAACTGGGAAGACCCTGTTTTTTCTTTTATACGGTAGTCACCCTCGAACCTCGGAGTTGGATCCACTCCAAGATCTTGGAACACCAGCAGTAGACCACCTGCATTCTACAATCACCCAAGCCTTTAAGGAAGCCGTTTCTCACCTTCAAAGGGCTAAAGAACAATACAAGAAAGGAGCAGACCAACATCGGAAGGAAGCCCCCCAATATCAAGTAGGAGATCAAGTCTGGTTATCCACCAAATATCTACCTCTAAAAGGACCACGCACATTCAACCCAAGATACCCTGGTCCCTATTCCATCACTACCATAGTAAATCCAGTAGCGGTCAAGTTGGACTTGCCCCCTCACATGAAGATACATCCGGTCTTCCACGTCTTTCTATTAAAACCTGTGCAACCTCAAACCCGACTAACTACATCTCCAAAACCTATTCTAGTTGATGGAGAACTCGAGTTTGAAGTCAAAAGCATCCTGGATTCCAAGATCTCCAAATCTAAACTATTTTACCTGATTGACTGGAAAGGCTACGGTCCCCAAGAAAGATCCTGGGAACCTGCAGAATATGTCCACGCGCCTCATCTAATCAAAAGATTTCATCGAACATTTCCTAACAAGCCCAAACCCCCGGAGAAGCCCGGTTTGGGAGGGGCCTTGAGGGGGGGTGCTGTCATGATCTCTGCTTCCAAAAGATCAGGACTTGCCCGACTCCCTTGGAAGCAGACCCATAACCCCGGTTCCGAGTGCCAGCCAGTCCCAATTGGGACCTTTTGGACCCTGTCCTGGCGCCAGTGGTACCAGGCTCATAAAGATGCCCAGTCCCAGCGCTGGAAGCGCCGGGCTATTAATGCTTGGGTGGACTTACCTGCAGCAGACCATGCTGCTTACTTACCTGCCAGTTGAACCCCTGATCCTCTTCTGTTTGGGACTACTTTTCCTGTTGGGTGGGGCAGGAGCCACTCCCTAGGTTCAGAACACTGGAACTCTTCTGGAAAGCAGGAACTCTTTTCTTAGGCGTGGCTGTGGAAGGGGACACCTAAGCACTACAGGAGGCTATTTAAACCACACCCGATGGATGAATCTTGCTTTGCGTTATTCTGCATTCTCTGCAGCAGAACGCTCATCGTGTCTTCTGCTTCTGATCCTGGGCCTAATGGAACAAAGGCTTACCATCCTGGAATCCAGTCTTCAGCAGCACCTGTAAAGACAAAGAAAGAACAGGTTAGCACTACGGTCTTCAGTGGCAGCGCATCTCTTACCTGGTCCATCGGCTGTCACCAACGCCTCGCGCTGCATTCCGGCATCTGAAAGACAAAGGCTTACCAGCTCTTCGCACGCTCCGGAGGCCTTCGGCGCTGCATCCCGCATCTGAAAGACAAAAGAAGGTGCGTTTAAAGACATTGGGCAACTTTATTACTCATGTGCCATTACTCCTTCCCACGCCGAATCCAGTGGGTATTCCAGCACCCTTCAGCTTCTCTAAAGCTCCGAACTTGTACCTGCAAGATAAAAGGGACAGTTAGTGCGCATCGTGAAGCAGGCTACAAGCGCTTACTTACGTGCTTCCAGGCGCTTCTATTACTCACGCGGGTTCGATCCTCAACTCTCATCAGCCCGCCATCCGCCATCGCCGGAACCCTGCAAAACAAGAGATATCATTACAAAAGACTTTTAAGACATTTGAAGTGCCCAGAACTTACCGTTCGTGCAGTTAACGACGGACAGCAGTCCTCTGAGGTCAAGAGGCCTGCACCCTTATCCAGTGAAGAAACTGGTTACGGCACCCTGCCCCGAGGCAGATGGAGAGCTCGGCGTTTACTTACCTAAGGTGAGGGTGTTAACCTTTGGGGTTCTACAGGAGAAGAGAAAGGAAGAGGAGAGAGGCACCCAATAACCCCAGTTCATTAATCCCATATTTTCTATCTGCAGACATCTTACTCTTCGAGTCAGACATACAGTGCACAGAGGTCCAGCCCAAAGAGCCATCCGTGTGTTACACATCACCTTTGAAGATACGGCATTCACACAGTCAAGACCGGCGCCTCTGCGGGAATCAGGTGAGCGTTACAGTGGCTCCTGCCTTAAAGGGAGCCGCTCAAGAAGGATCCGTCGACGACCCGACGACGAACTCTACTATTCCAGGTACATTGGGGTGGAGGAACTATTTTAGAGGGAAAAAAGACTCTTGTGAACAATATATGGGCTGGGCTTGTATGATATCCTTATTTACAGATTGCCCAGGTGGGCGGGATCTCCACGCAGAGCTGTGTCTAGGTAACAAGGCCAGTATTCTGCCAATTGTTCTAACCAACTGCTTTCCTCCTATGTCTATTGTTGGTTACCTCTATTAATTGATTTGTGTGACATTTAACTAGAGTACAGTTGATGCACTTTAAAGGAATCTAATAATAATTGTGGTACCACTTAGAACTGTATATATTTGCCATTGTAGATTCACTGAGCACAAAATGAGTTATTGTGATTGTGTACATAACCTTGAACTTAATTATATAAAGACTGTGTTTTAACTAATACAGTGTGTGGACATTCCTTTGTGGGGGCTTGGGGACAACACTGTACTTAAGAACCAACCTGCATCACTTCCTGAGAAGCTAGGCCTTGATTGCTTTTCCATTGCTACCACAATAGAGAATCTTGGCTGCGGTCCTCTGTGCCTCTCCTCTACCATATAGAGAGCAGAAGTACAGACACCCCCCTCCAGGCTTTACAGCTGCCTCTTTACCTTCAGGTGCTACCGCAGCTGCTCCTAAATAGTCATGAGGCCATGTCCCATGGTTCGCCGGTTGGGGGCAGACTGTCTCAGCATCTCGAAGAATGTCGAGCCATTACTTCGGATGCGTGGGTTCTGGATACAATAGCCCATGGCTAATGCCTTCCCTTCCTTCAGCGGCCTCACGATAATCCACCGGGGAATATCTCTTTGAAGCTTCCAGATCCGCTCCTTGCGCAGGACATCTTGACCCTGCTAGAGAAAGGTGCAATAGAACTGGTGCCTTTAGTGGAGAGGAGCAAGGGTGGTATTCCCCATATTTTTTTATTCCAAAAAAAGACAAAGGATTGAGACCCATCCTGGATTTACATTGGTTGAACAAACTTCTCAGGAAGGACAAGTTCAAGATGGTTACTCTTTCTCAAGGCCTTTCAAGTTCAGGATTGGTTGGTGTCTCTGGACCTACAGGATGCTTACTTTCAATTGCCGATTCACCCCAAACACAGTAAGTACCTGAGGTTTGCGGCTGGCGACTCACACTTTTGGTTTCAGGTCATGCCATTCGGATTGACCTCCGCCCAAGGGTCTCCACCAAGCTAATGGTGGTGGTGGCAGCGTATCTCAGGCGAGAGGGGATTTATGTCTACCCCTACATGGACGACTGGCTGACCCATGCACGCTCTCCCGTGCAAGCATTGGCTCACCTCGGTCTCACCTGCTGCTCCCTCCACAAGCTGGGCTTCTCCCTCAATTTCAAGAAGTCAGATCTGACACCTTCCCAACAGCTCCAGTACATCGGGGCTGTGTTGGACATGTCTTTGGGGAAGTGCGCTCCTCCCAAGGTAAGGGCTCATCACATTGTGCAGATGGTGAACAAGTTTCAACAGGCCCAGAGTCTCCCGGCTTTCGAATTTGTAAGGTTGCTCGGCCTCATGGCATTCTGCATTTTTCTGGTGCCAGAAGCCAGGCTGAGGATGAGATTCCTGCAAGCAATGGGTCCTCAAGATGCAGTGGTCGCAGTTCTCGGGCAAGATGTCGGATCCCGTTCAGATTCCATTCTCGGTCTCCCAGATCTTCTGTGGTGGGCCAACGAGGGGAACCTGATGAAGGGAGAGCCATTTTGGCAACCATGGCTGGAGGTGACTGTAGTGACGGGCGCTTCCCTCACGGGATGGGGAGCTCATGCCAAGGACTTGACCGCCAGCAGTCGCTGGTCTCCGTCAGAGTCCAAACTCCACATCAACCTGTTAGAGCAGAGGGCCATCAGGCTGGCCCTGAAGGCTTTTCTGCCATCTGTACGGGGGGAGAGTGTCCTGATCATGACGGACAACACAGTGGCCATGCATTACCTCAACAAAAAGGGGGGGTGGGGTCACTCCCGTTGTGTAGACAGGCAATGCAGCTCTGGTTCTAAGTAATTCAGAAGGAAATTTTGCTCTCTGCAGCTCATCTGGCCGGAGAAGACAATGCGGCAGTGCACGCTCTGAGCAGGCAGAACACGATCTCTCACGAGTGGGAGTTGGCTCAGGAAGTCCTTCTTGCGATCTTTGCTCTTTGGGGAACCCCACAAGGGGATCTCTTCGCCACCAGTGCCAACCGGAAGTGTGAGCGATTCTGCTCATGGGAATTTCCTCTGAGAGGAGCCTTATGAGACGCATTCATGGTGGATTGGTCATTCCCACTGCTGTACGCATTTCCTCTAGTCCCCTTCATTCCTCAAGTGTTAAGGAGGTTACGGAGGTTCAGATCCCACATGATCTTCATTGCTCCAGATTGGGCCAGGAGAGCGTGGTACCTTTCTTGAAATGTCCATCTGCCCTCCACACCGTCTTCCCTACCGAGAGGGGGGTCAGATTCTCCATCCAGAGGTCAGGACCCTCAACCTTTACGCTTGGTATCTGAAAGGTTGAGGTATAAGGATTGGGACCTCCCGGATGAAGTGATGGAGGTGTTGCTTTCGGCCAGACGGCCAGCAATAAAATCCCTGTGCCGTTGACGGAAGTTCTGGGACTGGTGCAGAGGACAAAATGTGGATACTTTTCAGTGTTCCATTCCCATGGTTTTGTCTTTATTGCTTTCTTTGGCCCACAGGGGCCTTAAAGTGAGTACCATTAAAGGTTACCTGGTGGTGCTGTCTATCTTCAAGCGCTCATCTGAAGGCCTCACTAATGTGTTTCCGCCGTCCCCTTTCCAGGTGCCGGTTTGGGATCTGAATTTGGTTTTATAATTCCTTATGAGTGCTCCGTTTGAACTTTTGCACTCTTGTCCTTTGCGGTTATTGTCTTTCAAGACGATGTTCTTGGTTGCGGTTACTTCCGCTCGTAGAGTGAGTGAATTGCAGGTACTTTCATCTAAGCCGCCCTTTACTGTGTTCAACAAGGATAAGGTTGTACTGAGGGTACGTCCATCCTTCCTACCTAAGGTAGTGCCTACATTTCATTTGAGCCAGAAGGTGGTTTTTCCTTCTTTTTATCCTCCTACTCATTCTGGTAAGGAAGAAGAGCGACTCCATAGGTTGGACCCTAGGAGAGCTCTGAGCTTTTATATTTCTAGGATGTCCAGGGTCAGAGTGGATATTTCTAGGATGTCCAGGGTCAGAGTGGACAATCAACTCTTTGTGGGGTATGCTGGTCACCGATTGGGCCAGGCTGTTACAAAACAGACCTTGCCCAGGTGGATTATCCTCACCATTACTAAATGTTACCGATTGGCGGGCAAGGACCCTCCTGAAGGGTTGCCAGCTCATTCCGCTAGGTGCGTGGCTACTTCCATAGCCCTGCAGAGGGGTGTTCCTATTCAGAATATTTGTGATGCAGTCACATGGGCTTCTATCCACACCTTTTTTAAACACTGCTCCCTTGATACACTTTATGGTCAAGATATGGCCTTTGGTAAGGCGGTTCTTTATTCTGCCATCTGATGGGGTACTCTAAATTCTTCCCCTCCTCCATTTTCTGGTACTGCTTTTGCAGTCTGTCAAAGATGTGGAATACGTTGCATGACACAATCCATTCGAAGAACAAGTTACGTATTCCACATCGCCCTCCCCGCCTGACCTTCTGGAGAATTTCCTATGCGATTTCAGTTTATGTTTCCGCAAGGCTATGTGCAGTCAAGCAGGCAGTGGATATGTGCATGTCACATTTTATGGAGGAAAAAACATAAACTGAGACTACCCGTGCCTTGCGTCCTATTCATAACATCCTGTGATGTCGCCCTCAACGGAAGCCTTCGAGGGACATCGACCCAACACCATTGACGCAGGACGCCCTCTGCCGAAAAAGTTTCCAAACTACACTGCTGTGGACATTACATGTCAAAGATGTGGAATACGTTGGAGGAACATCCAATTGAAAGAACGTTACCAGTTGGTAAGTAACTTGTTCTTCTCCTTCGAGCAGCAAAAAGGATCCTACCGTTCCTATCATTCACTGACAAAACACCATCATCGCTCTCGTCCTGTCCAGAGTAGATTACGCCAATAGCCTATACCTGGGTATGAATGAACGACTCCTTAAAAAATAACTACAATTCATACAAAATGCGGCGGCCAGATTGTTCCTCAAACTACCCCAAAGAGAACACGTCACACCTGAGCTAAAACACTATATTGACTACCAAAACAACGAATCAAATTCAAATCAATGTGCATCACACACAAAGCAATCCACAACCAAGTTGCAGAGCTGCTGAGAGACAAATTACCCCACATCGCCCAACATGAATGCTCAGATCAAGCAATGGCATCCGCCTGGAACCGAAACCCTACAACAAAAGAAAACTCAGAGGATCGTATTTCTCTAACATCTCACATCGCACCAAAAACTTGGAACGGCCTACCAAAGAACATACGTAATACAAGAAACCACCTACTATTCAAATATGGCTCTTCCACTGCATAAGTAGAACGACGCCAACAGGGGCACACACATAGCTGAAACAATGATGGTTGAAGATACCGATCACAGATCCCACCAAGCAATCAACGACAAACAGAATCTAGGGAAGACATCGTACGAGATACCAAACTACAGAGAGATAGCTATGATAGGATGACACTAAAGACTGAATACATAATTAGAAGAAGTCGAAAGGGCAAGGACGATCCACCAATAGCACCCTAACCCCTGAATTACACCCAAGTTCCAACAGACCATCGCCAAAATAGATAGCGAGGGATTAGGGGACGGCCAATCCACAGCACCAACACCAGAGGGGGGGGACTAGACAAACCCTGCCCGATTACACTAGGTTCAAACATAATACAGCCGTGTACATGCCATACCACCACACACTATTTAAATGCTCAAGAATGATGGTAGCAACCAAATCCACCCATATGAATGCCAGTTAAATAGAACAAGATCTGCTAGATCCAGGACACAGCTTACTAACCCACTTTCAAATCTCTGCATACCCAAATCATCCAAAAATCCACACAACCATTTCTCGCACAGCAAACCGCATGCACTTCACCACACCGCAACAAGAACAAACACACACATAAACCACACCAACAGCATACAAGGTCTCGCTCCGGTCCGATACCCACACCAAAGCTCAGCACACAGTGGAAACCGAACAGAAGCCGCCAACAGCACACAGCGTCTTTCACTCTCCTACTCCCTCTTCACCTGACTAACCTAACCCACCCCCTCTTGTTTTACAGATCCACTTGAGCACCTGGGGACCAACTCCGTTGTTCACAGTGCGCTATATAAATACCTTTAACATTTAACACGTCCCTCCTCCTTAATATGCCATCTCTGGGTTCTTAGCACCGGACATCAGTAGATTTACTTGAACCACGTTTCTGCTTCTTTTCCCCTGGCATGTCCCCATAGGTTGATCTTAAGATGTTGCCTTGTATTTCAAACTGATAAGGTAACATGCTTCGGCCCTGCTCCTTGTGGTCATTAGTCACCTTCCAACTGTGGTGTCAAATATTCTATGTGCCATTTTGGATTGTTAAAGATGCCTGTACAGGTGGAATAGCATGGGCCACATGAAACACTACCAACATGAATCCCTCTTGTTTGCCTATTCTTCTCCCAATTCTCAATACAGACATTCTTGTGGGACAATGCTCTACAGGTCAGAAGAGAACTGAAAAATGGGTACTTATGTCTTGTGTGCCCTGCTTTGGTCCTGCACAAATGCTTGCCTGAGAGAATGCCTGATGGAAGGTTATGCCTGTGGAATGTTGTGGTAGGAGTGCCCCTGTAAGCTCCATGAAGGTCAGTTGGAGTGAATCAGCCTGTGAGAGAGGAGGCCGGCGGATGTCTCCTGTGTATCTTCGTACTTATTTACTTACCCTTGGACTTACCTGTTGTATACACCTTGTCACTGGAACTTAGTAAAGAAGTTCACTTCCCTTACCTGAGTATCAGATCATTCATTTCACCCCACAACACCGGCGATGAGCTGGCATGAGGGAAGGGCAAGGAACCTGCAGCTGTCCAGTGTGATCAGTGCCCAGAAGGAAGGAAGCGGTTGAGACCAAGGAGGGGCCATCCAGCACCCTCCCCCAAAGGTGAGCTGGCCCCTGTCCCATAGCCCAACTGCAGTTGCATAGCAGGAAAGAGGCAGCTGGGGGAAGAAGGTAACTGTAGTAGCAGTTGGAGTACCAGTGGTGCCACCTTACAGTCTTTGGCCACTGGAGCAGCACGTTCAAATGGGACTGCCTTACAGTTATTTGGCCACTGGAGCAATGTTTCCAGGTGGGGCCACTTTACAGTTATTTGGCCACTGGACCAGTATTTCCCAGCTGGGCCACCTTACAGCTAATTGGCCACTGGAGCAGCATTTCCCAGTGGGGCTACCTTACAGATTGTGGCCACTTTAAGAAGCTTGGCCACTAAAATAGTATTGAGCATTAGTGGGGCCACCTTTAAGTATTTTGGCCACTGGAAAAGGAGTTACAAAGATTTGTAGCAGTTCCAGCGGGGCCACCGTGAAGAATTGGTCACCCGGTTCACAGCGGGGCCACCTTACAGATATTGGCCACCGGAGCAGATTTTCCAGCGGGGGAGCAGCATTTCCCAGCGGAGCCACCTTGCAGTTTCTGGTTACTGGAGTTTACATATGGTAGCAGCTGTTGTAGCAGTATTTCCCAGTGGGGCCACCTTGAAATTATTTTTCGCCCATTGGAGAAACGCACCTGATCATTGGCACTGATACAGCCTTGGAGAGATTAGAGGATCAGGCACCAGAAGGGCCACCTTACAGCACCATGGCCTTATCAAGTATGCAGTTCAGAAGGTGGGCACAGACAATGGTGAGACAGTGAGCACTCAGTCATCAAAGGAAAAGGTACTGTCGCAAGCATTTCGTTCTGTGCCCTGCATACTGTTCGGCATCAGAGGAGACATCTGCTCATTCGAGTAAGACTTGGGGATATTGCAGATGTTGTGGTTTTACCCTTGAGGATCCTGAAAGCACATATCTCATGGTTTTGGAAGAACTTGATCCCGATTATTTTTCTGTTTTCCGAGAGCTTTCAGTATATAACAGGGCATACTGACTTTGTTATTGTGTGTTATATGAGGCCTGTGATATGTCTTGGGTCCTGCCTGTTTATGTTTGACTCAGTTCTCTTTTTGCTTGGTTGTGGTTGAAGTGTTTTCTCCTGTGGTTCACATGGCCCCTGTTTAGGAGAGTTGCAATGTTTTCTGATCATTGATGGTTGTAATTAACAGGATGTATCTTCCACAGGACCAACGTGTACGTTATGGACTTTAAAGTTAGGGTGTTATTTTCACAAAATGTTTAGAGTTCAATATTTGGATAGCAATGTATCACATTCTGTATGCTTGAAGGTGATGTGCATTGGGAGAATGGTGGAAGTTTGCTTGGTTACAATTTTAGGGGGTTTGGAACCGGGCACAAGTTTTTGCAGGGGTGTTCTGACATCTATGCACAGATTTTGGGGTTTGGAACCAGCACTAGTTTTATAGGGGTGTTCTACCACCCGTGCCACAGATTTCTGGGTTTGGAACCCGGCACTAGTTTTATAGGGGTGTTCTGCCACCCATGCCACAAATGATGGGGTGTTGGACACTGCACTTAAGGGGATTTCCTGCCTGTGCCCCCAGACTCTCTCTCTCTTTGATATCTATTACACAGATTTCCAAAGACACATGTTTCTTCCCCAACCACCACGGCTGTTTTACCATTCCTTCACCGTTTGGCCCTCTTTCCCCTCACTCATCTCACTTTGAATGTCCTAATTCTCAATAAAGAATCTCCGGAACTGGCAACATATAGAACACCTGCACCCTTCTGCTTGCCAACCCTGCTTTATTATCGAGGGAGAAATCCATGGCAAAAAGGGAACATCATCCTCATTCTACATTTTCTTGGAATTGGGCCTCCTCAATTCAAAACACAAAGGTCCCCACAATTCATGTACTGTGTCTCAAATCCTCATGGTGGATTGCTCCCCTGGCCAGTGGAGATTGGCTTGATAGGTAACTCACTCTTCATTTCATTGAAAAATCACTGTGCCAGGGAATCCTCCTCTTTCAGTTAGGGGATTTTAAATTACTTGTCCTTCTCTTTTAAAACTCCCTGATTTGTTCTATCTGCCCCTGTATTAATATCCAACTTTGTAAATGGAGTTCTGCCTCTTATTAGTATGTACTACTCTCTAGTTTTTTCTAGTCTCTACTCCAATACCTCATACAATTTTCTATTGATTATATCTTCATCCACATCCTGCCCCTCCATCACCCTTAGTGTGATAACTTGGTCTTCTGTACCTACTGCCTGCATGTCCATTTATTTCTTATTGCCTTATCAAATTTTCCCTCGACATGCTTTATCATGATCCTCTCTCCTTTTCTTTATAGCCATTTAATGGCAGGTTCTGCTGTTGTACTGGTTATGTGGTTAGATGAGGGATGATGGGACACCTATGACTTGTCATGAGAGGAATGTAGGTGGGGAGAATAAGGTCTTAATCTTTATTTTCAGAAATCCTATGGGGAGTACAAAAGGAAACATTTTAACATGTGCCGTTTTCCTTCTTAAGACCTCACTTTGACATTTTGTTTCCTATCGGTTTTGTTCCCCACATGCTGTGACTGTACCCTTGGTTCTTAGACTACTATTTCTCGATTTACATTTCTCTGGAGTTTTTCAAGTCCTGAATATAGACCCTTTACTGGTTTGCACTTTTCTTGTAGTAATAGGGACTCCAGGGTTTGAATATTGTTTTCAGAACATTATTAATACTATTATTATTATTATGTTTTTTAATGAGCATGGACCTAGCTTCAGGATGCAACAGACCTCTTTACAAATCATAACAGGATGTGCACTAGGGAAGCAGATCACAAAGAATCAATGCAAGGGAGCTAACAACGGGGGAAGGGCAGGGTGGATGAATTTGTCAGCAAGTGATCTACAAGCAAACAGGGAAGGAAACATGGGGAGAAGATCACGCTTTCTCAGATTAGGCGGGGAGTGGAGGAATGTGGAGCTAGGTGGTAAGGATGAGGCATCCCTTGATAAAGAGGGTCATGAGCTCCTAAGTGAAATGCATTTTATCACTTTATTTTTGGCATTTATTTGGGGTCTTTGTTCCTCAATCTCCAGTAAGGAGCCCTTGTAAATTATCTGATTCTTGGGGCGAATGGGCAGAGGAATTGTGATGAATCATATGGAGCCATCACTGAACCCCAGCCTAAAGCCTCCTCCCATGTGGCCAGCGGAAGGCAGTCGCTACTGTGAGAAACTCATGGTGACAACAAGTAAGACAGACACAAGTGATCACAGTTCAACAATGAATGTTGTATGCAGGATGGAAAAATGCCTAATCTAAACCGATATCTAAGATGGGAGAAAGCGTCAACCATCAAATGAAAAATAAGGCAGTCCTAGTGGCGTTGTGTCAAAATAAAAAGGGCCTATACTAAGAAACCTATTGCCAAACCTCAGAACTAATACAAAAAGGGGTGTAGGATAGTTCATATGAAAAGAAAGAAGTGTTCTCAAATAATATGTCAGGATGCAGTAGCCTGGGCTTTCCTTTCCCACGTTTTGAGCACGGGGTAAGGGTGGAATTTGAAACACAATGCCGTCTCAGGCTTCTCTAGCACGAGAGGACAGTTCTAATGACAGTTCTCAGGACCGTCGATGGCCAAGTCTCGTTTCCCTTTGAAAGTCTCTTCTCTTCGAGCCTGAGGTGTTCAATAAAAAAACAAAAGTTCCTTTAACCAAATGTAAGTTCCTTAGGGTGAGAATGGTTAACCTAGAATGATATCCATCACTGTTAACATAGCCTTTGATATGTGAGGAGCTTTCCCGTAGAGTGCTAACACTTCGTTTAGGGTGACAATTTAATCTGAGAGTGACCGTTCGCCTTGGGGTACCTTATTTTAATACAACGATGTAGTTTGTAGTTTGTGCAGGCAATTTGAAATAAACTCCCCAAGGGCATGCCCTAAGGTTCGTTGAAACAACACTGGTATAAGTAATTGAGCTTTTTCTGATGATGCACCACGCCCGCTCGGCCTTAGAATGTATAACAACTTTGCAACACCTTGAAAATGATGTTAGTTCCTTGAGGTTGCATGCGTTTCCCCTTACGCTTACGGGCCCTGTTTCTGGGGGCTACTTCACTGTGTAAGAGTATTGCGCCGTTCCTTTATTATGCCCGTGTTTACATGCTTTTCGGTACAAAATGGCTTACACATCGCTCCTTTTTAGTACACGCACCGATGGGTCAATACCTCTTGGACTTGCGATGGACTGGAGGTTGCTCCTCTATCCTCATCCGTTTTTGGATATTGTCCACTCGGCGGCTTATACAGTGAGCAATGAGGACTGCATGTCCCAGTACCACATGGGGTTTAGCTTTCATTGGGAAACGGCGGCTGTAGCAGCTGCACCTAATTAAGATAGGCGCGTAGTCTAATTAGTGCGTTGCCTTTATAAATATACGAGCTCTGTGCTGCTCGGTGGCCTCCTGAAGCAGATTGCTAGGCGAGACGCAGACCATACCAGACTGGTTTGACTCCACGACACGCCTGAATTACATGGGTTTTCTCGGCAGTGTTTGGACTTGACAACGGTAAATATTAGAGTTGCACGAGCTCTGTGTCTTTTCATGAGCTATGCAATTTACATGCCGATGCCATAGTCAGTCTAAGTCGGGGAATGCCTGGGTTAACTGTGCTTTTACTTTTAACGTTTAAAGCTGGTTGATGAGTTAGAGGTGACAGTAATGTTCCTAATTCATTAAGTAGGGGTGTGACTGCTTAAGAGAACGATCTAGCCCACGGTTGTATTGGAACCGGCTAAGGCAGATACGAGCTCTCACTAGTTGGTGCTACAAAGCCGTAGGAATCTGGATCGATTGGTCGGCCAGCCTGATGTTTTTTACGTTTAATCAGGTTGTTTATCTTGAACCATGACACGGGGGAAGATGCATGTTTTGCAATGTACAAAGGACCGCTGCACAAGATACATTGCTGCTTTCTAACAACTATGCAATGTAATTAAGAACTTATTAGATTGTACATATTTATTCATACATACATATACATATTCCCTCTACCCTTATAGATACACTCGATCAGGTGACGAACCTTGACAGTAATCTTGGTAAATGCAGCATACGTTTGAAGTACTGTATTACGTCACCAATATAAGGTAATTATGTGTGACGCAGGTGCGTTTATAAACCCCCTGAGCTGCACTTGTTATTGTAACGCTGCTAACAGCGCCCCACATTTTTTTTCCCCACATGTATATTTTCCGACAGGTGGCTTTCAGTACATCATAGTGGAATCTTCTAGAACCGTGGCAGCGAGAGCTCCAATCCTGCTAGAAACTCCACAAAAACCTTTGCTGTGCCTAATTATGTTGTAAGCTACCATTTGGTAAGAGTTTTTTATGATTTAGTTGTATTTAACCTGTTATAGGCTGCCTATTAAGGGACCTCTGCCTTTCTTTCTTTCTTCTCTGTACTGCTCGGAGGGGAGTAGGTTGTGTTTAAGTGTGCCCCTCTCTATATGAAGGCTTGCTATTTTTCAATCATAAGGAGTCCTGCTTTTGTCTGAACAGCCCCGATGAATAGATACGTTTTGAGCATTGATCAGCTCCTTAGACATTGTAATTTAACAGTCTTATGAGTGAGGGACCATATTGATTAGTCTCTTTATCTCCGTGTTTCTCTACAGGTGTCACGTGTCCCCTGTCCTCGTGGGAAGTTAATTTGCATTCCATCACAACAACAGGAACTAGCTGTATCTGTGAGGGATTCAGAAACAATATATCCCGAGTTGATTACAAACCAATATTTTTTGTAACAATTAACTACTGGCTTTGGTTGTCTGATTAAGCCACAGTCTACGTAGTTTCCAATGTGGTTTCTTGCCCAATAGGTGTAGGATTTAAAGTACATACCCCTGATGAATTTCCCCTGACTGGGTATGTATGGAATGAGTGAGGAATGAAACATGTTGGGTTGAATGGGAGCGAAAGAGTGTGGAATTTATTAGTCAATCTAATCGTATTTTTCTCCAAACCCCATTAGTGTGGTTTGTTTTAGAATGAACAAATAGACCTAGATATATTTGTTTATGTTATAACCCTGTACGTTGTGTCTGTGTAGAACTTGGGTTACACACCTTTTTCTTCCCAGTGTACTTTAAGCTGTCACTGTTGTGGGTTGGTCATAAAATTCTCATAAAACTGTTTTTATTGATTATGCTAAAGACTCATATTAGATGAGTTTTGCCATGTTGGCATTTTTATGATGTATTTTTACCATTGAAGGCTTAATAAAATTGATAATTGAATATTTGGCTATATGTATACCGCCTCTGCATTCATTGGTCACTGTGATGTGCTCCACAGCGAAGTACAATCGAGGAGATGAGTGTGTTTTTTTTCTTTTTTCCTCATCCATACTTCCCACTAAACGGGTGTGGACACGTGACCTAGTGATACTATACTGTGGACCTTCTCTTTAGTTTATTTTTTAGGTTTTCCTAAAGTTAGGGGGCTCGTTTGGTCCTACAGTCTAATCCCCCGACCTCCTCTGTGTATTAGCTGTTCCAGTACAGCTGCTTGGCTGTGAGGTTGTGTAACTCATTAGATGTCTGTTCAACTTTAGACAGGGCTCCTTTTGACTTCTTTTTCTCTCTTAACACACCTGTAAGATTTTCCAATTGAACCATTGAGAGGGCTTTCCCTTTTCTTCTATTGCTCTTTCACCCCTCTCTTTCCTTTTTTCTTCTCTCCTTATTTGAAGGAGAATGGCGTTGGAACGCTGCAGAAGTTACAATGATTAATATGTCACCGAACTCCTTAATAAATCATCCCTGTTGGGAGGGACGGCAGAAGTGACAGCGAACATCACGAAATGGGATGAGCTCTCCCAGATTAAGAAGAGATTAATACGAACTGTGTTGCACGGTTCTATTATGCTCGAATACCTCAGAAAAGGCATCTTACCGCAGGGTTTGGTCGTTAGAAATGAACCTCGACTCTTCCTAGACAATAAGAATTTTATACTCCAGTGGAGTTATGTCGCTACAAAATGCGGGAGAGACTGGATGATTTTGATCATCGATACGGCCAATGAAATGTCAGAGAAAATCCTGATCGAGTTATCCGCTCTGGAAGAAGAGATCAAAAAGGCAATCCCTCTTGACTTGTATAAAAAACAAGCCGAGTCCCTCCTAGCAGAAATGAACGCTTTTAAGGAAGATACCCTTAAAGATCGAGTAAGGAGACTGAATAAAGATATTCAGAACTTCACACATGAAAAAGCGTTCTACTATACCGGGGATGATTATAAACCAGATGATCCTTCCAACTCAACAGTCATGAGTAACAAGAAACGTGTCACCTTTCGAAATACCTCGTTTAGCTCGAGCGATGGTAGTAATTACGGTGACTCCGGCACCACTCGAGGTGGCCAGAAACGAGGACAGGGCAATAGGCGTAATAATTATCGCTGGAGGAATACCGGTAATCGAGGTAACCGTGGTAATAGAGGGAGTAATACTGCGCAAGCTTCTTCGTCACCCTCTTTTTTAGATCTTGGCCAAATGGGCTGGGAACCAGAGGCAAGGGTAACGAGAAGCATGCAGGCCTTGTGGTGAATCTCTCCTCTCACAAGCTTACAGATGATGAAACATCAGTGTTGGAGAAAGGCATGGGGTTTGTGTTTACGAACCTATATAATGAGTTCCTTTTTCAACAAGAGTTCTATTCATTCATGCAGAAAGTTCATATGAAACAGTTTTTCCAAGACAAACAATTTGAAAGCGACACCGGGGTAACAGGATTACACAACAAATCTTCCTTTTGTGTACCGACTAGCGAGAAGACAGCTGAAGCATTAGTCTTTGAAAGAAGAGTAATGCATGATTTGAAGAACCTTGAGTCACAAGCGAAGAACAAACCAACTTTCCATAATATCAGCAATCGTGAAAAAACAGCCACGAGGGATCTATTTGAGAACAAAGCCATCATTATCCGTAAAGCGGATAAAGGTGGGGCTATAGTTCTCCAAAATCGTGAGACCTATTTAATGGAATGTTATAGACAACTTCTCGACCTGCAGTGTTATACACCGTTACTAGGTGACCCTACGTTAGAATTACAACAACGGATCCTTTTGAAAGTTACTAAGGTGAAAGAACGCGGTTGGATCACAATGAAAGAGGCAGAGTTTCTGAGCGTTGCCAAAACACAGATCCCACAATTCTATACATTGCCCAAGATTCATAAAAATATTTCACCACCACCAGGAAGACCGATTGTATCAGGAGTGAATTCAGTTTTAGAACTTCTTTCCAGATTTACTGATTTTTTTCTCCAACCTCTTGTACGGAAAATGCAATCTTACGTAAAAGATACGATACAAATGATTAACGAGGTGGAGAATCTTGCTTTCGATCCGAGTTGTGAACTATTAGTGGGTTTAGATGTTGTAGCCCTGTAAACAAGCATACCCCAACGAGCCTCCTTAGAAATGCTGGAGGAACGTCTACTGTCTGAATATCTGGAATCCACAGTACCGATGTCATTTGTATTATGGTGTGCCGAAATGGCTCTCACTGAGAGCTATTTCCATTTCAATGGCGAGTACTTTAAGCAGATACAGGGTATAGCTATGGGGGCCACCCTAGCACCAAGTGTGGTGAACCTGTATATGGAGCAATTTGAAACTCACAAAATTCTATCCTTAGCCAATACCTTTAGACAGAAGATTAGAACCTGGAAAAGGTATATAGATGACATTTTTGTCATCTGGCATGGAACCGTTGAAGAATTGAATGCGTTTTTCATTTGGCTTAATGTACAAGATCGGTTTTTGAAGTTCACGGTGCGTCAGAGTAACGGAAAACTCAACTTTTAGACATCACGATAACTTCTAATTCCAACATTAAATTGCTGAGTGTGAAACCCTTTCATAAGAATACCATAAGAATACCGACAAAAACTCCCTTTTACATTACAAGAGTTTCCATCCGAAGCATGTTAAAGATAACCTGCCCCTAGGCCAGTTTTTACGACTAAAGAGGAATAGTTCCCTTACATCGAACTATAAAGAAGAGGCAGAGGGCCTCAGCAAAAGATTAAATGCAAGAGGCTATCCAGCAAAATTGACACATTTGGCTAAAAAGCGAGCCTTTAACAACAATAGGCAAGCTCTTTTGGAATACAAGAACAATGCAAAGACAAAGGATGACGAGAAACTAGTATTCCTTAATACATTCAGCCATCTTTCTAACCAGATTAAAAACATTTTGTTGAAGAATTGGAACGTCTTGGAGTCTGGCGATAAACCATTGGAGAAACCAATAGTGGCGTTCAAAAGAAGTCGAAACTTAAAAGAATTAATAACACGCAATGATGTGAGTCTGGGAAATAAGAAACAAAGCACAATCCCTGAAAGCTGGGGCCTTCCCAAACTAGTTCGCCACGCAGCCTGTGGGCAATGCATGTGTTGTAGCTCCACTTCTAGGAGTACGTAAGTGAACTTGGGACTTAAAACTCCCTGGCGGCAAAAACACTTCAGCAACTGCAACTCTACGATGCTTATTTATGCAATCTGGTGCCCGTGTGCCCGATTGTATATTGGTAAAACAGAGCGAAAAATCAAAACCCGAATAGGGGAGCATAAGAGCTGCATTAGGAATAGAACACATAATGCCCCACTGGTAGACCATTGGGTTTAGTTCTTACACAAAATAGAGGACCTACACTGGAGTGTTCTCTGGAAAATCAATCCCTCTGGTGATATGAACCGCAATAAAATAAGATTACTACAGAGGGAACAACGCATGATCTTCCTCACCAAAAGTTTTGAAATGGGCTTGAACGATAGACTTGAATGGTTAACCTAGAATGATATCCATCACTGTTAACTTAGCCTTTGATATGTGAGGAGCTTTCACGTAGAGTGCTAACACTTCGTTTAGGGTGACAATTTAATCTCAGAGTGACTGTTCGCCTTGGGGTACCTGAGTTTAATACAACAATGTAGTTTGTAGTTTGTGCAGGCAATTTGAAATAAACTCCCCAAGGGCATGCCCTAAGGTTCGTTGAAACAACACTGGTATAAGTAATTGAGCTTTTTCTGATGATGCACCACGCCCGCTCGGCCTTAGCATGTATAACAACTTTGCAACACCTTGAAAATGATGTTAGTTCCTTGAGGTTGCATGCGTTTCCCCTTACGCTTACGGGCCCTGTTTCTGGGGGCTACTTCACTGTGTAAGAGTATTGCGCCGTTCCCTTATTATGCCCGTGTTTACATGTTTTTCGGTATAAAATGGCTTACACATCGATCCTTTTTAGTTCACGCATCGATGGGTCAATACCTCTTGGAACTTGCGATGGACTGGAGGTTGCTCCTCTAACCTCATCCGTTTTTGGATATTGTCCACTCTGCGGCTTATACAGTGAGCAATGAGGACTGCATGTCCCAGTACACCATGGGGTTTAGCTTTCATTGGGAAACGGCGGCAGTAGCAGCTGTACCTAATTAAGATAGGCGCGTAGTCTAATTAGTGTGTCGCCTTTATAAATATACGAGCTCTGTTCTGCTCGGTGGCCTCCTGAAGCAGATTGCTAGGCGAGACGCAGGCCATACCAGACTGGTTTGACTCCACGACACGCCTGAATTACATGGGTTTTGTTGGCAGTGTTTGGACTTGACAACGGTAAATATTAGAGTTGCGCGAGCTCTGTGTCTTCATGAGCTATGCAATTAACATGCCGATGCCGTAGTCAGTCTAAGTCGGGGAATGCCTGGGTTAACTGTGCTTTTACTTTTAACGTTTAAAGCTGGTTGATGAGCTAGAGGTGACAGTAATGTTCCTAATTCGTTAAGTAGGGCTGTGACTGCTTAAGAGAACGATCTAGCCCACGGTTGTATTGGAAGCCGCCTATAGCAGGTACAAGCTCTCACTAGTTGGTGCTACAAAGCCGTAGAAATCTGGATCGATTAGTCGGCCAGTCTGATGTTTTTTACGTTTAATCAGGTTGTCTACCTTGAACCATGACACGGGGGAAGATGCATGTTTTGCAATGTACAAAGGACAGCTGCACGAGATACATTGCTGCTTTTTAACAACTACGCAATGTAATTAAGAACTTATTAGATTGTACATATTTATTCATACATACATATACATATTCCCTCTACCCGTATAGATACACTCGATCAGGTGACGAACCTTGGCAGTAATCTTGGTAAATGCAGCATACGTTTGAAGTACTGTATTACGTCACCAATCGAAGGTAATTATGTGTGACGCACGTGTGTTTATAAACCCCCTGAGCTGCACTCGTTATTGTAACCCTGCTAACAGCGCCCCACATTTTTTTTCCCCCACCTGTATATTTTCCGACAGGTGGCTTTCAGTACATCATAGTGGAATCTTCTAGTACCGTGGCAGTGAGAGCTCCAATCCTGCTAGAACGGTATTACCCAAATTGGTCGTTTACAATTGTTCGAATGAACATTTGACCGAATTTAAAGGGTCACAATTGACCTTTTCACAATTGACTGAATATATATATATATATATCTCGGTTTGGTAATATATATATATATATATATATATATATATATATATATGGGTTTTGGGGGGTTTGGCATTGGGTGGGGGGTTGTGGGGGGTTTCCCCCCACATATATGGTACAATTGACCTTCACAATTCGGTCAATTGTGAAAAGTTCAATTGTCATTCGAGCAGTTGTAAAACAATCAATTCGTATACAACCCTAGAAACTCCACAAAAACCTTTGCTGTGTCTAATTATGGTGTAAGCTACCATTTGGTAAGAGTTTTTTTAAGATTTAGTTGTATTTAACCTGTTATAGGCTGCCTATTAAGGGACCTCTGCCTTTCTTTCTTTCTTCTCTGTACTGCTCGGAGGGGAGTAGGTTGTGTTTAAGTGTGCCCCTCTCTATATGAAGGCTTGCTATTTTTCAATCATAAGGAGTCCTGCTTTTGTCTGAACAGCCCCGAAGAATAGATACGTTTTGAGCATTGATCAGCTCCTTAGACATTGTAATGTAACAGTCTTATGAGTGAGGGACCAAATTGATTAGTCTCTTTATCTCCTTGTTTCTCTACAGGTGTCACGTGTCCCCCGTCCTCGTGGGAAGTTAATTTGCATTCCATCACAACAACAGGAACTAGCTGTATCTGTGAGGGATTCAGAAACAATATATCCCGAGTTGATTACAAACCAATATTTTTTGAAACAATTAACTACTGCCTTTGGTTGTCTGGTTAAGCCACAGTCTACGTAGTTTCCAATGTGGTTTCTTGCCCAATAGGTGTAGGATAAAACTGTGTCTGAAGAATTAATCAAGTTGTATGGCGGTGAGCATAGTTCCGCCCCGATTGACGATCAAACCTGGCACATCGTGCTTTAAAGTACATACCCCTGATGAATTTCCCCTGACTGTGTATGTATGGAATGAGTGAGGAATGAAACATGTTGGGTCGAATGGGAGAGAAAGAGTGTGGAATTTATTAATCAATCTAATCGTGTTATTTTTCTCCAAACCCCATTTGTGTGGTTTGTTTTAGAATGAACAAATAGGCCTAGATATATTTTTTATGTTATAACCCTATACGTTGTGTCTGTGTAGAACTTGGGTTACACACCTTTTTCTTCCCGGTGTACTTTAAGCTGTCACTGTTGTGGGTTGGTCGTAAAATTCTCATAAAACTGTTTTTATTGATTGTGCTAAAGACTTGTATTAGATGAGTTATGCCATGTTGGCATTTTTATGATGTATTTTTACCATTGAAGGCTTAATAAAATTGATAATTGAATATTTGGCTATATGTATACCGCCTCTGCATTCATTGGTCACTGTGATGTGCTCCACAGCGAAGTACAATCGAGGAGATGCAAACTAGTGTGTTTTTTTCTTTTTTCCTCATCCATACTTCCCACTAAATGGGTGTGGACACGTGACCTAGTGATACTATACTGTGGACCTTCTCTTTAGATTATTTTTTAGGTTTTCCTAAAGTTAGGGGGCTGGTTTGGTCCTACAGTCTAATCCCCCAACCTCCTCTGTGTATTAGCTGAAAATGGTTCACCCCTGAGTCCCCCTCTTCTGGGTGCTGACCCTTCTCAATCGTATTCCACAAATTCCTTTATGAATCAACTTTGGGTGATAGCTTCACCCCTGGATCTACCTCGGTTGTTCTCTTACCCTTCTTGGCTGTAGGTGCTTGGGAAATGGCTTCACCCCTGGATCTCCCTCGGTCGGGCTCAGACCCTTCTCTTCTCTTCAGCTGTATTCCTCTTACCTTAATTTCTGAATGTCTTTTCAAACAGTTCATAGTGGACATCCCTCTTCTGGGTTCACGTCTGACAACTTACTGTTTCTCCAGACTTTAGACTGCGCCCCTCTCATCAGCATCCCTCGGTCGGGTTTACTGTGGCTCTTGATCATGGTGATAGTAGCTCACCCATGAGCCCCCCTCATCTGGACGTTCAATGTTTTCTTTTTTACACAGTTCAATGTTTGAGGGATTCACTTCCCTTTCGTTCACAATGCTTGTAGATCCAAGTCTTTCGATTGTACAGGGATTTTGCTCGACTCTCTTTCTGACCACTATGGCCTATTTGATAGACCTACTACAGCATTCTGGTATTTGTAGTTTCACTCAGAAGGGGATCGACCAGAGTCTCTTGAGTTAGTACCCACGTGATGTCAATTTCCTCTGAAGCTGGTCTCCCCTTAACTCTCTTTACAGTTCTTTCATAGATCATCGAACTTGGTTCTAAACATGCCACTTTGCGATTCTCCCTCCACACAGCCCGGTTCCCCTTCGACTCACCGCCTGTGATGAACCGCTTGGATTTTCTTCTTCATCGTAGTCAATGGTGGTACCACGGTTGCGGGAGCTTCCCTCGCTCCTGCTTATTGGCATAGGTTTGCCTCATGTACCCTTGACATCTGCTACGAGACACTGGTGCTATTGTTTGCGATATTAGTCTCTCTATCACAAAGGTTGAAAAGGGCAAAGTCATTTCTCTCCTTGCCACCCGCTAAATTCCTGCCGCCTTTCTCCTTCGCTTGAACTGCCACGCCTTCTTAGCCCTCTCGTCGTGTTGTCTGCCGTGCTTGCCTTGCTCCCTCTGCTCCACCTTTCATCCCTGTGGGGTAAAGGAAGGGACGTCAGGTGTGTGTGATTTAAGTCAATTGCCTGACTTTGCCTTTATATTGTGACACGTCAGGTAAACGGCTCTGGTGTTAGTTTGTCGTTTATTATGTGGTGTGAAAGTCTTTGTGTCAGAAAAGGGAGGTGGGCAGTGTTTTTGAATATCCTACGTGAGAGGATGGGGAACATTTTTTAAAGATAGGGGGATACCGGGTCTCACCCGTCTGTGTCCCACTCCTTGAGGACCCCCCATCCAGGTGATCCTCCCCCACTAGTCCACACCCAGGAACTGGATCCAATAGCGATGGCCATGTCCAGTCCACCTGGATGACAGATCCCCAAGATTTAGACAGGGAGACACCTTCAGGTTTCTCACACTACCTGATGCTGACCTTGGGGATGGCATTATGAAGGAGGATCACATGGAAGGAGATAGCTGCCAGGGGGATGTGTTGACTCCATTAGAAGAGATGTGGTACTCTTCCCTTGTTGTGTAGAGGACCCTATAATTCCAGAGTTCCCAATGGCATATTGTCACTATACAGATCTCTGTAAATATAAAGCCTTGACACCCCTTTTTGTTAATCACCCTAAACATAGTATAATTCTCACCTCATATGTACATGAAACACATTTAACATCTCCTTTTTCCAGTGGTCCTCATTTTTTGAAACAATACAACCTTAAAGAGCCTAAAACTCCTATGGACCTCATCGCCCATAAAACCTCAAGTACTGAGAAGTGGAAGATGAAGAAGGAGTTAATGAGGAATGAAAGAAGCATTGATCCAAACGTGCAGACTAGTTGTCATGAGAGAACTCAGCTGCATTGGACATTTAAACTGCAGATGAAGAGATGAGAAGCTAGCTGCGAGGCGACCGCAGCGTGCAGCGGTGCAGGCTGCAGAAGCAGACGTCAAGAGGTGAGCTGTGCAGGGAATAGCAGATGCTTACCAGCCTCTGTTGAGAAGCCCATCTACCCGGAGAGACATGAGAACAGGAGAAGTGCTGCAGATGCTGCAGGAGGACTTCTGGGAATGCAACAGCAACGGCAAGGCTGGTGTACAGGCGGTCTGGTGAAAACCCTTCATTTTCACCGTGCATGACTGCAGAGCAGATTCTGGAACCGAATGAGGCTCAGCGAAGCCCTCGAGGAGTTGCTGCTTTGTCACAGCAGCGTGCCATGGTCCAAAGATGCCAATCATCATCGGTAAGTCTGCCCAAAAGTACTGGGGGCCCCCTGGCATGTGGACAGGCATATGGACAAATATATTATTATTTTGAATACCGAGCAAGTAAATTGAAGAGACAGAATTTATACAAATTCTCTTGTGAAAGAGAGCCTTATGGGGAAAGCTGCAGTAAATGTAACCCACATCAGATGAACATTAAGAAGGAAGTTGAAATGCAAAGTTTATACAAGTCCCCTTACATGAGAGGTCAATTTGTGAAAAATTGGAACAAGCATTGTCTCTAGTTCAAGTGTATTTATCTAAACAGTAAGGAGGAAGTTGAAGGGCAGAATCTGTACAAGTCTCCTTATATGAAAGGTCAGTTTGGAGAAGATTGGAACAAGCATTGCCACAGGCTACAGAGGCGTAAGCAGTGAAGAGAATAACTGTGTTCTACCAAGAAGGAAAGTGAACATTGTAGAAAGTCCTGATGAAAGGAACCATCAGGCAGACAATCCTTTTAGGAAGAGATACCCGGTAAAAGAGTATTCCAGTGCGTCTACAGGACCCAGAGGGGACGAAAGTGTTGTGAATATTGTAGAAATCCCTGGTGCACGGAACCATCAGGCAGTCAGTCCTTGTGGGAAAAGATACCTGGCAGGAGAGAACACCAGGGGATCTGCAAGACCCAGCAGGGGATGAAAACCTTGTGAACACTGTATGACGTCCTGGTGCAAGACACCATTAGGCAATCAGTCCTTTTGGAGAAAATATCTCTGGCAGAAGAGTACACCAGGGGATCTGCCAGGCCCAGAGGGGGAATTCCTGGCAGGGGAGTATATCAGGAGTTTCAAAACTTTATTAAAGAAGAAAGGACACTATTTCCCTCCTGAAAAAAGACTCATTAAGAAAGAGACAGTTAATCTATTCTTAACGGCTCATTGACTAAGAGAGAGATCATCTCGCTATCCAATCTGAATTATTTCAGGGGAAGGGAACCAAACCCGGATCAGAGACTATTTGTTGGGTTTTCATATTTCTTTTATTTTATATTTGTGTACACTTTTTTATTCAATCAAAACAGAAATACTCACCACACACCTTTAATTGTTTATAGTGTGAGGGTCTGATACCCTATGGACACAAGGACGATTACACTAATTTTGATGACAAAACACAGACTGATCTTTAGTTTTGGAAACTCTCTTTTGGATAGGGACAGAAAAGCCTTCATTCAAACCCTTTGATTTTAATAAAGATGTCTGATTTGCATAAGTTACATATTTGTGTCCGCCGCTCATTTCTGACACCCCACAGAATATAGAGGGGTATTGCATTTAACCATGCTCTTTGGAAGACCGTTTTTGGATGCACTTGCAAAGGCACTTTGAATGATCACAGATTGTACTATGGTAATGGTGTTGAAGGTAGAAATGTTTCACTGGTGGTGCTAGCCTTCTCAGTTGAATTGGCGTTGTAGGTGAAGTTATCTCTAATGATTTCATTAGGGTTAGTGATGAAGTATGAAGATGATTTGTAAATCTTTCTCCTTCGTATCATTAACTGAATCTGAGTCATCTGGAAAGTTTGGATGGTCAACTGTTTTGCTCAGGAGGAAGTGGTTATTTTTTTTGTTCACTCTTTTTAACTCTTAGTTGAGTTATGCGGCTTGGCAATGGACCTTAGATCCTTGTGTGATGGGATTATAAAATGGTCTATGAATCATGAAATGGATTGCATGACAATTCATGTTAGTAAGGCCACTCCTTTATTTGATAAAATTCCTCTTCCATTAGGCCTGCATAGATTCATGCTTTGCCTTGCCTGCTTCAAGTTCCACGTTTTTGTGAAAGCAAGGTTTTACTTAGAAATCCCTTTCCATGACCAGGAATATTCAAGTGGTATCACAGTTAAAGGGATAAAGAGTGTCATGGAGTGCCCAGTGGAATACGAGGCCTCACAGAGACCCAAGTGCAGCAGTGGTCCAGAACGGGAGAGAGACTGCCACTGCACACCCGAGCAGCAAGAAAGCCCACGTTGCGAGTCTGCCTGAGTCTGCCGGCAAACCTGCCCAACCAAATATTCACTCCTTAGTCCACTAAGAAATTGCCTCAGAATTATAAAACGGGGCTAGAGAACAGATCCCAAACCATGAACTGGGTCAATGAAGCCACCATGGAAATTATGTGGCACTCCCGTGCAGAGAGACTAGGTGGGACATAGCCCCTTTTTAAAGCTTTCCCATGCTTACACACATCCCAGGGAGGAGGGGGAAGTACAGATTGGGAGAAGCAACCAATCCCAGAAGGGAGAGGGGCAGTTAAAGGTAGAACATGAAGCAGGAAGTGTAGGTTTTTTTCAGTTGGGTTCAGAGATGGAGGTGGAAGACGACCAAGAGATCAGAAGGGGGCAGAAAGGAACAGCATCCCGTGAAGGAGATTGTTGGAGCAGGTGAGGTACTGGCTTAGGAATGGAAGTGGCTCTGTTATGTGAGTGTGTGTGTTTTGTGGCATGTGGTTAGAAGAAAGTATTATAAGGAGTGAGTGTGAAGTGAATGGAAACTCCCTGAAAGGAGGGTGTTTGATTAGCAGTGAGTTAGGGAGAGTGTAGTAGTTAAGGAAGACTCTACCAGTCGAAGGGGAATAGGAGGAGGTGAGATGTCATTGAAGGAGGGAAGTAGTTGTGAGAGACTTAGTGGTGAGCAAGGAGGGTAGTAGAACAGAGGGGAGTAGTAAAGTGGAGTGAGAAGAGCAGTAACACCAAAGGTTGGATATGAGGCGCAGCAGGAGCAGAACATCTGATGGACGGAGAACAGGTGGGAGGAGTACGTCGGAGAGAATGATGGTAGGTGTAAAGAAGAAGTGGAGGGGGTGTTACTGAACTAGCCTGAATTCAATGGAGCAAATGGAAAGCACTTTCCAAACTCATTGGAATACTAACCTTTGGTTAGAATACGGAGCATTAGAAAGTCCAGGGAATATTAGATAGCCGTCATATAAAATAATCATCACTAGCCAAAGGCAGAGATTTAAATAGTAGGGGTTCACATTCAATAACACTAACCAAGTGTTGGGGATACCTGGGTTAAATAGGAGGGTTGCGGGCATATTAGAGAGAGAAGGGAAGGCCCTAAGCCCCACAATAACAAAACGATACCCTTTATTGGTAACTAATGTCAAGGGGATGACTTCCCTGATAAAGACTCTCCTTAGAAAAGCTATCACTCTAGTCATTATGAATTCTCCTATAAACTTTACCTCAGGCTAGTGACTATAACAATCGATAAGTACCAAGTACATATTTTGTTACATGGCAAGGTATGGTATGCACCTTTTGACAACAAGAGTTATCTCTGAGTGGCCTCCAGATGATGAAATGGATAAAGAAGAAAAGTGGGTTGCCAAGACCTTGTCAAGATTTCTACACTCATTACACACCCTCACATGTCAGTTAACATCTGTATATATGCCTGGACACCAAGAGGTTTCTCTTGTCTGCAGCATAGTGTCTGTGATTCCTGCCTGGTCTGTATTGGCATTCTTTATTATTTATTTATTTTTTAAATTTTTTTGTTTAGCTCTGGCCATACCCAGAAGGTCTCGGAACACCTTACATGGTTCAAAGTTTGAAAAGGTGGGAGCTTAAAAAAGAAGTTACAAAATGTTTCAGGAAAGGGTAGGAAGATTAGGATAGACAAGATAGCAGTGGAGAACGGCATGGTTAGTTGTGTGGAAACAGGTATGTCTGAGGCTCTGTCTAAAGGTGCTAAAGGAGAGTGCAGTGCGGATGTGAATAGGTAGTGTGTTCTATGCTCTGGGTTCCCATTGGGTGAAGAACTGTTTTTGTGGGCATGTGAGTTTGTAGAGTGAAATGTGTAGAAGGTGTTGGCTGGCTTGTTTGGTGTTTGTGTGGGTGATGGGTTTGCATTTGTCATAAAGGTATTATGGGGTTTAGAGGTGTATGACTTTGAATACAATGAAGAGTCAGTCCAGGCATTTCTCTGGGGCACAGGAAACCAATGGAGCTAGATGAGAGAAGGGGTGATATGCAAATGTTTGGCTAGTGTGGTGGGTCAGAAGAAGGACGCAGACACTGTGAGGACAATTTTACTGGTGTTGATTGAAATAATGAAAATGAGGCCTATCTTTCCCTATTGCTATGTGGGTGTTCCCTGCCTATGTAAATAACGTAAGTGCTCGTCACTCACCAGAAAGTCTCAAATGAATCAGTCCGCTGTCCAAAAAATAGTTATTACTAAACCTGCCACTGTTCTAACCAACTTAAATATATCAAGAGAATGTCTCCCTTCTCCTGATTGTATTATGGCAATGTCTATTCTTCTATCCATGAATCCTTTTTAGCAGGCTATTCTTAAATACTTTATCACTTCCTATATCAGTTATTGCCACTCTTTCACAATGTCTTTGGATCTTCCCCTTTTGGGATAGTTCTCTAATACTCTCTTTTTGGTGTCTTTATTCTTAGCTGATTCAGGTTTCTTTACCCTTTTGAATTCAGTACCATATACCTTCTTAGCTGTGAAATACCTTCTTGGCTCTTAGGGTTCACCATCTTTATGGGTGATTTACTCTGAGTATCTCTTCTCTTTATTGGTTCACTTGGCTTTTCTTCCCATTCATAGAATTCTCTCGCTGATATTCTCCACTCTTTACTTCTTAACTAATGAGCTATTTGCTCCCTTCCAAGTGCATTTGTACCCCAGAGATGGACATCCTTTTTTCCCACATTAATACAGTTCCACTTTATCAACTTTAAACTCAATGTGGCTCATTCCTAGCCTGCCGGTCCAGAAACAACGGTACCGGTAAGCTTACTGTCGTTGTTTCCGGACCGGCTGTGCCCAACAGGTCGGACCCTGCCATGCACAGTGGTCACGGTATGCAAACCGTTACGGAAGCACCGTTAACAACGGTGCCGGTGCTTCCGTGTTCCCCATTCCCATGTGAATGGGGAATTACAATTTACCAGCGCCTGACTTTCCGAGCCACCGGGGTTGTAATCCTCGTTGTTACCGGGAAGTCAGGCACCAGTAAATATTTACAGGTCTGGCGACAACCCGCCAGTACTACCAGCACGGTTACCGCTGGACCCCAAATGAGGCCCAATGTCTCTCCAATCCTACTGGGATAAGTTTCTCCTGTTTTGTAACGATTTGCCAACATCCTCCCGGTTCTCCCATTCTCCCTGATACCTTTGATTCTGCAGCAGAAGGTCACTGGGGCTTGTACTGGCTTGGGTTTTCTACATTTGCTCTGCTTCTCCCTCTTCTCGACTCCGCCGGCACCCCGCTCTCAGTCTAATCTTTCCCCAGGATCAGGTATGGCTGTAGGTAAGCAGATGTCTCGCTGTTTCTTTTGTGTTGTGGTTTTGGCATCATCGTACGGGTAAAGGGTCGTGGTCACACCACAACCGGGATTTGGATTCCTGTCACCTCAGCTTTTCACTGCATGTAAATGCTGGGCCTCCAGCATTTCATTTTGGTGTTCAGGCCACTTCGAAAAATCGTGAAGTTCGCAGCTGTCCACGACTCCACCTCTCACAGGTGTCACACCGTAAGGGGGCTTCCACTTTTTACGCTTTCTGCTCTCTCTATCGACTTCGCCTCTCCTCGGCATGTGTTGCTCCCTCTTCAGTCCACTCATCACACTTTGGAGGTCTCTTATTAAAGAAAGAGATCCTCTTTTTTGTTCACCAATGTATATTTTAGTTTTGTCTTCTGCGGAGTCCATGACTTCCATAAGGTTCTTTATATCCACATGTCTTTCCCAGTGAAGTCGCACTTGCACAGACCCCTACGGAGGGCCTTGCAAAGTGGGATCACTTCCCTAGCCTCAAAGGGAGAGACTCCCCCTTGGGGAGATGGGACGCATTCCCTAAATTTGTCACAGTATTTGGAGGATGTGACTAGCTGCTGCACAGTGTCATGGGTGCTGTTGGGAGTCCACTGTGGAGAGCATTGTCATAGTCCAGCTTAGAGAACCAGTGCTTGGACTGCAGTGCAAAGGTCTTGAGGAGGAAGGATGTGTCCGATTTTGCATAGGAGGTATAGTTGTAGATTGCATGTTTTGGTGACAGTGGCTTTGTGGTGTATGAATCAAAGGTGGAGTCACTGGTGAAGCCAAGGCATTTGACAGGTGCTATTGTCAACCAAATACATCAAGGGTATTGTAAGGAGGCATGGTATCAACAGTAGACATAGATACAATAGATACAAGTTTCAAATACTTTTATTTTGTAGTTTACTGGGGTTGGTGAAATTCCTTACTGGCCCCAACTCTAAAATGGGAGTAGTCTCGACCACAAAATAAAGAATAACCACGTCCAAGTCAGTCTAGTCAAAATAAAGGCCTCTGCTAAGAAACCCTAACCTTGCCCTCCTTCTCAAATGACAAATGTGTAAGGGAATACAAAAAGGAAAAATAGTGTTGTAACAGAAATGTCAGAATGGCTTAGGTGACACCACGTTCTGAGGCACAGGATATTGAGAGTTTCTTAAAAAGGATAGGTGGATGGCACAGTTCTATCAGTCTTGCACACTCTGGCCTGCTGGTACAATTCAACAGTTCCGGTTTACGCTTCAAACTTGAACAGTCTATTCAATTCTGTTGGTGTTGTTCGCCTTACCACAAATACACAGTTCTCCTCTTGTCTCTGACTTTGCCATTATTCAACACAGGCTTCCCTCCGTTGGCCTCGAGCCTGTCTCTCCTTTCATCTCCAACACTTCACTTCATCACAGTTCAGCACAGGCTTCCCTCTCCCAGGCTCAAGCTTGTCTATCTCTTTGTGGGGATTGCTTTCCCCACATTTTGTCCTTTACATTTAACTTTCACTTTACCAATGTTCAGCACAGGCTTCCCTCTGCCGGGCTCGAGCCTGCCTTTCTCTTTGTGGGTGTCCTCTTCCCCAGGTTTTATCTTTAACTCCTTTTTACTGTCAAAGACTTTCAAAACTGCAAGGATTTTACATAGACCTCTGCACAAACACTTCGACCTCCTTTTAAACAATTGATTCAATCAACATCCTTCACAACACCAATGCTCCTTGGTACTTGTAATTTTACTTTTGCCCTCTTGGCCTCTTTCAATATTCACACACAGCACCAATGCCTCTTGGCACTTGTAGTTCTACTTTTGCCCTCTTAGCTTCTCTGGAAGTTCATATATATTGCTTTTCCAAAGTTCTTATAGATTGCTTTTTACTCAATCAACTCTTGTGGTGACTTTCTTGCCTTCTTTTCCCACTTTACATTACTTAAAACATTTCACAGACTTTTGAATGTGTGACTCAACTACGCAGGACCACTCTGTTATTTTGTATACTTTGTGCAGCATTCAATCATTGTTCTCTTGATTTTGCGTTTGATCGGCAAACGTGCAATCTTCAGTCCTTGTTACATCTTTCTCTTTGACTCTTAACACAAACCATGCTTTTGTTTGCCTTCGATAACTCACTGGTCGTGTTAATTGGACTTCTATCTTCAATGCTTTTCTCGTAGCAGTCAGGGCCATTACCAATGCCTCCTCTGCTGCTCCGCAACTCTGTTGTTTGCCCAGGAGGGTAGCAGGCTACCTGGAAGCACTGTGAAGCTTTCCCTTTTCCGCTCACTCGTTTTCGGTTGGGCAATGCTTACGGCTTCCCGAAAAGATGGAATTCTCGCCTGGCTCTTTCTTGTTCACTGCAGCAGTCGATCAGCCCCTTGGCCATCCAACTTCCATAGTCTGTTTCGCATCAGCCCCGAAAGTGCTGCTCCTTCTCACATCCAGCCTCACTCAGTGTGCCTGTGTGCGCCACCTTTTATCCTGACACAGAGTGTTAACAAGTAGCAGGTGTATGTAATTTGAATTTCATGCCTGACTCTGCCTGATCTCATTAGAGGGACAGAGCCATTGCAAGTCAGTAGACCTAATTCTCCTGGCCTCATTCCTCATCTTCCTCGGCTCAGTAGTGTTGTCAATGTAAAGTGGGGAGGAATTATGGGAGCTGTAGTTTCCCATAAAATAAGCAGGGGTTAGATGGGTTAAGAAAAAAGAGGGATAACACGTCTCACTATCGGGTGCTTCCTCCCCACTGCCCACTGCCCAAGGACACCCTACCCAGGTGATCCTCCCTCGCTTGTCCACCACCAGGGTTGGGATGCAAAAACAATAGCCCTTCCTTGGCCACCTGAGTACGAGATCACCAGAGACTAGGCCGTGAAACACCCTCTGGTTTTTCACAGTATCTATGAAAGAAAAGGTAGAGAAAATTGGAAGACCATTGGAAAAATACTGAGTATGAGTCCAAAAGAAAATAAGGACTTAAGCCCCATGAGAACATCATAAAACTGAGAGGTGGAGCCCTGGGTCTCGAGAGAGTCTGGGAGTTTGAAATCAGCTGGCCAAGACCTGCTGAAGAAATTCGTGTTGCGCAACGTCTGATGCGAGAAAGAGAGGGGAGTGAAGACACTAACACAATGTTTTGGGAAAGTGAAGAAGTACAGAACGCTGAGGTGAAGAGAGGACGCACCAGTCGACGTGAAAAAGTGATGGCGTGATCTCTAGCCAGGCGCGTTGGACCGGTAGATCCATGAATGATACTGATAGCACATTAGATGAGGTTTTGCAGAGTAAAGAGAGCCCAGGAAGCAGTTCATAACATCCCTGAAGGGGCACAAAGCCATTCTGACACAAGGATAGTATCCCGGGCCATTGAGGACGCTGGTGACGTTATCCCAACAGAATACATATAATGAGGAAAAAGGGAGACCCGGGAGGGAAACCAAAGCAAGTGAGAATCGTTACTGGAACACTCTTACTCATCCCAGTCAAGATAAAGCATTGAAAGAAGAGAATAAAGAGATCAAGAAGAAAAAGCAACTGAAGGAAACCATTGAAAGCTGGAAGAATCCAGTTTCTGAACTGTAGGATTTGCTGAGTGGTTGCTAAAAGCTACTAACACATCCTATATTGAACTGAATTTAAGGAAAACCCACCATACAGGAAAAGGGAGTCATTCTCCTGTACCTTAGTGGTTTTAAATAGTGGCACAGTCAGAATAGGTTCGTTTTGGACAGTGAACTGAATCTGATTTGGGACTTTCAACAATGACTGATGAGCATCAGTGTTAGTTTGTTAGATAAGGAATACCCATAGTATAGGAAGAGTTAGGAGTTGTCATCTTTCTTTTCATAAATCACTACAGTTAAATGGCAAATCAGAATCCGTGTTTTTCTGCTGACCCACCACATAGGCAATCCATTTGGTGATGGAGGAGAGGCAGGTTTTGAGGGTGTGGAGTTCACCCATATAGGTTGAAGAAACCTGGAGCTAAGGAAGATCCTTGCAGGATCCCATACATGACAGGGGTGGGGTTTGATCTATAAGGAGGCATGGAGACAAAGTATGTCCTGTCAGTGAGAAAGGAGGTGAACCAGTCGAGTATGGTGCCAGAGACTTTCATCTTGTGGGTTAGGATGCCTAGTAGAATGGTGTGATCAACGGTGTCAAAGTCTGCAGAGAGGTAGAGGAGCTGTGTCTTTGTCTGTGATGCTGTGGAGTTCATTGAGTACATGAAGAATAGTGGCCTCAATGCTGTGTCTAGGTCGAATGCCATATTGGAAGGGGTTGAGAGGGTTGTTTGTGGTGATGTGTTGTTGCAGTTGGGTAGTGAAAAATCTTTCCATGATGATGGTGAGGTATGGTACGATAGTAATGGAGCGGTAGTTTTCAGAAAGCCTGGGGTAGAGAAACGTTTTTTTGAGGAGGGATGAGATTTGTATAGTTTGAGTGCAGTGGGTATAATACAATGTGAGCTACCGGATTTGATGTTGGGCCATTGGGGAGCTAGGATTGTAGTGCAATTGGATGCAGCTTGATGTGAGCATGTTATCATCCACAAAGTGTGCAGGTTTGGTTTTGGTAATGAGGGTGTCTGTGTCATGGTGTGGAAGGTGTCCCATGTATTGGAATGTTTTGGGGTGGGGGCTGTGAGTGGAAGTGCTGAGAGGTGGCTGTCCTGTTGTATATTTTGGAGTTGTAGTTTATGAGTTTGTTGCAAACTGCAGTGGATGGGGGTGGGAAGGTGTGGATGGTGGTTTAGAGAGGGGAGGGACTTAACATTGGTGAACAGTTTCTGGGTATGATTGGTAGCTGATTGATGTTCTTGGAGGTAATGGGTGGCTTTGACATTACATATGGCTGTTTTGTATTGGTTGCAGTAGTGTCTGAGGGGTGACCTGATTGTGGGTATGGGTTCTTTTGCCAGGCTCTTCCTAAGTATCTGGATTCCTGCTTGATAGAGAGGAGGGAACTGTTAACTCATTGTTTGTGCTGGTGATTGTAGGGCTTTGGTAAAAGGTACAGGGTGTTTCAAGCAATGTGTTTGGGATCGGTTGTGTGAGGTCATAAGGGGTGGGTGGAGCAAGGGTAGTCTTTGGTATGGGATCGATGTCTGGAATGGAAAAACCAGGGTTGAAGTTGCCAAGGTAGGTGTTGTCACAGGGGGCGGTGTGCTTGTTAATAGTGAAGTCAGTCCAGTCATTGGGATTGTGTGTTGTGGAAATAAATGAGGTGGAGAAAGGTGGGGTGAGGGTGCGACGGAGGTGAGAAAGTGGGAGGGAATGCTTCATAGGAGGTATATGTGGGGTGTGTGGGATGAGGGTATCTTGATGTATAATGCAAATTGCACCACATCATTTGTGTGGGCGCTATCTGTGGTGGATGAGATAGTGCATGGGAAGCATTTCAGGGATAATAGGTGTGTGGTGGGGTTTGAGACATATTTTTGTAGGAAGAGTATATCTGGAGGGGGTGCAAATTAGTATATTGATTTCATGTGTTTCAGCAGGTGCTGAGTGACAGATGGAAAGAATGCAGATGTTATGCAATTATTTGTTTTACTATAGTGCGTTGGACTTCAGTTTAAATATTCTTTGTGTGCCTTATGCGTGGCATTTTTATGGCAACCGGTGGCCAAAAGGGCTAACGGGGAACAAGGAAATGAAATAGAGAAAGATATAGTAGCCTGTCCTCCCTTGGCTCTGTCCTCCCTTGGCTCTGTCCTTGTGACAAATTGGAATCTGCTCCACAGGAGTACAAGGATGAGTAGGGGTAAAATGACCCACTCAGCCCTCACCCTTCTACAAACCAAAACACACTCAATCATAAAGGTATAACAAGGGCAGTTAAGAGATATACCTCCTTTGCCTTTTGTGATAATGGGGGCTGAGGGAGGGTTATGCTCTTAAGAGGGATACGAAGGTTAACCATTAGTGACCCAAGTAACACAGTATCACAGTCCAAAAAACAGGAATGTCCAATCAAGGTTCTATAAAAATACATATACTTTAATCAAACACACCATCTGCACGTATACAAATAGAAAATACTGTACAAAAAAAACACCCGAAGGAAGAACAGAAAAGATGCGACAGCCTGGTGAAAGTAGCACTCTGAGCGTAGCGGTTGGTAGGTAAATCACTAGACACAAAAAGGATACCTTGGATGAAAACAGGGGCTAATCATGACCCAACCAGTCTCTAAGATCCAAATGGACTGAGAAAGCAGTTCAGAGTCAACTGTACCTGGATTCAGTTGTTGGTGGACGGACAAAGTCAGAGCCGATGTCAAATATAGATGCTTTTGGATCAAGCTCAGTTCAGGCATGTTGAATCATGTGGGTAAGCGGGTGTTGAGTAGGGGTGAAGGTGGTTGCTCTGTGCCACAGAAGGGCGCCTCTCAAGGATGCAGGTTGTGGAGGTCCCAGGAATGCTTTGCAGTTGGCCAGGCCGAGACAGGTTTTTGTGCCTGGAAGGCTCGATGATTGACGTTCCAGCAGTTCAGGTCGGCGGGCGATGGTCATTGAAGTGGTGATCTTGAGTGCTTTGGGATATGGTCGATGAGGCGAAGGTTCTAGGACTAGCTGGTTTGAGCAGTGGTTGCAACCCCGGGTTAGAGTCGGGGTGTGACGCTTTTGCTCCTTTCTTGACAATTCCTTCTTCGGAGCAAATCTGCATCCTTAAAGGAACCGAGAGGATCTGAGAGAATCTGAAGAAGTGGTGGGGACCCCCTTCGTTTAAAGGAAAAAGGTCCTCAGGTGACTGGCCAAAAGCTAGCCTACTTTAGTGGTCCAATCCCTGCTCTTGAATGGAATGAACCTTTCCCTTCTGATGTCACACCCAAAGTGCTTTGCTCCAGAGGAAGTCGAAGGGACAGGAATGAGAGAGCAGGACAGTTAGAACCAAAATGGTGGAAGCCCCATTCCCTTGACCAGAGCCCTCCTGCCTATCATAATCCCACCCCCTTCACTTCTCACTGAGAATAAAGGCCCTTAGAGATGCAGCACTCTGCTGTGAGGCTACGTCTTTTGAATGGGTGTACTCCTTTGAGGCCCGGGTCCAGGACAGCTGTCTGCTTTGTGTTTCTTTCGAGCAGAGGGTGTTACCTGTGCTCACAAAGAGATCAAAGAGGAGGGTCGGATCTCCAGGTTCTTGTCCTGCCATTTGGGGGCTGCACGCAGCTGCCCAGAATGCACATCACCATACACAACAGAGCTGACCCACGGAAGCTGACACATGTGTGATATTAATTCAGATGTGTCGGCCAATGATCGAAACAGAGGCATTTCTAGGGAGTGGCTGGGGAGCTATAGCCCCTGGTCTTTTGCTTGTAGCCCTGGATAGAATCGCAGGGCCTTCAATCAAAAGGCTAGCTAGCCCTGAATCCCGACAGTCCTAACATTAGCATACCCACAGATCTTTTCCAGACCCAGCAACACCCCTGATCGTAAGCAGTACCATGCACGCCTAAACCATCCATGGGTTACTTATGATAATCGTCATTTGGGTACAGGAGTGCATATCTTAAATGCTGCCCATGCATGGCAGAGATGTTTCTGTCACTGCAACTGTCACATGGGCATCTTTGGCCTCTGGACCTGCTTGGTGCCATGTGTAGAGCAGGCGCTGCATACCAGGATACTGAGACAGCAAGCCACAGATACATACATACTATGCTTTTGGCATAAAGCTTGTGAAAGGGGCACCTGATCAGCAGATTACCCTTTCAGGGATGGAACTACCCTCGTCATTTTATTATTTAATAAAAAAACAAAAGGCCAGAGCTTTGCACACTTGCCAGATGGCAATTCCTCACAGTCCTCCTTTACCTATGCCTTCCCTTAGCTATGTCCTCCATTATCTCAGAATGCCTGGGGGAATGGACAGCCAAACGACAGTGCTTGCATACCCAAAGTAGACCAGAAGTACTTCAAAAGGAAAAATATATAGCCGGAAACAGGAACTCGGTCGTCTTTTGTTGCTGTAAGTTGCTGAGGAGGATCACAGTATACAGGATACAGGTAAGGAGAAGGAGGGAGGGTTGTCAAGAATGCTTCGGGCTGCAAAATGGCACCTCTAAGAAGTGGGAGTTAAAATGGAACGCTACCTTCCACCCTTATTCGGACACCAAGGGGCAGGTATCCTCCAAGTGATCTGCTCTGTGGCGCCTATAACTATTTTTTGATTATTTAAGGGACTTAGGTTTAGTCACCCTAAGTCTCCTAGGGTCATCCAGACGTGGACTCCCTGCTCACTGTGCTCAGAGAGGCACAGTTCCACCTCACTGATGAGGCCCAACAAGGCTGAAACACGTGTATGGGGTTGCTGTTGGTACTCTTGTTCAGAAGAGAATTGCTATACCATTTCGGTGCTGGACCGCCCATGTGGGCGGGACAAAGACTGATATGCAAATGGATATTTCCCATCTGTGAAAGGTACAGTGAGCTAAAGTGTGGCTGCGTTCTCGAGTGGGTACCTTCCCAAAATCCAGTTCATTTAGTCGTGTTTGTTCTCGCAGAGGGGCGCCTATAGACTATTATTTTTTGTGTGTGATTTTACAATGTTTGTTCACTGCCCTAGCATTGCTATAATATTTAGCAGTTGAAGCTTTGCAAACTTGTTTAAGGAAGTAAAACAAAATTCTAGAGGACGTTGACTGAGCTTGTATGGTCTTAATACCCTCAGTGACAAAGAGGAGCATATCCTCTTGTGCATATTTTCTCCTTATAGCGCAAGGGGAAAATGCCAAAGATACGCCAAACAAAGGGAAAGGTTAACCAGGTTTTGCAGCAGACATGAAGGCTTGTTTGGGACATGAGTGCCACGTCACGGCTTGTCGAAGGCATGATGTCAGCCTGAATTAGGGCTCCATGAGTCCCTCATGGGAAGTTGGTCAAATGGCATTCAGTGAAAGATCATAAATAGATCTACGATGTGACCTACACTTCTTTAATTGGATTTTCCCAAATTCGGATCACTTTCCCCATTCAGCCAATCTTTGTACTGGTTACCTGTCAGACAGAGAATTAATTTCATGTTGCTCTGCCTCGTCTTCCAGTGTCTGTATGTCCGTTTCCCCTCCCTTATCTGGCAGAGAAGATTCAACCGTATCAATCTGAGAGAGCACTTTGGTCTGTTAACCGGCATCTCTTGTATGTTCCTATTTCTCGCTGTGAGTCAAGAGATGATAGATGGGTTGCATGGCTCAGACTGCATGTATACAATTTGCTTCCCCTTTACTTAGAAACATTGCCTCTCTGCCACTTTTGCTGAAAGTTCTAAGCACGGAGGTTTTTGCATAAGTGTGCCTTTATGCTGTCCCGGGTGATATCTGTTACCTGGTTTCCATCTCTGCCCGGAAGCAGTTTTTTTTATACTTTGTACTCTAGAAGCATTATATGAATAAATCAATTCAAATCAAATTATCACTCGAGCATTATTTGGAAGAACATGTTTTTATTGATTTTATTGTGCGTGTTTATTGAGCACGAAGCTGCCTTTGGGGTGCACTGATATGATGTACACCTTCCAATTACAAATCTATTTATTTTTGAAATGTCAACAAAATGACAAATTGTTCATTGAGGCAGAATTCGATGCAGCAGATTCATATGTATAATCTGTTGAAAGAGTTGCACACTCTTAGGCAAAAAAAAGTCAAGATCTGCAGATGGAATCAGAAGATCTACGTAAACTGCATTCATTGGGCCTCATTATGAGTCCGGCGGTAGCCGTGCCGGTAAAACCGGCACTGTTGCCACCGGAGTCATTTTTATACCGGCACCCAGCAATGGGGACTTACCGGGGTATTCCAGCCCTGGCGGACCCGGTATATCCCCATTGCCAGGTGCCGGTAATTATTACTCCCCATTCCCATTGACCCCCGTGGGGCTCAATGGGAATGGGGAGGTCGGCTGCACCGGCGCCATTTGTGAATGGTGCCGGTGCATCCGTCGAGGTCTGCTCGCGGGTGCCGGTCCGCCCACCAGGTCCGACCTGGCGGGCAGAAAGACACCCACGAGCAGAACTCGTAGGATGGCCATACTTGTAATGAGACCCAATGTTTCTGTGTTGCTGATTATTTGAAATGTCACCATTTCGAAACTACAGAAATGTTTTAATTGGTTGTGAATTATGCTTATGCCATCAAAATGTCATCCATAATACTTTCCATCTCCTACAAGAACTCCTATGATCCCTTAATTGTCAAAAAATACTGCAAGGAAATACATTCAAAACCTATGGGCATTGCTTGAATCTCCATTGTTAGAGGATAGTACCAATTGAAAGTTTCGACAGAGGCCGATACTTCTGGTCGATTTGCTGCAATGGCTTCGATGCTGCTCTGCTTTTGTCAACCTCTCATGAAGTCTAGACACTAAAAGAAGAATGCAACCTGGGACCATGGCTGCATTGGTGGTATTAGGCACTCAGGAGATGTTCAAGTCTATCAAATGATTTTCCCTCATTAGTTTCCTCTGTGGGGTTGTATTAAGTGAAATACGCCCTTTCCCTTATAAAGTTCTGTATGACTAGCCTTCCCTTTGTATTGTCAATGGATTCTGGATATGCCCCAAGGCTCATTCTGGGGCAACCACTCAGGGATGTCTCCTGCCTCCGTGGCTGTTTGTGCTGGGGCTTCAGTCTTTGACCTGGCTGATTAAAGAATATATGAAAAATTGATAATTTGATTTTTATTGTTATTATTACTTCAAAGTTTCCAAAGTGCATAGTAGACTTGATGCGTATGCTTAAAGTGAATGAATTCAAGTTTATAATCATTAACTCTTGGCTTGCTTGGTGTTGCGCTCCCCACTCCACTTTGCACTGCCCATGTTTATATGCAGCAGTCAAGATTTGACAACGAATCCTGGCCGTCCTGCAAGCCCATATGACTGGCCACTGTCATGTAGATCCGGGACTCAGCTGTTTCTTGGCCTCACTCGCAGAGGGTCCTTGCAGTGTCAGGGCACACTACGCTATATGCGTTGAGTCCTGCCCATGGACTTAACATTCAGGACCAAGTTCAAACCCATATCTCACACAATGTGCATTATGAGGTTTGCATGCCTGTTCATAGACGATCAATGCATTTCTCTGGAGGATAAGTTAAATGGGACAGTTTCAGTTTCAGGTTGTGTTTTGTGTTACACACTCTGTTGTTTTCTAAAAGGACTGTACTAAGCGTTTGTCAAAGTCCACAGAAGCATTTAAATTAGTGGAGAATATGACCCAAGGTAGAGATGGCCATCCTGTCTCCAGTCTTTATACCATTGCATTGCTTGGCTGTCCAGAGAGCAAAATGTGTGCCCATTGTAGGTGGGTCTTGGGGCAATGCAGTCTAGCATGTGATGGGAAGTAAACAAAAAAAATGAAAATGATTATAGTCCTACATATATTCCTTTTAAGTATTTCCATAAGGTATACTGGGTCATTGTGAACCCTTTGGGTTTATTTATGGTGTTTCTGACAAGTCGGCAGATATAATGGGCCAGATATTCCGTTCTTTCCCATGCTCTAGGAGTGTTCCGCCACTACACAATGTGTCAGGTGCAGTTACATAGCTTCATCAGTGAGGATGTGTGGGGTGATTTGGCTTTAGCTCCCTCTGCAGGGATCCTTCTTTTTTGGACGTCTTGCAGGCACTAGTTAGACGATTTGTTTGTCTTGCATCCCTGATTGAGAGGAAGATGTTGTGCATCCAATGTGTGGTCCTCCACCTTGCCTCAGATGATGACACTTGGTTCTTACTTTTGTAATGATGCAAAAGACGGACTGGAAAGTGATTGCTCGGTCTGGCAGACTGAAGGGCCCATGCACAGACTAAATTGCCTCTCCCCTGAAACTAATCATCTGCTCTTTTGTTCTTGTCGCTGTTTGTTCACCTACCGGAGGCCTGATATAATACTATAGGTCTATCACAATGTCTGCGCACTCATGTCCTCGACTGGATGACCAGGTGCGATACCTGGTTCAAGCACAAATGTAATTGAATAGTGTTAACAAATAAAAGAAAGAATCAACAACTGTTAATGCAGCAATGGTTTGCCATTACTAATTAGATTTTAGCAAGCAAAGTCAAATACGTGTTAAAAACTGATAACTCCCTTCTAACGCTACCACTGTAGCAGACAGAGGACATCATTCAGAGAATCAAGGGAGTGGTAAACCATCAAATGTGTACGTTTAGACAGTCCAAAGACTTTTACACACTGGTGCTTGTTTCGTGCCAAATGTGCCACAGTGGTTTGTAAAGAGAGTTTGAAAACATTATGAAACTACTAATGTTTAAAGACCGTGAGCAATTTTCTTTAAAAACATTAATTTATAGACATAGAAAAACTGAGTAAAAAGCATATCCTAGGATTTTGACAATCTCTATCAATGCTGTCTCCAACAAGCAACTTTACTAAAACATTATTCACAAATGAGCAATATAAACCATCAAGGTCTCCCAACTGAGAATGCTTTTGGGAAGGGATCAACACTGTATGGATTTTTTTTAATGCTTTTTCCATTTCTGTACTCAAGAGAACAGATCTCTGTGGGGGAACCCTTTCTTCTTTAACAAATGGAGGTGTGGCCTATTGCCAAGATTTGCAGGTCTATCTACTTCGGACTTAAGTAGCTTGAAAGTCACTTGTGTAGACTTTAAAAACTCTGGTGCGTATTAGCCTTGCCTCAAAGCCCCCTCTTTTCATCTGTCTGGTATCTTTTTTTTGAAGTAGTTATTCTCCCTGAAATTAATAGACTGAATGCCTCCTGCGGCTTCAAAATCGCACAAGCGAGTAAATATATGTTGTCCTCTTAGCAGGGTTCTGCTCTAGTACTCTGAGCCTTGCAGTTCAAGGTGTGTACAAGTGTCTGTGAAGAGTAGAAGCACACAACCTGCATACATTTAGAAGGGACCCCATACACAAACAGCCTAATCCGGAGTTGGGTCGTGGACTATATTCCTTTTTTTTTTTTCAACTCTTCATTTCCATTTTCACAAAAAGCAAAATATTCAAACATTGCATGGTTTTTAAAATTATTTAAATTTTAAAAATAACCTGAACATATTTTACCTAAATTATCACATTATATCACAAGCATCTCAATTAAATCCTTTAAATTCTACTATACACAATAAACTCAACTTCTATAGGACAAGATATAATACACAAACTACACAGACAAAACTGGACAAATGACAAAACAAACACACACACCCATACACATACACCACAACTAGACTAACACGCATATATTCAATCATGAAATGCTCTAATTTACACACATCCATACATATCATTGAAGGTCTCCCATAATTTCAGATAAGTCTCTTCCAGATTCTGTTTTAACAGCATATGTTTTTCAAAGTTTGAAAGAGTTTTCATGCCTGATACCCAACCCTCCTGGTTTCTTCCTTGTTTTCCACACTCTCAGGATTTGTGTGATTGCAAAAAGCAGTGCATTATCAATCCAGCATGACGAATCACATGCTACTTCACATCTACCCTTGGATGACAGCAGGACCACAGCTGACAAGGTCCTTGGGAATGTCACACCCTGGATCGTATCCAACCTATCAAGCACATCCTTCCAGAAGTCCACAAATCTAGGGCAGCCCCAAAACATGTGCAGCAGTGAGCCACTTCACCATCCACAGCCCTAGCACATTTTAGTATTCATATCTGGGTAACAAAAGCAACTTGGTATATCATTGATGCTCTTTAGCTCTCTCTCCCACCTTCTCTCCTTCATCTTCTCACTTTCATGCCCTGTCCTTCTCCCCCTCCATCTTCATTAGCAGTACCAGTCAGCCTTCTTCCAATGATTTTAAACACTCCCTTATTCTGACAATATCTTAGGTCATCTCAGTTACTAGCCCCCACTTCATAGGAAGCATCCATGGCCACACATTTCCTACAGGAACATTTGTTACTCGCTCTCATTCTGAGTGCTGTCTTGGATTCACTCTTATAAAAAACTGCCACAATAAAGTTCATAAAACATTATGCTTACTATGAGAAACCTAGCTAGTCACCAGGGATCTGTCCTCCAGGTGGCCAAGACATGGCCATCGCTATTGGATCAAGTTCCTGGGAGTGGACCAGTGAGGGAGTATCACCTGGATAGGGCACCTGGGGGAGTGGGAGTGGGACACCGACGGTTGAGACGCATTATCCCCCTTCTTCCAATACCTTTTCCCCATCCTACCATGTAGGACATTCGAAAACGCTGCCCCCACCCCCCTTTTCCGATACAACTACTTTCGCACAACCTGAAAGACAACGGACTAACACCAGAGCTGTTTACCTGACATGTCCCAATACAAGTGTAACGCTCACCTGATTCCTGTAGAGGCGCCGGTCTTGACTGGGCGTATACCGTATCTTCAAAGGTGATGTGTAACACACGGCTGGCTCTTTGGGCTGGACCTTTGTGCACTGTATGTCTGCCTCGAAGGGTAAGATGTCTTAGGTAAGTGAACGCCGTGCTCTCCATCTGCCTCGGGGCAGGGTGCTGTAACCAGTTTCTTCACTGGATAAGGGGAGCAGGCCTCTTGACTTCAGAGGACTGCTGTCTGTCGTTTACTGCACGAACGGTAAGTTTCGAGTAATTCTAATGTCTTTAAAGTCTTTAGTAATGATGTTTCTTGTTTTGCGGGGTTCCGGCGATGGCGGATGACGGGCTGAAGTGAGTTGAAGATGGAGCCCGTGTGATGAATAGAAGCGCCTGGAAGCACGTAAGTAAGCGCTTGTTGCCTGCTTCACGATGCGCTCTAACTGTCTTTTTATTTTGCAGGTACAAGTTCGGAGCGGCTGCAGGGTGCCGGAATACCCACTGGGTTAGATGTGGAAAGGAGTAATGGCACGTGAGTATTAAAGTTCCCCAATGTCTTTAAACGCACCTTGTTTTGTCTTTCAGATGCGGGATGCAGCGCCGAAGGCCTCCGGAGCGTGCGAAGAGTTGGTAAGCTTTTGTCTTTCAGATGCCGGAATGCAGTGTGAAGACCTCCGGAGCGCACAAAGAGTAGGTAAGCCTTTGTCTTTCAGATGCCGGAATGCAGCGCGAGGCGTTGGTGACAGCCGATGGACCAGGTAAGTGAAGAGCTGTCACGGAAGACCGTAATGCTAACCTGTTCTTTCTTGTCTTTATAGGTGTTGCTGAAGACTGGATTCAGGATGGTAAGCCTTTTTCCTTAGGCCCAGGATCAGATGCAGAAGACACGATGAGCGTTCTGCTGCAGAGGATGCAGAATAACGCAAAGCAAGATTCATCCATCGGGTGTGGTTTAAATAGCCTCCTGTAGTGCTTAGGTGTCTCCTTCCACAGCCACGCCTAGGTAAGAAAAGAGTTCCTGCTTTCCAGAAGAATTCCAGTGTTCTGAATCTAGGGAGTGGCTCCTACCCCGCCCAACAGGAAAAGTAGTTCCAAACAGAAGAGGATCAGAGGCTCAACTGGCAGGCAAGTAAGCAGCATGGTCTGCTGCAGGTTAGTCCACCCAAGCATTATGAGCCCGGCGCTTCCAGCGCTGGGACTGGGCATATTTATGAGCCTGGTGCCACTGGCGCCAGGACTGGGTCCAAAAGGTCCCAATTGGGACTGGTTGGCACTCGGAACCTGGGTTATGGATCTGCTTCCAAAGGAGTTGGGAAAACCCTGACCTTTTGGAAGCAGAGATCATGACAGTACCCCCCATCAAGGCCCCTCCCAAACCGGGCTTCTCCTGGGGTTTTGGCTTGTCAGGAAATGTTCGGTGAAATCTTTTGATTAGGCGAGGAGCGTGGACATATTCAGCAGGTTCCCAGGATCTCTCTTGGGGGCCGTAGCCTTTCCAGTCAATTAGGTAAAATAGTTTAGATTTGGAGATCTTGGAGTCCAGAATGCTTTTGACTTCAAACTCGAATTCTCCATCAACTAGGATAGGTTTTGGAGATTTAGTTAGTCGGGTTTGAGGTTGCACGGGTTTTAATAGAGAGACGTGGAAGACCGGATGTATCTTCATGTGTGGGGGCAAGTCCAACTTGACCGCTACTGGGTTTACTATGGTAGTGATGGAATAGGGACCAAGGTATCTTGGGTTGAATGTGCGTGGCCCTTTTAGAGGTAGATATTTGGTGGATAACCAGACTTGATCCCCTACTTGATATTGAGGGGCTTCCTTCCGATGTTGATCTGCTCCTTTCTTGTATTGTTCTTTAGCCCTTTGAAGGTGAGAAACAGCTTCCTTAAAGGCTTGGGTGATTGTAGAATGCAGGTAGTCTACTGCTGGTGTTTCAAGATCTTGGAGGGGATCCAACTCCGAGGTTCGAGGGTGACTGCCGTACAAAAGAAAAAATGGGGTTTTCCCAGTTCCCGAATGGACAGAGTTATTGTAGGCATATTCGGCTATCCAAAGGATGTCTTTCCAAGTTTTTTCAGTTTGTTGCAGCATGCAGCGTAAATACTGTTCCAGAGTTTGATTGGTCCTCTCGGTTTGTCCGTCGGTCTGAGGGTGGTGACTGGTCGATAGTCTCACATCAATTTGAGCCGACCGACAGCAACTTCGCCAAAAATGAGAAATAAATTGACTACCTCGATCCGAAATTAGAACCGAAGGAAAACCGTGCAGTCGGACGATGTTTTCGAGAAATTCTCGGGCCAGAGTTGCTGCTGTTGGCAAGCCTTTGAGCAGAATGAAATGCGCCATCTTGGAGAATAAGTCCACGATTACTAGAATCGTATTGTATCCGGAGCATGGAGGTAGATCGGTGATGAAGTCCATAGAAAGCGTATGCCAAGGGCGAGGTGGGATGTCAATAGGGCGTAAGAGGCCTGATGGTCTTTCCTTTTGACTCTTGTTTTGGGCGCATACTCCACAGGACATTATAAAGTCTCTGATATCTTTTTTCCAAGACGGCCACCAGAAGTAGCGCTTGATCTTTTCTGAGGTCTTGGCCATACCGGGATGTCCTTCCATTAAAGAATCGTGATAACAAGAGATTACTTTTTTCTGTAAATCTGTGCTGGATAGGTATAATCGTTCTTGGAAATACAATAAGTTGTCCTTTACTGCAAAGTCCTTTCCCTGCAGATGCCAATTCTGTATGTCTGCTGGAGTTACAAGTTGCCTGGCTTTATCCTTAACTTCCTCTATGGATTCTGTGGCGATTACACCCAGAATTCTTTGTTCGGGAATGATTGGTACAGGTTTAGGGTTGATCAAGTGTTCTTCCACTCCCATCCGAGAAAGGGAATCAGCTTTACCGTTCTTTGTACCAGGTCGATAGGTAATTATGAAGTCAAACTCGGCAAAGAATAATGCCCAACGGAGTTGTCTAGAGGATTGGGCTTTTGCGGTTTTCAAATATTGCAGGTTTCGGTGATCGGTAATCACAGTAACGGTGTGTCGGGCCCCCAGCAGATAATGCCGCCAAGCCTTAAAGGCAGACTTGATAGCCAGAAGTTCCTTGTCAGTAATCGTGTAATTGATTTCAGGAGGCGAGAATTTGCGGGACCAAAATGCCACGGGATGCAACTGATTGGTTACTGGGTCCTTTTGTGATAGAACTGCCCCCATGGCAAGGCTTGAAGCATCAGTTTCCACGATGTAGGGGAGTTCGGGGCGAGGGTGTTTTAAGATTGGTGCAGAGATAAATTTAGTCTTCAAATCCTGGAAAGCTTGTTCCGCTTCGGTAGACCATTCAAAACGTTTGTTTTTCTTTAACAAGGCAGTGATGGGCTGGACTATTCGAGAGAATTCGGGGATAAACCTGCGGTAAAAGTTAGCGAAGCCTAACATGCTTTGCACACCTTTTACGGAGGATGGTGATGGCCATTTGAAAACTGCATCGACCTTCTTTGAATCCATACGCACTCCGCCAGGTGATAATATGAATCCCAAGAATTCAACTTCAGTCACGTTGAAAACACATTTTTCCAACTTAGCGAAATGTTTGTGTTGACGCAATCTTTCGAGGACCATTTTCACGTGTTTCCGATGTTCAGATTCCGATGAAGAATAAACGAGGATGTCGTCAATGTAAACAACAACACACACATCTATGAGCTCTCTGAGGACATCGTTCATAAAATATTGAAAGGCGGCCGGGGCATTGCAAAGTCCGAAGGGCATGACCTGATATTCAAATAGCCCATACTTGGTGCAGAAGGCCGTTTTCCATTCATCGCCCTCTTTTACTCGTACCAAGTGGTAAGCTCCTCTAAGATCCAGCTTTGTATATATGCATGCTTTTCTGACTTGCTCCAGGAGTTCAGGGATCAAAGGTAACGGATATCTATTCTTAACGGTGATCTGGTTCAGGGAGCGATAATCTATACAAGTTCTAAGGTCTCCTTCCTTTTTTGGAACGAAGAACAAAGCTGAAGAAGCAGGGGACTTGGAAGGACGAATAAACCCATTTGCCAGGTATTGATCCAGGTATTGTCGAAGGTGAAGGTTCTCAGGCTCGGTGAGGGCATAAATTCTACTACAAGGAGGAGTAGATCCAGGTATCAGGTCTATCTGGCAGTCATAAGACCTATGAGGAGGTAGAGAGTTAGCCTGATCCTTCCGGAAAACATCTTGGTATTCTAGGTATTCGGGAGGTAACTGGGGAGCCTCCGAGGAAATTGCTGCCAGTGCAACACCAGGTGGAGGGTGACAAGTAGAGACACATTCTGGAAACTGGACCGTTCTTGCTCGCCAATCGATCAGAGGATTGTGTTTCTCTAACCAAGGTATTCCTAGAATAATCTGAAACTGAGGGGCCTTGATCACATCAAACACGATCTTCTCATGGCGTCCATCTTGACTTACTAGCGTCACCTCTTGAGTGGTATGCGTTACTGGCCCGGAGGCTATCTCCGTACCATCCACCGTAGTAATGACGTCCTTTACAGCCTTGGGACAAAGAGTTAGATTCATCCTCAAAACCATTTCATGATCCACATAATTGCCGATGGCACCGCTGTCGACGTAAGCTTCAATTGCATGTAATCGATCCGGATTATCAGGGCTAATGAGGACCATAGGTATCACGAAATGCGAGGTCACGGAACTGGTTTTCACGCTCGGCAAGAGGACCTCTATTCTTGTTGGGCGAGGTCGTTTCCCTACTCAGAGTTTGTAACTTTGGTAACTGCAGCTCCTACTGCCTTCTTGGCAGGTTTCACCGGACAGTCTCGAAGAAAGTGCCCTGAGTTTCTGCAATAGAGGCATAATTGCAACTGTTTTCTCCTTTCCCGCTCCTTTTGTGTTAGAGGACCTTTCAGACCCCCTATTTGCATGGGTTCCCCGGAGTCTACTCCTTTGGAAGGAGTTGGCGGTTTGGAAAATACTCGAGCATCAAACTTGGAACGATCGGCCTTCCTGTTCTGCAGTCTGTGATCTATTTGAACGACTAAGTCTATATAGTCCGAACAATCTTGTGGGGGATTCACTACTTGGGCTAACACATCTTTGAGCTCTCCACGTAGACCTCTATAAAACAGCGTAATCCTTTTGTCCTCAGGCCATTGAGTTTCCACTATGTCTGTTGAAAGACGCAATATAAGCCAAAAGGTCTTGATTACCTTGTCGCAACGAAAGAAGCTCATTGTCCAAGGCATGCCCCTGTGAATGTCTTGCGAACAGTTTTTCCATACTGAGCTGAAAAGCTTGAAAATCATGGAGGACCGGATCATCTTGATTTACTAGAGGGATCGACCAGTCTGCCGCATTGCCACTAAGGTACGAAAGCACGAAAGCTACTTTAGCTTGATCAGTTGGAAAGGCTGCTGGCCGGCATAAGAAATGCAACCGGCACTGATTGATAAATACTGCAAACCTCTTTGGGTCACCAGAAAATCGTTCGGGCGGAGCCAGAGGTACATTCCCAGGTAGGTTGATCTGCACTGGATTCATAGAGGATGTAGAAGGAAGATTTCCCCCAGATGCGGGTAACGGGGTCTGTCCGGCTTGTGACTGTAGCAATTGTCTAGCGAGATCATCTGTTCGCTCCTTGGAAATAATCAGTTCCCTTCTTAGAGCGTTCGTTTCCTGACGGGCTGCATGCACTTCTGCCCTTAGTTCCCCAAGTAACTGGGCTAGCTGGTCGGTATCCGAGGTTTCCATAGCGCCTGGACGGGAGTTTTGTGGTAGGCTTTGCGCTCTGTAACGCTCACCTGATTCCCGTAGAGGCGCCGGTCTTGACTGGGCGTATACCGTATCTTCAAAGGTGATGTGTAACACACGGCTGGCTCTTTGGGCTGGACCTCTGTGCACTGTATGTCTGCCTCGAAGGGTAAGATGTCTTAGGTAAGTGAACGCCGTGCTCTCCATCTGCCTCGGGGCAGGGTGCTGTAACCAGTTTCTTCACTGGATAAGGGGAGCAGGCCTCTTGACTTCAGAGGACTGCTGTCTGTCGTTTACTGCACGAACGGTAAGTTTCGAGTAATTCTAATGTCTTTAAAGTCTTTAGTAATGATGTTTCTTGTTTTGCGGGGTTCCGGCGATGGCGGATGACGGGCTGAAGTGAGTTGAAGATGGAGCCCGTGTGATGAATAGAAGCGCCTGGAAGCACGTAAGTAAGTGCTTGTTGCCTGCTTCACGATGCGCTCTAACTGTCTTTTTATTTTGCAGGTACAAGTTCGGAGCGGCTGCAGGGTGCCGGAATACCCACTGGGTTAGATGTGGAAAGGAGTAATGGCACGTGAGTATTAAAGTTCCCCAATGTCTTTAAACGCACCTTGTTTTGTCTTTCAGATGCGGGATGCAGCGCCGAAGGCCTCCGGAGCGTGCGAAGATTTGGTAAGCTTTTGTCTTTCAGATGCCGGAATGCAGTGTGAAGACCTCCGGAGCGCACGAAGAGTAGGTAAGCCTTTGTCTTTCAGATGCCGGAATGCAGCTGTCATGATCTCTGCTTCCAAAAGGTCAGGGTTTTCCCAACTCCCTTGGAAGCAGATCCATAACCCAGGTTCCGAGTGCCAACCAGTCCCAATTGGGACCTTTTGGACCCAGTCCTGGCGCCAGTGGCACCAGGCTCATAAATATGCCCAGTCCCAGCGCTGGAAGCGCCGGGCTCATAATGCTTGGGTGGATTTACCTTCAGCAGACCATGCTGCTTACTTGCCTGCCAGTTGAGCCTCTGATCCTCTTCTGTTTGGAACTACTTTTCCTGTTGGGTGGGGTTGGAGCCACTCCCTAGATTCAGAACACTGGAACTCTTCTGGAAGGCAGGAACTCTTTTCTTACCAGGAACTCTTTTCTTACTTAGGCGTGGCTGTGGAAGGAGACACCTAAGCACTACAGGAGGCTATTTAAACCACACCCGGTGGATGAATCTTGCTTTGCGTTATTCTGCAACCTCTGCAGCAGAACGCTCATCGTGTCTTCTGCATCCGGTCCTGGGCCTAAGGAAAAAGGCTTACCATCCTGAATCCAGTCTTCAGCAACACCTATAAAGACAAGAAAGAACAGGTTAGCATTCCGGCATCTGAAAGGCAAAGGCTTACCATCCTGAATCCAGTCTTCAGCAACACCTATAAAGACAAGAAAGAACAGGTTAGCATTCCGGCATCTGAAAGGCAAAGGCTTACCTACTCTTCGTGCGCTCCGGAGGTCTTCACACTGCATTCTGGCATCTGAAAGACAAAACAAGGTGCGTTTAAAGACATTGGGGAACTTTAATACTCACGTGCCATTACTCCTTTCCACATCTAATCCAGTGGGTATTCCGGCACCCTGCAGCCGCTCCGAACTCGTACCTGCAAAATAAAAAGACAGTTAGAGCGCATAGTGAAGCAGGCAACAAGCGCTTACTTACGTGCTTCCAGGCGCTTCTATTCATCACACGGGCTCCATCTTCAACTCACTTCAGCCCGTCATCCGCCATCGCCGGAACCCTGCAAAACAAGAGACATCATTACTAAAGACTTTAAAGACATTTGAATGACCCGTAACTTACCGTTCGTGCAGTAAACGACGGACAGCAGTCCTCTGAAGTCAAGAGGCCTGTGCTACCTATCCAGTGAAGAAACTGGTTACAGCACCCTGCCCCGAGGCAGATGGAGAGCTCGGCATTCACTTACCTACGGTGAGAGCGTTAACCTTTGGGGGACTACAGGAGAGGAGAAGAGGAAAGAGATAGGGACACCCCAATAACCCCAGTTCATTAACCCCATATTTTCTATCTGCAGACATCTTACTCTACACGTCAGGCATACAGTGCACAGAGGTCCAGCCCAAAGAGCCAACCGGGTGCTACACATCACCTTTGAAGATACGGTAGTCGCCCAGTCAAGACCGGCGCCTCTGCGAGAATCAGGTGAGCGTTACAGCAGCGCAAGGCGTTGGTGACAGCCGATGGACCAGGTAAGTGAAGAGCTGTCACGGAAGACCGTAATGCTAACCTGTTCTTTCTTGTCTTTATAGGTGTTGCTGAAGACTGGATTCAGGATGGTAAGCCTTTTTCCTTAGGCCCAGGATCAGATGCAGAAGACACGATGAGCTTTCTGCTGCAGAGGATGCAGAATAACGCAAAGCAAGATTCATCCATCGGGTGTGGTTTAAATAGCCTCCTGTAGTGCTTAGGTGTCTCCTTCCACAGCCATGCCTAGGTAAGAAAAGAGTTCCTGCTTTCCAGAAGAGTTCCAGTGTTCTGAATCTAGGGAGTGGCTCCTGCCCCGCCCAACAGGAAAAGTAGTTCCAAACAGAAGAGGATCAGAGGCTCAACTGGCAGGCAAGTAAGCAGCATGGTCTGCTGCGGGTAAGTCCACCCAAGCATTATGAGCCCGGCGCTTCCAGCGCTGGGACTGGGCATATTTATGAGCCTGGTGCCACTGGCGCCAGGACTGGGTCCAAAAGGTCCCAATTGGGACTGGTTGGCACTCAGAACCTGGGTTATGGATCTGCTTCCAAGGGAGTTGGGAAAACCCTGACCTTTTGGAAGCAGAGATCATGACAACAAGGGACAGGCAAAGTCAGGCAGTTGACCAGAATCACACACACCTGACGGCCCTTTTTCTTCGCCACAGGGATAAAAGGTGGAGTATGAAAGCACACGACGAGCAAGAACGACCGCACAAGGAGACAGCTATCCAGATCTGGCAGTTTAAGAAAAGGAGAAAGGCGGCAGGAACCGAGAGGGTGACAAGGAGTGAAGTGACCTTGCCCTTTCCATCCCAGACCTGCAAAGCCTTCGTAAGAGGAAACATAACACTGCAAACAATAGCCCAACTGTGTTGCAGCAGAGATCAGCGGTACGCGGAGCATGTATACGTCGATAAGCCAGAGTGAGGGCGACTCCTGCTATCGTGTTACCAGCCTTGACTCCAGAGAAAAGGAAAGCCAATTGGTTCATCACAGCCGGTGAGTCGAAGGGTAAACCGATAAGAAACCGAACTGTGTTGAATGAAACCGGGAAAGTGGCAGATTGAGAAGAGTTCAAAGAACTGTGACTAGTAAAGGGGAAACCAGCTGCATAGAGGGGCTCGGGGGTGAAGCTATCACCCAATGTATATGTGGAACAGAACTTTTTGTTTGTTGAGTACATCGGGCCATCAAAGACAAGAGACTTTTAGTGAAAGAGACTTGACCATCGAAGAACCCGATAGCTAATACCGAACTGTCGGCTCGTGCTGGGGAAAAGCTTGAGCGTGTGCTGTGCTGAGGAGCTCCACCTTGTCCCGTGCTCAAAACATGGGGAATGGAGACCCCTGGCAATAACATCCTGACATAATATTTGTGAACACTTCTTTCTTTTGAAAACCCTATCCTACACTCTTTCTGTAATTAGTTGTAAGCATTTGGCAATAATTATTTTTAGTATAGGCCCTTTTTATTTGACTCGACTCCACTAGGCCTGCCTTATTTTTCATTTGATGGTCGACACTTCCCATCTTAAATTTAGGTTTAGGTTAGGTGTTTTTCCACCCTGCATTATTTGTTCAATAAACGCCCTTGAGTTCCTTAGATTACTCCAAGTGCTAATACAGATATGCCGCAGATCTATCAAATCAAAAGGAACATGCTTGGACTATTTCACTATTTCACTTTTTTGGCCAGATTTATGCGGGTTAAGAAGCCAATCCTCAATTTCCTCTTTGTAAATTTGAAGTGCTATTTGTCAGCAACCTTGCTAGAGGTGCAAATGCTTGGTTCGAGGAATATCTGGGCGAGAACAAATATGTACTAATGGATAAACTAGCTGGTGTAGCAATTACGTGTGTTTAAAATAGTAGGCATTGTCAATGATCACAAATAATTTTGGAAATTCATTTCAATCCATGGACTGTTTTAAAGGGTAGAGAGTGGAGTAAATAGAAAAAAAGAAACACGTTGGGACAATTCTTATAAGAAGATTGAAAAGCCAATGGTAAGTGTACAGAAAGGCTTTGTATCATTATTGAAGACCAACACAAATGAGACATAGTTCAAGAGTGTTTCAATGGGTTGGTAGAACGCCTATCTAACCCGAAATCTAAGGATGGGAGCAAGCTACAACCATCAAATAATAACGCAGTCCTAGTAGAATCTTTGTCAAAATAAAAAGGGCCTTTACTAAAATAAAATATTGCCAATCCTTACATCTTAATACAAATAGTGTGGGTGTTAGGATATAATCATAAAATGCATTGTTCTTAGCCCTAAGCTAATTCTTTTTTCACAAGTGAAAATGGAGTCGCTTTTGTCAGTCCAGTTGTTGAGTAGAAACAAAATAGAAATGTGTTCATGGCTTCCTCTGTCAGTCCTTACAAGAAAAGGCTGATTCCATAGAGAGGGCATGTATCGGTCGCCTGGCCTTCAACAATAAACTTAGGTTAAATAACATTAAGAATAGGTCCACCTGTTCTGCAAAGTTTAGCTGTTCCAGTATAGCCCTATTTTTTCCCTTAAATGCTATGTAAACGCTGACTGTACCAAGCAGAGGTTAGTTGCACATTGAGTCATAGTATTCAGCCTTTCTACTTTGTAAAACGCACAAAAGTTATTTTCTTCAGACTGTACAAATAGGGTGACCATGGTTTTACTGGAGGGAAAGTGGATTTTGTGTTTAAGGCCTCAAACATAAGGCACCGTCCGTGAACTGGCCGAAAGAGTTTGTCATTGAAAGCCATAAGTAAAGTAGAAACTCGCAATAACAATAATAACTATTGAAAATTTAATTTGTTTTGCCTTCTGGGGATTAGGGCATTATTATGTATGTAGTCTGAACATATGTGTGTTGTTATCTCTTGTAGAACATTAACCACTGACCTATGCTGATGCAGGCTTCATTTGCTGTATAAAAAGAAGAAGCTGTGTACTATTCAGGCACTTATCTTCTCCACTCTCCATGAAATCCTGGTTGTGGATGAACCTGAAGTCTGCTTAAGTGTATTGTATGTGTATATTAAAACTTACCTTTCAATTTTGAAACTCTGGGCCTCATTCCAAGGTGGGCGCAAAGGGATTATCGGTACCGGTAAGGACACTGGTGCCGGTAAACCCTTTGCGCCATATTACAAGGTCCCTTAGCGGGTCCCTCTTTAACTGGTCTGACCAGGCGTTATGGACGGGACCCATTAAGGGACTTTAGAGCTAATAACGGTACCGCAAATTGCGGTACCGTTATTAGCTACTTCCCCATTCCCATTGAGCCCTATGGGGGCTGAAATGGGAATGGGGAATGGATTTTTCAATGGGGATTTACAGGTCCCGCAAAGGTCGGACAACACCGGTAAATCCCCATTGAACCCGGTCGGAGTCGGTACCGGTATGGGAGGTAGTCATGGCACAAATAGCGCCATGACTACCTCCATACTCGGAATGAGGCCCTCTGTCTCAGACGCTTTATTTTGTTTGAATTATAGCACTTAGAAGTCTCATGAGAAAAGGATGTATGCAAAGGAAAAGTGTTCAAGAAATAATATGTCAGGATAATTTGAGTAGTTTGCTTCCCTTCCCCACGTTTTCAGCATGGGACAAGGTGACACACTGGAGCTTCGCGCATACTCTGGCTTCTCTAGAACAAGGATGCAGTTCAGAACGCAAATATCTGGGCCTTCTGCACCAAAGTCTCTTTTCCAATAAAAGTCTCTTATTTGCAGAAAGCCTGCAGTAACAAACAAATGCCAAAGTTCTTCTCATCAAGATGTTCACATTCACAAAGTCTTTGCGTGTCTCGCTCACTCTGGGTCTCCCTCAGTTGGGTTGGACCCCTTTTTACTAGTTCATAAGGATCTCCCTCAAGCGGGCTCCGATCCCTTTTCCACCTGTTGACAATGGGTCTCCCTCAGTCGGGTTCAGACCCCTTTGCAACAGTTCACTAGGGGGCAGGGGTGGTTGCTTCCTCAAGCTTTCACATCAAAACAACCGGCGTAGACTTGTGCAATGGAATAGAATGTGCAAGGCTTTAGCTCAAACTCAGCATGACCACCTCTAACATAACAGTTAAATATAGGCTTCCCTCTGCCGGGCTCAAGCCTTTCATCCACAGTTCGGTTGTGCCTCTCTGGCAACAATGGGGTTTTGATTTATAGTATGATTCTTCTTTTCCAAACTTCAATCTCAACTCCTCCTCATCGAGATATATTTCATAGTTCACACCAGAATCTTTAGAAAAGGCATTATAATTTTAGCCCGACCACCCTGTTACTTTTGACCTTTTCACACTCCATATAATTTTAACAGTTTGCGTTCTTAGTTCTGATTTCACTCTTTGTTTCTTTCAAGAGTCATAGCTGTTTCATTTTGAGCACTTCAACTCCCACCATGCTTCATTCACCATACGCTTTTCACACTTGACTTTTTATGCACTCACTTTCAATGGGGTTTCTTTGTTGATATTCATACTGAAAGCATCCTAGTGTTTCCACAACACCTGAGGAGAATGAACACATGCTTGAGATGTCAAATAAGCGGTTTTCTCTAGCCCTGCTTCCCACTGTACTGGCTCTGCACCTGGTGCCTTCTGGACAACAGCCCCGCTTCCTGAAGCTCCCACCAGCGCTTCGCGGGACAGCATTCAAGCATGGTGCTTCTTCCTCTACTGCTGCTTCATGCTTTTCCTTCTGGATGGCGTCCCCAGCTTCTTTCAAGTGTGTTTTAGTGCTCCATCTTTTATGATGGCTGGTAGGTTTAATAGGAGTCAGGTCACAGGTGTGAGTAGATGGCTAGCTCGGCCTGACTCTGCCTGACTTTGTTAATGGGGCAAGATGGAGATCGCCAATAGGAACTCATAGTGCATTGGTCCCTATGGGTAATCTTCATCGTTCTTGTCTACATCTTCCTCATCCCAGTGGTTTTAAGAAACAGTAATGGGGGAATTATGGGAGTTGTAGTTATCAGGAAGGATTATAGAAAATCTATGGGGCCTATTGTCAGGGCAAAAGGGGTGAGTGTATGAGGTTGGTTTTATTTTCCTGGGATGTTTTTTCTTTCTTGTAACAGAAATATACTGGTGTATGAGGGAATTTGGTTGACAGTATCCCATAGCAACTGAAGGGGTGTCGGGTAATGGTACACCAAAAAGGGGGAAATACTGTGTCTTTCCCTTGGATGTTTCCTCATCATTCCCTAAGGTTCTGACCAGTGAAACACCCTGGGGTTTTTCACATAAGAGAGAGAAAAGGCAACAACCATTAGATATTTGTGTTTGGTGAGGTATGCGACTTTAAATGGAAACAAATTGAAAAAAGCGTTCAGCAATTTTATACTAACCACACATTTACTTAAAACTCAGTGTTACTGCCGAAAGTCACAAAGATTTTTCAATGCTCAACAATCATGGACTATAAAATCCATCATTAATCGATGTTTGCCAAAGACAAACATTTGTTATGGCTATCAGACACAGCTATTAATTCATTTAAAGTAGATATGGTGTTGCAGGGTTGTAGCCTGCAACCAGGGTGAAGATGGGTGCTTTTTCAGAGCTCTCGGCTCCTCCGTTCATTGTTCCTGTGAGTTAAACAGAGGAAGCTAACCTGTGAAAATCCTTCTGGATCTTAAACTGGAGCCTCTTGCGGCCGTGGTGGTGGTTGTTTCAGCAGCAGACACTTCCTGCATGGAGCAGAGGGCCATGTGACCTGGTGTTCAAGCGACTTGTGTCTTGACTCTCTAAACCGTGCCATTTTAGGTGGCTTACTCTCCTGCATGGGGGGCGCATTTCCTCAAGTCTTAAATACATCTAATTACAAGCACTAAGAGGACTTTATTTTCCTGTCCAGATTTTAATCCACAATTACCTTTGGACGCCCTAACTTCTCCATTTGATCTAGCTGTAGGTACGGTGCTGCCCTGTTCTGTCCTACACCTGCCGCGCCTCTGTCATCTGCTTCAGCTCCACCTTCACTGCCACACCGTGAAACCCAAACCCTGGGTTTCCTCAGCAGAGCCCTTCATCCTACCCAACACTGTGAAGGCTTGGAAGTGACAAAGAGGTTGTTTCCCTTCCAGGTACTATTTCCTTTTTCCTGCTGGCGCGCCACAGCACTGCTGCTCCTGGTGGATTTAATTGTTCCCTCATCTGGGTTCACCGCCAATGGCGAATACAGCCAACTAGTCAACCTCAAGAGCCACAGCTGAAGCACTACTCCTGGGTGGCTCATGGGAGCCATCCATCCCACTGTTTTCATCTGCTATAGCATGTATTCATTCTTCAGTAGCACAGACATATGTAATAGCAATCCTCATATTCAGCAGTTAGTGGCTTACATACAAGGAGAAGAGTGTCTTGGAACCTACCTCCCTACATATGAGGCTCTAATTTTTCAATCCACAATAATGCTTGAGGGGTTCTTACTTTTCACCAATAGGGCTGAGTTCTGAGAAGGGTCTATAGCTTGCAGCCATTTACACTCAACCTTTTAGTGTGTCACCCTTCTAGAGTTCCCATTATTCATTCTCTTTTAACCTTTAGGCCTTCCAACACATTATGACATAAATGGCATAAAAGAGCAGTGAATCACAACCTAATGACCTTAAACCCTCAGGAGGGCACTGGGTGGAGGCAAAATCTCCAAATCCATGCTCACCTGTCAAAGAAAAAACTAGATACAGAAACTCTCCTGAGCCTGGAATATGTCATGAAAGAGCTTATGCAGTCTACCAAAAACACCACATCAAGACCGAATCCACTTAAAATTATACAGTAAGGAAATAACTACTAAATGTGAATTTAAGAATATCTTAAACAGAAGCTACAATCCGCATTCTTAAAGACTTCTGATAGGCTGGCAAAATCCTGCAATCACACAAAACAGTTACCTTATCTTGTATTCGTTTGGTCATCCCAAAATTGTGAAATTACTGAAACATTGTGTGAGGAATTTCTCGAGGAGTGGCTGCCTAAACTAATATAAAATTAAAAGGGGGCTGGATTTTGATAGAGAACACCATTTCCCCTGAACTATGTCACACAATTCCAAGTGTCCCCGTCCCATTACTTCCATCCTCTAAGCAGCCAATATGTACAAACCTTTGATCCTGTAGGGAAAACGAACAATCTCAGTTATTCAGGATATTGCTCAGGAGACAATGAAAATCAGAAAGTAAATCCTTTTCTCTTCGATCGATAAAAATCACTGTACATCAAATGGAAGATTGATGTCCAAAAGGGCTCCAACTTCTTCAGTGGCCCAGTTGAACTGAACACATTCATTCAAAACTTAAAACCAGAGGAGATGGTAACCTGGTTATCCCGATCAAGAGATCTAATCTCGATAAACGGAAAATTCACTGGGAAAATAGGATCTGGCTGTCCTATGAGAACTGATAAACTGTTATACCCTTGAAATTGTTAATATCCCGTACGATAAACGCTTAACTTGGCACTAGATTCATAAACACATTTTTTGTATTGTCTTTGATTGATTCGACTATATACCTGATGTTCTCCATCTGTTTGGGGCTAACTGGGTTGAGGTTATATAGACCAAGAGAAATTGGAACATGGATGTTAATTGTATGTCTAAACGTTTTTCTTCTCCTGCCAATCCAACATTCTATCTATGTTCAAACTTCACATTAACCCATAATGCTCCTGATATACATATATTGTTTCTGATGTTATTGAAATAGAACAAATCATTACAAATAAGATGGGGACTGTCTCAAAATCTGCTCTTGAACTATAATTGTACCTTACCGGAACAATATCATATACACAACAAATACACATCATATATTATAGAATATACAACATACAAAACATAACACCCAAATCATCCAACTTTAATTTCAACCTCAACACTTGGAAAACACCACTCCTAAATAAATAACTAAATGAATTACAAAATAAGAAAACTAGGGAAACGTGTCAGGAAAATGAAAAACACCTACGGAAGCACCTAAAATACGAAATAAAAATAAACAGGATCTGCTTACTCTGCTCATCAATTAAACATGATTGTTAGTAAATGTCCTTATTCAAAGGAAATCTTTCTGCTGCATCACTTCCCTCAACAACTACACAAGTAAAATTGTTACTAAAACACAACAAACCTTCAAATCTTTCAATAATCTCTATTTTAAAACTCATGCAAATTCAACCCACACAAGCCAAGAAGCGAAGAAGAAAAACCCTCCTCAGAAAAAACTGATTTTAGTCCTTTCCAAACAAAAAACCAGTTTGCCTCAAATTATAGGCCCATATGACTACTAAACCTTGATTGCCAAAATGCAGTGTGAAACTCCTTGCAACAAGACTGAATCCAATAATTCAGAAAACCATTCCCTCCACACAATTGGGGTTCATCAAAGGCTAACTAGTGACTGACAATATAAGACTGTTCTCACATATGATTTTCAATTATAAAAAATCAAAGTATCCCTCAGAAGGAATTTCCCAGGATGCAAAGAAAGCATTTGTCAAGGTCTTGTGTTCCTTCTTAAAAGCAGCTATGGCAAAATTTGACCTCCTAAATGTCTTCATCTCTGCAGTTATGGGCTTGTATTTACACCTTAAAGCTTCAATTAAAGCTAACCGTGACCCATTAGAACAGGGCACATGTCAGGGTTGCCCATTAAGTGCTTTCTTGTTCTCAATGGTGTTAGAACGACTCATTAGCTTAAAAAGAATGGATGCCTCGATCAAAGGGATTTAAATTGGTAATATCGTCATAATATGCTTGCTGCCTAGGCAGACAATATTTTCCTGTTTACATCAGAGATCATATCGCCAATCGAAAGACTCTCAGAAAACATTAATGAATACTCATACGTGTTATGTGAGGAACTCATGGTGGCAACAAGTAAGACAGACACAAGTGATCACAGTTCAAGGGTGTTTTTGAATAATCTAAACCTATATCTAAGATGGGAGCAAGCATCGACCATCAAATGAAAAATAAGGCAGTCTTAGTGGCGTCATGTCAAAATGAAAAGGGCCTATACTAAGAAATGTACTGCCAAACCTCACAACTAATACAAAAAGGGGTGTGGGATAGTTCTCAAGAAAAGAAAGAAGTGTTCTCAAATAATATGTCAGGATGCAGTACCCTGGGTCTCCTTTACCCATGTTTTGAGCATGGGGTAAGGTGGGATCTTGGAGCACAGTCTCGGGCTTCTCCAGCACGAGACGGCAGTTCAAATGGCAGCTCTCAGGACACACCCTCGAGCTTTCAGCTGTCAGGGCAGGCGGTGGCCAAGTCTTGTTTCACTTTTTCTTGCCTTTGGGGACCTGACGTGTTCAAATAACAAATCAAAAGTTCCTTTAACAAATTAAAAGTTTGTTTCCAATGTTCACTGGGTGATGTGTTCACCCCTGGGTCCCCTGTCTCCTGGGTGCTTCTTGTATCGTATTCCACAAATCTTGATGTCTTTTTAAACAGTTCCAAGCACACAGTTTCTTGGGACTTTAGACTTTGCCCCTCTTGGGATTCACTTCCCTTGTTTCTTCTCACTGCGGGATTCACTTCCCTTTCTTTCACTTAGTTTGTAGATCAAAGTCTTTCGATTGGACAGGGATTTTGCTTGACCCTCTGTATGACGACTTTGACCTATTTCGCTGGCCCTCCTACGATCTTCTGGTATATGTAGTTTCGCTCAGATGGGGATTGACCAGAGTCTCTTGAGTTAGCACCCCTGTTGTGCCGATTTCCCTCTGCAGCGGGTCTCCCCTTAACTCTCTCTACAGTTCTTTCATAGATCATCGAACTTGGTTCAGAACTTGCCACTTTGCAATTCTCCCTCAACACAGCCTGGTTCTTATCGCTTCCCCTTCGCCTCATCGGCTGTGATGAACCGCTTGGCTTTTCTTCTTCATCAGAGTCAAGGACAGTACCACGGTCCCAGGAGCTTCCCTCGCTCCTGCTTATCGGCATAGGCTTGCCCCGTGTACCATTGATATCTTCTACCAGACACTTGTGCGATAATTCACGGTCTTGGCCTGACTTCTATGAAGGATATGCGGGTTCTGGGACGAAAAGGGCAAGGTTACTTCTCTCCTCACAACCCTCTCGATTCCTGCCGCCTTTCTCCTTCGCTTGAACTGCTGTGCCTGCCTAGCCGTCTCGTCGTGCTGTCTGCCATGCTCACCTTGCTCGTACTGTGCTCTCTGGCTCCACCTTTTATCCATGTGGGGAAGGGAAAGGGCCATAGGGTGTGTTTGATTCTGATCAATTGTCTGACTTTGCCTGACCTTGCATTTGGACATGTCAGGTAAACAGCTCTGGTGTTAGTCTGTTGTCCTATGTGTTGTGCGAAAGTGTTAGTTAGAAAGAGGGAGGCAGTGGTTTGGAATGTCCTATGTGAGAGAATGGGGAAAAGGTTTTAAAGGAAGGGGGTTGCCGCGTGTCACCCATCGGTGTCCCACTCCCCAATGACCCACCATCCAGGTGATCCTCCCTCACTGGTCGTTCTGGCCACCTGGATGACAGCTCCCTGGGGAATAGCTAAGGAGTCACCCTCAGGTTTCTCACAGTTAAGATACACCTTGAATACTGCAAAATCTAAAATCAAGGCACCAAATGTCCATGTTCCTAAGACATGATAATGAAACCTGGCATAAAATTGTTAGGGAGAATTCTCAATATGTGCTAAATTCCCTTACCTTTTGAGACCCCCAGCAACATTTCTGGATTTCTATGATTTGATTGTATTACCTGGGAAGAGTGTGAGCCTTTTTTCCCACTCTTCCATGTATTTTGTGTGTGTTTTACTTTTGTGTTCTTTGGTTATGGCGTTTTAATAAAAAAAACTCCAGTGGCATCATCTTTTTCTGTGTGTCACACAGCACCTTCAGTGCAGTGGCACATGGGTGTCTTTCAGACCCCCCAATGTTTAAATACCTTCTCTGGGACTGACTACCGTCTCCCAGAGCATGTAAAGTTAAATTAGCTTTCCTAGTCTTTTTAAATTTGCTGACCCAGCACACACTATCTTTCTATAGACTGCTGGAGGGGTTGCTTAGCTTCCCCTGAGTCAAAACACTCATGTAACAGTAAAATGCTACCTTTTCCTACTTTAAATGGCTGGTGGCAGTGGTTTAGATCAACTACCATGATTTTTCCCGACTGCTAGCAACGGTAGCTAAAAATCGGGTAAGCCATGTTTTTCAATATGGCACCCTAGACCTATCTGTTAAAACAGACTTTGGTCATCTTTTTTAACCATTTCTTTTAGGAAAAGTCCTTCTTGTGTTTGTCTCTGCATGCCAAACCAGTTTTGGTCCCTTTGTTTGTTGGCCTTTGCCGGGCTTCAGTGCTGAAGCCCTCCTCTGGTGCCTGAGTGTCTGTGATGGACAGGATGTGAGGGAGGTGCCCGACACACCCGGTGCTTAGTCTCCTAGGTGACTTGAATGCACTCTGGCGTGATTGGCCGTCTGGCTGTCCGGCAAGGACAGCCACTCCGCTGTGTGAGTGACAGCAGGCTGGAATGAATGGGGGAAAACTGTTTAAAAGCAGGTCTCTGGGACTTGGAAAGCAGAGTCAACCACTGGAACGAAAGAACCGAAGACAAGCTGAAGGAAGAGGACTGCTGCAACTTCTGGACGACCGGTGAAGCCCTGCTGCAGGTCTGAATTGCCTGAAACTCCAATCGACAGAGAAGCCATTCAAGGTTAACTTCTTCCCTTGAGTTTGGTGGGAACAACCAACTTGTAAACCACTTGGACACCGTCCCCATCTGGTCGAATTTTCATCAGAGTGCTGTTGAAAACCAGATAGCCAGAGGGAAGGAAACCAGCTCGTGGACTTTAAGGCACTCGCACCTTAAACCGACGTCTTGCTGCAGCTTTTGGCCTCATCCCTGGACAGTGCAGCAACCTCCCAACGTCCTCCTTGTCCCCACGACTGAAGCTCAGGAACAGCGAGATATGCTCGAACTGCCAGGAACAACTGCCTCAGCTACAGCTTTCTTCATTAACAAGATACTGTGCAAACGCGGTCCAGAACTATTTTCGGTCATTGAGAGAGTGCGTGAAACTTTCCTCAACTTCGAAGGCTTGTCCTTCCCTAAACATTCGTCAAACTTTTCACCTAGCCAAATTCTTCTAAACTCTGTGGCAAAGACTTAACTGTTATCAAGAATTGCTGGTTGTATTTAACTGAAACCCTTTGCCCTGCCTATGAATATATTTGGGCTGTCTATTCTTATAAGCTTGTCTTTTGATTCCTTTAATAAGTATTTGAAGTGCCATGTTGCTCCCACTTCATAGGAGCTAAACTTGTTCAATTACTTACCGGTTGGATTTTTGTGGTTTATTAGTGTGTGATATTGAGCTGCTTATGCTAGTGTAATGTTTTCTAAATGACTGAGTAAATATATATATATATATATATATATATATATATATATATATATGTATATTCTTTTACCAAGAAACCTTGAGTAAGTATTTACTTAAATCACTGTATTAGTTGGTCCTTCGTGTAACTTGTTCTACTGCTCACTTAAACTCTTGAGATAAGCCTGGCTGCTCAGCCATCGCTACCACTTTACTGGGTAGTACAGGCTTGTACCAAAGGTGAAATTGTGCTTACACTTGTCCTAATTGCCTGTAGTGTTCCCAAAGGGTACTGCAGGGGATTCTGCCTAACACTGGTGTAAAGCGGTGAGAATCAAGTATACTTGTTACATTTAGAGTGCTACTTTTACCTTTGTTCAAATAATCCTCCCAAGGCTAAGCAACACTAGTAAAGCAATTGTTTTATCTGGTGATCAATTGAGAGCTATGTGTAAAGCTAGTAATCTCACTATCAAAGGCGAAAGGTTGAATTGATAGAAAAGTTGTTAGAATACCAAAGTCTGAGGAGTGGGTCTGAATCCCCCACACCTGCAGCAAATGTGGAAAATGTTGATGAGGATGATAATGTTTCTGTGAGTAACTCAAATGTTATGGATGAGTTAGATGAGGAAGAAGAGTCTTCAAAGGTAGGCCCTGTTTTAACTCTACCTGCTCATAGGCCTCAACCTTTGACCACAGGGACCCCATCAGGTCCAACATTAAGACCTGAATTTGTCTCTTTAGAAAGAATGAGACTTGAGTTAGAGTTTAAAAGAATCCAAGCACAAACTGAATGCAAACATCAAAAACTTAAACTCAGAGAGATGGAATTGAACCATGCACTAGAGATGAAAAGATTGTTTGTTGAAACTGGCTCTCTCCCAGAGTCTTCTAGGTCTTCCAGTCCTAAGAGGCCTCGCATGCACAAAGATGCAGTAAGTATGTATGAGGTTAAGCTTGATATTTTGGAATGGTTGGCTGCTTTTGAGTATAACCATGGGATTCAAGACATGACAGGGAATCAGCTGATTCCTTGGCTTTTTTCTAGGCTAGCCTCTGTTGCAACTGATGTGGTAATCGACTTGGGGGATATAGGCAGAAAGGACTATGAAACTATGAAGTTAACTTTGATAGCTAGATTTGGGAAGACCCCTTCTCAGTATCTTAAGAGGTTTAGAACCCTCAAAAAGCATGATGGTACACCATGGGCTACATGGGTGACTGAATGTTGGAAAAACTTAGATGGATGGGTTAAGGGTTACAGAGTGAACACTTATGAAGGTATGAGAAATCTGTTTATGTTGTAGTCTATTTATGATGCCTGCTGCCCTGAGCTGCGACAGCACTTGGCTGACTCTAAGGAAATCGATCCAAAGAAGTTAGCAAGGGCTGTTGAATTGTGGATCGCCAACTGGGCTACTCACAAGGATTCTGGGGTAACTCAGAAGAAGGAAGAGGGAAAGCAGCACAAAAAGGACAATAAATATAATTCTAATACTTCCACTCCAAAAGAGGGCCACAAAAAATAACAAGGGTAAGCCCCAAGGGAAACCGAATTAGGCTAGTGTACCTACTGGTTACAAACCAGAAGGAGGTCAGAACAAACCCCCATTCATAAAGACATTTGGTAAATGTTATGCTTGTGGGTCAACTGACCATGTGAAAGGGGATTCCAGATGTAAGGGTAAACCTTCAGGGTTCCACACTGTCTCCTTAGCCTTCTCCCCAGTGGATGAAGTAACAATGGCAAGTGGAAACTTTCACTTAGCGCTTAGGAACCCATGAAAGTCTCAGCCAGTGTTTCTTTAGTATCCCTGGGTCTGTGGAAACAGCAGAATTTAGATGTGTACAACTCTATTCCAGATAATACTAAAGAGTATTACAAAGACAGTGTTCTTGTGAATGGTCAGGAGATCCCTGCCATCAGAGACACTGGGGCCAGCATAAATGTAGTTGATGAAAAGGTTGAGGATGTTGCCAAGGCACCCAAATTCCGAACTAAGCTTGCTGGAGGCCCTGTCCAAATGCATCCACAGTTACCAGCTCTCATCCAGTGTAATGACATGACTGTCAAGATACCTGTAAGTGTGCAGAGTGAAGTACCTGGGAGAGTCCTGTTGGGGAATGACTTAAAAACTCTTGGAGTTGTATTAAGCACCCCCAGGCCTCCCAGCAAAAGGAAACAGGAGCGGACTAGGAAGACCAGAGAGAGTACCTTAAGAGGCTCTCAAGAGGAGATTATAAAAGAGAATATAACTCCCAGTCCACAGGACTTGCTGACTGCAACTTCAAAAAAGGAGGCAAAGGGAAAACCTACCACCTCCAGGAAGAAACCAGCCAGCACTCCTGTGCTACCAACAAGGACATCCCTGAGAGGACTGTCCAAGAACACACCTGTGATCCCTCCACCAGCTGAGGCTGAGTGTGTGGAACAACCTTGTGTGGTTGAATCAGCTGCTGAGGAATCAGAGCTGGAAGAGGACCTTGCTCCTGTTGGAGATCTGGATACTGCAGACCATTCTGAGCTGCGGTCTTTACTGGCAGAAGGTGGACCTCTGTAGCAGAGGTCAAAGAGAGTGTCCTACTATTGAAGGTCTTCGCCAACAGGCAGCTTCCCAGCTGGATGAGCAAGAGCCACGGAAGCATAGGTTGTACTGGGAAGATGGCCTCTTCAACAGTGAACCGACTGCGTCTGTCCCAGGGGACTACAGAAGACTTGTAGTGCCTCTTGAAAGCAGACTCCAGTTCCTACAGTTAGCCCAAGAGATACCTTTGGCTGGTCACTTAAGTTTTAAGAAGACCAAGGAAAGGCTGTCTTTATATTTCTACTGGCCTAAATTGGGGTCTGATGTAGATAAATTCTGTAGGAGCTGTCACACTTGCCAAACGTCTGGCAAGAGTGGAGCCAAGAATGTGGCACCCTTGGTGCCTCTGCCAGTGGTGGGAGTCCCTTTTGAGAGGGTAGGAATCAACATTGTTGGTCCCTTAGACCCTCCAACATCTTCAGGAAACAGGTTTATCCTGGTTATAGTAGACCGTGCTACTAGGTATCCTGAAGCCATACCTTCGGGAACTGTTACAGCTCACGCTGTGGCTAAGGCCCTACTTGGTATTTTTACCAGAGTAGTTTTCCTAAGGAAGTTATCTATCTCTGACAGGGGATCCAATTTTATCTCCCACTACATGCAGGCCATGTGGAAAAACTGTGGAGTAACTTACAAGTTCTCAACTGCTACCATCCTCAGCCAAATGGGTTGGTAGAGAGGTTCATCCATACAATGAATAGGTGCTTTAGAGGAACCCTTTAGGAGAAAGTGGGACCTTCTACTGCCATGCCTTCTATTTGCATATAGAGAAGTCCCTCAGGAGGGAGTAGGATTTAGTCCCTTTGAACTGGCCATCCAGTTAGAGGCCCCTTGGTCCTAATCAAGGAGGGGTTGGAGAGTGCTCCTTCCCGCAAGCCAGTGAGAGTCACTGACTATGTGATAGGTCTCCGTAGGAGAATGTCACACATGATGGCAGAAGCATCAGATAACCTGAAAGCAGGTCAGGCTCTGGTGAAGCATTGGCATGACCAGAAGGCCAACATGGTTGACTTTTCTCAAGACCAGCTAGTTCTAGTTAGGGTACCTACAAGGCAGAGGGTCTTACAGGACAAATGGATAGGGCCCTTCAAGGTTGTGGGTAAACTTAGAGAGGTCAACTATCTGGTGGACTTGGGCAATACTAAGGAGGCTCCCAGAGTCTTTCACACCAACCGTCTAAAAGCTTATGTCTCAAGACCAGAAGTGGGAGCTTTGCTTCTAGCTTCATCCCAAGAGGAGGAGGAGAGTGAACCTCTACCTGACCTACTCAGAGGCCAGCCTCAGCCTTTAGATGAAAAAATAGGAGTTAATCTCTCTTCTAATTTGACACCTGAACAACAGGAGGAGTGCAATTTTCTGGTAAATCAGTTTGCCTCCCTGTTTTCACTATCACCAGGCTTGACTCCTTGTGGCCAGCATGATATTCAAACTGGTGACTGTTTACCTGTTAAAAGCAGAGGTTACAGGATGTCAGATCATGTAAGATCCCACATAAAGGGGGAGGTCAACAAGATGCTTGATTTCGGGGTAATAGAGCCCTCTACCACTCCATGGTCTATTCCAGTTGATCTGGTACCAAAGGTAGGATCCAACGAGTTGAGATTCTGTGTGGACTATAGAGCTCTTAATGCAGTTACCATGACAGATGCCCACCCTGTACCAAGGACAGATGAACTGGTGGATAAACTTGGTTCAGCCAAGTACCTCAGTACATTTGATCTAACTTCAGGCTATTGGCAAATAGCAATCACCAACCATGCCAAGAAGAAACCTACATTCTCCACCCCAGCAGACCTCTAGCAGTTTAAGGTAATGCCTTTTGGATTAAATAATGCACCTGCTACATTCCAAAGGATGGTTAATCAAGTTCTGAATGGGATGGAGGACTTCTGCATGGCATACTTGGATGACATTGCAGTGTTCAGCCCTACTTGGAAAGAACATGTTGACCACTAGGGATATGTTTTGCAGGCTCTTCAGCAGGCCCATCTGACCATAACGGCTAGTAAATGTCAAATTGGTCAGAGTGAAGTGGTCTACCTTGGACATGAGGTAGGAGGAGGTGAAATTAGGCCATTACCTAGTAAAGTACAAGCTGTACAAAACTGGGCCACCCCTACTACTCAAACCCAGGTGAGAGCCTTCCTAGGCCTCACTGGGTACTATAGGAACTTCATTGAGAACTATGGGTCCATAGCTTCTCCCTTGAATGTGATCTCTTCTCCTAAATTCCATAAAAAGGTCAGGTGGAATGAGGAGTGCACTCAAGCATTTGAAGGCCTAAAAAGAGCCCTTTGTCAAGCTCCAGTCCTAAGAACTCCTTACTATAGCCAAACCTTCATTGTGCAGACAGATGCTTCAAATACAGGTATAGGTGCAGTCCTTAGTCAACTGGATGAGAAAGGTAGGGAGCACCCCATTTGCTTCATCAGCAGGAAGCAGAAGGAACCAGAAACAAGGTGGGCAACCATAGAGCGTGAGTGCTTTGCTATTGTGTGGTCACTAAAGAAGTTTAGGCCATACTTGTACGGATCTACTTTTGTGATTCAGACTGACCACCAACCCTTGAGATGGTTGATGCAAATGAAAGGGGAAAACCCAAAACTACTGAGATGGCCAATCAGCCTGCAAGGGTTTGATTTTACCATTGAACACAGGTCAGGGTGTCACCACCAAAATGCTGATGGTCTCTCCGGAATGTTTGACCGACTGGAGTAAGGAGAGTCATCCAGGAGTGGATTAAATCCTCCTGTCCCTTAGTCTGGGGGGGACGAGTGTTAGGGAGAATTCTCAATATGTGCTAATTTCCCTTACCTTTTGAGACCCCCAGCAACTTTGCTGGATGTCTATGATTTGATTGTTTTACCTGGGAAGAGTGTGAGCATTTTTTTCCCACTCTTCCATGTATTTTGTGTGTGTTTTACTTTTGTGTTCTTTGGTTATGGAGTTTTCCAGTGGCATCATTTTTTTCTGTGTGTCACACAGCACCTTCAGTGCAGTGGCACAGGGGTGTCTTTCAGACTCCCCAAGGTTTAAATATGTTCTCTGGGACTGACTACCGTCTCCCAGAGCATGTAAAGTTAAATTGGCTTTACTAGTCTTTTTAAATGTACTGACCCAGCACACACTATCTTCCTATAGACTGCTGGAGGGGTTGCTTAGCTTCCCCTGAGTCAAAACACTAATGTAACCATAAAATGTTACCTTTTTCTACTTTAAATGGCTGGTGACAGTGGTTTAGATCAACTACCATGATTTTTCGCGACCGCTAGCAACGGTAGCTAAAATTCGGGACAGCCATGTTTTTCAATATGGCGCCCCAGACCTATCTGTAAAAACAGACTCCGGTCATCTTTTTTCGCCATTTCTTTTAGGAAAAGTCCTTCTTGTGTTTGTCTCTGCACGCCAAACCAGGTTTGGTCCCTTTGTTCGTTGGCCTTTGGCGGGCTTCAGTGCTGAAGCCCTCCTATGGCGCCTCAGCGTCTGGGATGGACAGGATGTGAGGGAGGTGCCCGAAACTCCCTGTTCTGAGTCTCCTAGGAGACCTGAATGCACTCTGGCGTGATTGGCCGGCTGGCTGTCCGGCAAGGACAGCCACCCTGCTGTGTGAGTGACAGCCAGGCTGGAATGAATGGGGGAAAACTGTTTAAAAGCAGGTCCTTGGGACTTGGAAAGCAGAGTCGACCACTGGAACAAAAGAACCGAAGACGATCTGAAGGAAGAGGACTGCTGCAACTCCTGGACGACCGGTGAAGCCCTGCTGCAGGTCTGAATTGCCTGAAACTCCAATCGACAGAGAAGCCCTTGAAGGTTAACTTGGGAACAACCAACTCGTAAGCCACCTGGACCCCGTCCCCATCTGGTCGAATTTTCATCAGAGTGCTGTTGAAAACCGGATAGCCAGAGGGAACCAGCTCGTGGACTTTAAGGCACTTGCACGTTAAATCGACGTCTTGCTGCCGCTTTTGGTCTCATCCCTGGACAGTGCAGCACCTCCCAACGTCCTCCTTCTTGTCCCCACGACTGAAGCTCAGGAACAGTGAGATTTGCTCGAAACTCCTAGGAACAACTGCCTCAGCTATAGCTTTCTTCATTAACAAGGTACTGTGCAAATCCGGTCTGGAACTATTTTCGGCCATCGAGAAAGTGCGTGAAACTTTCCTCACCTTCGAAGGCTTGTCCTTCCCTAAACATTCATCAAACCTTTCGCCTAGCCAAAATCTTCTAAACTCTGTGGCAAAGACTTACTCTGAACCATTGACTTTGGCCCAGGCCTATGAGAAGAATTGCTGGTTGTATTTAACTGAAACCCTTTGCCCTGCCTATGAATGTATTTGGGCTGTCTATTCTTATAATCTTGTCTTTTTATTCCTTTAATAAGTATTTGAAGTGTCATTTTTCTCCCACTTCATAGGAGCTAAACTTGTTCAATTACTTACCGGTTGGATTTTTGTGGTTTATTAGTGTGTGATATTGAGCTGCTTATGCTAGTGTAATGTTTTCTAAATGACTGAGTAAATATATATATATAAGTATATTCTTTTACCAAGAAACCTTGAGTAAGTGTTTACTTAAATCACTGTATTAGTTGGTCCTTTGTGTAACTTGTTCTGCTGCTCACTTACACTCTTGAGATAAGCCTGGCTGCTCAGCCATTGCTACCACTTTACTGTGTAGTATGGGCTTGTACCAAAGGTGCAATTGAGCTTACACTTGTAGTCCTAATTGCCTATAGTGTTCCCAAAGGGTACTGCAGGTGATTCTACCTAACATAAAATGACAATCCAGACCTTTGAAATATCTTCATATTCTCTTTGAGAATGATATTTAGGAGAACGTAATGATGTGTTCAAAATCACCCATAAACAAAATTGAGACTATCACCCTGAAATGATCACCAAATTGATTGAAATTACCTTTTAACCTATCATAAATTACACATTGAGTATGATTCCAATTTGAAGGCATGCCACATTCTCGAAGACTAATGGATAGGTGTCTGTGGGCAGGTAAATATCTTAGAATTTCTCTCCAAGAAGGTGAACTTCTGAAGGTAAGCAGAAGAGTCAACATAGGACATTTTTCAAAATACCACACGGCTTTCTTGCATCTCATGGAATCAAGTGGTTCTTAAAAACAACAAATGATGTGTCCCTCTTAGCTGAAAATGAACAACCCTACCCATCCTTTTTCCAGAGTCTTCTCTACGTTCTGAGTAAGGAACTTTCTAAAGGTAACCCTATAATAAGTACACGGTACAACTGTTAATAGCCATAGACAGATTTATGACTACTCCTTTGAGCAAAACATACAATATCTCACTATGGAGAACAAAATTAAAAATGGAATAAGAAACAGTATACTGGCCTGTGTAGTTTTCTAAAATATACACATTATTAATACCGTTTACAAATGCAAAATTCTCATCTCTGTTGCACATCATAAAGTTCAATAAACCTGATATAGAATTCTAAAATGTTCTAAACTTAAAGACTCCTGTCTCAAAAGAAAAATCACCTATTGCACTCCAAGGGTCTTCCCTGGAAGGAAACACTTCCCTAGAAGGGCACACTGCCTTAAATGTTTGCAAATTGTTTAACAAAAAGAACAACAACTCAACAGCCTACTACAGTCCAAGATGGAGGCAGAATTTCCAGACAATACGATCAAGAAAATTGATAAAATACAGCGACAACACATTATACTATCTCCACATTTTGTGTCTCTGCATTCAATGCCCAATCCATATTTCCTATTCTGAATAGAACAGCCTGGGCTCTGGTGAAAATGCTTAAGGTAAGCCTCCTGCTTTTTCTGCCATTGCAACACACCAATTAGTGTTCTCACCCATGTTTTCTATGTGTGCCTTGATCAACCCTTTTGCACTTCCGTTAAGTCTGAAAGCCAGGGCATTTTTAAAATAGAAATACAGATGAATGCAGAGACTACATGCTTAGGAGCATTTGCTTCAAAAACACACCTAGAGCCTGATGTGCTGGTAATGGACCTCCTCATCTCAACAGTAATAAAAACAGTAAGGAGCAATTGGGAATCTCACGACAAAAGATATCCAATCACTCAAATTGGGCTTGGGTCTTATATTCATTGATGTATGTAGCTAGCCCCAAAAAACACTATACTAACCAATAATGAAAAAGAAAATCGAGTACATTTGACAAACAACCCCCATTGTTTGATTCAATGACATAAAGTTAAGACAACAGGTATCAGGCAAGCACACTCCTTAGACCCACCATATCCAACAGATCAGGCATACAATCCCTTCACACCTACATCTACCATGTGCCATACCTGAATAGACAGAACACATCTAATTTTCACCAATGCCACTGTTAGGCTGCGTCGGAGAGATCATGCTTGCCTTCCATCCTTCGCTTTAAATTTGCTCTTACACCTCTTTTTCCTGTATGTTCGTGTGGCCTCTTGTGCCCTCCACTTCCTCTTTCTTCTTCTCAAATATACTTCATCAGGATAAATGTACCAGTTGTTACTTCTTGTTACATTCAGACAATCATATGTATTATTTCTCTACAATTCTGTGAAAAAAAGGTTTGAAATAAGAAGGGAAAAAGATATGACTTGAGATGCCAGATACTATTCAGGCGTTATTGAGACAGTCGCAAGTAGAGTCCCAGATATTAATTAATCTAGTGCCCAACACTAGGGACGACTTTGACGCCCAGTGTGTTTCAGTCGCTCAACCAATACTAGGACTCTCATTAGGGGAACTCAACACTTCATCATACCCTATAACCAACACTCATTTGTGGAAGGCACTAGAAGATTAAATAAGCATGCCTCTGCAGTATACCATATTGACTCATACAACATCCAGATGTAAAGCTGCAACTACAAATTAGACAAAGAAAATGTGCCTGTGTCTAAACCCTTGTACACATTATGGGGCTCTATGCAGCACTATTATATTTTTGAGGAAGGGGGTAACTATTATCTGTACACAGACCCAAATATTCTCTGGTGGATCCAAAACAGGGAGGGGTTGCTTCTATTTCACCTCCAGTCTCTGAAGGCGGTAAATAGGAATGTGGGGAAACGCAAAGTGTGAACTCCTTTTTGTGTAGGTACACAAGGCAAGGAAAACCTATTTGCCCTATTTGTGCCTAACACAGGGTCTCCCCAGAAAATTAGTCTATCTGGCCGGGAGGATAAGATCGGGTAATGTTCTTTAAAGGGCCAGTTAAGTCCAAACATCACTTTGGGATGTTCTACTAAAATAACCAATGTAGGCAACTGCTCACCTGAAAACCTCTCAGGGGCCAATCCTGTGCTGCACAAAGTGGACTGACATGTGGGAGAGAAACCCCTGGAGTCATGCTCCTCTGTACTAGGTTGCATCTATGGGAACACTGACGCAACATAGAGTCCTATTTCTTTTCTGGACTAGCAGTGTCTTGTTTCTAGGTGGGGTATGGTCAGAGGGTTGATAAGCATCTGTGTCGCCCCTTGCTCATTGTGGCCATCTGGAATGGAGGTTAATGCATACAGGTTTTGTGATATAAAGTTAACGTTTGTGATAGCTCACATGGTGCAATTACACGCTGCCCCTGAAACCCAGCAAATGGCTCTTGTTATGAAACATACATTGTTGCTTGCAACGTACGTAGCCATGACACTTCCATATTATCCAGATCTGACAAACCGAGGAGGGTATTAATGGTCCACTGAAAAGATAAAGGAGTGTGGTCTAGTTCTGTAAAATGTGCTACTAGAGATGTAGAGTCAGTGTGTTCCATAATGTGCACCTTCATCTTACACGCCTTCTGAAAAATAAACTGCAAGCTACGTGGAGACGTGATGATGTAGATTCAAGATATCAGTGCATAGGTCCCTCCAAGAGACCAGCAGAGGTTACGCCGTGATTGCCATAGCTAACCCCACTGCTGCCAATCCACCCTCTCTTGTTTCTTTGCAGCATTTAGCAAATAATGAGAGAGATTTCCACACTGTGCAGGAGTAGAGTGATGTAAGACCTATTTCCACCCTTATCACTTGGATTGGGATACAATTAGGCAGATGTAACACTCTTCTCCAGAAGATACCCTCTTATAATGATCTAAGCAAACCGTGCTTGGTAGTTGTAACCTATAAAGTATTGGGGCTCCTAATATCATGGAGATTTTAGCCTTCCCAGGTTCTTTGCTTTATTGCCCCATCTCTGCCCATGGCGTCTGGCACACCCCTGGGTTTTACTTCTGAAATAGGAAAACGTGGGGGTCAACACCTATATTGCCCAGAGGTTTCAAGTAAAACACAATATTCATAGCTATACTAAAAGTGTCAGGATGAGTGTCCTCAAAACAGTGTAGGTATTGCTCGTTCAGGGTTCCACAATCTAGTATACAGTATCAGGTATACTGTGCCCAGCCCCCTTGCTTGGCCAAAACGTAGTCTCTAGTAGCATCCAGCATGCTTCTTGGCTTCACATTCTCTTCGCAACAGTGTTTTGGTTTCACAATCTCGGGAATATAGTGCCTTGCTCACTCCTTAACTTTTCATACCAGCATGTACCTCTCCTCTTTTGCCTTGGGGTATGTGTCTGAATCAGCTAGTCTTCCCCTCTAGCATCTGGACTAGGCCTTCGGGGATATGGCTTCTCCCAACTCTTTCCATGCTCCAGGAAGGTTGCTCTCCTAGACCATTGCAATACCATGTAACACCCTTTAACCAACAAGCCTTTCCTCTCTCTTTCCTAACCTTTTGATGGACTGTGCTATTCTTACCCACTAGTGACGGGACGCTTACCGGGCCAGGGTTTCTCCTTGATCTCATTGGAGCTGGTCTCTGCCAAATTCTTTGGTCTAGCATTCTACAGGCTGTTGAGTTTCTTATTTTCTATGCCTAGCCCTCAGACCTTGTTTTCTCCCTCCATCTGGAGCTCTGCCTCAGATATAGCACTTTGCATGCTTTTGACTTCCTCTCTCTCTCTCTGGATCTGTTCTTCAACAGTGTCTGATATGTATGATACAATATGTAGCCCTCGGGATGCTTTTTGGATTATTTTCTTCCCCCGGGTCTGGTTCCAGCCTCAAACAGTAAAGTCGTCCATGACACACCCTGCAGCACTCTGCAAGTTATGTGCTGCCGATTGAACTGATTTTTCATTGATGTCCCTGATTGATACTTCCCAACAGTTTCCCCCACCTCACCTGCCTTGTGAGTGGTTATGGCTCAGTTTCTGTTGGGCCTCCTGCAGTATATCTGCTTTCCCCATTATGCTTTCCAGTCAGTACTCCATCTCCTGCTCTCTCTATAATGGTTACTTCACTAATGGCGCCCAAGGACTTAAAAACAATTCCTTCCTACCATTTTGAAGTCTGACAGATGTTTCAAAGCTCTGCTGAGGGAGCCAAAGCCCTGTCTTTGTGGGTGTATGGAAAGAGGGCTGACTCTGGTGACTTCCGCTAAATGTTGTTCCCGCAATCGGTGTAGTTGTAACAACCAGGGGCTGTACTGAATCATGAAGGCAAATTGGGCATTCTGTTGCCATACTGCCTTGATCCCGGGCCAACTGTGTGCAGTTCTCCCTTGGGCTGTTCTGAATGGGGCCTGTGGCTTCATTAGGTCTTAGGGGGGCAACAGTAGACTCTGAAGCATGACCTGGTTAGAGGTCTGGTTTGTATGGGAGATAAAACCGCTCCCGCCTTACATTGCTGAGCACTTTTCTTAGGACTAAGCACAATATGACTTCTGCTTCTTACCTAAGGATTCACAATGGTTTGGGCATGTGGGATCATCACTGCTATATTTGGGAACATGCCTATGGAGGGCTCAATGTGCACGAGCCTTCCCAGCACGAGGTGACAGTTCCATTCCAGATATCAGGTTCTTCGATGGGAAAGTCTCTTTTCAATAAAAGTCTCTTGCCCTCGAAGGCCTGATGTAACCACAATAAACAAACATAAAGGTCTGCTTCACGTAGACTTTGGGTGATGACTTTACCCCTGGGTTCCCCTCTTCCGGGTAAAGACCCTTCACAATATCGCTTTCAACAAATTCCCCAAAACAGTTCTCTTCTCAGTGAACTTTGGGTGAAAGCCTTCCACCCCTGGATCTCCCTTGACCGGGCTCGGATCCCAAATGACAAGAGGAACACTTTCCCTCCCCTTGTCTTGTAATACTTCTTGCTTTCACAAATCTTAATGTTTTTTTAAACAAGTTTCCCTCTGCCGGGTTCACTCTCGCCGACTTTTCCTATATACAGTTAATTTGCCATTCACTTCCCTTAGTTTTTGCAATCATCTATCGGTCAAAGACCTTCGACGGAACAGAGGATTTTACAAGACCCCTGTATGACCACTTTGACCTCTTTCCCCTCTTCCAAAGGGCTTCTGGTTACGTTAGTCTTTCTACCATTGGGTAATTGCCAGAGTTTCCTGCCTGAGCACCCACGTGGTGCTGGTCTCCTCTGTTGCTGGTTTTCCCCCACTTTAGCTTTGCAAAGTTCAAATTAGCCGTTCTTACCCACCTCGCTGCCGATGTCACTCCAGCACCTTTTGTCACGCCCAACTTTAGCACGTGACAGGGCCTTTGACAATATTCCATCTTTTCCTCAGTTCACCCATCTTGTGTAATGTTCCAGCTTATCACTAAATGACCTTTGAACAGCATTCAGCTCACCTGATATTGTAACACAATTCCTTCCTTCCTCTTTTCCACCCAGAACAATGAAAATTTTACAAACTCTGATCAACAATGCCCCACACTGCAGTCTCACAGAAACTTGGCCCGCAACTGCATTTTTCACTCTCCGCTGACAATCTGAAACTGACAAGCAACAGCCAGTGTATTTGTCCATACACCAAATGCAATGTTAGGCCTGTAGCATCTTCATTAGCTGCTTGGTTCAAAATCGCTCCCATTTTAGTTCCTAATGCCACAATCACCCCTCCACCCCCCACGCCCCTTGTTAGTAATTCATGTTAGTGATTCATGTTCGCAAACCATGCAATACACCACAGAGAACACAGCATATGCAGCACTATTAGTATATGTCGGAATCCTCCCTACAGCTCCCAGTTACATTATTTATTTGACATTTTTTATTTTGGATGCGGGATTGCCCACTTTTAATGGCACATCCTGGTTTCTGGAGATTTGGGTGTGCATTGTAAAGAAATGTCTTTTGTGATTCCATCTGACCTTGGACAGGACTGCACATGTCACTTTGTTCTGGCACGTTGGCATACACAAGACAGCTACTGAGAGGTGGTAGTAGACTAGTCCAGCAGAGTCAACGGTTGAACTATTCTTTTAAGCAGAGAACATTATGAACAGAGAGTCTGATTAGCAAACCTTACTTTCAGGGACAGATCTTCCCACCCAATGTTATCACGAAAAATTCAAAAAAGCCCATATGTTCTTCTCTCAAAGTTAGCATTCTGTCACACAGTGTTATATGTTTTACCCTTGCTCTCATGAGACATGAGGACTGTGAACACAAGACAGGGTTTTGGGAATCTTCACCAGGCCGCACCTGGCAGAAGTAGCCCAGCCTCTCCACCATGATGCCCTGATCGCCACTCATTCACCTTGCCGGGCCGCACCTGGAATCTAAGCTCCACTTCTCCCACCCTCATCATGCTGTAAGTGGTTGCTGGGAATTAGCCATTTCCCAGCAACTACTGCAGCCAGTTTGTTGCTTTACCCCCCTGGGCCCATCCCCTTTATCCCAAAGACTGGTCATAATAGTTTTATAGACCCTGCCCTCTGGTCATACCTGAGTTATTGACCCATTAAACATGCTTGCTGCACTCTGGCCTTTAACTTGGTCTACAGGGACCATATCTCCTGGTAAGGCTCTCAGGCCACGTCTATCAAGCTTATTTATACACTGTAGTATTTTGAAAACTATTCCAATGAAAAGATTCAACAACAAAAAAAAATCTAAATAACAAAATTAGAACACACCTGATCGTTAGGCAATGCAATGGTATGGTCTCTTTTTGTGCCCCTAAACTGCCACAGTCTATCACTTCTGGAAAGTGTTTAATAGGCCAGTGTAGAGCAATTTATTTATATTATCTTTTCTAGATTCTGGTGTATTTTTGTTTGCTATTGTTCTTGGTATGATGTGTTTCTCTTTTTAATAAGTTTGTTTGTTTCTTGTTTTGTAGGAATGAATATGACAACACCATACTTATCATGGAAGCCTTAAGAGTCACAGCTAATATTGTTTTTGGATATGCCACGTAAGTAAGCCATAGAGCCAGAATATTCTTTGAAAACACTAAGCGGTCTCCTTCGTGCCCATTTTTTAATCCATTGGTATTTTAGGTGCTATAATCCGCTATTTTTTTTATAGGAACACTAGGTTGCGACTGTTCGCAAAACACTTTCTTTGTGCTTCTTAGCTCACTTTCAGGCTGTAGGTGGATGCATGGGAAATAGGTTGTGTGTGTTGTAGAGCCCCAACCGTTACAATACAGGCATTCCCTTTTAGCTGAACTGGAATCTTTGTTTTGAAAAAATCATTTTAGAATTAGCTGATTTAATCATTGATATATGTAACTTCATGTCACTTGAACCGTCTGCTTAGCTCTCTTTTTGGCAATTCAACCTATTTTATTTGGCTAGATATTGCACAAAAGTAGTAAATCCTGAACAACATAAAGACTGTCTTCTCTACCATATATCATGCCCTTCTACTGCCTCTAAAGGGACAGTCCCATTATTGTTTTGTATTAAACTAGCCATTCCCGGCATAACATACGCCTTTCTAGCATGTCTTTAAGGTCAATATCGGTCGGTAATTCATAGGGTCACTTCTGTCCCCCTTCTTAAGTATCGGAATTACCACTGATCGCTTCCAGGTAGGGGGCATAGGTCCCTGTGACTTATTAATGGTCATTGGTATAGGTAACTGTCTTCTTTTGAATTTGGAAGGCATATTTGTATCAGATGGAATGAAAGGTATGCACAGTATAAGAACAGTATCTAAGTTCCATCGATTATACGGGCCTCTATGATGTGGCTTTTTAGATGTGTAATTGTCAACCTTGTTCCATTGCAGAGTCCCTGTGATGGCATAGGATTGGATAGCATAATTACAGCACATACTTTCATACTTTACTCCTGAGGAGGCATTCGTTCTGCAGCGTGTAGCTCTTTAGAGACTGAAATGTTGAGCCGGTAATTAACTCTTCATTGACACTGGAACCGCCGTGCCCTCAGTGACGAGAAGTGGGGGTGGAAAGAATTAACTTGAAATTATTCTGAATGTTTGCGATAGTGGAAGGTGAAGGTGACCGCGTAGAACCGTGCTCATTCTGTTTGTTAAAATAATAGTTGTTGTTGAATTGGAAGGGCACACAGAGGTGCACTTTGCAGTTTGGACACCAGAGGGCAACCTAACACTTATAAATTGAATCAGCTGAGTACAGAAACATATATAGATACTTGTAGTCACCAGGGTCAACGATCCGAAAAGAGCAAAACATTTAAACAGTCATTCCAAAAATGGTTACTTGCACAGGGAACATATCCATTTGGTTTATTTCAGCAGAACCAATCCTGTAAAACATAGGCCTAGTCCCGGATATGGTCTTGTGGGCTATCCAAGCAGTTTTAAAAGGATTCCTTTTTTTCAAAGGTAGCCAATTCAGTGTTTTCTGAGTCAGAGTTAGGATACCTCTTCTTTTGAGACCTGTCACTAATCAAGCTGCAGCATTCTCAATAGGTCTCTGCCATCTATGTTCGTTTCTAGGGTGGCACAGATGCATAGATTGCACTGCAGTTATTGAGCCAGGAGGAAATAAAGACATTGCCCAAGAACATATAATTTCAGAAACAAAAAAGGATACAAGATCTTTCTTAAAAGATGTAACTGCAAACAAGCTTTTAGTCACAGCTGTTACTTGTTTGAGGCAGACAATGAGAGCCAGAATACTCCTTCGTTTTACCTTAGACACCAGTTCCTGGCAAGGCCTGAGAACTGGGTGCCAGGACCTATTCTTCAATTTCTCCAGGTAGCCCCACTTAAAGCAGTTTCTATTTGGGAGAGGTTACATGTCAGCCAGTATCTATCCATTCTCTCCCCTTCGAAAATGGTCAGGGAATTGTATTCAGGTCTCCCTTCAGATGTAGGGGGACATTTGTGTCATCAACATTCTGTGTTTCATCAGAAGATCTAGTAGACTTTTGAGCAGAGGCGACAGAATCAAGCCCTGTGAAGTACCATAATCCAGTGGTTTTGCCAGGGTTAAAAGAATAGTGCGCTCAAAAATGGTATTGTCCCGAGCGTTCAGGCATATGTTTTAAAGCAATCTGTGATCGATCATAAAAACATTTCCTATACACCTTACCATATTTTTCCTCACTTTTACACATGCAAAATCAAGCATCGGGCCGCAGCCATCTTGTGCTTATCTTATCCGTTTATCCATCGCCCTAAATTCAAGTGCCCCTGCAGCACTAAATCATATCACCCATCCCTTAAACTGACATCACTAGACGCGTACGGCCCATTTCACAATGCAAATGTACGTCTCGTGTCAACGTTCTCTATGCACAAGCTAATGACGTGTCTTCATGAAAATGGCAGGACGCCTCTTTCCTCAATAAGTGTAAACAGACCGCTTCTCATCAGACAACATCACAGTTGCTTTTTCAGTCGTTTCACTGTCTTTTTTTGTATTTCCTGTGACTCGTTTCTGCTCTGTTCATCTATCTTCATTGCTCGTAGCCTGGCCGAACAGATACTAGCACTAGCATTACTATCGATTTTAATTTTTTCATATAACGGCTACAATACAGCCCTACTAGTACGAGACAGAGTATTCCAAGGTGGAATTAGTTGAAAGCGAATGATGCGGAAACGATGGGGCATCGGACGACAGTTGGGAGGACAAATCACTGGATCCTGAGTCAGAGCCTACCATGGAAGATGGCTCCACCTGGTGTACCTGCAGTCGATGCAAGGTCATGCCAAACGAGGAGGAGAAATGCTGCTACAGAGAAAACTCTGGATGCTTGGCCTACATATCGGAAGTCGAGACATGGCCGCAATGCGTTACCGAGCTGCATGACTTCAGGGCAGCCTGCCTCACAAGGTCCGTGTTGAGGATTATGATGGTGCTTATGCACGAACCTCTCGCAACAGTTTGCCCTCACAATCCAAGTAACGAGTAAGTGTATTCTAGATGTGATGTAACTTAGGCCACTAAAATGTCATGTTTGTCTCCTATATTGTTGTAACTTTGATCTATCACTGCCAAATGAATGTAGTCTGGCAATTCAATACATCTCTCCTGATTTTGGGAAATCATAGTGGTCATCTTATGTGTCTTTCACGTACAACCAAGAAACAATATTTCTCTGTCCCCAAACGTTATGGATTGCATGGGTGTCGACTTTTGTAATGTGTCTACACTTTAAAGCCCAAGTTGATTGATCCATGAAATAACATTTGTATTGGCAACTATGCCATAGGATACAAGATTGCATTTTCAACTAAGGTTTGTGCACTAATCATGTTCATTTAAATACTGTTTGCATGTTTCTCTTCCACAGGTGGTACAGGCTGGTGGCCTATCATTTGTTTACATGGTGGCTTAATGGGAGGCTTGGATACCGCGTTCAACGAGTAATATCCGCCTGTGTCGTTCGTGCCATTAGGGCCAAATTCCCCAGTGACAGCGGTCAGTACAGGGGATTTTCCCACATTGTGCTGCAATCCGAAGTATACTATTTGTAGTATATTTGTGCCATCAACATCAGCAACAAAATAAAACAAAAATCATCTTTTATGAATAGTTGTTTCTATTTTTCATTGAATCAAAGACAGGCCCACTTGTCCTTGCAGGGTGGGAACGGCCAAGGTGCCAAACACCATGTACACTTCAAAGGTAGTTTCTGCGCAGGGGCCATTGCTCCCATGGCCTAGCCAGACCCAGTCTCTCCAGGCGGGCTCCCCTGAAGCAGGCCGCACCCCTGCAATCCACATAAGTGTGTCTCCATTCAGCAGTGTTCTGGCCCTTTTCAGAATGCCTCACGCACCTCCTTCCCCCTCCAGTATCAATGGCTGTTCGCACCTGTGGCACCTGTGGCCGTGCCCTCCCAAGGGGGTTGGCAGGGCGGGAACGGCCAAGGTGCCAAACACCACGTACACTTCAAAGGTATTTTCTGCACAGGGGCCATTGTACAAACAGCCTCCCCAGACCCTGTGTCTCGAGGCAGGCTCCCATGAAGCAGCTGCGCCCCTGCAATCCACATAAGTGTGTCTCCATTCAGCAGTGTTCCAGCCCTTTTCTGCATCACATACACACCCACTTTTCTAATTCTTTATAAACCCTTGATAGTTATCCTGAGAACATCTGTGAGCACGGGAAGTCAACTCGTGATCGTGCTACCTGTTCTCCTGCTACTAACTACCCTGCTTGCTGATTCCAATTTTTTGTTAGTAAAGGTAAGGGCAGGCCACCTAATTATCTCTTTCTGATCTCAAAATGTCTATCTATTTCGAACAAATGTACCTAGTAGTGTAATGTTCATTCATCTCAATGACTTTACCGTTGTCTACTGTCTAAAGTGTTCTGATCTCGATATATAGCAAATTTCATCAGTGTCAATTGTGATAGAATTGCATCTTTCTCGGACCATGTCTATAAGCATGTTTCCTTTTTGATGCATGAAAGTACATTCAACGGACGAGTAACACAGGGTTATCCCGGTGTATATTCGACTACGCTACACAGGTTTTGCTTCTTTGACCAAAAGAAACATAGAAAAGTTTGATATAATCCTATTAATCTCAGGCATTCAGTAGAATTTTTTTGTAATTATGTGTATTTTTTTATACAGATTTTTTAAGAGTGCCTGTGTGTATGGTTTTCGGTTGCCGTTCTAGGAGCCATGTCAAAAGTATGGGCACTATCATGCATACATTCCCTAAGAATATTGATTTAATAAGAGAATGGGTTCGACATTGTGGATTTGCGGTGGACGAGCTTGAAAGTAGAGTCGAGGCTGTCTTGGGATACTCTGAGGGCCAATCTATTCTGCATCTGCAGCCTGCACTTTGCCCCGGATATGTACGACCAATCGCAGTACACAAAAAAGCATCGACTCAGAACGTCTCGTAAATTCCTTGCAAATGCAATTCCAACTGTATTCGTGCACATGCTGCCTCAGGTGAGTCCCGGATGATGAATTTCATATTTACCAGATTGTATTACTTTTTAACTACACCACATTTTACTACACATCTGTCCCTGGTTTATGGAGCATCATAGAAAGTAATTATGACCGTAGAAAACAATGCCACAGTGCCCTTCAAAAGAAGCATAATCTTTTCGTAATCGCGTACTTGACATGTCCTTTTTATTAGGAGAGCACACTGACTGGAACACAGACCCTCGCAAGTGACAACGGTACAACGTCCTTTCATCGCGGGATGTTTTTTCACGGGGTTTTTTACCGCGATTCTTTTTTCGAAAAAAAACCATCTAATTCTTTAGAAAAGGCGGGTGTTGGGGTGGAACCCCCCCAAAAAAAGAAATTCGATGTGTTTTTTCGGAAAAAAAAATGGCAGTAAAAAACCCTGCGAAAAAACATCCCGCGATTAAATGACATGTAACCGTGACAACACCACCGACACGTCCAGTATACCAATGGTGAGCCCTACAGACTTGCAAAAGTTCATATTATCAAGAGTTGGATCTTCCCACGTATCTTATGCAAATCTAATGACTTCAAGACAATGCACTGAAAATGAAGGAGCAAGATTCTGCATCCATTTCTTTTCCTGAGTCGTCAACTTCAATAACGAGAATGCATTATGCTTGGAATTTCAAATAAATTAATTTTTGTATGTATCCGGTCGGTTGTATGTGTCATTTAAGGGTTACTCTTTAAATGTACCATTGTCTGCATCCCATTGTCTCTGTTCCATTTCGCTGTTTTCATCCATACTGAAAAAAGTACTGTGTTATAGGGGAATGCTGGTACTTCGACTACAATTACATCATGCTTTGGAGCTGGTCCAGAGCATGAGGTATGTGTACTGACAGTTCCGTTGAATGAAAGAAAGTAAATCCTACATAGCATACTATTAGACAGTGACATTCTTATAAACATGCAGTCTTTCAAACTTTTATCATTTCAGTTCTAACGTTAGAATTTCTCCCTAGTGCAGAATACATTGCAACATGTTTGAGGGCAACATTACAATCAGTATGTTTGGCACAGTGATCTCTGATCGAGTACACTTGCCATCAATCAGGTGAAATTCGAAATGTATATTTTGACTAAATGACGTACACTGTTTACGAGGGTATGTATGTAAGTGATGTGTGCGATGAAAGATTTTAATTTAAAAAATGTTTGATTCTTTTTTTAAATTAATATTCTATATATTCTATGTATGCAAGGTCGGGAATTAGAAGAAGAGGCACAAGGATCAGAGGTGGTGGACCAGCTTGCTGGTGCGGTCGTTACAGAGAAGACCACGGTTTCACAGAAAATCAAGAAAACAATGGTAAATAAAAAAAAAGAAATTTGTTTTCTCGAAGTGTTTTGGGCTGGTGTTTACTTCATACAATTTTTTTATTTAACGTGCTATCTACTGTATGTGTGATTTACATTGAGCATGTTTTTACAACCCATCTCCTAGAGGCACAGAAGGAAAAGAAGTATAAAGACACAGACAACAAATGAAACCAAAGATGCTTCTTGCCAAACAGATTTTACCATGGAGTAAGTACTATTTGAGGTGTAGCATGGTCCAGTCAATAAGCAGACTCGAGATGTTTATGTCCAATGGGCAGAAAATGAATTGAGTGTGACCGGTGAAGCCAGCAAAGTGTTGTTGGACCATTGCTACAATGTGAGAACTCGACAAGATGAAACTGAATATAAGGAAGATTCATTGGAATTCCTCAAGGACCACTTGACAAAATCTACACCCGCAAAAATAATTCCACCCAATAAAAATGCGTTGTTGACAGTTTCTCCAATTCGTGTGCAAATAACACAAGCTGAATTACCAGAGACTGAATCTTCAACGCAGTTGACCGAGGAACTTGCCACAGATCTCGCCTACAGTTTGCCTAATTTGGGCGAATTGCCCACCACAGTTGAGTCACAAACCAGAATCATGCAGGATGATTGGCTAATAAAGGAGCATAAATACATTGTATTAGACAGCTGCCTGATAGAGATTATAATGATGCTGAAATGTGTGCACGCAATGAGGGGGAAAATATGTGGGGAGCCATTGGTGATTGTGACTCGTGTGTTCCAATCCAAGCCACCAAAATCCAAGCCACCAGTTTCCACCTCCATCATACATTTTCATGGTCTGCTCAACCGATGCTGGGAAAAGTGCCAGTTGGAAATCTACTGTGTTCAGCAGCTCTACTTTTCAGTGGCTCTACTTTTAGTAAGTTGTCCAGTTTCTGTCAATTTGTGAGACTTCAGTTCCTTGGTAAAACGCAGTACTACATATATCAAAGAGAATTTGTATTCCCCGGTATTAGTCAAGCCTGGAAAATTGAGCAAATGTCAATTGAAAGCACATTCTCTGGCAAACGGTTCAGGCTAGCGATGGACAGTGTGACAGCCCCGGACTTTCAGCAAAGTACTGTACATACCACTTTAAGGACATGGAAACTAAAAAAATTGTGAGTTCGGAGGTCGTGCAGGTGTCCGGATGTAAATCCTCAGTGGCCATGGAGAAACATGGTTTCCTAAAATCCCTGGAACATCTTCAATCGAGGGGAATACAAATAGACCTCATAGCAAATGACAGACATGTTTCAATAGCCAAGGCCATGCGAATGCAGTTTCCAAACGTTCGCCATCAATTTGATGTATGGCACGTTGGCAAATCAATCAATAAATAAATCACAGCTGCAGCTAAAAAAAAGGGTTCTGAAAATATTTTACAGTGGTCCAGGTCTTTCAACATCCATCTTTGGTGGAGCTCCAAAACTTGTGATGGGTCTGTGGAAATTCTACTTGAAAAATGGCACCCATTGATGCACCACTGTTCCAACGTTCACTCATGGATAGAAAACCAACATTTTCACAATGTGCACAGACCTTTATCGGAAGAACAGGAACGCAAGAAGAAGTGGTTGTTTCCATCTTCACCTCAACACAAAGCTCTTGAGAAGATTGTGTTTGATAAAACTCTTTCAAGAGACCTGAAGGGACTCACAGAATTCTGTCACACCAGAGATTTGGAGGTATTCTACAATATGTGCCTAAGGTACAGGTCCAAGAGTTTGCATTTCAGCATAGACGGTATGCAATATCGAACATTACTAGCGGTATTAGCGCATAACGAGAACATGGGAGAGAACAATCGAGAACTGAGGGAAACTTTGGGATGCTTCGTTACACAATGGCATTTACAAAAAGAAGCAAAAAATGGATGGTCAAGCCAATACACCAGGAAATGAAATTCAATTTTATGAAATATCTCACTTTGACTGTGTTGGACATGCATACTCATGGAATCGATCATGATTTTCTTACTAGGACTCATACATTGCCACAAAACATTGCAAACATGCCCTGTCCACCAAAACCGGACCTTGTTGAACAGTTGACTTCCTGGTATAAATGATTAGCAGTGCTGTATATGCTCCACAATGTTTGTACATTGTAAATGACCAATGGAAATCTATTTAACTTGAATTTCAAATCTATTAATAGTATTAAGCGTCCAAATTGTCTTTTCAAATGTATCCTCTTTGTTAATTTTATTTGCAAGAAGTGCCTGTTGGAGGATGTCATACAGTGTAAGTCTGTGTTTTCCCCCTTCTGCTTTTGGCCAGCTCTTGTGGGTCCTTCACTGATCAGGGCACGTAAGGTTCAGATGGATATCAGCATGAAAGTAACTGCGGGGTCTGCAGTTGCCTTAGCATGCACGTGTCCAAATAGACAGAATAATTACCCGTCCCACTAAGGAATGAGACTTAAACTAAATAACAAACTTGGCATGCAAGAACTAATGACTGTAAGCCTGTAAGCAAAATACCACATGAAAGGGCGCTATTGGTGTGAAATAGGTGCATTGCAACCTATATTTTTATGGGGGCATGTGTTAGGGGTCGTTGCTTTCAGATACCTTATCAGAAGGGCTGATCTTTGATTTGCGGCCTTTGGAATCTTACAATTTCAAACACAGTGGGGATAGGTGTTAGTGGCGGAGATGTCTCCCACCTTAGCTTATACGTCATTTGCCTGGTACGAGAATGGTGCAGGGGGGCGGGATATACTGCCTCTCCTCCAACATTTGTTAGTGCACGGGAGGTTCAGTGGATTTATGACTTGTCAGTGTCTCACGTTATCCGCAGAGCACATTCCTCCGCAAAAACATGGCACACACAGATGTGACAATGGGGAGGACACTAACTGGAACTGTTGTCATAAAATAACTATATCACTATCAATATAGAAGAGTAAAAAAGTATTTACGTAAGCGCGGCATTGGTGGATGCCAGCAAACAATTTGTTTGTTTTTCGAACATATTCCAAATGCCACCTTGGTCAGCTGGGCTAATCGCTCCCATGGGAGTGAAGGTCACTGCGTTTGATGTTGCTTGTGGGCTGTTCACACTGACGCATCCTGTACAGTATGTTTTTGATTTGTGGCTTTCCTTCACCAAAAGGAAACTTAGCATGCACGCTCCTAAGAAGGTTCAATTGTTGTTCGTCCTTGGAAGGAAGGGAGGATTCGCTATGAATTGAATGACAGGAGGTGTGTAATACCGGCAAAAATGATAAGGTTCACCATTTCAACACTGGACAAAGGAACATGTGATTTGATTTTATGAAAACCGTTGATCTGAGCGGACACTCTGTGTTACGCCAAGAGAATGGAAATACCAAATATAATGTACGTTTTACTGTAGACGAGTTTATAGACAAATGAGTCAAGGTTTCATTTTCTGACCAGTATTGCAGGCTTACATTGTAATGGGTTGTTGGTTGGGGCATATTGTGATGACACGCAAATGCAACCTGTATGTATTTGTCTTTGTCCCGGGCACATGGCCAGTCCAGCACAAAAATGCATGGAGTCCACGTCTCGGTTTCCCCAGGTTCCACCAACGCCAAGTTTGTTGCTAATATTCCGTTATAATGCCGTCTATGTGTTGTTCAAATTCTTCCGTCAGCTTCTGCATCCGCATCCCATTGCGAGCTAAACATACTCCACAGCACTATCCTCTCAAGCACATCATGGACTCCAACCTTCCACAATCTTTTCTCTGTGTTTCCATTGTTTCCGGTTTGTGTTCATTATTAGATTTCACCCGGTGCAAAATTAAAGGGTAAATGGATAAATTAGAATAAAGAACGGCTATTGAGATATATTTTTGTTATGTTTTCTACACAGCTACATCCTTCCTTTCTGCAAATGTCATCGATTCCAGATACCCAGTGATGTGTTCTTCAGCAGGCAGTGGGAGATTCACCTAAATGGCTGGCTTACAATTACACTGTTGTGGGATGATCGCCCCGGACCGATATGCCCTTTCGCGGTACCAGCGACCAGGAGCAACAACGTTTACATTGGTCTAGCAAGAACCTGATGCCGAAGCCTTGCGATTCAAGGTGCGTCCAAGGCACTTTTTCTACAGAAAGGAACACCGTGTGCCTCCTGATAAACATTTGATGTTCGAAATCAAAATGTGGTTGAATATGGAAATTGGCGGATGTTCTCGCAGCGTTTATTGTGAAATAAAAGCACATTATTAATTGCACAGTATTAGTGTTTCCTTTAAAAAAAATTGTGTTTTCTATTCCGATTTGGGACGCACTGTGCTGTGAGAGGATGGGTGTGTTTATATTCTGGGTTCTGCGTCAACTAACATTAAGACGTAGGTGAGGACTGGGTGCGTTTGGCTAACCTGCCCACTAACATCATGACAATAGATGGAGAATATCGCTAGGAATAGTGATGTCAGCTTCACGGGTGGGGGATATGATTTAGTGCCATGAGGGCAGTTCAACTTTGGGTAATGCGGCAACAGATAAGATTAGCACAAGATGGCTGCGCCCCGCTGCCTGATTTCGCATGTGTAAAGGTGCGGAAAACTAAGCTAAGGTGCATAGGAAATGTTTTTACAATCGTTCACAGTTTGCTTAAAACCACATGCCCGAACGTTTGGGACAATAACATTTTTGAGCGCACTATTCCTTTAAGTTGGAGAGGTACACTAGTTTTCTGTCTTGGAATAAAACTTGATCCATTGTAAAAAATAGCCTTTATTTCGATGGGTGACATGCCATTCAATTAGAATGGCATGGTCAATGTAATAAAAATGTTATGAAAAAGTCCACCAAAATTTAGGTCCACATAGTGCTAGTTTCCTACTATCAGTAATTATGCATATCGCAACAGTCCCTTTACTGTGCATTCGTACAAAAATCGCATTTAGTGAGACTGGGGTATTCTGAGAGATGTGCTTCTATAAGGGCTCACATTTCCACGCCAAAATACAGGGCCCAAAATACTGACCCTGTAGTTATGGTGGCGAAGTTGCACTTCCCATAGGAAGAGCAGTTTTTGGGCAGCTTCTAAATTTGGCGCCATTTACTAAATCGGCACACAACTTTGGGAAATAGGCATAGACACAACTCTAAATGATTTTACAAGGTTTGGTGCAGTTTCGTCAAGAGTAGGCAAAGCTGTAGGGAGTGGGGCCCCAAACCTTTGATATCCGGATAGACATGAATGAAAATATTTTTTGCTTGCGGCTACAGTTCAAACCGCTGGACGGATTTGCACCAAACATGTGTGAGGAGCAGCGGCCTGGTCCCAAAAGCAAGCGTTTACAAATTTGGTTTTAATCACTAGCGATTTTTTTTTAAATAACCAAAATGAATGTAAAATTAGTGATATCTCGGTTGCGTCCGTGGGCTCACTTCCTGATTCGGTGTCTGCAGATGCCTCTGAGTCAATCGGGGAGCGGCGTAATGTTCACGGACATTGGGCACGGCCACTGATTGGTCAATTGAAAAACATGAGGCGTGTCTAAACTTTTCAAATAGCGCCATCATGTTGGATTCACAAACTTCACCTAGTCCGCAAACACTGTTGTTAAAACATAATCAAAAACACAACATTAGACTTGTCAAACAAATGAAACAATCTTTGGGGAGGCGAGGGGTGATGAGGTTGGGAGGGGATTTTTCTCAGGAAAAGCAAAAAAAATGTATTTATTTCTTCTCTGATGTCCGCAAACATCTCAGTTCTTTGGAGGCATTGCTTTATGTTTGAGAAGACACCAAATGTACAAGGACATCCATGCATAATTTTGGATGGTCTATAACTTTAGCGCCATTCATTGAAATTGCATGAAATTGTGCAATAGAAATAAAAACCCAACCTTTAATGATTTGGCAAGGTTTGCTGACGTTTGACCAAGAGGAGGCAATATTGTATGGTGGGTCCCACAATTTTTGGACGGATTATAATTTTGGTACTGTTTGACAAATCTGCACAAAAGTTTGCAAAAAAATGATAGCCCCAACTTTGAATGTTTTTGCAAAGTTTGGAGGGTTTTTATCAAGAGAGGGACACATTGTAGGCGGGGCAACATTCTCGAAATCGGGATAGGCTTGAATGGGAACAATAATTCTGCTTGCAGCCATGGCCCATGTTCAGGACGGATTTCCATCAATCCGCAAGGATCTAAAAACATGATTTTAAAATCTGTCCTGTGTTCTATTTTTTTAAACAAAATGTATGTACAAATAAAAGTGATATAACTTTGGTGCCAGAGGCGCAGCAACTATGCCCCGCTTATGTGGTTAAAGTGGGCAACGGGCCTGGCCCCCGCCAAGGACAGGTACAAAAAATAGTGATATAACTTCGGTGCCTGAGGCACAGCCTGTGGCCATGGACAGTGGCCTGATTGTCTGGGGCATGGCGCAACACCAAAGGCCATGCCCCGGACAATCTGGCCACTGATCATGGCCCCCAGGTACAGGCAATGGGGTTCAAGTGGGCATTTCCAAATGGATAGGCTTGAATAGGGAAACAAATCTGCCTGCAACAAGAAGTGCTGGTAAGGTTTGCAGCAAACATGTGTGCTGTGCATTGGCAAGGACCAACAGCATGCAGTTGCAAATATGTCCTGGGATTTATTTGTTCAAAAGTGTCAAAATGTATATACAAACAACAGTGATATACCTTTGGTGCCTGGGCAGTGGGCTTGTGCCCCGGCAAGGACCACTATCTACTCTGATTTGCTTGTTTGGGCCTGCAGCATAGGCAAAGACCACATCCCATGGATTGTAGACACTGGTCTTGGCTGCAAGCCATGAACACTGGATATTGCTCACATTATGGGGGTATAGTGTCACTGGACCAGGATTTGCAGGCTAGGTGCGATGGCTAACAAGAATGGTTTGTTTGGGCTGGGGTCCAAAAAATACAGTTCTGTAACATCATAGAACACATTCAGGGAAAAAACATTGTTAAAGGAATGTTATGGTTGCAGGACCAAATCTTAAAACCAAAGACATTTGCTAGTTATGGTAAGCTGTGCAATCATAACTCATGTCACTGCCATGCACTGGTACGACTAACACCCAAGACATCAAAGGTGACATCACACATGGCATTTTTAAAATATATTTCTTTTTTAAAATGCTTTCTAAATGAACTTTAAAATGTGTAGGGGTGTTCTATTAAAGTGATTTAACATCCCACGTTTGTGTGTTTAATTTTGTTTAGTGAATTTAGAGTGCGCCAATGAGATGCATTCATGGCCGAGCCGTGGTTGCATTGTGTTTTGCTTTGATTAGAGGTTTTCAAATGATCGGAAGGATTGCTTGTCAATTCAGTGTTCTTTGAGGAACAGTTCTCCGGATTTGTACAGAAGTTTGAAAAGTTTCTATTAGGATTGTTTAATGTTTAATTTGTTTGAAGGGTGCATGTGAGGGGTATGAAGGAGGCAGAGTAGTGTTGTTAGTTTTGGGAAAGAGGCAGTGGGCACAGGGGTAAATTCACAGTAATTTGCATGGTTTCTCGATCCATAAGACATGACAAATGAAGAGTACTGTAAGGAAGGCATGGTATCAAACAGTGAAGACGGACACAAGTGATCACAGTTCACCGATGTTTTTTGAACATTCAATGGGTTGGTTAAACGCCGATCTTACCCTAAATCTAAGAATGGGAGCAAGCTATGACCATCAAATAATAATAATGCAATCCTAGTGGAGTCTCTGTCAAAATAAAAGGGCCTATACTAATAAACCAGAAAGAAAAGTGTTCAAGAAATTATATATCAGGATAGTTGAGCAGTTGGCTTCTCTTCCCCACGTTTTCAGCACGGAACAAGGCGGCATGCTCGAGCTTTGCACACACTCTGGCTTCTCTGCCATGAGGACACAGTGCAAAGCATAGGTATCAGGGCCTTCTGTCCAAAGTTTCTCTCCTTCCAACAGTCTCTTATTCGAGAGGGTCTGATGTAAAAAAACAAAAACCAAAGTTCCTTTCTTCTCAAGAATTTCGCATTCACAAGTTCCACAATTGGTCTCCCTCATTCGGGCACTGACGACGGATCTCCCTCCTTCGGGTTCGGGCCCCTTTAGCACAATGTTCACAATTGGTTTCCCTCATTTGGGCTTGGACCACGGATCTCCCTCCTTCGGGTTTGGATCCCTTTAGCACAATGTGCACAATAGGTCTGGTCTCCCTGGTTTATGCTCGGACCATGTAATCTCACTTTCTTAAGCTTCCGCCTTTGTATCAAGAATCCAAGACTTTCGATTGTGCTATCTGTGCTATCGGTTTTGGTTAAACCGTTGCAGGACCACTTCGATTCATTTAATTTCCCATTTCAATCTTTTACTTTCACTTCTGCCACTTCTTGGCTGGATACCTTACAGCGACTTCGGTTGAGCACACTCAGGTGCCAGACCACTCTGTCACTGGTATTGTATCTTTTCACTGTTAAAGTTCAAACATCCACAATCTATTTAGCTTTCCTCACGTCTTTCATCACACGCATTTCCAATCGGCCTTCTTGAGTTCTTTATACAATGTTGCTGCTTGCAACGTTGATTTCAACACAGACCAGTCTTGCATCGGTCTCCCCAACCCGCCGGTTGTGTTGATCTTTCTGGTGCTGCTTTGATTTTGGAGCCAAGGACGGCACCATGGCAGCAGCTGCTCCTCCCTGACTCGGTCTGCCATACAGGAGACAACAGACAATGCAGGATTCTTCAGTCTGCATTCCCGGCCTTATGCTTTAAACTCTGAAGGACCCGCAAAAGTAACGGGTTCTCGACTGAAAGGTCAAGGGTAACTCCCCTCGTTCAGCTGCCATCTGGAAAATACTGTCCTTCGTGTGCTTTGCCTCTCTCAGAGTGTGCCCTTGTGCTCCGCCATTTATCTGTGTGGGGAAGTTTAATGGAAGTCAAGTGTGAGTGTTTACCAGTAATTGCCTGACCATTGTAGTGGGACATGTCAGGTACACTGCTAGGGTGTGAATCTGTTTTCTCCCACAACGAGCTGTCTGTGTGAAAGTGTTTGTGAAGAGAAAGGGGGCAGGCGGGTAAAGTTCTCACATATCCTACCAGGTAGGATGGGGTAAAGGTGTTACACGGAGGGGGATACCGCATCTTGCCATCAGGTGTCCCACTTCCACTCCCCTAATACCACTCACTCAGGTGATCCTCCCGCACTGGTCCATGCCCAGGGTCTGGATCCAAAGTACACAATGTAAAAAAGGTGAAGTTTATTTTCCAAAAGTAAAAGATGTATAATATTGGTTTGAGAACTGTGATTCTCAATTCAGTATTTGTATATTGGAAGTTGATGGTATTGTGTTAACTTTGTTATGTATATATTTATATGGTTGGTTGGTTGGTTGGTTGGTTTATTATTTGTAATGCGCCGGAATACCCGAGGTTAACAGGGCGCAGCAGATACAAGAATTTGCGAAGCTTAGTTACAGACAGTAAAATATATACATGGCATATACGCAGTAATAATGTAGGAGAGCACACAGTATATACATATATACAGTTAACAATTGCATAATTGGATGAAAGGAGGGAGAGGCGTCCTGGTTCAGTATGTTTAGATGGCGGCTGTCTTCAGCCAAGACATCAAATTGGAGCGGAAGTTTTGGTAGGGTAAGTCCATTCTAAGAGTGGGTGGTAGGGAGTTCCACAGTTTCGCCGCTTTCACTGGAAAGCTGTTGCCTCCTATGGTAGAGCGTTTGTAGTTAGGGACGGAGAAGCAGTCTCTATATGCTAACCTTGTCGGTCTCGAGGATGTCAGTCTGTGAAATCTGTCTGTCAAGTAGATGGGGGCCGCGTTATTAAGGGACTTGTGGGTGAGTGAGGCAGTTTTAAGGGAGATTTTGTCTTTAATGGGGGTCCAATTGTTCTGCTGGCTGTATACTGTTATGTGGTCTCTTCTGGAGATGCCCAAAGCCGCTCTAAGTGCATTATTCTGGAGGGTTTGAAGCTTGCTAGTAATGTCTTTGGAGGATCCAAGATAAAGCGCGTTACAGTAGTCTAAGCGGGATAGTATGAGGGCTCTGGCCAAGGTTAGGCAGCTGGTGACGGATAGAAAGGATTTGGCTGTGCGTATCAATTTGCACGTGTAAGCCGTGGAGGAGGCTAGTGAGTTCACTTGTCTATTAAAGGAGAAGTTGGAATCCAAGTAGAAGCCCAGTGTTTTGACTTCATGTCCCACTCTGTTGATGTTGCCATCAATCATGAAGGAGGAGTAAGCTGGGCTTAATTTCTTTAGGCTGGCAGTGGTACCCAAGGTGATGAGTTCAGTTTTATCATCATTCAGGCATAGACCGTGGGTGGCCATCCATGCCTGGATGATGATGTAAACCCTATTCACCAAGGCCAAATCTTTTCCATAATCTCCAGAAAGCGGAAGGAGGATCTGAGTATCATCTGCATATTTAGTGTAGGTGATACCGAGATGATCCAGATCATCGAAAAGGGGCTTGGTGAATATGTTATAAAGTGTAGGGGAGACACAGGAGCCCTGAGGTACGCCACAGGTGATGGGTATAGGGTCTGCAGCATCTATGGGCGAAAAAACCCTCATGGTTCTGCCATAGAGGAAGGATCTAATCCATGTAATGGCCTCGGGGGAGAAATGGGCAGCCGTGTGTAGGTGGGTGCAAAGGACCGAGTGGTCGACCAGGTCGAAAGCTGCAGAGAGGTCAAGGAGGAGGAGTAACGCTGCTTGGCCATTGTCTCTGAGCAGATCGATCTGTGTTTTAAGGTCGATGAGAGCTGTCTCAGTCCCATGTTGGGGTCGGAAGCCTGATTGTCTGGCTCCTAACAGGTGGTGTTCTTCCAAGTGCTTCTGTATTTGAACATAGGCTACCTTGTCCAGGATTTTCAGGAGGAACGGTACCGTTGTTATGGGTCTGTAATTAGTGGGGGTAGCCGGGTCAAGAGTAGTTTTTTTTAGTAAAGGTAGAACCCAGGATTGTTTTAGATTAGTTGGGATGGACCCAGTGGCGAAGGAGGCATTGATTAACTTTGTGATAAATGGGGAGAGGTCACGGGCAGCGTCTTTTATAAGCTGAGCTGGGCATAGGTCTCCCTGGCAGTTACAAGGCTTCAGTGACAAGATGATTTTCTCGACTTCGAGGATGGTCACTTTTGTGAAATTGAATCGGGTATGTTCACTTGTAGTCTGCTTCTCTGGTAGCTTGGACAGGGCAGGGTTATTCAAAGATGCTTTTTTGCAGGATATTTTATTTTGTAACGTGGCGATTTTGTTAGCTAAGGCATTTTGGATGTCGGTGCACCAGTTCTTATCCTTGATGCAGTTGTCTGGTGGTGCTATAGGGGTTTCCACTTCTTTCAGAATAGAAAATAGTTCCTTCATGTTTGAACTGGCTTGGGAGATGCAGGAGTCAAAGGATGTGCGTTTGGCTAAGATGATTTCTTTTTTATACATGGCCGCTAGTTTGGTGAATTTGATTTTGTTGGCCACTGATGGGTCTCTTTTCCAAATAGTTTCACAATTTCTTTTTTTCTGTCTTAAGCTTTTGAGGAATGGTGTGTACCATTTGTTCAAGTGTGTTTTGGGCTTGCTTGACCTAAGTTTGAGAGGGGCGATTAAGTCCAGGGAGGTGGACATAATTTTATTATATTCCTCGACTAGGCTCTCAGGATTCAGGTTGTCAGGGAGTGAGTTAAGTGTGGGGAGAAGGTTGGGGATGAGTCTCTCCGCCGTGTTGCTCTTTTTGTTTCTCGTGAGAGTGGGTGGGGCCCTACTAGACTGCATAGGAGGGGGTCTGGTGGTGGACAGCAGGAATGATACCAGGTGGCGGTCGGTCCAGGCTAGTGGAGAGATGTCAGTGATGTTAGCTAGGCAATTATAGTCAGCCACTCAGTCAAGTATTCTCCCCTTGTCATGGGTGGGTTGTAGGCTTCTTTGAGCAAATCCTAATTCAGTCAGGGTGTTCAGCGTGGTGATGGCGACTTGGTCGTCGGGGTCGTTGAAACCCAAATTGAAGTCTCCCAAGGTGAGCACCTGTGTAGAGTATGGAAAAGAGTTCAGAAGGTTTGGGCAGTGGTGTAGCACAAGCTAAAGGTAAAGTTAAGTTTTGCTTTTTTTTCCCATTACATAGCCAAACTTGATGCATCTCTTTATTGCATGCATGCTCTGCTGTACCATTGATGTCACCCATGGTGCCATAAGTGATGTCATATGTGATATCATCATTGATGTGCTTTATGAGGTCATCAGTGTGCTTGGGGGCCTTACAATGGGGGCATCTTAGTTAAGATGGCTCGGCTTCATCACCTGCCTACTTTCAGGGGTTTTGTTGCATTTAATCGCCACTCTAAAGTCACTCCAACGAAAGTTGTTTCACTGTATCTCAAGTATTTCATTGCATCAGATTGTTTCACCTTAACAATGCTTCAACTAACGTTTTTTCACTGAATATATATACTTTAGTTAGGGAGAGTTAAGGTAAGCTGATTTATTACAACAAAATCCTTTCAAATTCAGTGGGTGTGAGACGTGATAACCATCTTAACTTGTAGCCCTCCCATTACCCCCAGGATGTCATTTCATTGTGATAACCCTTTGGTGATATCCTGTATGTGCTCATAGGCTTTACAAGGAGGGTTGCGGGGGAAAAGAGGGGGCGCTGAGTTAAGATGGTCATCAAGGGGTTAGGCTATTTGTTTTTCACCTCCCCCCATCCTTCAGTCATGGCCACTGTCTGTGTTGCAACAATTACTTTAAAGAGGTAAGGCCGATACCATCCTCCCTAATACCTAACCGGATCCCACTATCTATGCCCTATATCCATGGCCAGCAGCATCAGGCTCCACTACCCTTGGGCCTCTGGCAGCTTCCATTGACAATGTGTTAGATGCCACCTCTCTGCAACTTTGAAAGACTATGACTAAGCTCCAGCACACTGGTTTCCCATTAACTATAGGGCAAAAAGGACTTTTCACTAAATTTAAAAGTTTTTATTGCTATTTATTTTCAAATATGATCACCTTAACAATGTTTTAACTAAAGTTTTTTCATGCCATTTCAAAGGTTTTGTTATACTATCGTTTCTTCAGGGCCCACTAGCCATGGCCTTTGTCTCTGGTGTGAGATACCAGAAGGCGTCTGACCTGCTAGTCCCCACGGGTCTCTCTCTCTCAGGTGGCCAGGACACGGCCATCGCCTTTGGATCCAGACCCTGGGGTGGACCAGTGCGGAAGGTTCACCTGTGTGAGGGGTCTTCAGAGATTTGGAGTGAGACACCAGATGGTGAGACGCGATATCCATCTCCCTGTAACACTTTTCCCCCATCCTACTCGATGTGATATTTAAAAGCTCAACCGCCCCTCCCCCTTTTCCTGCAAAAACACTTTTACACTAACGGCCCACTCTTGTAGAAAACACTCACACCCGAGCTGTGTACCTGACATATCCCTACACTGTGGTCAGGCAATTATCCACAATCACTCATAAATAAATCCTGCATTGTGTGTCAGAGATATCAATGGCCCTTCCACGAAACTAACCAAGGTGGGTAGGGGCTGCAGACGCCTTGCTATCGATCTTGGCCCCAATAACAAAGAAACAACAGAGAACAACACAGCTTGTGAGTTGGGGGAGACAGAGGCCACACTGGTCTGTGTTGAAGTCAAGGTTGCAAGCCACAACATTGTTGAACGAATGAACAATGTTAAATGTATGATGAAAGATTTTGATTTGATTTGATTTGATTTATTGATTTATAAAGCACCTTACACCAAGGCGCTGTACAGTGGAACAACAAAATACATAAGAACAAACAATATATAAAGGTGGAAGCAAAATTACAATATGAATCATTCAACAAAACAGTGAAAAGATCAATTAACTGAAGGGGAAAGGGGGAATAGGGGAGTGGGACTTCACAGTATTAGGGGAGTGGGACTTCACAGTATTAGTCAACAGCCATGCCAAACTCAGTAGCATTGTAGAAGCACCTCCTTCTCTATGAAGCACCTTCCATTGCAGAAGAGATGTCACCACCTACATGTTCTGCCTCATGGCAGTTAAGAACATCCTGTGTACTGAAGTATTCGCCACATTGACTAAACTGAAATAGACCCAGGCATGCATGTTTTGTCTGGTGCTAAATAAGGTGACTGTTCCGACTGAAGCATTTTCCACATTCAGCGCACCGTTAAGGTTTCACACCTGTATGTATTCTCTGGTGGCGAATATGATCACTCACCAAAAATAAGCTCTTCCTACATTCACTACACTTATGAGGTTTCTCACCTGATTGTAAGGACTGATGGTAAATATGACCTGCCTTAAGCAACATTGCTGGTGAATCAGAGCTGCACGCTGGTGCGCCAGTATGCCTAACGTTGCCCACCCCACCCCAATCCTTTACTGTATACAGCCCTACCTTCCACCATTGTCATGCAGGCCCCTCTTCCCCCTCAAAACTCTGAGGTAAATGCCCCACCGCCACCCTTGTCCAATCCCCCTGCTTCCCCCCTGCTACAACCTCCATGTAGATCTCGCTCTACCCAAGCCAGAGCCATACATTGGAGAGCTAGAGTTGATTACACTGACCCTCTGAGCATCCCGCTCCGTCCACCTACCCAGTGCTGCCACCCTTCCTACTCCAACCCCTGAGGTCACGTCACCTGCACCCACACCTCTCACCTCTCGAGAAACAACCTTCCCCCGCAACCCCACACCCACTTCCCTTATCTTAGTGCGGCAAGATCAGCCCTGGCCAAAACCTCAACACCCCCCCCCACTCTCACCCCACACCCCATTGGCCACACAAAAGACACAAAAAAGTCCAAACCTCAGCCACCTCAGGCCAATTTAGCATCAACTGTGCTCTACCTAAAATCCCAATCCTTGCCCCTGTTGGGGAGAGGTGGTCTTTCACACCCCCTCAACGCTCACACGCAAAATAGATCTCATATATACTAAAGGCGGGAGACGTCCCTGTGTTTGTCTGTTTGTATCAATTCGAACCAAAATACTAAAATAACTAAATAGAAACGTGAGACAAAGCCTGTGCACTGAGACCCATTCTGCGCTAACAAAACCCCATCTTTTACTAGGCCTCAAAGTGATCTTTCTGAGAGCATGTCGCTTCCTTCACCCAGAGCCACGCACAGTCAGCCCTCAGTCTCCTTTCCACCTTCTGCCAGCTTTACACAAACCAAGTTTCTCACTGAAGTCTAACTGTGCAGTGTTGCGAATGTTTAGTATGTTTTCCACGTCCGGTGAGCTCATTGCGCTGTGTGTGACCGGAGCTGGCTCTGGCCTGTTTCGCCCATTCGTCTCCACAAACCTGCCCCTGTACTCTCCTCCCCCAACCAAGATGACCGTAGCCAGTAAACTCTAGGACACCCCCAATGTTTTGTTTATGGTTGTTCTTGTTCCCTTCTCCGGTGATTACTATTAGACAGACAGGCATGTATCCATCGTCAAGCTTGACCTTCACCCTGGGGAGATGAGCCCAGCCGACCCACGTGCCAGCGGATCGACACCTCCTCATCATCCAATGCAAGTTAACAACCAGTACAGAATGTATAATGTATCCATATGTCCCTCCAATCTTGTCATAGTATTATGTATTTATGTTGATACCTCATGAGAGACGTTTTTCGATGTTATAATGTGCTGCCAGTGTATTGTTGGGCAGAGCACTCTCGGGCAGCAGAGTTCTCTGCGTGCATTATTTACCTGATATAAACTTTGTTCAACTTGCAATCTATCTCTTGGTCTCATTCCCTACTGGGGTGTGTCCTTTATTCAGATTTTTGGATGCGGTATTAGAGGATGGGTTCCTTCACCCCCTGGCTATACCATCCAAACCTCCACTCGGACTCCAAACCCAGTCTTAGCACTATTCCCCTCATCCCCACACCACTGCTGTTGACCCATGATGCCCTCCACTGGCCTCCCCATCCTTCTTTCCACCGCCACCACTCCTCTCACCATTTCCACCACTTCAACAATCCCCATCATGACCCGGGCAAGCTCACGCTGTCCAGCACATCCCACCAAATCTCTTGCATTCTCATCAATGCCAGGTCAGTCTCAAAAAACAAATTTAAAATCTTCGAATATATCATGGACGAAAACTCGGACATCCTTTCCATCACAGAATACTGGTTTGCTGATGACTATGAAACCATTTCACATGAGGCCTTTCCCCCCAGCTACAACCTGACTGTTCAGAATAGATCAAGAAGAGGTAGGGGACTAGCAATCCTACACAAGCACCAATACCCTCGGCTGACAAAGACACCTTAGCCATCACCACAGGTTATGAACCCCTTCTTCTAAAATTGAAACTCTCACCCCCCACCTTGTGATGCTGGAAATGCATCAGAGGGATAGGGCCTCCATATCCTTGTCCTTTACTGCTTTTTATCGTGTGTTCTGTCTTGTTTTCCGTGCAGGAGTTCATGTGGGACTCCTGGCGGTGCAGCTCTCTTTTGGTTTGGTGAACAGACCCGTGGGATACCCTTATGGCACCTGTGGGTGGGGGTACAACCTTGTGCCCCTAGTGTATGTTTTTGGGCACCTGTGGGTGGCCCACAGAGCAGGGTATGGGCTGGTGGCAGATCAATGCTGAATTTGACAGGTGCGCAGAGTATCCTCCATTTTGGGGTATGCCGGCCCTGCCATTGGGATCAGTTGATTCCTGATGGAAAACAAGATGGCCCCGGTGGCCTCTTGCTTTCTATTACCCATTACCTTGTTTTCCCAAAGTCCTGGGAAGCCCTGACTCTGTCCCTTCCGCTTGACCGACTGTTGGGTGGAAATGCCATATATGGTGTTGTTGTGAAGGCCTGGCCAGACTAGCTGGGGCCTTCCCGGTGATGTATGTTGTGGGTACCTCCTGTGGGTGGGACCTGGGTGAATAGAGTGTGTGACGAATATGCATTCTGTGTTGTGGGTGTCTAGTATCTGGTGGTTGACACAATGACTGACACAACACTGGCCGAAACCGATATGAATGCAGCTTGGAGTGTTGAATGGCTCGGTACTTGTTCCAATACACATAACGTGTTGTGAGTGTCTGGAGAGAAGTGAATGGCCTGAATACCTTGTGTGCCTGATAGGCTGCCTGCCTGCATGAATGCCCGTAGACGTGATTGGATGCTTGAGTGTGACCCAGCGGAATGAAAGGGAGATCAACAGTATATCTGGGGACCTCTCACTACTAGGAATCGTGTTCAGAAGCTGAAGTCCACTACGACGAGTAACTGGAGTAACTGACGCTTGACCTTGAAGCCCTGCTGGACGAGAAGAATTGCTGTTGCTCTCCTTCCCAATCTGAAAGCTGTTGTGCCTCCAAGGTCTGACCCAGAGAGGACCTGGTAAGGCGCCCTCTTCCAGAGCTACGAGTGACCATCGTGCACAGCTGATCTTTGCCAACACTCCCTGGTAGACAGACCTTCGACAGGCTGCCGACCCGATACGGGGACTGCTGCGGAACTCCAAGGAGAAGCACCCGGACTGTTGTCCGCCACTGTCGACGACCGCCGTCGCCGACCGGAGCCGCCGTGCTCCCGTTTTGCCTAAGAACTTCAATCAATCATCGGACGCTCTCGTCTGCATCGTCACCCGCTTGTCTCCCGCTGGAGATGGCCCGACCGTCGACGCGCCGAGGAGCATCCACCGGTAGGTTTCCCGCCACCTAAAGACCACAGAGACGCGGACGACTCAACGCCCTTGCTGGGCCACCGTTCTTCATCATCTCTTTGCGGTCCAGAACTATCGTCACCGAGGTGCCCCGCACGCCTCTTCCTTGCAGGACGCCAACGCTCTGTCGTCGACGAGCACCGCTAGGAACGAAGCTGCCACTTCCCTGCCGTAGTTCACCCTGTTCACCGTCAGACGTTCGATGACCCGTGACTCCTGCCTTAAAGGGAGGGCACTCAAGAAGGGCTGTCGATTCCCCGACACCGAACGCCAAGTTCCCCGACACCTCTCGACAATCCGTGGCTCCCGCCTAAAAGGTTGACGCATCGTCGGAGAACTCTACTCCACCAGGTACATTGGGGGGGTAAAACCTTAATAGGAAGAAGTGAGACTATTGAACATATGGACTGGGCTTGTGCGATATATCTTTATTTACAGGTTGCCCAGGTGGGGGGATCTCCACACAGAACTGTGTCTAGGGTACGGGGCCAGTATTCTGCCTACTGTTTCAACCATCTTGCGTTCCTTCCTATCTCTATTGCTGGTTTCCTCGTTATTAATCTGTGTGACATTTTAACCGTACAGTTGATGCACTTTAATGAGATTTGATAACATTGGTGGTACCACTTTAGAATTGTATTTATCATTATTGACTTCCAAGTACAAAGTGCGTTATTGTGATCGTGTACATACCCTTAAATATTAGTTATATAAAGACTGTGTTTTCAGTAATGCAGTGTGTGGACATTCCTTTGTGGGGGTTCGGGGACTACACTGTTCTTAAGAACCAGCCTGCATCACCTCCTGAGAAGCTAGGCCTTGATTGCTCGTCCATTGCTACCGTAATAGAGAATCTTGGCTGGGGTCTTCTGTGCCTCTCCTCTACCATATAGAGAGCGAAGGTACAGACACCCCCTACCAGTCTTTACACACCTCCCACAGTTTCCTACTCATTTACAAACCCCCTGGCTACAACAAAGACTTTGCAGACACACAGCGTCGCTCTGTCACCTACCTTCAACCTACATCCAGCACTCAACATTCTAGGTGACTTCAGTATCTGGTTTGACTCCCCCTCAAATCTCATGACCAGCTCTCTCACAGATAACCTAGAAGCCTTCAACCTGACACAAAGCATTTCACTGCCTACCCAACTCTGCAGGCCACACCCTTGATGCGGTCTTCAGCACCACAAACATCATATCCACCATGCACACATACCCCCTAAAATGGACAGATCACTCTGCAATCTTCTTATCCTTACAATCTTCACCACCAGCCCCTTCCCAAGACTATGCCACCAAACCCTGCACCTCTCACACCACTCTGGATCAAAGTCGGTTATCACCCCCAAACTCCCTCCTCAACTCACACCCAGCACTCTCCCACCAGGAATGCCCCCCACCATCAAACTATTTTACCACTAGCTCTCCAGCGGCCTAGCACCTCTCACCCCAACAAAACAGACCTCTCAGAGATCAGGCCCCATACCCAGGTGGTATACCACTCAGCTCATATCTCTAAAAACCCTCAAGCACCATCTGGAACGCACCTGGAGAACCAACCCAACCACGCAAAACAAAAACCCTCTGGTAAGACTAACAAGGGCTTAGAGATCGGAAATCATAAAAACCAAAAAAGAAATCTATGGGAACAGAATCTTGAACTCTTGCATCCCAAGCAACAAACTGCATGGCATCATTTCTAAATTCAAATTGCCAGGTTGCTTAGCCCCTCCTATACCCAACTCCCAATCCCTATGTAATGCTTCATAAGCTCTAAAATACAAATAATGCACCCGCCTGTTGACCGAAAACCTCCCATCCCCTGTCCCATTCCCTCCTGATGCAAACCTTCACCACAATCTCAGACCAGACCAGAAGTTCCTCTCGCTCTTAGCACAAAGCCGCCTGTCAGGATCCACTGAGGACCCTTGCCCGCCCACCCTCCTCAAAAACATCCCAACCTCAACCTGTGCAGGCAGTATTCATGCACTGTACTAATTCTCCTTGACCTCTTTGCCACCTTCACAACCATTGACCACACCATTGTTTTTGCAGAGGACTAGGCGCCACGGGTTGTTAATCAACTTGAGCTACTGATCCAGAGCTCACAATCCACGTAGATAATTCCATTCACCCAACACACACTTTCAAAAAGACCCAGGAGGGTCGAAACACACGTCGGCTGAACTGTGTAATAAAATAACTATGATACTAAGTAACAAGACTCCTCTGAAAATTCTTTCAGAATCGGATAGCACTATGCAGTTAAATCTTCACTGACCCATTTCTGTCCAAACTACATAATTTACATAATTAACACCCATCAGTGCTACTCAGGGTGCTATTAAACTGTATTATTATGAACACAGTGGTCTGCAAGAAATTCACTGGAACATAGGGGAAGCATTCGCACAGAATCAAACCAAGTACAAACAATAAGATATGGACCCTTACTTCCTTGGCATCATGATAGGCTGCTGAGAATTGTAACACACCAATGGTGTATGTGGAGCAGTGGTGTTAACTTTACCATCCAGGGTCACATAATCAATTATTTAAATGCATATATTGCCACTGGGAGGTATGAATATGCTGCTGCAGCGTAGACTCCTCCCACTCACTGTTGAGGCCCATGTGTGGGGGCCACACAGGCACATCAACAACATTGCTAAAATCGAGACAATGGCCTCATGCCTTTTACACAGAATCTGAACAGGCTTTGCAGCACTCAGTTCCTTTGTGGCAGGCTAGATTCTGAAGGATTTCATCTTTTTTCAATGTTCTTTTTACATTTTGGAGCTCTGGCCCATGTGGCAACAGTCCAGCCAGCCTTGGGAACAATTTCCCCTTTGTCCCCCTTACCATTGCGCCCCTGACAGCAGACAACAAGCACCTAAGTTTGGTTAGGTAGGGAACCCCATAAACTAGGGATAGCAAGGTATTTTTTCTTTATTATTTGAATAAAGAGTCTTGACATGACAAAAACTGGTATGTCTCCTCCTTCTGACCTACCACAGTGGGCTTTAGAATGAAAACAAGAAATATCAGAAGGAGTAAGGGAATGAAAAAGAAGACGGATAAGAGGAGATAGGGTTATAGATGGTAGAACATTCTATTTTTAAGGAAAAGTTTAGTTAGGCCACATATTCTTAGATTGGGAATTAAAACAAGAGGGGAAGCTCTACTGCCAATTTTGGCAGCTCATGATGTATTGCTCAATTAGGACGTGGCTCGCTTTATTGATGCTGCAGTTCGTCTAAGATCTAACTATTGAATTGACATGCATAATGGCCAAAAGACCATGTTTTAATTGCAGTGTATTTAAATATTTTTTAGGAAGGGGTCTAACTCAGTACATTTTAACTAGAGTGTATTTATATATTTTTGTACTGTTATGTATTATAATGGCGGAAGCTGAAATAAAATGTGTTGTTGATGGATGGTTCGGGAGGGTTAGTTAGTGGAATGGAGAGGGCGAGCACAAGAGAACTATGTTCAGTTGTTGGTAGCTCTAGTTCGGAATAAACGCTCACTCTGCACAGGGTTTGCTTCTAATTGGTGTAGGTTTGGTGGTGTTTTGGTGTGTGAGTGTGTATGGGGTTGTTTGCTTGTCTGTGGTTTAGATTTCTGCAGTGTGTTGGGTTGAGTTGGGTGTTGCTGACTGTCTGCAGTTTGTGGTGATATCATAGTTGTGCTGTTAGAGGTATGTGCGTGTTCACTTTGGTGGTTGAGGGTGAGTTTGTAGGAGACTTGAACTTTTTTAGATGGGTTTGTGAAACATACTGTGTGTATCTCTGCGTAGGTTATGTTGGTTTGGCTGGGTTCATATCCTAGGATGGTGGTCTCTTTCTTTAGGGCTGCCCATTTTCTTTTTTTTCTTTTTTTTTTGGGTGCATCTCCTTGTGTTTTGATTTGCAGTTTCTCTTTGATGGTATCTCCTGCTGAGGTCGGTGAGTTGAAGAGCAATATTTTAAGTAATTTTCTGAATTTTAGATTTCTTTTTCTTGTTTCCTTCGGGAGTGAGTTAGGATGTTCTGCTGAGATGCAGTTAAATGCTGAGCCAAGGTATTTGAACTTTTGAGTTTCACTTTGTTTTGATGCAAACAACATTTCTGGACCTAAATTTTCAGTTGGTTTGTATATGGAAATTTCCTCCTGTATGCATTCCGCTCCTTGGCCGTGGATTGCTCTGTGTGTTATGCAGAGCATTTTGAAGAAAATTATGTTTTCGACTTGTAGCAAGTATAGGGTTCTCAGTGCTGGTGTGATGTGGTCTCTGAGTGAATCTGAGGAGTAGTCTTGCTGCTGCATTTTAAATTTGCAGTAGTTTTTTTGGTGAGGTAGTCTAGCATTCAAAGATAGATGCTGTTGGCATTGTATATTCTTGACCTGACGAGGGAGATGACGGCGAGTGTTTTGTGTAGGAAGGTGAGGAAACGCAGTATCCACTTGATTGTGTGTAGGGTCAAGAAGCCCTTCTTTAACACTGCGTTGACTTGGGGTTTGAGTGTTAGGTCATTGTCAATTCTAAGGTTTTTGATGGTCACTGTCCATTTAACATTAAGGTAAGCCATGGAATGTGATGTTGGTTTAACGGGTGATTAGGTGTGCTCATGATTTATGTTTTGTATAGGTTGAGAAGGCTTTGGTGCTCACCCATTTATTTATTTACCTGCATATTTTTGCTTATTATTATAAAGTTTGTCCTTTTTGTGCACATCTTTGCCCATGGGCTGTAGGCGCGTTATAAATATTGAATAAATAAATAAGTCCTGTTTATTACTCATGAAATTCATCTAGTTCCCCATTCCTTGCTTTTTTATCAGCATGCTTTCAAATGAGAAATCACTCTAAAATATGTCAAATTATGGCAGTAGTTTTATTAAAATATTTACATGAAACTAAATCTTTATAATCAAAAACATACAATCAGCAAGCCAGTACTGCTTTGTGAATGATCCTATATACTAATCATCCAGCAGTGCCTCCTACTAGCCTTCCTTAAACAGGTCTAATTCTGAACTTTCTCTGGGCAATAAGAATTATTTGTGTTGAATAACTGTTGTTTTTAAATCTATATAGGAATCTAAAAATGTATATCTTCAAGCACTTTATGGTGTATATGTGGTGGAGAGGGGTTTATGCAGTGCACATGATTATTACTTCTTTATAGTGGAACTTTAATTGCAGCTTTTGTACTACACATCTGGTAGTAGATCACTTATATTGTGTCTCCACTTGATTTGTTGTCTTTTTATATATGTTGTTATGCTTAATCAAGTGAAAACAACGGTTCCTTTTGAATTGTGTTGACTTTTGTACATTTTTATAAAAATGATGATGTTGATATAAGAATAAAATATGTGAATTTTGCAAAACTCCCTTTCCTGCCTTTGTTGATCTCTGTCTAAGGCCCTTTTCAATTGAAACAATTTTTCGTACACATTTTTGCCACGACACAGCATGCTTGTAGTGGTATCCATGATTATTCCCCAGGTGTCTGCGATGTAAGGGTATACCCACACATAGTTGAGACAATAATAATTCTGCACCACCATGCTGATGATTCATTTTACTAGCTGTGGTTGCTAGCTGTAAGTAGATACATCACTTCTGAAGCTCTGAGGTTGCATCCGCATGCCCAAGTATCCCCAGCCAACTAGCATTCCACTATGAGGAGACACTGGCTCCTTTTTGGTATAGATGTGTGTTGTCTCTGCCAACCAGATTGCACTAACAAATATTGGTAAAAATACGCTGCTGCGCGGTCCGGATTTGTGCTTCTCAATACGATATTTGGGACATCTTCTCCCGCTCCTTGGTGATGCCCCTTGTGGTGAGGGAATGGGGTATTGCGGCACACCACTCTGAAATTACCCCCCCCCCTGCACTCTGCGCATTTTTGTCCTTCCGCCAGGCATGTGCCTTCATGGGGAAATTCATAGCCACACCAGGAACAAGTCTTGCTAGAGGTCTTACTGAAATCATGGGTTTCCAGTTTCTTGATGAAGTCCTGGTCCCTGGGCAACAGTGACACTTTAACTCTAACCATGTTGACAACTTGTAGTGAGATGGCGGAGTCTGTCCGACCAAGGCATGAATCTCATCCAGGAATCATTGCTTCTGCAGTAGTTTCTTCCAAAATTCACATCCCACAATCAACTGCAAGTGTAGCACCTCCTCACTGGAATATCGATGGAATGCCCAATGGTTGATGCGAATCCTGAGACGCATGACAAAGCTGTTTAGCGTTTCACCATTCTCCTGCAGGGTAGTATGAAAAATGTGTCTCTCATAGTCCACATTTGCGTGTGGGGCAAATTATGTGGCTAAAGCATTTTGGATTTCCCCAATGTGGCTTTCTCTTCATCAACCAGCTCATATTGGAAGTCGCGAACAGATGCCCCTACTGCTAGCGTTAATATATTCTTCTTCCTCTCATCATCCATGAGGCCCATTGCGCCAATGTACACCCTGAAGTGCTTGGCCCAACGGATCCACCGCAGGCCTAGATTGCTAGTGTCAGTGAGGTCAAATGGACCTGGCAGTTATCATGGCAAGACCTCCCCTTATGCCAATTGGAAAGCATCTGACGGTCTTGCTGATACTGTTGCTGCACATCTTCCGAAATGTTATGGTGTGTAGCAGTTCTACGTGACCTAAAAGATGGGTTCTTCCTCTATTGATGGAGTCCCTTCCCTCACTTCTTAAGAACTTGGGGTGTGAGGCTAAGGGGTGCTGTCTCAGCTCCTGGGTAGTGCTGTGGCCTCTGAATGTGTGCTTAGAGCACAGTGAACCTCTTCCCTGTAGGCTTTCCTGGCTCTCACCTTCATACAATGATGGCCCATCCTTCCTGGGGCTGCAACAGCATGTGCTCCTTCTGAGTGCTGGGTTAGCTCCCTGCCCAGTGCACACCACCAGGCTTTGGGCCATCAGATAATGTGGCTTGCAATCTCCCTCCGACAGCCTGCTGTGCCCTTCAATGAGTAAATCCGGACTCACCCACGTTAAGATCACCACTGCAGGCCTGGGAGGCTGGTGATTTGGCCACTGTACTTCGAGAGGCGGTTCACAGGATCGCGCCTCCACCCGTGGCGCTGTGGATTCGGATCACTCATCGCCAATATGAGGGGTAGGATGCTCTGAAAGGCTCTGGTAACCTTTCTGTCGCAAAGGCGGGTGAAAACACCAGATTTTGTTTTTGGCAGGTAAGAGCCCATTGAAATGAATGGGCGTGCAGGGGACTTGGCAGGTGAGTCAGCTCTTTACAAGGCGGGTGACACCCGCCAAAAGCGTGTGAGTTGAGAGCAATGTGTAACAGAGCAAACATGAATGGGGGCAGGACATATGCAAATAATGGAGGCCCACACAGAAAGACGCCTGGTTTCAACTCCTGTAACTTTATTCACAGGGGACCTCTGGTCCCAACGTCACGTCCCCTGATACGCCCCCTCCCTAGCCCCGGCTCACACAACGAGGCTGATCGCACAGCGCAACACTTTTTTTTTTAATTGACTTTTAGTTTTGTAAAAGAAAACAAACTTTTTGTCATTCCCATTTCCAATCCCATAACCCACGTTGTTATGCATTGCACTTCTCCACTTTGCAGACGTGGGCTAGTCAAGAGTTCCAGTATTTACAATTATCGTGGTAGGATCTTGTCCATGAAGTTAATCACGTTACAGGTTAGCTGCACATTTGTTCCCATAATCAGATGGGTCCACCATTCTGCCATGTTGCCATCTTTAGGGGCATAACGTTCAAGATGCAGGGAACGTTGGCCGTTAATCTGTGGACATTCAATTATTAGGTGTTTTTCGGATTAAGACTCCTTCTTGCAAAAGCGACATTTATCGTTCCTAGTCATTGGGTCTTTTATTCTCATCAGTCGCTCCTTTGTGTTATAAAGTTTAAGGCGTAGCTGCAGAAATTGATTCCGGTGGTAGTTAGATGGAAATGTAGGCAGATACTTTGGCAGTACACCCATTTGTTGCGCGCTCAGGCCAAGATCTATTCCTGAGGTTAATGCGACTCGCTTTTCCGCATTTTTAATCCACTTCCACTGTTTGAATTTGACTTTTGCCAATTGCGGTATCTTTATGACCAAAGACATTTTTATGTTTGCTTCCTCCAAAATGTCTAATAGTTTCTCTTCCCAGCTGTTTATTAAAGAGGCAGATGTGTCATGATTCTTGGTGACCAGGATTGAATATGCCTGTGATGTAGGAGATAATCTCATTTTCCTTAACAATGCAATGTATTTCCACAGTACTATGGAATGTAGGGAGTCGAGACCCAATTCGTGCCTCAATGCCACCATTGGGACGCATTGTGGCACGTGGAGAACTTTGCGCCAAAAACAGCCCAATAGTTGTGTCCAGAGCCTTGCACTGATGTTCCACCCCGTTTCACTGCCGAAGCATACTGGTGGTGTCACTTTTTGCAGGTAAAAAGTTACCACTGGTTGAAGTGAAAATCTCCCGTAGTTTGTGTGCAGTTTTCGTCCTTGCAAGGCAAACATTCGCATACGCGAGATGATTTCGTTGGTCCAACTCCATTCTCTAATCGATATATTAAAGGAGACGCCCAAATATCGAGTGGCATCTGTTCTGGATAGTATCTCATTGTCTATTTTCCAGTTGAACCTCGCTTTGTTTGATTTAGTGTTCCGTCCCAAAGCCATCACTTGAGATTTCTTCACATTTATCATTAGGTGATTTGCCATTAAGTTGGACTGTAAAGCTGCCAGTGATCTTTGTAAGCCTATTTCGGTGCTGTCGAGCAACACTACGTCATCCGCATAGATTATATGGCTTACATGGGTTCCATTTATTTTCGGAGGAAAACACCGTGTTAGTGAAAGAGCCTCAGGCAGATCGGCAATGAAAAGTTTAAACAACAGGGCTGCAAGAGGGCAACGCTGTTTTATGCCCTTTGTGGTTTTTATTACGTCTGATAGTTCGCCTTCTGCATTTAGGCGCACGCGAATGCTAGTATTAGCATGTAGTGCCATCAACCGTGATAGTAGCTCGTTTGGGCAGCCCCACCTCTTCAGTTTTTGCCACAGGAGGTTGCGATTGATGCTATCAAAAGCTTGTTTTAGATCGATGAAAGCCAAAAACAATCTTTTTTTATGTTTCAATGCATCTAATTTAGCCAGATTCAATAGCAGCAGATTGAGTTCTACACCAACACCTTTGGTGAACCCAGTTTGTCTCACGTCATAGTCAACGCAACACTTTACTTTTGTTTTATCCTTTATTTTATATTAAATGATGGGTCTCCTGGACAGACCTCCCACCATCTTCCCTTAAAATGTCTTTGTTTTTTTATTATTATTAATTGCGTTGCAGCGATGTGGCCATGAGCTGTTTTTGCATTTCCTCACTTGTCCACTGGGTGTGTGATCACTCTTCCATGCTTGAACTTAAAAGTGGCCATCCCGAAGCTATGTTCTTATACACATACACATATAGAAGCCACTGGCCCATTTGCAACTTGTGGCTGGGGGATGAGAAGAAGCTCTTCACTTGAAAGATAAACCTCTGCAAAGTTATGGTCCAATCCTGCTTTATAAGTTCTCATTATCGGGTAAATAAACCGTACCGCAGGATGTGATCGCCGGCCATGTTCTTGTTAACTGAAAGATTTTGCCAAGGGCTGATCCAGGCGCATTAGCACCTTCATAAAACTATGCAGCATGTTAGACCCATCCATGTTGTGTTCCATAAAATTACAGATTCTTTAAGGTCCACAGTCAATAAATCCTAACCCTTTTTTCAATTGAATAAACAAACCTTTGTGATGCGTCGGCCCCACCCTTACCCGAGTCGAATCCTACATTTAATATGTAACTTGTCTTTTTATAGTATTTAGAGACTGTAATGTTTTTTAGTATTACATAGTATTCCTTTTAAGCAGAGTTCAATATGAAGGCCACCCAGCATGCTGAATACTAGTCGATTGCTAACAGAATACTGAACAAATACTTGTTGCTAGTCTTTTAATCTTCATTTAGTATTGAATGCTACATGACCGCTATTGACCCCTACGGAGAAGACAAAAAAAAGATGAAAGGAAGATCTTCCATTTTGGTGAGGGCCCATTTCATGCTCAATCATCTTTGAGCCATTAATCAAACTCTAGTACATTATTTTTTTCATTAGCGAGGGAGATGAGGGACGGGTGGGGGGTGTTTGACAAAGACAAATTGGGAGAGTGAAATGGGAGCTGTCTATCGAGGCCAGTGGTGGGAGTGTGGGGAGGAGACCACATGGTGTGCCTTTTCAGGCCCTTTCATGTTTTGTTATGCCTCTCATTCCTGGTAATGCTCGTAGTGTGCCTTGCTAGGCCTTGCTATACTATGCTATGGTTACTTTATGTGGCTTGATTGTTGGCTCCCCTCACTAAACTGCTCACCATTCAACGTTCTACCTTATACTGCAGTGCTCCCACGTGACTTCCACGATGACTCTACATGCTGGGATTACTCTCATGTGTCCCACTGTAAATTTGCTCCTGTTTGCCTCACTATAATTTTGCCATTCCGAGTTTGGAAATCCTCGTGGGCCTGGCTGTGTTTTAGCCACCTGTTGCCCAGTGCAATTAGTCCCCTGACATGATGCCAGAGGCGTTGCTGGCAGGTGTGAGGGGGCTATAGCCCCGGGAATTTTGGTTGTAGCCCTGGATAGAAGCTTACGGGCTTACAACCAAAAGGCTAGCTAGCCTTGAGTCCCGACAATACCAACATTAGCGTAGCCCCAGATCTTTTCCAAACCCAGCAACACCACCTGCATGATGCTGTTCCCAGATGCACAATATAATTTGCATGACTGGTCCCTAGATGTCACACCTTGTTCTATTAGCATGCCAAGTTGTTTCTAGGTACTGCACCATTTCTCATTGGAATCCCAACTCTGAACTCACCACAGGAACTATTCTCACCCCCGTTCTACATGGCACCTACTACTACATGTTCATATGTTTCCTCCTCGTGAGCCACCCTCTTTCATCCAGGAACATTCACTGCACACTGTCCACTGCCAGAAATACCAGTCAACACCATGGTTGCTCAGGAAATCTCCTCACAAGTACATTACCTGCATGGCACCCCTACCGGGACGTTACCTCCATAACCACACCAAATGGACAATGGAAGTTGCCTGCCAGGCCCTCCACAAAGTTCACTGCACAAACTTTCTCAACCTCTGAGGTCATATACACTATGCACATACCAGCTGACCCACTGACACAGCAATTGACTAGGCCTCGCAGCAGATATCAAACATCTGAACAGTACATCTCTGTGTTCATTACTACTTGCTTAACACAATCAATGAGCTCATCACTTTCCCAGACAATGCATCCTAGTATGATGGGCCAACAAAACCTCCGCCTGGATACAAATGCCTCTTGGTAGACTGAACCGAACACTAGGGCCTACATGCAGAGCTCGGGGCACTTAGGTTCTGCATGCATCAACACAGCAGTAAAGCTAGCTTGCATTTTCCTTCTCTTTACTCCAAGCTCACCCACCCATCCCCATCTTATCGATCTGCCAGAGTGCCTGAATACCATGCCAACTCCTTGGCGTGTGGTTTAAATCCAAGTCGCATAACATCGAAACGTAAATACATTTTTCCAAAGGGGGAGTTCAAATCAATATGGCAGGCAATGCACAGCATATTGAAACAGAATAATTGAAGATTATTTTATCAACTGATAATCTCAACCTCAGCCGCTTAATATAGTAAACAAAAAGATCTGATCACAAAAAAGGTGTAGAATAACTCTAGTTCACAAACATACAATTCTTGCCTAAATGAAGTTCTTTAATAGGCCTACTGCGGCACAAGGGAAAGCCACCTTTTCTATCAGACATTGGGCCTCATTCCAAGTTTGCCTGTACAGTAACAACGGTACTGGTAAGCTTGCTGGTACCATTGTTACCTTACCGGCAAACTAAAAGTTCTGCTCACGGGTACCTTTTAGCCTGTCAGGTCTGACCTGGTGGGTGGACCAGCACCCGTGAGCAGACCATGCCGGATGCACCTGCACCATTCTCAATGTTTCCGCCGTAATGACCCGGTAATTGCCCATTCCTGAAAAAAAAAATTATACTGGCGGCAGCCGTGACTGTTTTACCGGCACGGCTACAGATATTTCACGTCCCTCCTGAACATGCCACCTATTAACTGGGAAAAATGATTGTTTTTATTTTCAGTTGGTGGTAGGAAGATGGGTGAATGCAGTGGCGGGTGGAGTTAATATTGTCCCACTCTCATGGAAATTCAGTGTATGTGGTCCCAATACAAAAAAGGCCCTAAAGACAATCTTTCCCATTTTACAAGCACTGCCCTCTTTGAAAGCTCATCCAAAATGTTTGCAAAGATATTCAAGGATGTACTGACTAGCTGGGCTGAACATAACATTCTACCCAGGGGCGGCTCATCCATAATGGAAGACGGGGCATCGGCACCATTTTGGACGAGCCGCCGAGCCATCAATGTAGACGCTAAGAGCTCCCTCAGCTGCAAGAAGCAGCTGAGGGAGTGCTCCTATACTGGCTTGAACTGTCATAGGAAAACGCAGTTTCCTTTTGACAGTTCGTAACCGCACTGTGGATGTCCATAAGGCCATGCAAGGCAGGGGTGTTTTGTTTCCCCCGCCTTGCGTGGCCAATTGGTGATGAAGACTGGTGTACTGCAGCTCTGAATGTGTGAGGGACACTCCTGTGACTGACTGTGCATTCAGAGCTGCCTGGTCATACTCCAGCGGGTGCCCTGGCTCTTGCATGCATGTGCAGCTTCCTGTTCATGTTGCATGGGAGCCAGAGAACTGTCACTGGACCTAGCGGAGCAGATTCTAGACCTTGCATGCAAGCAAGAAATAAATATGTAAATATCTGCAGAGCTACATACTGCATAGCTGCATGTGCTGAATGAGTGTATGATTGGGATGATTGGGTGTGTGCAAGAATGAGAGTGTATGTTGTGTGGGCCTGCGTGTGAATGAGGGAGTGAATGTGTATGAATGCGTGGAAAATGCGACCTCAGGCCCACAATTCAGAGGCACGCTCACCAGCACAGTGAATGGGCCTCTGATTTGGGGATACAGAGGAAGGAAGAGCCCCCAAATCAGAGGTCTGCTCCCTGGCATGATGAGCGCTGCTCACCCAACCTGCTGGTGAGTGGGCCTTTGATTTGTAGATGAATCAGAGCAGAGATCCGCTCACCAGCATGGTGAGCACCACTCACTGTGCGGATGACCAGGCCTTTGATTTGGGGATGAATGAGAGACATTCTCACCAGCACAGTGAGCGGTCTGATTTGGAGGAACTCCCACATCCCCAAATTGAACGGTTCTCTCATCTGAGGATATGGGGGGAGTGGGTGCTTTTTTACTGGGAATCATGGCTAAAGCAAACCAGATATCATGATTGCTGTAACCATGATGCGCAGTAAAAAAAAAGCCTTGCCAGAGGCATAACATGTAACCACACTTGTTGCAGCAATTCAGTCCAATCTAGCCACGTAATAACGCATATCAGGTTTCCATGTTGTCACGTGACTGGACTGGACTGAATTGCTGCAGCAAGTGTGGTTGCGTGTTATGCCTCTGCCAAGGCTTTCTTTTTTTACTGCACATCATGGTTACAGCAAGACCGGAACTACTCTTAGTGCCTACCACGTTCCTGTGACAGACATTGAGTTCAGGCAGGAAAAGGTGGACCAGCACAGTGTGTGCCAAGTGAGGCTGCTCGGGAGAGGCTGGAGGCAGGTAGGTGGGTGCGTGGACGGTAGTTTTGTGGAGTTTGGGGGACCGGATGACGGGGATATCCTGAGGGTGGGGTTTCTGGAGGCCAGAGTCCTGGGGGCGATAGGGTGATGTCCAGCTGTTCAGGCTCAGAAATCAGGCAACATCATGAGATAACGCGCACATTTCAAACGACTTGATTGGCTAGGAGGCTATTGGACATCACCTGCCAGATGCTAATATTATATATGAATCTGCATTTTAGACATTTAAACCATGAGTGAGACTTTTTCGAAGCGCATTCCCAGAGAACTAATTCACTCTTGGGTAACGGACATTTTAAATGATGTATATACTGACAATATTGACATGTCCGTCACTATGCGTTTTAATGAGTTACCCAAGACCACAAATTTGGTTAAGTGGAGAATCTGAGAATTGAGACCAGTTTGCCATTTCGTCACTTGACTTATTGTTAACTAATGTGTAGAGAGGCAGATGTACATATCATTTGACCCCCCCCCCCTCACCTGCATCAAATTAGAAGAATAAAAAGAAGACACAGTGGGCCTCATTAGGAGTTTGGCGGTAGCCTTGCCAGTAAAACCGGCATGCTGCTGCCAAACTCCCGAAAAAATCTGGCACCCGCAAATGGGCAACAACGATGCATTCCGGCCCCGGTAATTGCCCTTTTGCGGGTACCGGTAGATCCCCTATTGGGCTCAATGGGAATGCGAATGCCTGTAGCACCGGCATGGTTCATTACCGTGCCGGTGCTACAGGCTTGCTGTGCTTGCGGGTGCCTTACATTCCGCCATTTACTAGAACACAAGTGAAAGGGTCGAGAGAAACCAATTGAAAGCCTCCTCCCTTATTGTTCATTCGAAAACAAGCAACAAGCACATTAATGCACCCGCAAGTACAACTTAGAGTCTGCCGGTCCAGATACAACGGTACCGAGAAGCTCACTGGTACCGTTGTATCCCGACCGGCAGGCTTATAATGGGGCCCGCTGTGCCTGACACCAGGTATCATTCCAATACCACATCGAAGATTTGAGAGATGTTATGCATTGAGACAACTGTACCAAATGTACCCTCGAACTGACGTGGTAGAAGGAAGTCTGCAGACACAACTGGACATAGAAGAACTATAAATGAAGACTGATAGGTGTAAAGTGGCGTCATGAAAAGAAAACACGATGGCGCACTGAAACGATACATGAATACTTAAAGAATGAAGATATGACTGAAGTAACAAAGTAAACGTACATGCGAATACAAAGAAATCATATATGCTGAGAACATAAGTAAGAAGAGATGCAGTACAAAGAAGAAGCCTTGACAGGGTATAACTGATGAGAGATGGTAGGCTAATTAGGGAAGTCAGCAGTTGTCTGACGTTGTTCCCTGCACCTTGATTTTCATTTTGCTTACATGCTGCTAACGAGCCGAATGTCCAAGGTTGGGGGAGAGTGCCAACCAATCATGAAGGCTTATGTAATGATGAACTATACATTGTTTCAGAAGCCAATCCGCTACTGTTATTCTGCTATTATCTGAATTATGCATAGTTAGAGGTAGTTCAAGGTGTGCCTACCAGATAATGGGCAGCTAATGGTGTTACTAGCTCCTAAATAGCCAATAGGTATATATTTTCTCTTAACCGCCCGATTGTTTCCCACGTAGGATGACGTCATAGCTGACGTACATCGAGGTATAAAGCCTTTTGTGTATGTGAAATGCGACGAGAGTGTGTGAGCTGCAATTTGTTATGCTCGCCCGGTTTGCCTACTTTATTGTACTGATAATAAAGTAGTATGTTGCCATATTCTTTGAGTCTATCTGGTTATTCGGGCCTGAGATCATTTATTGTGGTAAGCCAGTCCAGCACTTGGAACGCTCCTGGTGCTACTTCACAAATGCTTGTCATAAAACAAAATGCAATTATTTGTGAATGTTTGACTTTCAACAATTATGCTCTGTTTTTTAGATCTAAAAAAGGAAAGTACACAAATCACATGACAAATTAATATGACAATATTAAACAAGCTTTGTCAAAACACACAGTGTTGCCCTTTATTTTGGCTTTGGATAGGCATTTGCCAAGCACTGTCATAAAGGTTACTGATTTTAAGAGGTCACAGCTGGAAAATGCTGTGAGCACTTGGGCATACAATAGCAGTGCCTGGCAAATGCCGATACACACGTCAAAACTGTTGGCTTTTCCACAGGTTGTCTTTAACAAGACATCACGTGTGATGGCACACATACTGCTTATAAATCAAGTGGCTGAATCACACTTTAAGACATGTTTGTTACACCAGTAGCAAAGGCATAGCTGCAATTAAGCCATTACCTCTTGGAAGACTGCTTTGAAATCACACTGGCAGGCCCTTCACATAGCAATGGTTGATGATACTGCCTGCAATAGCTCAGAGAGACCCCACGGGGATGTGTTGGGCGGGAAGGGGCAGGTAGTGGGTGTAATTGGCCATAGGGACCACCGTGTCCCACATCACACTCATCTCTCTCCTATCTTCACGCCCCTTGACAATAGTTTTGGCTTCTAGGCAGTGCTTTCAGAGCCACCTAATAGCTAAAACTAAATATGTTAAACAAAAGAAGCATGAAAGTAACTTTATTTTCGAGGGGATTGGGTCCGCCGACGTATTCCATATCTATGACAGTAATCACCACAGCTGTGCTGCTTCGGAAAATCTTTCGGCGTCTGCGTCCTGCGTCGATGACATCGATACGGCGTCCTCGAGGACCTTCTCTGACGGCCGACATCACTGGATGTTATAAGTAGGACGCACGATGCCCGTAGCCCCAGCTCCGTTTTTGCCGCGAACGTGTTCGCTTCGGAGATCTCGGCGTGCCTCGACTCTTCTGAGTTTCTGTTCTTTCAGTTATTCAAACCTGATCGTTTGTACGAAAGTTTATCGGGATGTCTTCCTCTTCTTCCACCCGGCGTCCGGGCTTCAAGAAGTGTGGGGACTGCGGGTCCAAGATGTCGGTGACGGACTCGCACAACGCCTGCCTCTGGTGCCTCGGTGAGGCCCATGACACGGATGATTGTGTCGACTGCCTGTAGCTTACGTCCAAGGCTTTGCGGGAACGTAAGAAGAAGCTGTCGGTCGGTAAGGTGTCCAAGCCCTGGAAGGCGAGGTCCACTGGGCTTTCGACGGACGATTCGTGGGGCGACTCTCCGCATCGTAGTCGTAAATCTAGGGGGTCTAGGTCCCGGAATGGGTCCCGCCACTCCTCTGCCTCTTCGAGGTACTCCCGGAAGCACCGACATCGGTCGCCTTCTCTGTCCTCATCGAGGACTCCGCCCGTCGGCGGTTTCTTATCCCACCAAGCGTTCCGCTCCGGAGGAATGGGCTTCCTTCGGGAAGAAAATGTTGGCTATTCTTGAATCGCAGGTCTCTGGTCCGTCCGCGCCTCCGAGAGGGTTCTGCCGTGACCGTACTAGAGACGCCGCTCGTACACCTTCGGTCTCGGATGGTCGGCACGATTCATGGGAGAGGTCCCGCTCGGACAAGGGGAATTGTTATAGTCATGCCCGTTACAGCTCCCGGTCCTCGACGCCCTCGAGACCATGTGCATCTGTGAAGTCTTCGAAGAAGACGTCGACGCCGGTGGCGCCGAGGTCGTCGACAGACTCTCTCGAGGTTCCACCTCCGAGGAAGTCGTCAACGCCATCGGCGCCCAGGCTGTCGAAGGACACGCTCGGGGCTCCGCCCTCGAGGCCTGTGTCGATGCCGTCGATGCTGTTGGCGCCGCGCTCGACGTCGACGCCTATTCACTCGACGCCGATTCCATCAACGCCCTCAACGCCTTTCGAGGCTGTGGTGTCGGAAGTACCCCGTGGCACGGGGGAACCCCCTAGAAAGGCTCTGGCCAAGGCAAAACATGTCTTTCTTCCTTATTCAATGCTCACTTTCCAGCCTATGGAGTATATTTCCGAGGTGGAAGAGGTTTCGGAAGATGGGTTGGTTCCTGACACAGTACCAGATGAAATTCTTTCTGGTCATAGCCAGATTGAGGACCTGCGTCAGTCACTGCATGACGCCAGTGGTCTGGACACCTCTCCGGAGGTGGAGTTCTGTAGGCCTGAGACTGGCACCCATGCCGAGTCATCGTACCAGCGCCTTATGTCGAGGGTCATGGACTACTTGGGGTGGTCGGCGCCCCAGTTGATTTTGTGCAGGATGACCTGACGGATATCCTCGACCAAAGTCCACCCACTGACCCGCTACTGCCATTCCATATGACTCTACAAAGAAGGGTGGCAGCCGCTTGGACTTCTCCGGAGAGTCTCCCGGCAGTGGGCAAGTCTTTGCCGCGAAAATACCGCCCAGCCAGTAGCGACCCCTGCTACTTGACCACACATCCCACTCCGGAAAGTTTGGTGGTGCAGGCGGCTACGGCCCCGGCAAAGCAGGCGTCGTATCCTACCATCCCTCCTGATAGGGACGACAAGCGTTTTGATGGCTGGGTGAAGAAAGTGTTTTCTTCAGGGGGTATGGCTCTTCAGACGGCCAACTCCGTATGTGCCTTGTCACGTTTCACCTTAGCGGCTGAACATATTCCCGAAGGGGACAAAGGGATGCTTTTCTTGCTATTATTCAGGATGGCAAGGATGCCATGTGTGAGCCCGTTCAGTCGAGTTTGGACATGGCAGACTGTGTCAGCCGGTCCATGGCGGCGAGCACCGTAATACGCAGGTTTGCATGGTTGAGGAAGTCGGGGTTTACTCCTGATATGCAAGCCAGGCTCCTCAACAGGTCCTTTGATGGTGAACATCTTTTTGGCAGCAAGGCTGACGAGAGCCTTGAGAGGTTGCAGACCTCCAAAGCTACAGCAAAGTCGTTGGGCGCTGCAGTCCACCAACCTCCGCCTTTTTGTCCTAGGGGACAGCAATGGAGGGGAGGTTCCTTTCGTTATTACTCATCCTTTAGTAAAGCGAGATGAGCTTCAAGTCAAAGGGGCAACTGTAGGAGTGCCAGAGGTGGAAAACAAGGTAATCGAGCTGCCAAGGTCGCGCAAGCAGTTGCCTCTTTGCCCTCAGGCAATGCCGCAGCCGCTTCTGCTCAGTCATGAGGCCCATGCTTCGCCGGTTGGGGGAAGGTTGGCGCAGCATCTTGTAGAATGGCGTGCCATTACTTCAGATATGTGGTTTCTGGAGATCATAGCCCACGGCTACTGTCTTCCTTTCCGGAAGAGGCCTCACGACAATCCACCAGGGAATCTCTCTTTAAAGAGTCCGGATCCGCTCCTTGCGTAGGAAATTCAATCCCTGCTGGAGAAAGGCACCATAGAGCTGGTGCCTGTAGCGGAGAGGAACAAGGGATGGTATTCCCCTTATTTTTTGATTTTGAAGAAAGACGGGGGATTGAGACCCATCATGGACTTGCGCGGTTTGAACAAACTCCTCAGGAAGGACAAGTTCAAGACGGTTACTCTCAAGTCCTCCAGGCCCTTCAACTTTAGGACTGGTTGGTGACTCTGACTTCAAGGACGCTTATCTTCATGTGCCGATCCATCCCAAGCACAAGAAGTACCTGAGGTTCGCGGTTGGCGACTCGCACTTCCAGTTTCGGGTCCTGCCGTTCGGATTGACCTCCGCCCAGAGGGGTTTTCACCAAGCTCATGGTGGTGGTGGCAGCGTATCTCAGGAAAGGGGGGATTCACGTCTACCCCTACCTGGACGATTGGTTGATCAGGGCGTGCTCTCCTGAGCAAGTCCTGGATAATCTGTCCGTCACCTGCCACTCCCTTCACAAGCTTAAAGAAGTCCCACTTGACGCCAACTCAGCGGCTCCAGTACATCGGAGCAGTGCTCGACACATCCTTGGGACAGTGTTTTCCTCCCCAGGTGAGGGCTCTTCACATTCAGCAGATGGTGCACAAGTTTCAACATGCCCAGGGTCTCCCAGCGTTCAAGTTCTTGAGGTTGCTCAGCCTCATGGCATCCTGCATTCTTCTGGTGCCAGTGGCCAGGTTGCGGATGAGATCTCTGCAATGGGCTCTCAAGCTCCAGTGGTCTTAGTCCTCCGGCAGGATGTCGGACCCCGTTTAGGTGCCGCCCTCGGTCGCCCAGGATCTTCTGTGGTGCGCCGACAAAGGCAATCTGATGAGGGGTGCTCCATTTTGGCTACGCTGGCCGGAGGTGACGATCGTGACGGACGCATCCCTCATGGGATGGGGAGCGCACGCCAACGAGTTGACAGTCAGCGGTCGTTGCTCTCCGTCGGAGTCCAGACTCCATATCAATCTGTTGGAGCTGGGGGCCGTCAGGCTTGCCCCGAAGGCTTTTCTGCCGACTGTGCGAGGAAAGAATGTCCTGATTCTGACGGACAACACGGTGGCCATACACTACCTCAACAAAAAGGGGGGGGCAGGGTCACTTCCTCTGTGCAGGGAGGCGATGCAGCTCTGGTTCTGGGCCATCCAGCAGGAAATTTCGATCTCGGCAGTTCATATGGCCCAAGATGAAAACAAGACGGCGGACGCTCTGAGCAGGCAGAGCACGATCTCTCACGAGTGGGAGCTGGCTCAGGAGATTCTCCTGGAGATCTTCGCCCTTTGGGGGGACCCCTCAAGTGGATCTCTTCACCTCCAGTGTCAACCGGAAGTGCGAAAGGTTCTGCTCTCGGGAATTTCCTCCAAGAGGAGCCTTAGGAGACGCGTTCGTGGTGAAGTGGTCATTCCCACTGCTGTATGCGTTTCCCCCAGTCCCCGTCATCCTGCAAGTGCTGCGGAGGCTACGGAGGTTCGGTTCCCGGATGATCCTCATTGCTCCGGCATGGGCCAGGAGGACGTGGTACCCGGACCTTCTCGACTTATCCATCTGCCCTCCACGTCGTATTCCCTACCAAGATGATCTGCTCTCACGGGAGGGGGGTCAGGTTCTCCTTCCAGAGGTCAGATCCCTCAACCTTCACGCTTGGCTTCTGAAAGGTTGAGGTATAAGGATTGGGACCTCCCTGAAGAGGTGAAGGAGGTGTTGCTTTCGGCCAGATGGCCGGCAACAAAGTCCCTGTACCGTTGCTGTTGGAGAATGTTCTGCGACTGGTGCAGGGTTCAGAATGTGGATCCTTTTTCATGTGACATTCCTGTCGTTCTGTCTTTTTTGCTTTCTTCGTCTGAGGAGTGTTCTTATTTTAAAATCCCTTTAATTTCACAGTTTCTGAAAGGGCTCACTAATGTGTTCCCTCCGTCACCTTTCCAGGTGCCCGGTTGGGATCTGAACCTTGTTCTCAAGTTTCTAATGGGTGCTCCCTTTGAGCCTTTGCATTCTTGTCCTTTGAGACTGTTAACCCTTAAAACTGTGTTTTTAGTTCCGGTTTCTTCCGCAAGTGACCGCAACTAAAGTTACAGGCACTTTCAGTTAAGCCACCCTTCACTGTGTTTCAGGGTTGTCCTTAGAGTTCGTTCCTCCTTTCTTCCGAAGGTGGTGTCGGAATTCCAAATAAGCCAGAAGGTTATTCTTCCGGCATTTTATCCTCCTGCACATCCTGGTAAGGAAAAGGAGAGGCTCCATATGCTGGATCCTAGGAGAGCTTTAAGCTTCTACATTTCACGCATGTCCTGGGTCAGAGTGGACGATCAACTCTTTATTGGTTACGCTGGAAGGCGTTTGGGACAAGCTGTTACTAAGCAGACTTTGTCTCGATGGATCATCTTGGCAATTGCCGAATGTTACCGCTTGGCGGGTAAGGGCCCTCCGGTAGGCTTACGGGCCCATTCTACCAGGGGTATGGCTGCCTCTACTGCCCTGCAGAGAGGTGTTCCTATTCGTAACATCTGTGATGCAGCCACCTTGGCTTCGGTCCATACTTTTGTACGTCACTACTCCCTCGATTCTATCCGGTGGCAGGATCTGGCCTTTGGCAAGGCGGTCCTTTACTCTGCAATTTGATTGGGCATTCTAAATTTGTATATTCTAAATTCTTTTCCCACCTCCTTACTTTGGTACTGCTTTGGGAGTCTGTCATAGATATGGAATACGTCGGAGGACCCAATCCCCTCGAAGAACAAGTTACTCTCTTACCTGGTAACGTTCTTTCGATGGGATGGGCCAACAACATATTCCATATCGCTCCCTCCCTTGCCTACCCCGCTACAGAATTTCTTATGCGATTGCAGCTTACGTTTCCGCAAGGCTTTCTGTGATCATACTGGTAGAAGAGTGGTGCCACACGTTCTGGGGAAAAAACTACAACTGAGGCTACGGGTGTCTTGCGTCCTACTTCTAACATCCGGTGACGTCGGCCATCGGAGGAGGTCCTCAAGGACGGCGTATCGACGCAGGACACAGACACCGAAAGATTTTCCGAAGCAGCACAGCTGTGGTGATTACTGTCATAGATATGGAATACATCGTCGGACCATCCCATCGAAACAACGTTACCAGGTAAGAGAGTAACTTGTTCTTCTCTGTCATTAATGGAAGTCCACCGGTGCCAGAAGCCTAATTCCTAAATTTGCCTAAAGAAATCTCTTCTGTTTTTTACTGCTGTATTTTAAGGAAGTTGAAATATATTCAACATGATTCAGTATGCAGCAAGTTCACCTGCCTATTGTCACGATATTGGTTAATGGAGACTTTTCACATTTTTATTCTTGATGTTAAGAAAAAAAGTTAAATCCTCGAATAAAGCTAACCTTTTGGTGTCAGATAAACCAAATTGAAAATAACCTTGGCAGATTCCTGTGACATCTGGCCGGCTGTCTCATTTCCAGAGCCCGTTCCATTTAAATGGCCTACATGAAAAAAGAGCAGTCTTTGGGCTAATGTGAAAAGACAAACTGTTTAACCAAAGACAGCACAACACAGTAGTATACATAGAAAGAAGAGGCGTTGTCCAGGTTCACAGTGTCAACTGTTGGCGAAGCCAGGAAATGAGCCTCAACAATTCCATTCGGCTGCCATCATTTGGCTACTTAACCACTTCTCCTGATGTAACCCTCATTTGGATAGACTGAGCTCTATTTTAGTTTTTATAAATACTGTGTTCAGGTGCAGGTACATTGATTTGTAGTGTAATAGGCGGTACTTTCACAAATGTTTGTAATCGCAAGGTTTTTAACCTTAGATAGAGGAAAGGCTGAGTCGACCGTTTTAGGATTTGGTACTGTGATCATGCATGATGGGCAGATGGGGAGCAGGTGCAAGTGGATCTAGGTCACCTAGTCTAAGCCCCGCCCACCTGGCACCTGCCAAGTTGCTGCTCTTTTCCCGACTTAGCAAGCCCGCCCACCTGGTGCCTTCCTGGTTGCCGCTCTTTTTCCCTACTTAAAGACCCCTGCAGCCTCTTTTCCTTAACAGATGGGGAGCAGGTGCAAGTGGATTTAGGTCACCTGGCCTAAGCCCTGGCCACCTGGCACCTCCCAGGATGCCGCTCTTTTCCCCACTTAGCAAGCCCCGCCCACCTGGATCCTTCCTGGTTGCCGCTCTTTTTCCCTACTTAAGGACCCCTGCAGCCTCTTTTCCTTTGCAGATGGGGAGCAGGTGCAAGCCCTGCCCACCTGGTGCCTTCCTGGTTGCCGCTCTTTTTCCCTACCCTGACCCTCTGCTCAGACAGCAGGTAAGCATGCTCCAACATGTGTTTACTCCCTCTGTCACCACAGGTCATCCCCACCTCCTCAGAGGTATTCTTCCTTTCCTCTCCTTCCCCCAGAAGCTCACTGTCTCCAGAGCTCTGGTTCTCTCTAGGATGGACTACTGCAACAGCCTCTTTCTAAATCTGCCTTCCTCTACTTTCCGCCCTCTGCAACTCATCCAGAACAGGACTGCAAGACATGTTTTTGGTCTCAATCCCAGAGATCGTATCTCTCCAGTACTGAAATCTTTGCACTAGCTCCCAGTGGCTGCGAAGATCAAGTTCAAAACCCTCTGCATTGTCCACAAGATCTTCTGGGGCCTGGGGCCTCAATACCTTCAACTCTCTCTTACCAAATATCTTCCTTCTTGAGCTCTTCGCTCATCCGCCTCCAACTCCCTCAGGGTAAGTCGCTTCTCCAAGCAACAAGTTGGTGGTAGATCTCTTTCTTCGGCTGGGGCTTCCCTCTGGAACAGCCTTCCTGAAACTTGAGGAAAACCATCTCCGGTTCCAGAAGCACCTCAAAACCTTTCTCTTTGCTTCTGCCTTTTCTCCTCCTCTCCCCTGCTGACCTCCTGGTGGATTCGGAGAATGCACTGGCTACCTGGCCACCCTCTGATCCTGGGCCCAGTTCCCTCCCCCGCCAGTCACACACACACCTGCACTGCCTGCCTGGCATCCCCCACACTTTGGGACAGTTTCTGTATCCCTTCAGTCCCACCACCAGCACTTGACACCTGTTGTCTGCACTCACCTTTGAACTTGCCACCTGCTGGCCGTTACTTTACTTATTTTTATTATTCTACTCCCATGTACTGCCCCTTTCCCCCCACCCCCACCCCATGCACTTTCACCCTTCCCCCACCCCATGCACTTGCGCGATCTGAATGACACCTGGCCTAGTATGATTGTTGTCTGTCCTCCCTTTGTTCCCCCTCCCTTGCCTCGTCGCGCTTTGAAACACTTGTGTATAGGCGCGTTATAAATGTCATATCATATATCAGATCATATCATATTACCCTTGCTGGTCTCCCTGTGATGTTCCCTTGTGCCCCCTCCCTTCTCACACACAGGTGTTGTCTGTTTTGCTTAATTCTTCTACCCTGCTCCCCATAATCCCCTCAAGCCTACTTCTGCAGGAGTCAGCCCTGAAACATTCTGGTTTCACCGTCTTGTGGCCAATGCTGGATTTGACTTTTATGGACTTCATTGATTCACAGTGTGTCCCCCTTTCTCAACTCTCATGCTGGACTTCTTTTGCATCTTGTACTCATGGTGGCCATGAATCATGCTGTTCCCTTCTTCATCTTGTATCCTGGCTTGCAACAGTATGTGTTACTGCTGGCTTCTGCAGTTGTATTCACTTTCCCCTCTTGCTTCTCCACTCTTTTTGACTGCTTACTTTCTGTTGGTTTTGAACGATTGGACCGAAAAAAAAGGTCCGACCGTACAAAACGACTGAAAAATGCTACCACCAAAGGTTCCAACACCAAAAGTTCGAACCTTTGGTGGTAGCATTGCAGGTAAGTACAAAAAAAAGACTGCGGGATTGTCCCCCGCAACACCCCCCTCACTATACTGTGGGCATAGAGAGTGGGGTGTTGCGACAACCCCGCAGCACACTCGCAAAAACAAAATTAAAAATTAAAAATTAAAAAACAAGAAAACAGGGGCTACAGGGGTTTCCCCCGCAACACCCCGCTCACTGTACTTTACAGTATAGTGAGCGGGGGGTTGCGGGGGACACCCCTGCAGCCCCTGTAGTCTGTAAGTGTGTTCGCATGAGAAAGGTGCAAACTTTTGGTAGTTCGCACCTTTTTCATGCAAACTTTCCAGCCCCGGCAAAATCAGCTGCGGTCGGATCACTTAGAATCCTCTCTGTTCTCTCCTCCTCTCCCTTTCTCCCTTTTTCTATCACCTCCCCTCCTCCCCTTACTTTCTTCTATGCACTTACTCTATCTGAATTGTCCCTGGACCTAGTATGGTAGCAACCTCGTCTGTCTCCTCCCATATTTGCTCCCCCTACCCTCTTGAGCACTATCTGAAATGTCGTCAGGCCTAGTGCGATAGTCACTTCTTTTGTTCCTCCCCTCCCTTTCTGTTTTCTCGGGCTCTACCAGAAATGCCGTCAGGCCTAGTACAGTAGTCACCTGTCTGTTTATATTTCTTTCCCACTCTCCACCTCCCTTCCTTATCTATTTCTTAACTCTTGCACTATCTGAAATGTCGTCAGGCCGAGTACGATAGTTAATTTCACATTCTTACTGTTCATGGCCTGTAAGAATGTCATTGTATTTTCCCTTGTTCCCTCCCTTGCCTTGAAGCGCTTTGAAACACATTGTGCCTCATCACTACCCAGGCGGTAGGGGGTTAATGGCGCCGGTAGAGTTGCCGGCGCTGTTAACCCCCTACCGCCTCATTCCGAGGTCTGTTCGTGGGACCCGCTAAGGACGCCTGGTAAAACCAGACGTCCTTAGCGGGACCCGCGAGCAGACCAGGATGCTAACAACGGGCCCATCATTAACTGGCCCGTTGTTAGCATCCTCCCCATTCCCATTGAGCCCTATGGGGGCTCAAATGGGAATGGGGATGTACCGGGTCCGGGTTCCTGGAAGGGGGAAATACCGGGCCCTCCCAGGTCGGAGTGGCCCGATATTTCCCCATTCCAGGAACCCGGACACGGTACACGGTACCCGGTATGGGGGTAGCCATGCCGCTAAAAGCGGCATGGCTACTTCCATACTTGTAATGAGGCCCATTGTGTATAGGCGCTATATAAATAGACTTATCATATGATGTGAACACAGATCGCTGCGACAAGTGCCCAACATACTGAGTTATCTTCCAAACCATTATGGCACTCCAACTTACCATCATTCATTTCAATTTTGGTTATTGTACATGATCAAGTTAATACCCCCCAAAAAAGTGAAATCGCTAGAAAAATTGTACAATAATGAAAATAAAAAACAGTATGTACTACACTGAATATTGAACACACAACCAAATGTGTTGATCGGAACGTCTCAAGGACAGTAAGGCAGCAGGCCCAGAGACCCAGCGGTGTATTATATAGTAGCATGACAAGTGTTCCTTCTTTTGAGGAGTGTTCATGAAATGGACGGTCGAACGAACGAGAACATGGTGTGTGATAGAGGCAAAATGACAAGAAAGAGAACGCAGAAAATAGAAAGGGTAAACACTACAAGGGATAGAGGGATGGGATCAATAGAGAGGGTCTTAGAGAAGAGGGGCGAATAGGAGGGTGAGAGTGGAAGGGTAGAACTGATCCATATTAGGGAACGTCCAGGAAGAGTGAGGAGAGGGAGATTAGCAAGAGACGAGTTGGACAAAGAAAATGAGCGAGAAGAGATTGAGATGAGAATGAGGAGAGACATGTTTGTTGTGAACTGAGAGAGAGAGCCCATTGTTTGTGTCTGCCCTGAGAGCGAGTCTGCTTTGTAACAGCACTGCCCTCCGAGGAAGAGTCTTACCTCGGCCGTGATAGTGTCTGTCCTTCGATGTGAAAGTGTATATTTCATGTGACATTTCGACTCATGTGGCTGATTTGCTATTAAAGATCGCGATCAGAGTAATCACTGGGAGCATGCCAGGGCTCACGCGAGGCTCCAGCAGCTGTGTGATGTTAAATGCTTTGGACATCCAATCACACCGTGTGCTTGCTCCTTGCTCCGCTGCACGCGGGCAGATGTGCTCAGCACTCTTAAGAAGGAAACGGCGAGGAAAGGAACCCTGCCCCGAGGGACTGGACCAATGGTGCCGGCAGCCAGCGTGGCCTAGTCCTCGGGAACCCGGATGCACACACTCGCTGCCTGCAGCTGCAGGATTACTGAAAGCACCCGCAAAGGGATCTGGAGACCCCCTCTCACATTTGGTTGAGACCTGATCTTTTCTAACAGTCGACATATTAAACAAATCTGCCTATAGAAAACGAGAACACGTTTGGACCGTAGATGTTTGGCTTAAACTATACATTCAAATCGCAGTGCGGCTGCATGGACATAAAACATTGTGGCACAAGGGAAGATTGGGGCATTTATATGCAAACTTAAAGAGGCAGTGCTAGTGTATGTGTAGTATTCAGTTGTAAAATAACTATTTAATTATTGATTAAAAAAACAACTGGCAATGATATTGGGCTTATTATAAAAATATTACGTGACACTGAAGCCCTTGCAGCGCACACAAAATAATGATACTATCACAATCCGATTTCGCACTTCGATCTGGATTCCTCTGTTTGTAAGTGCTGTAATAATTAACGTATATGTTTCAGTGCATCAGCCTCCGAAGATGGGTCTGAGTCAGTAAGGAAGCCAGGGATTCAACGTGTGCTGCAGGTTGCACACAGATCTATGAAGTGACGTGTGCTGCAGGTTGCGCACAGATCTTTGAAATGGCGTTTGATGCAGGTTGCCCACAGGTCTATGAAGTGATGTGTGCTGCAGGTTGCCCACAGGTCTATGAAGTGATGTGTGCTGCAGGTTACACACATGTCTATGAAGTGACGTGTGCTGCAGGTTGCACACAGGTCTATGAAGTGATGTGTGCTGCATGTTGCACACAGACCTATGAAGTGACGTGTGCTGCAGGTTGCGCACAGATCTTTGAAATGACGTTTGATGCAGGTTGCCCACAGGTCTATGAAGTGACGTGTGCTGCAGGTTGCACACAGGTCTATGAAGTGATGTGTGCTGCAGGTTGCCAACAGGTCTATGAGGTGATGTGTGCTGCATGTTGTACACAGATCTATGAAGTGACTGTGCTGCAGGTTGCACACAGATCTATGAAGTGATGTGTGCTGCAGATCTGGAACTCAAACCATACCTCAAGAAAAAACTTGGAGGCACCTCGAGCTGGATTCCTCTGTTTGTAAGTGCTGTAATAATTAACGTATATGTATTCAGTGCATCAGCCTCCGAAGATGGGTCTGATCAATAAAGAAGCCAGGGATTAAACGTGTGCTGCATGTTGCACACAGATCTTTGAAGTGATGTGTGCTGCATGTTGCACACAGACCTATGAAGTGACGTGTGCTGCAGGTTGCGCACAGATCTTTGAAATGACGTTTGATGCAGGTTGCCCACAGGTCTATGAAGTGATGTGTGCTGCAGGTTGCACAGAGGTCTATGAAGTGACGTGTGCTGCAGGTTGCACAGAGGTCTATGAAGTGACATGTGCTGCAAATCAATGAAGTGACGTGTGCTGCAGGTTGCACACAGATCTATGAAGTGACGTGTGCTGCAGGTTGTACACAGATCTATGAAGTGATGTGTGCTGCAGATCTATGAAGTGACGTGTGCTGCAGGTGGTACACAGATCTATAAAGTGACGTGTGCTGCAGGTTGCACACAGATCTATGAAGTGACATGTGCTGCAGATTTGACACAGATCTATGAAGTGACGTGTACTGCAGGTTGCGCACAGATCTATGAAGTGACATGTGCTGCAGGTTGCACACAGATCTATGAAGTGATGTGTGCTGCAGGTTGCCCACAGGTCTATGAGGTGATGTGTGCTGCAAGTTGCACACAGATCTATGAAGTGACGTATGCTGCAGGTTGCACAGAGGTCTATGAAGTGACATGTGCTGCAAATCTATGAAGTGATGTGTGCTGCAGGTTGCACACAGATCTATGAAGTGATGTGTGCTGCAGATCTATGAAGTGACGTGTGCTGCAGGTTGTACACAGATCTATGAAGTGATGTGTGCTGCAGGTTGTGCACAGATCTATGAAGTGAACTGTGCTGCAGGTTGCACACAGATCTATGAAGTGACATGTGCTGCAGATTGGACACAGATCTATGAAGTGATGTGTGCTGCAGGTTGCACACAGATCTATGAAGTGACATGTGATGCAGGTAGCACACAGATCTATGAAGTGACGTGTGCTGCAGGTTGCACACAGATCTATGAAGTGACATGTGGTGCAGATTGGACACAGATCTATGAAGTGACGTGTGCTGCAGATCTATGAAGTGATGTGTGCTGCAGGTTGTACACAGATCTATGAAGTGACGTGTGCTGTAGGTTCCACACAGATCTATGAAGTGACGTGTGCTGCAGGTTGCGCACAGATCTATGAAGTGACGTGTGCGCTGCAGATCTATGAATTGTCGTGTGCTGCAGGTTGCACACGGTTCTATGAAGTGACGCATGCTGCAGGTTGCACACACATCTTTGAAATGACGTTTGATGCAGGTTGCACACAAGTCTATGAAGTGACGTGTGCTGCAGGTTGCCCACAGGTCTATGAAGTGACGTGTGCTGTCAGTTGCACAGAGGTCTATGAAGTGACATGTGCTGCAGATCTATGAAGTGACATGTACTGCAAGTTGCACACCGATCTATGAAGGAACGTGTGCTGTAGGTTGCACACAGATCTATGAAGTGATGTGTGCTGCAGGTTGCACACAGATCTATGAAGTGATATGTGCTGCAGATCTATGAAGTGATGTGTGCTGCAGTTTGCACACAGATCTATGAAGTGACGTGCTGCAGGTTGGACACAGATCTATGAAGTGATGTGTACTGCAGGTTGCACACAGATCTATGAAGTGACATGTGCTGCAGGTAGCACACAGATTTATGAAGTGACGTGTGCTGCAGGTTGCACACAGATCTATGAAGTGACATGTGGTGCAGATTGGACACAGATCTATGAAGTGATGTGTGCTGCAGATCTATGAAGTGATGTGTGCTGCAGGTTGTACACAGATCTATGAAGTGACGTGTGCTGCAGGTTGCACACAGATCTATGAAGTGACGTGTGCTGCAGATCTATGAAGTGATGTGTGCTGCAGGTTGTGCACAGATCTATGAAGTGACGTGTGCGCTGCAGATCTATGAAGTGATGTGTGCTGCAGGTTGCACACAGATCTATGAAGTGATGTGTGCTGCAGATCTATGAATTGTCGTGTGCTGCAGGTTGCACACAGATCTATGAAGTGATGCATGCTGCAGGTTGCACATACATCTTTGAAATGACGTTTGATGCAGGTTGCACACAGGTCTATGAAGTGACGTGTGCTGCCAGTTGCACAGAGGTCTATGAAGTGACATGTGCTGCAGATCTATGAAGTGACATGAACTGCAAGTTGCACACAGATCTATGAAGGAACGTGTGCTGTAGGTTGCACACAGATCTATGAAGTGACGTGTGGTGCAGGTTGCACACAGATCTATGAAGTGATATGTGCTGCTGATCTATGAAGTAATGTGTGCTGCAGGTTGCACACAGATCTATGAAGTGACATGTGCTGCAGGTTGGACACAGATCTATGAAGTGACTTGTGCTGCAGGTTAAACACAGATCTATGAAGTGACATGTGCTGCAGATTGGACACAGATCTATGAAGTGACGTGCTGTAGATCTATGAAGTGACGTGTGCTGCAGGTTGCACACAGATCTATGAAGTGACGTGTGCTGCAGGTTGCACACAGATCTATGAAGTGATATGTGCTGCTAGTTGCACACAGATCTATGAAGTGATGTGTGCTGCAGGTTGTACACAGGTCTATGAAGTGACGTGAGCTGCAGGTTGCACACAGGTCTATGAAGTGACGTGTACTGCAGATCGCAAACAGATCTATGAAGTGAATGCTTATCCAGCTGAGATATATCATTGCTTAAGATTCATGAAAAATGCGAACTGACTAGACAAAAGCCAAGCCTTGCATGTAGACGAGGGAGGCCAGACTCTGTTGCTCTTTGTTGACTTTTCCATTATCGAATACAAATATTAACATTGACCATTTCTTAGCTTTGTCTTGAGAAAGATTTACTTCTGAGCGGGGGCTCTTGGAGTTACATGCATTTATACATGGGCCGCAGAAGTCAATCCAAGAATCTGTGACGGAGAATGAGGGCATCGTCACAAAAGCTTGGTTATAGTGGCAGCCATTTTTAGAAGTGAGCACAGCTGTTAACCCTGCAGAGAGAGTTTGTTGAATGTTGCTTTTAAAGACCTCTTTTATTTCTGTACTTCTTGTTACATTATTTCCCACACCTCTGTGCAGCATTATATTGTTTTGTACTTTTTTTATAATGTGTGCTGCTGGGTACATTGATTATTGTGTTATGTACCACAGACGTTGAAGGGCGCCCTCCAGTTCTCAGTATACCTGGCAACTCCGGTGGTGTTCTCCTTCAAGTGCTTTGAGCCTCATGCTCTCTTCAGGAAGTCCGCCCCAGGTGTTGAGGATTATTTCATCCCCCATCACTGCAGGGAAGTCTGGTCCTTGTTGCAAGGTGCTGAGAACAGGCACTCCATCATTACTGTAGTAGCAGAACCTCAGTGACTGGGGTGGGCGACCATTACTGTAGTAGCAGAACCTCAGTGACGGGGTGGGGGAGCACTGACAGTGCAGCATTCCTAAGTGGGGTGGAGTAGCCCCGGTGCTGCCGTTCTGGAGTCTGGATCTCCCAACAGAAATGTACCCCACAAGATGAAGGGCACACTCCAGTTCTCAGGATACCTGGCAACTCAGGTGGTGTTCTCCTTCAAGCGCATGCTCTCTTCAGGAAGGCAGTCCTAGGTGTTGATGATTATTTCATCCCCCATCAGTGCAAGGTATTCTGGTCCTTGTAGTTGCAAGTTTCTGCAAATGGACACGCCCCCATTACGGTGGTGGCAGTACCTCAGTGGGGGGAGGGAGAGAGGGGCGACTGAGAATGCAGCATTCCTAAATGGGGTGGGGTAGCTCCGTTCCTGCCCTTCTGCAGTCGGGATCTCCCAAAAGAAATGTACCACACGAGATGAAGGGTGCACTCCAGTTCTCAGTATGACTGGCAACTCAGGTGGTGTATTTTGTTAAGTTTTGCTATTGGAATCGCTATTTATTTATGGCTAACGCTTTGAGTGTGGATGAAGAGCCGAATAACAAAACTACCAATCCCCAACTCCATGATGCGGAGAGCGTCATTTATTGGTGGATTGTATCTTATCTAAATCACTATTCTCACAAGCGCCACCCTGGAATCAAGGTTTGCCATACAATGTTATATTTACTTGTGTGTATCAGTTTTGTGATAATGTTTTGACTCAATGGCCCTCATTACAAGTTTGCCAGTCGGGCAAACTATAAGTCTGTGGGCGGGTGCCATACCACCCGCCAGGGTCAGACCTGCCTGCAGACTTTCATGGTACCAGTGCTTCCGTGGTCCCCATTATGGTAATGGGGATCCACATTTTACCGGCGCCTGACTTACCAGACTGCCAGGGTTGTAATGTCCCGGTGTTTTTCCGGCAAGTCAGGCAGTGGTAAATCATCACGGGTATGGTGGCTACCTGCCGGTTTTACCGGCATGGTTACCGCTGGACCTGTAATGAGGGCCAATGTGTTTTCCATCTGGGCGATAACATTCCGCTGCAACATGGTGAGATATATTATACTTTTTTTTTTTTTAAATATATTTTTATTTTATATATAAACCAAACAACAATACAACTGAACATAGATAAACACATTTAACAACAAAAAGCACTGCAATCCCCATCCCTCCCCCCTATGAGCCTGTATGGTGTTCGCCATCGGTATCCGCTGTGAACGGGGGGGCGTCATCGCTCTCAGATTCAATTGGAGCCGACCCCGTTCCAAACAGCTCAGCTATCAACAATTTCCATGCCGCGAGGGAGCACATTTCCTCCTCCTCCCCTGCAATACTGGTATCCCGCCACACAGCCGTCTCGGCCTCCGCCCATTTTTGGAGATCCCTCCACCAGACCTCCATTCGTGGCTTATGACACTCCTTCCATCCCATGGCAATCCTACGTTTAGCAAGCACATAAGCCAAATCTTTCAATTTCTCGACATGTCTAAGTTTACGCGCTCTGGGATATCCCCCCAGTAAGCAGGCCCAGGCTGAATCCACTTTGAGCGTGACACCCTTTCCTGCCAGCTTCTGCTCCACTTCACCCCAATAGCCTGCAATTACTGGGCACGCCCAGAACATGTGTATCATGTCTGCATTCTCCTCGTCACACTTGGGGCACGCCTGGCGTCCAACATTCCGAAATTTGGATATTCTCAAGGGGGTCATGTATGCCCTGTGCGTTATATAAAGCTGTATTTGCTTAAACCTGGCGTTTCTCGATACTTTTTTATGATACCCCAGGGCTCGTTCCCACAACCCATCTGCCATCGGGGCCCCGTCTCCGTTTCCCATTCCAGTCTCAAGTGCACTAAATCGCTCCCAACCTTCGTCATCAACATCTCGTACAACCTAGAGACCTCATGCCCGCCCTCCGATGTGTCATATAGTATCTCCACCGTGGCGTCCGGTTCATCGGCCAGGGTAGTTTCGGGCCACCTATTCCGGATCTCCTGCACTATCCTGTGATATGTCATATATTGACCCCTGTGCAATCCCGACCCTGCCTCCAATTCTTCAAACTCCAAGATGGTCCCATCCTGCCAAATATCTCTCATGGTGACCAACCCCACTGACTCCCAGTATATCCGGATGATTACTCTGAGCTGTCCATCTCCCTTCGCCAGTGCAACCAATGGAAACTGCGACACACACGGCAAAGGGTTACCCATCATCCGGCAGGCCCGTTTCCACATGTTCCGTCCCAAAGCTAGCATTCTAGGCCGCTCCCTCATGCATGCATTAGTCACCCAGATCACCTCTCGCAGATAAAAAGGGGAGCAATCCCTCCCAAACAGCCTGTGTTCAGGGGTCTCGTCATCAGAGAGCCACCTGGACACATATTGTAGCTGCGCTGCCACATAATAGGCCTCAAAGTTCGGCAGTTTGACTCCGCCCTTCTCGTAGAAGTTCTGCAGCTTCCACAGCGCAACTCTGTTGCGCGTGCCGTGCCACAGGAATTCACTGCAAACACTATGTAACCTCACAAAAAACTTCCCAGGAATCATGTAAGGGATGTTGTTAAAATAATGCAGAAGCCTGGGCAGTACCACCATTTTAAGCATAGCTCCCCGGCCCATCATCGCTAGTGGCAATCTTTCCCAGAACCTCATGCATTTCTCGATCTTCCCCACAGCAAGTTCAGTGTTATGCTTGTGCTCTTCCACAGTCGTGTGATACACGTCAATTCCCAAGTATCTAAAGGATCTCGTCGCCCACGGGATCTGCAATACTGGCAACCTGTCTACCGGAGTCCCCACATAGCCCCCTAGCGGAAATAGAATGGATTTCTGCGGGTTTACCGCTATAACGGACAACCAGGCATACCTCCCCATCACCTCTAAGACGAACTGCAAATTTTCTTCTGGGTATTTTAGGTATAGCAGCATGTCATCTGCATACAGGGATATAAGGTGACACTCTCCTCTTACATCGATGCTGACCGGGTCATATTGCTGCCGGAGGTAAATCGCTAAGGGTTCTAGGGCCAGGATGTACAACATTGGGGACCAGGGGCACCCCTGCCTAGTGCCTCTGCACAACTGCCATCTCTCCGACACCACTGCACCCGTGCGGACCCTGGCTAGTGGTGCACTGTATAACATCTCGACCCACCTGACGTAACCTGGTCCCATCCCGTACCATCTCAGAGCCGCCAGCAGCCAAGGCCACCGAACAGAGTCGAACGCCTTAACCGCGTCCAATGCCACTATCGCCATTTCGCTGTCATCACTACAACCCCACTCGACCACCCTGTGGAGGCGTCTGTGGTTGTGAGTAATGTTCCTATTAGGGACATAGCCCGTCTGGTCAGGGTGGATCAACTTGCTGATCACTCTACGCATTCTAGTAGCCAGGACAGCTGTCAGGATCTTGCTATCTTGGTTCAGCATCGACAGGGGCCTGTAGGAGCCACAATCATGTCCCGGTTTATTTGGCTTGGGGAGCGGTATTATAATCGCCTCCCTAAGTGACTCCGGCAACCGTCCCATCTCGTACGCTTCGTTGAGCATTTCCAGCATGGGCGGGAGCACTTCCTCCGCATACGCTTTATAAAATTCACTGGGGAACCCATCTGCCCCTGGGGCCTTGCTAGTGGGCAACTGTCTCACAATCTCCTTCAGCTCTTCCAGGGTGATCGGAGCCTCCAGTTCCTCTCGCTCCTCATCGCTGACCTTAGGCAAGCCTATATCTTCCAGCACTTCGTCTATTTCCTCCTGGCTGCCCCCTTCGCAATCTTCGTATAAGACCTTATAGTATTCCACGAATGCCCTGTTCACGCCTTCTTGGGTGTCTACCTCCTCCCCCCTTTCATTGGTTACCAATCTAATCGGGGATCGTGGGGTCTCGCTCTTGTACAGCCAAGCTAAGAGTCGGCCCGTTTTATCTCCCCCCGCATGCAATCTCTCGATATACTTTCTATAGTTCAAATTACAGAGCCTATCCCAATGGTCCGCACACTCTTGTTGCAATTTGGAGACCGCCTCCGCATCTGTCCCACCACCTTTCAACTCCTCCTCCAGCTCAGTCTCAGCTCTTTGCAGATCCGCCAGGACTCCCCCCATCAATCCCTTAGACTTCGCAATGACGATCCCCCGCATTACGACCTTAAAGGCCTCCCATAAGGTGCCAGCCGACTTAACGCTCCCTTTATTCACCTCAAAATAAGCAGTTATCTCTTCCCTCATATCCTCTCTGAAGGCAGGGTCTTTGAGCGCCTCCGCCCTGAGGCGCCATGTTGGTATACGCGCTCGTGGGGAATACAGCTGCCATCGCATGACCAGGGGCGAGTGGTCAGAGAGGACTCTCGCCCTGTAGTCTATATGTTCGCACTCCGCGACTATGTCTGGCGTAGCGAAAAAGTAATCAAACCTCGTGTGCAGTAGATGCGGAGCCGAATAGTGTGAGTATTGCCTCACGCCCGGGTGTTTCGCTCTCCACACATCTGCCAGGCCAAAATCCGCCAGCAGCGTCTGCAATACCTTAGCCGCCGGACTGGGCTTAGCCATCTTGTCATCCAACCTATCCTCCCTGGGATTCAACACGCAATTAAAGTCGCCACCCCATATCACCGTTCCCCCCATCCCGACACTGAGCTTGGTGCACAGCGTCCTGAAATATGTCGCCGTTTCCTGGTTAGGTGCGTATGTGTTTACAATGCACACTACTTTGTTCTCTACCAGCCCCCTCACCATAACCAACCTCCCATCCTCCTCCACAACCTCCTCAATTAGCTTAAATGGGACGTGTGGCGCCACCCACACCAGCACTCCTCTGGCATAGGCGGAGTACGTTGATCCTACCACTGTTCCTTTCCACTTCCTCCCTACCAGCTCCAGTTTCTCTCGCTTTAGATGTGTCTCCTGTAGCAGGGCTACGTCTATCTTCTGCCTCTTAAGATACAACATGACTTTATTTCGCTTAAGATAACTGTTAAGCCCTCTAACGTTCCACGTTAATATCCTGAGGTCTCCCATGGCCTATCAGTAGTTTCCTCCCCCCATCCGAGGCAATCCCTCCCCACTTTGCGAACACCCAATCCCGGTTTCACCCCCAGGCTCATACAAAAACTAAAACACCCCCCCAAACTCCTACCCCAAACAACTGCCCAGCTCCATCCCTGGATCTCAGGCATCCCTGTGTTCGGTCCTCCTTGGAAAACCCAAATAGAGAACCCGACAGGGTGTCACCCCACTAACAGTGACTAAACTAAACACAAAAAGGGGTGTAAAGAGCGGCTTCTGGAGGCTCCTCTACTTCGCAACCATGTCCGTGCTCACGGACCACGTTTCATAACCACTGATGCACGCATGTTCTCGAGCGAGTTCAATGACTATATTCAAGTCCCAATGTTCGTGACCCGACCGGGCCTACAGCGTTACTTATCTCGTCTTTTATTTTCCAACGGCCGTCTGAACATCTGACTCCTGAGGGCAGTTTTGTGCATCCAACCACTCCATAGCATCCTCCGGGGTGACAAAGAACAGCAGCTTGCCCTGAGAGAAAACCTTCAGTTTGGCCGGATAGAGCAACATGTATTTAAGCCCCGCTTCCCGCAATCTCCTCTTCACCGATCCAAAGTTCATACGACAGCGCTGTACCTGCAGGGTGTAATCGGGATAGGCAGTTATATTCGCCGCTCCTCGTTGTATTGTGCCTCCCTTACGGAAGTGTTCAAGGATCCTTTCTCGGTCCCGGTAATTAAGGATCTTGGCTATCACTGGCCTGGGCGGGTTTCCCGGCGGCGGCTTCCTAGTTAAGGCCCTGTGCGCTCTCTCAACCGCAAAACCCTGCGACAGGGTGCCTCCCGTGATCTCCTGCAGTAGCATGTTTTCGATAAATTCCGTTGGATTATGGCCCTCAGTTCCCTCCGGTAGGCCCACGATACGAATGTTGTTCCTCCGGGCGCGTCCTTCTGCCTCCTCCGCCCTACTCTCCAAATTGCCCACGCGTTGCACCAGGGCATGGAGTTCACGCTTATGCACAGCGCAGTCCGCCGCGGTAGGGCCCATTTCTTTCTCCAAAGTCTCCGTGCGCTCAGCCAGAGTACGCACGTCCTGCCTTAGGAGGTTCACGTCCTCCTGTACTGCCCCAACCTGGAGTTCCATTGTGGTCTTCAGTTCAGCCACAGCGAGCTGGAGCTTGGTCTCCCAGGTCGCTTTCAGGTCTGCGATTGCAGCAAGGACCTCCTGGTTCGCACCCCCGGCGGCCATTTCCTTGGCTTGCGTTTTATCTTTGCTTTTGGCTCCGTCTGGGCCGGGAGGCGTCTTAGCGTATTCGTCGAGCGTGGGCTGTTTGGTCTTCGTTCTCAGGGGCTTGTTAGACATGTCTCCCGTCCTACTATCCCCGCTCGGATCTAGGGCAGGGTGTCACAGTGCGCTCTTCGGGTGCCCCATCATTATCGCCACATCTCTGACACAAAGTTCCTCTGTCCTCCGGCTCCCCCGGCCATCTGGCTAAGCCAGGTCGCGTCTCACCCTTTGAAGCGCACTTTAGGCCATGAAGGGCTCGGGGCACAGTTCCAGGTCACACCGCACGCTCCGGTTACAAAGTATCTTCGGCCAGGCCCTGCTCCCTTCCCAGGTCCGCGCCGTCGGCCTCGCAGGACTGGGTGTCCTTAATGACCACGATGCACCCGAGTCGCGCACCTTCCCCACCACCACGCTCCAGTGCGACCGTCAGGCGCCCAGATCAATCACTCCTTTGTTCCTTCGTTAGGCGGCGGCGGCCATTTTCTCGTTCATCGCACTCTCGCCTCCAGGTCTTCTTTTAGCTTCTTGTTGCGCTCTCACAGTGCAGGCCCGTATCGAAACGTGTCCACACGTTCACCTGAGATTCATGTACGCAATCATATCAGTCTCAGCCAAATTACATCGGTCCTTGCACGGTTTTCAGTCGGATAATGTACGGATCTTCGGGAGCCCCCGTACAGACACGTCCTTTCACATGGCTTCCTAGCCACGCCCCCCAGATATATTATACTTAATGTAAAGATAAATGCAGCAGAGATTAATGGCCCAAAATGAAGTGAATTGAAAAAGGCCTTCCTTAAAGAGCAAGAGAGGCAATAGTTCCCAGTTATACCCTTCGTTGGAAATATCTGCCTCTTGCTCACCATTATGACAAAAGGATGCAATATTATAGCCACGGTTGTGTTTGTTTTTCAATATTATTTAAAGACTGGCTTATCTGGGCTGTAGAAATGCTTAGAATTAGGGCTACTTGGAATTCAATATATCACAATAAAAAAGTATTTCATCAATCATTTCCTTATTATAGAGCAGAGCACATTTTGAGAATAGAGTGCATTTAAACAGAAAACACCAAGAAAAGGCCCATGTATCAAGCACAGGAAATCGAAATGACACAGTGTGACACTTCAAAAGTATAAGACTGAGAACCAAATAAGAACTATGCGCCATCTAAAAGATAGGCCCAACTATGTGAGTGTATTTACTTCCCAAGTACAATGTTCATGGGTTCTTACTATACAATCAAGAACAATTTGTATTACAACTATTACCTGTGTAGAGAAAATGTGTCTGGAATTCAAACGTTATTTGTGATCAAAGAACATCTTTTATATGTATTTTGGAATACCCAAAGTTGTAAATTATAAGGCCTATAGCAGCATTAAGCACAGGGGGATCGAAACAACACTTGTGTGGCATGGAAAACTGTACATAATTTCTACAAATGTATTTGGAGATGTTTCATTCTACCTAAAATAATGTGATATGGTGCAAAACAGGACCTAATTTAAACATTCCAAGTCCTTCTACCATCCATACATTACACTTGGAGTACTTGCATTTGAGACTCAAAGTGACCTGGCTTAGTCTGGTGTTTGAAGGGAGAAGTTCGAAGCTGCTTAATTGGGGATCTGGAAACTCTTTGAATATTTTTTCAGCGAGGTATGGATATGATGGAACAAATAATCAAACCTTCCAGATTGTTCTGAAAACACCTCCAGAAATTCAGCCAGTAAGTCACCTAGGACTTCCTGATGGGATAATGGCAACTCGAGGTGGGATCAATTTCTTCGAAATTCCTGTGTTAGTGGGGAGGGTGGCCACTGGGACCCTAGTAGTTTCACTAGGGTCTACTTTCCACTCTTTCAGATAGTTTTCTGATGTCTATCTTGTTGTGAGATTAGATAGTTCAGATGAACTTTTTATTCTATAACTTCATAGGGTCCGTGCCACTTGGAAATCATTTTATTGTCTGAAGTTGGCAGGAGGACTAACACAGATTGCCCGATAATAAAGAATCGAGTTGCAGCATGTTTAATTGTATGAGCTGTTTTGCTGTTCCTACATATGCTCTCCAAAGTAAAACTGGTCTCCATCTCAGGGCTCTGTGTAATGTGGATGGTGTGGTGACTGAGGAATTGGCAGAGTCGCATATGTTACAATCAGGGCAAAGAGGAAAGCAGGGACATAGCAAATCACGCACTACTATCCCCCTAGGGGGACTGACCCCAAAAAGAACACGTTTTTTTCTACAAACTGCACTCAATTTACAAGGCAGTGTATGCGAACAACGCATGACATGTCCGGTCTTACATGTGAATGAGGAGCCTGTAGTGGGGGGCGCTCCAATGATCGAGATCTAGAATGTCAATCCACTTATATGGAGGACTTGATTTCAGATAAGTCTCTCATGGCTCTGGCAAATTTACGGGAGCTGGCTCGAATGATCTCGCCAACAGCGACTATTAAATCGTCTCGAGGAACTAGCCCTATGGTTACTAACGTCTCTGAAACCCTGATGCTCCTGCCAACCAGTTTGCATCCATCTAACTTGATGGGAAAAACTCTGTAGTTGTTCAGATCATCATACTCTGTCCGATTTGGACGAGAGTAAAGACACTATAAATTATGATGACGATACTTACTCCTAACACCCCCACATATAGCGTAACAGTTTCATTCATTCCTTAATTTTGTCATTTGTATATTGTTTTTTCACCATAATTATGGTCCCAACGCGCTATTGCCTGAACGCCCTCAGAGGGACCAAAGTCCAGATATAGGAAAATTGGGAGTTGCTATTATGTGTGTGTGCATTTAAGCCATTATGATGGCCAACATACTGCTTAGTCACCCATGTCTGAATGGCAAGTGTATGTGTGTAAATGAGGTGGACTATGAACTAAGCCAGGGGGGGTTTGTTTAAATGAATAGAAATGATGGGAGTTGCTACAATTCGATTTTATGTCGTGAAAGGTAGCTTCATACTTAGGCAGAGGTGTTGTGCAATAGTGTTTGTGTTTTATGTGTATGCAGAGGTGTGTGGGAGTGAGGCCGTGTCTTCAGCTAAGTTACAAAGGTGCGGGTGTGAGGGAAAAATGGGTTAGATGCACAAACAACTATGTCTACCTGCTGGATTATGTGCAAAGAGCGGTTCTTAGTCTCACATACGACCGGAGTGCTATGAACGAGTCGACGGATAAACCAATGAATAAATAAATAGATGGAAGCTCACCCTCTGAGTGGGTTTTAGAGTGATACTTTACCATCCGCAGGTCCTTCAGGTGGTAAAAATTCATATCTTACAAGTCTAGTTGCGGCAGCAATGCCAACCCTCATACGCTTTAAAGTTACTTACAGTGCTGACTACAATGGAAGATTCAGCTGTAACTGATTATCCTCCTTCAAATTGATCCAATTACTTGACATAGAGTGTGGAGGGGGCGCGCAAGGAGAGGAGTTGAGGGGGGGCTTCGGGGAGCGGGAGAGACCACCCAGGTTTTGCTGGCCTTCCTGAAAGCCATGTGAACCTCAGTGAGGCGAGCGAGTGGGAGAGCGTTCCAGAAGGTGGGTGCAAGGACAGAGAAGCAGGCTCTTCCTAGTCAGGAGAACTTGAAAGCGGGCACTACAAGGAGGTGTGCAGCACCTGATGTATGAATTCAGGTGCTGGTGGTGGCGTGTGAGTTTGTTCTACTATATATGCACTAAACATTGTTTTAAATTCACTTGTGCAGGTCTATGAAAATATAAATTATGATAAGAGAGAAGCCAAAGCACAGATAAAAAATATTTACTCTAAACTGAGCTTTTTGCAAAGCTTTATCATGGCTCAAACTAGCATGAGGGGGTAATACTCCCATGTATCGGATGAGGGACAGTGCTCTAGCCCTAAGGCATCAGTCCTGTCGCCTCATGTAACCTTTGAGACAGACAAGGCGGAGGTGAGTGTGTCACATGTTGAAGTGGTAGAGAATTCAATCACCACTGAGAGGCAGCTAAATATGAGGGAGAACACATGTATATGGGAATAATAAACCAGCCTAACGAAGTGAATGTATCTGAGACATGCATTTCGGTAAGTCCGTTGACAGTGGAGACTGCTCTGAAATTAAAAACTAAAAAATCAAAGAAAGAAAAAGGGCTACAGACAAAAGAAAAATCGTGGCTCAATGAAATTCCTTAGGACACTGAGACAATAACTTCGTATGAGGAGACAGATAGCGATGATCAATCTATGAATACTTTCCAGACCCCTGATCTACTGAATGAGGGCCTGTACTTGGTAGCAATTCTATCAGAACCTATGGCACTATCGAGAACGGTGACCTTTACCCATGAACAGTCCGCTAATTCCAGACTAAGCGGACAATACATGGTCACTCGCGTGGAGTCTAATATGCACAAGATGGAATCATGCTGCAATTTACCAAAGGGGTGTTTATGGAATACAGGGCCTTGAATACATTAGGAGTTCAGACTACAACATTGTACAGAATAGGTGCAATGTTTTAGCGCTCTTTTCGTACAAACTGGCTCTTAAAAATCTATACTCGAGTGGCCTTGCCTTAGCAGAGTATGCAGACCAAAAGAGGCCTGACTTTGTATGGTTACATGTTAAAACAAAACCTGATGTTCTCCTCGCAGAAATGGAAACAATGTTAATGATGGGCTATGATACATTTAAATGATATTTTTAAGCATTATTTTGAACTTGCAGATTGCTACGTAACAGTGGTAAATTTTAAGCTTCAGGGACACGTTGATAGTATTTTTTACCATAGCCCTCAAGTACTCTGTTGTAACCTATATTTTGTAAGATATTCCTTATGTTTGTCTTAAACAATACACATTTTTCTCACAAAATCCTACATGTAATAAAAACATGACGAATAATGAATGGAATCTAGTGAGCACTGGACAGCCAGCCTTTATTTGTGGCTTGGGAGGGAACCCCCACTCCGCCTCAAATAAAAAAAAAATGTTTTTCGCCGGAATTCCTGACAGTAAAATGACATGGAACCATATATGGAGTTATGGTCAAGATTATGACTGTGTACACGCGAGTACAGTGTAACACATACTTAACACATACTCAGAGCCAAAACACGTGTTCACAATCTGAATAAGAAAACTGCAGATGTTCACTTATTCTGCGCTCTCCAGAATAGAAAAGACACCGTTTACATCAATGTGTCGTGAAAACATGGTAGATATCGGCAGCTTACTAACGCCCAGTCACAAAGATATTTCTGTGTGTGCCACTTTGTTTGACCTATTATGTCTTGTAATTAGCATATATGTTTCCAAGGCACTATATATATATATATATATATGTATATATATATGGACAATCGTTTTTTGCTTATTGATGAAGCTGTTTCCTCAGGCTTTTTTATGCACACTATTAATAAAATTGATTTTGGAGTATAAAAACAAATGAGTAGCATGACACTTCCTTTTACAAACCGGAAGCACAAGTAATAGCTGACGGTTAAGTAATCCTGGAAGGGTGAGCATCTAGTGCCTTTCACAAAGTAAGGGAGGGGTAACCAGTCTTCTATAGATATCTGAACTCTGCCATGCTTCCCAAAATGTACTTATCCTAAGAGAAACTAACTGATGACGTTTTGAGGAAAATAAAGCAACCTTATAATAGATTACTATAGACACATCATGGACCATTGAAGTAGAGCATGCCTCATATGGTGTAGTCGGTCAGTAGAATTAAATGTCCAGGCCTTTGAGAACATGGAGTAAGGTTACATTTGGAGACAACGTCTAAATATATATCAAGCACTATGCCCTTGTGTGGATATATAGAGTATACTTAAAGAATTGGTTCACTCAAATCTAATGCACAAACAGGTAACATCTGGTAATGAGGACACAGTATAAAAAAAGTATTCTCACTGAATTGCAAAGATTTTTTTATTTGTTTTACTTGTGTTTATCTAGATAAATAGATTTTACAAGGTTCTTGCTTTTGTTTAGGGAGAGTCTGCAGAGGCCAATCCACCTTCACTTGGCTGTTTGCTGCATTCAGCCAGAGCAGCTTGCAGTATTTTGGCTGTAGCAATGGTCCAAGATGCTCTGGCTCTGCCAATAAGGCGCGGCCACCACTGCTGTTCTTCAGGACCCGTAAAAGGTGCCAGTACTTGCCGCAGGTACGGTGATCGTATGTTAGCCATTGACTGACAGCCGGTTAACAGGTGCCGCACGTTTTCCGTTTGGTCTGGAGTTTTACACAGTCTGCACATTTTAGATTCTGATTGGCCTCTGATTTGAAGTATCTCATTAGTGTGTAGTAAGTTCAAACATGCTCTTAAAAAAAGTTGGCGGAGAGGTCTGCCTGGGAATCTTCTTAGAAATTGGGCGGTTTCATTCCGTTTTAATGTGTAGGGAGGCAGCTGGGCGAGGAGTTTGTTTTCGGATGCTTTTTCCAGAGTTATAATCCAGTCTGAGACGGCCGGTTTCCTTTTGATTTTGTTTGGGTTAGAGATTAGGTCTTCTTCTGTGCATGCTATTTGGTCAAGTTGTGTTTTTATCTTTACTGCCCATTTTGCCAGCATTTTGCAGTTTCCTGATGCAATTTCCGCTTGGATAAGATGGTATAGCGGAAGGCGGTGAGGTAGGATCGTTTTTCTGTACAGGGCTAGGCTACTGAATTCTACTGTTACCTTTAGCGAGACCAAACCTAGTTCTCTCCTTATGGCAGCCATTGCCGTGGATTGTGGTAGGTTTAGTACTGACTTCCAGAAATGGCCCTCTAACATTTGCCAAAAGCTGTCTGGGATGGTTGGCATTGCTTCAGACCCGTAGTGAGTGCCGGGACAACTTTCGCCTTGTAGAATTTGATCGTTGGTATCATCGAGAATCTTCCGTATTTTTTTTCCAAGATTTTAGCTTGTGTTGCTAACACTCTCACTTTTGCCCAGAGATGGATTTGCATACTGGTTTCCTACTTTGAGTTGTCCACAATCACCCCCAAAAATCTGAATTTCGATACTGACTCAATCTGGATCTTTTCCATCGCCCATTTGAAGGTGTTTGATTTTTTTGTAGCTTTTCCCAAAATTAGGATTTTCGTTATGTTCTTGTTTACTTCCAAGTTTGAATGCTTGATATACTCGGACAAATTGTCTAGTTGTCTCTGAAGGCCTATCTGCGTTTGGTCCATTAGCACAATGTCGTCGGCGTATGCTAGGCTTGGCGTTGGGACGTTCCCTATTTTTGGGGGGAAGGCTCTCACCGCGGAATAGGTCTCTTTAAAGTCGCCCATGAAGGCCACAAAGAGTGCCGGGGCCAGGGGGCAACCTTGCGTGTCGGAATCTCCCTGGACAGGAGGCCTTTTCTGTTCAGTTTCACACGCATTGAAGTGTCCGTATGTAGTGCCTTAATGGGAGCTAGAATTGTTTGTGGGCAGTGCCAGAGGTTCAGTTTTGCCAATAAAAGTTCCCTGCCGATGCGGTCAAAGGCTTAAGTTAAGTCTATAAAGGCCACAAACAGACTAGTTGAAGCCTCTGAGGTTTTGCTCTTGGCTATGTTTAGGAGCATGATGTTGATTGTAGTGGATGAGTTCTTTTTGAACCCTGCTTGAAAAAGGTCATTACAAGGTGCCTCGGCTGCCCAGTTCTGAAATCTCTTTAAAAGGAGCATGCTGAAGATTTTACCAATTGTGTCCAGGAGGGCGATTGGTCAATAGTTGCCCGGGTTGGATTTATCTCCCTTTTTGTAAATTGGGACCACGTTGCAGGTTGTCCAGGATCTCGGAATAGTTCGTGTTTCTGCGCACTTGCTGAAAACCAGGCTGATGAGAGGGGACCATAGGTTTTGAAAGTTTTTAAGGTCTATGTTGGTGACTCCGTCGGGGCCAGGAGCTCGCGAGGCTTTAAGTTTGCTAATTGTTGCACTGATGTCTTCTTGGTCCGAGACATCAACCCAGGGGTCGTCCGCCTGACTTTGTTCAGGGCCTGCCCGAGTCTGTGGCTGCTGAAAAAGGGCTTCGAAGGGAAGTTTCCATTTTTCTTCGCTGACACAATTAGATGGTTTGTTGGTATTTTGTTCCGTTCTTAATTTCAGGAGCGACCAGAATTCTCTTGTATTTTTGCCTGTCCCTTTTATTATTATATCTTCCGAGTCTTTTTGATAAAGAGTTACACAATGATGTTTCAGCCAGGCCTTGTATCTCTTTGATTCCATTGCCACTTGTGCCAATAGACTGGGTGAGCACGATTTTTTGGCTTTGCGCTTCAGTTGTCTGAGGTTTGCGCGTCTTGCAACGAGTAGCTTGTCGTACTGGTGCGGGCCCAGATTCTCCGATCCAGTCCCACTGCATCCGATTATTTTGTGGGGGCTCAACAGTGGTTGAAAGTCTATGACCGCTGCATCATGCTCGGATACGCATATTTTAGTTTTTTAGTTCCTAGTCACTTAGCCCTGTACGTTTGACTCAATTTCTGTGTTATTTTTTTTTTTTTTACTACCATCGAGCTCCATGATGCTCTTAGGAGATTGTGGTCGCTGGGTTCAGTGCGGATGACTTCAAATTCCATGATTAGCTCTATCATTGGGTCTGAGGCGAAGATGTAGTCTAGGGTGCCTTTTAAGGAGCCTCTCTCCCAAGTGGGGAGTCTTCCTGGGAGTGGGAAGGACAGGTCCAGGTTGTGGAATCCTCTCGATGACATCAGGTCAGGTTCCAGAGCTCCCCTCTTGTTTCTGCTGCAGTTTTCGGTCTGAAGGCCTGTCTTTGGGCGAGATTTTTCTGCTTCACATTTAGGTCTCCGCAAATGATCACGTGGGAGATCTGTTTTTCTGCATATATTTTGTCGATTTCTGTTTCTAACTTGTGCAGAAATGTTTTGTCCGGGATGGCTTGCGGGTTCCAATATATGTTTATAATTGCAATCTCGGTAGTTGTTTTTTCTTCCGAGTGCTTGTCATATTTTGTCCAGGATGTTCTGATGGCTGGGTGGTGGCTTGAGAGTAAGAGTGTCTCTATTATGTTGATTCCGCTGTCCACGCTTATTGGGGCCGCCTTTGGTCATGAGGTGCTTGTACCCACAGGTGTTCCATGAGACGATTTTTATGTTTTTGTTCTTCATAGGTTGAGTCGTTGGAGAAGTAGTCTCAGGTGCCCCATCTCCAAGAGCTGTTGGTTGCTATTTTTTCAATGTTGGGATGAGCAACCTTGGCAGCCAGGACCATAGTGGTTTCGAGGGCATTGTTGATGCTGTGGTGTTTGGGTCTCTGGTGTTGCTTGGGTCCCTACTGTAAGAGGGTACCAGTGATTGGGGCATTTGTTGACTTGAGATGTTTATCTGTAAACTTTGTGATTGACCCAGTGCGTCTCTTGCCATTATCTCTTGCCATTATTGGCTCGTCAGTCTTTCTGGTTGATACTTCTTCTGGCGGTTTTGGCCTCTCTTTAAGCGTGTTTTTCAGCCTCTCTGACACCTCTTTGTCATGATTTAGCCTTTTTTCCTTGTAGAGTTGTTCCGTTCTCGTGCCATAATGCAGTTTGTTTTCTCTGGTGTGAGGTGGAGATCTCTTCACTGCGTCTGAATCCCTCTGGGCCGTGATGTCTGTTAGCCTTAGACCACGCTCTAATAGTGCATCTTGGGCTGATTTCAGTTGTAAATTGTAGTTCTCCGACCTTATATGTAAGTAGCATTTGGCTTTAGTGCCCGAGTGGTATGGTTCCACTAAGGTTAGGTCCTCTGTTGATAGGTGATGTAGGCTCCTTAATTGTCTGAAGATTTTCAAAACCGTTCTTCTATTTAGGATTATGTCCTCTTTGTTGTTACTTATTTGTTCTAGTTTCAGAGTTATGCTTGGGTAACCTTTGTCTAGTGCTGTCTTCTTTATCTGTGTGTACTCAACGCTCTTAGTTGGTCCATTTCGCCGTTCAGACGTTTTCCGGTGGTGGGAACTTTCCGTATAGTTGCTTCTGTTTTGGGTCGGATGGCGGTTATGTTGGTAGTTTTTTCTCTGGCGATCTGTAAAGCTGTAGGTGCGCCTGACGGGGGTCTTGTCTGATCTTTGGTGGCGGGGGGACTTTGGTGAGTCGTGATGGTATCGTTCTTGCCTCACCCGATCGCCTTTCAGGCTTTTTAGCAGCTGGTTATTTGTGGATCCTTTACGAGTCTGTTGGTCCGACTGGTTGCCTGCCTGGTTCCCGGTCACCCTTGGTGGTGTTCGGGCATCTGTCCTGGTTTTCTTTTCGAAGACGTCCTCTTGATCTTCGTATACGGACAGGTTCATCAGGGCTTTGTCGGACAGAAAATCTTCGACTGTAGTCGGAGACCTGGAAGGTTTGTTCAATTGATGGTTTATGGAACCAGGATGTTTTGGGCCTTTCCCCGTGGTCGTTTCTTCTGATGGGGCTCGATGTGAACTGTTTCGCCGGATGCGGCTGGTGTCTTGCATTTTTGGAGGGGGCTATGTGTTTATTGTTGACTGTGGAAGTTTAAGGGGTTTTTGCTTATTTTTTGAGCATTGACGTTGGGAGCTGGGGCTTCCACTTTTGTTTTTCTTTTCCGGCAATGCGATTTTCTGCAGGACCTCAGTGGTGGAAAGAGCCGCTTCTGTCAGGTTTAGTTTAAAGTTGAATGATTTGCTTTGTGGTAATGCTGGAACTGTGCCATTTCCAGTGTTGGTGTTAAAGATGCTGAAGGCCCCTTGGGTTTGAGTTTCGGCGTTTATGGTTTGTTTGGTCAGATCGATTTGAGATGCTGGTCTGGGAGTTTGTGACGCCGCATTTAAGGGTGGAGGAGGAAGGTTCTTACCCTTGGTCGGGTTCCCATTATGCCCCGTTGTTTCTTCCGGGATGGAATTCTGCGCCGTCTTGTTCTTTTCTGCGGCTATTCTCTCTGTGCGTTTTTCCATTGCCATCACGTAGCCCTCCAGGAATGTTAATTTTGAGAGAGTCATTGCTGAAACTGTTGTGTGATCTTTCATTGAGTCATTTATTGATTCATACAGCTTACAGAATGGAGCCAGGGAGATGGTGATCGCTGACATGATGGCCAGCATGTCCGGTTTCTTCGTTGGCGTCTCTTTTTGGGTCATATTGGATCTTTCGTTTCTGCTTGATGCCCCCGACGGTGAGTTTGAGAACTGCTCGTAGGACTTTCGATGAAGGGGTGATGGGGATAGTCTGTGGTTTCTACTTTGGCCCATTCTACCGGTAAAGGGTTGTTGGTTGTCCTCTGTGTAGTGTGGGCTTTCCTCTCTGTTTGATCTTTCCCCCTGAGGGTTTCTCTGTGGACTGGAGGGAGTAGGCGGTATCGGGGCCTTCGAGGTTGGCCCTTCTGAGTGGTTCGAGTCTTGTGCTCTGCCTTCATTGCCTGACCTGCCCGGGCTGGGTGTGAAAGATCCAAGCTATGTAGGCGTGTGCTGCTGGGCCCCCGATGGTGGCTGCGGGCCAATTGGGCCTCTCTGGTCTTGATTTTCCGCGATGGTTGATGCTTTGGTTTCTTTGTCACTTTTGCCCATGTTGGGCATTTTTCCAATCGGTGGGGTTGGGTTCTCCGCTGGTGCCCCTGCTTTGGATGCCTCTGTGTTCACTGCTATCAGGGCTTCATCCAGTGTTTGGTTGGTGACCACTGGAGCCTCTTCTGAAGTTGCAAAGGCCGGTGGCTACGTTGAGGCAGCTGTGCTCTTTGGACTTGAGTTTTTCCATTTATTGTTACCGGACTTGCCAGAGTTTTCCGTGATTTGGGCAGCGGGGACACTTCTTGGATTGCTTCGAGCATTTCTGCATCCGACAGTTCTAAAATATCATATTTGCGTTTACCCTGGCTTTTGAAGAAGTCCTTCAGGGAGTTTATATTTCCTGTTTTCAGAGGCGCCTTTCTTGCATTTGGTCTTGGTTGGATTTCCTTCTTTAACGTTCTTTTTTTTGTTTTTGTTTGTGTTTTATTTTGCACTCCGTTTGCGTTCAGGCCTCTTGATGTTGGGGAGATTGTGATAGTCACGTCATCCATTTCTATCCATGGATCTTGTGTTGGCGTTTTCTATTAAGTTTTGTTTTCATTTTGTTGTTTTGCTGGGACTCCCTTTTGGGGTGTTTGACATTTATTCCCCCTATTTCCTGGGTGCTCCGTGGGCTTTGAAGTTGTTTCATCCACTTCATTTGCATTTTCCTGTTTGTGCGCCCTGGGTCTCACCTGCCAGAAGGGGGCGCGAATCGTTCACGTTAGGTGCGGCGTGGACCTGTGCTACGATGGTGCGTGGACCCGGTCGGACGGCGTCCTCCATGTCTGGTGCTAGAGTCGGCGAAATGACCGCCCGAGGTCTGCCCTGCCGGTCCTGTGTACCCTTCTCCCTCAGGTGCGGCGTCACGAGGCCCGCTCCTGCTGGGAGGGGAGAATCCGGAACTGCTTCATCCAAGGTGAGCGGGGTCTTCCTGGGTTTTTCTGGCTCAGCCTTTGCGGCCGCCTTGTCCTTTCGGCTCGCTTGGGCCACCACCTCCTCCTCCTCGCCATTTCCCGTCCTCGACGGCCCTCCGGTTGGCGATGGACGGGTAATTAATCCTAGGTCGGATCCGAGGTCAGATGGCATGGTGGTCGCGCGCTGGATAATGTCATCCGTTGTTTGTGCCTCCAGTATTTCCAAAGCTGTGGTTGGCGAGGATAGCAGTCGGGGGTGCGGGCCTGGGCCTGGGCCGAGATGGTCTTGGGAGGCGCCCCCCGCCCTTTGATTCGGCCAAGAACTTCTTGGAGTTCTTTTCTCCTTACTCCCCTCTGCTGTTGCCGTTTGAGCTGGGATATGGGATCCCTGGCATGACGCCATTAGTTTTGTTTACTGTTTCTTTTCACTGTCTGTTTGCTTGACTGTCTATTGTGGCCTGTGCCCTCTCGAGCCCCCGGGAACACTGCAGAACACTTTTCGCCACACTTTCCGCGGACTTCTGAGGCTTTTGAAGGTGATGCAAGGTGTAGCAAGGCTTGTAGGCACGCCTCCTGGCAGTAGACACTGAGAAAACACTGCAGCAGTCACTGCAGAACACTTTTCGCCACACTTTCCACTCTTCCGATTTTTATAACTGGAAGTGTCTCATAATATTATTGCACTGAACGTCACTTTTAAAAAGCCAACTTTCAACAACCACAATCATTACTTAACCATAACTTCCTTTTCACAGATGTCTTTCACTGAATTACAAAGCTCTTCATAACTGAAGGTGTTTAATAATGTTCCTGTACTGTCAGTAACTTATGAGTACAAGTACCCACATTTTACATAAGTAACTTCTCCCTAACGCCCTTTTTAAAAAAGTTGTTTTTTGCAGTGCACTTTGCTGTGGGTCAGTATGAGCATCGTATGCTGCGTGCCCATGTTATGGTTGCTTTGCCTCGGGTTTAGCATTTCACTGGCCACATTAAGTGGGGAATGGCTTTTCGCCCATGCCACAGTCCCCCAAAGCCACACATAGTAGCCAATTAGCCTGGCCTACAGCTAGTGGCTATGATCAGGTGGCCCACAAACCACTCAATGTAGCCAGTGGGCCTGGCCTGCAGCAGGCCCACGGGCCACCCTACCACCGTAGTGGATCAATGAGCCTTTGGCTATGGCCTATTCTCATGGCCAGTGGCTACAATGCGTGGGACATGGCCTTCGGCAGTGCTCCGACACTGCAAAGCCACCCATAGTATTCTCCTATAGTGGGTCCATGGGCACATGGTCACACTGCCTGGGGTGTGACCTTCAGTCATTTCACCCAGGCCCCCAAACCATTAGATAAAGCCAATAGGCCTCTCCTGCAGTCAGAACCAGAGACTTCTTTACCTCCTGTATTAAAATGTACGAGGCTGATTAACAGCAAACCAAAAATAGGAATATCTGTGATGCTTTGTGCCCAACTTGTTTTAAATTTGAGGTTCATTTCTTTAGCGGTTTTCACGCTAAACATGTTCAAGAGCAGTAACTTTTTCTCTATGGGAAAATGTGTAGCAGTAGACTGACATTTTCCCCAAATTGAATCAAAAGTTATCAGCAATAGAAATACAAATTGGTTTTATCTTATATATAGGGGAGCGACTGCCACCCTATTATATTTATATATGTATAATTTATATATTTTAGAGTCACTGTCTTCAAAGCTGTCTGTCTTGGGTTGAAAAATACTGTGTGTAAAATAGCACTGCCATATAAGACAATGGAATTTTCCTGAATCAAAAGGCTTACATTTGAGCTAATCTGAATTCTCGCAATGCATTCCTCATGTACTTCTGAATTGGAGGTGAATCTCCAGTCGTTGCTTCTTGATGGCGCTGTGCTCTGTGTGACTTAGCTGAAAAGGCTTATTTTATTTCCACATTTCGGGTGAAAGGGTTTTTCATGTCTTTACAACCTACCATAACTTTGCCAGTGTAAGGGTGAAACATGTATGTATTGGTCGGACGGCGTCCTCCATGTCTGGTGCTAGAGTCGGCTGAGAACTCTTGGGTTAAAAGCAAAGGCTTGTGTTTGAGCTAATTTGCATACTCTCGATGCATTTTTCATGTAGCTGTAAACTGGAGGTGAGCATCCAGTGAATGCTACTGGGTGGTGCTGTCCTGTGTGAGAAAAAAATCCATAAACATCGAGAATGCCAACTTGTAACCTTATTAAAGACTAAACATAAAATATAATAAACATTGCTGAAACCTTAAGTTGCCTCCTTTTTTGATTGTTTTTAATATGAATGAGTTCACCTGATAATAGTATTGTGTTCTTAGTTTGGGTACTGAAGAGCTTTTTTGTAGTTAACATGTTCGCTGCTGTTTGATGTGAAATGGGAATATGGTAGTAAGAGGTTATTCTGTCGTGATATGTCGGTATCTGTGGGTATATGTTTTGAAGTGATGTGACTTAAGGTGCATATCAACACTATTCATTTAATAGGTAATACTGTGTGTTTTATAATATATCGTTTGCTTCCAATGTCTGTTGTTTTGGTGGTCGTGTATGTTGATGCTTTTAATTGTCATTTCGTTGGATGAATGAAGGTGCCAACTACTTTGCTTTTATTTGATGTTTTGTTTAATGTGGAATAATTTGTTACACTTTAATGTTGGTATTCTTAACATTTATAGATTTTAACTTTGTAGATACATTTTTTTTAAGTTACAATTACTGTTTGCTGCTTTTCTTAAGGGAAAGATATAGTTAAAAGTCTTTTTATTACAAGGATGCGTTTATGCAGTGTGACAATGTCCCCTCCCCGACCTTTGGGAGGATCCACTGGTCACCACCACAACACCCAGGCATTGGGGCTATAATTACAGTTGGCCCTTTGAGGGATATTTAGAACATTGCGTCATTTGTTATTGAACATAGGAGCCTTGCTGCCCCTTTGTAAATATGCTTCACGTTTTACTAATCGGAAATGTACTGTAAGTAGAATGGGAGCACCCCTTACCTTCATGAGAATGCAGTGAAATTCCACCAAACAGATACCAATAGACCAACTCTAACTCTGCTTGCCCAATCGGAGCTCTCATTCATGGATGCCTGCTGCAGGTTTACAGTGAATCCACGGTGGGGGATCAACCCTGTATAGACTCATGCTGGCATGCAGGAACCCTGCACTTATCAAATACTTGTGACTGAGGCAGAGAATCAATAAGGTAACTTCCAATGCTGCTCTGCTGAAAGAAATCATACACATGTGCAGGCACACAGTGGGCTCCACCCAGTAGGATTGGACCAGGACATACATAAGAAAGTCTAAAGTGCACATAGGTATGGCTGTTTGCAAAAGGTGTCTGATGAAAGGAGAGCTGGAGATGAGGAAGTTAGAGGGGACAGAAGGAGGGTAAGAGGCGGTTGAAAGAGTAAGGTATGAGGAGTAGTTGGTGAAGAGATGAGCAGAGAAGTATGTTGTTGATAGAAGATTTGGTAAAGGAACAGAGGAGGATTGGTAGTGAAAAAATAATGTCTGCAGTGGAGGTGGTGAATAGAGGACGAGCCGAGAAGGTGGTGGATAGAATAACATTTAAGGAGGAGGTGTTGAAGAAAGGAACAGTGGAAGAGGGGGTAGTGTAAGAGCGATGTGAGTAGGAGGCAGTGAAGAGAAGAGCAGTGGAGGCGGTAGTAGAGAGGAGAAGCAGGGAAGAATAAGGTAGGACGTGCTGAAGAGTGGAGCAAAAGAGGAGGTGATGAAGAGAGGAACAGAGGATGAGCGGGTCAAAGAGAGTGAAGGGGGTTAAGAGAAACACAAAGAAGGAAGCAGTGACCTTTGAATGACTAAAAAAGAGTTGCTGAAAGAGATGGTTGTGGAGGAGTTGTTGAAGAAGGACACTAAAGAAAGTACACGGAATTCCTAATAATAGAAGTCCCTTTCTCCCGAATTGGGATGGATAACATTGGACTGTTGGAAACTTCTACACATGCCTATGCAAGAGGAGGAACAAGTATGTTGTGGGGAATCATGGGAGTCTGGCAAGAGTTGCCAAGACACAATGGTAAGAAAGATTAGAGACAGGCCAGTAAGGTAAGAGAGGATGTTGGGAAGAATAGTTAGAATGGACTGTGGACCGCTAGTTCAGGGCTGTTGAGATATTGCAAGATCAGAGCCTCATTCGGAACCCTACAGTACCAAGAACCCAGCCTACCTCCGGAGCTGGCTTGCCCCCCCCCAAAGGATCGGGCCCTAAAGCAAGAAAGATCAGACCAAAGACAATCTCCATCCCAGCCTAATGCTTCAGCCATCTGAAACCAAGAATGGCCTCACTACTGTCCCAAATAACTCCTGATATGTTGCCATACTTGTCGTAAAATGGGGAATGTGGCCAGACAGTGCCCCATGACATCTTCATCAGACATGGAAACCAACTACCGCACATCAGCAGAGTGTCATGGTTAGTAGACCATGCTGGAAGGAAAGTGGGTCCCCTGATATGGGAGAAGACAATGAGGAATATGAAATTATCACACAAGGAATGGTAGGCTGAGAATACTACCTCTCTGTACAACTGTATGGTCAAGCTGCCTTGGCCTTATAAGGAAGGCATGGTATCAAACAGTGAAGACAGACACAAATGATCACAGTTCAAGGGTGATTGTTGAACTTCAATGGGTTGGATAAATGCCTGTCTAACCTTAAATCGAAGGATGGGAGCAAGCTACAACCATCAAAATAAAAATAACAGTGCTAGTGGAGTCTTGTCGAAATAAAAAGGGCCTATACTAATACACCTATTACCAATACCTACTTCTAAATACAAATGGTGTGGGAAAATGATGTATGCAAAAGAAAGAGTGTTCAAGAAACAATATGTCAGGACAGCCAGCCAATTAGCTTCCCTTCCCATGTTTTCAGCACGGGGCAAGGTGGCACACTTGAGTTTAGCACAGACTCTGGTTTCTCCAGCACGATGATGCAGTTTAGAATATAAACCAGGGCCTTCTGCGACTAAGTCTCTTTCCGTTCAAAAGTCTCTCATTCTTAGAATGTCTTGGATACAAAACACAACATCAAAGTTCCTTTCTCTTCAGGAGTCTCACGCTTACAATGACTCTGGTGCACTGTTCACCCTGGGTCTCCCTCAGCTGGGCTCAGACCTATATTATACACCAATTCACAATAGGTCTCCCTCAATCGGGCTCAGACGTTGCACTCTTGCTTTCAACTTAATTCCCAGTTTGATAAATTCACAATAGGTCTCCCTCAGCCGGTCTCAGACCTTGATGTATGTATTCCTAATCAAAGACTTTCGACTGTGCAATGGATTTTACTTATCCCCTCGCAGGACCACTTGGATTCATTCTTACTTGATTTCTATTTTTAGTTTTCACATTCACATATAACAGTTCCTTTTGCCATTTCTTTGTGGGATACATCAGTCAGAGATCTTTGATTGGGCACACACGCGTTACCGGACCACTCTGCTATCTTGGATCTTAGTTCATGTTAAATGTTCAAACAATTCATCAGCTGTCTGGCCTTTACCCGCATCTTTCATGAAACGCTTCAATGTTCCTGTAACAATGTTGCCGCTTGCCTCCTTCGCTTCAACACAAACCGGCCTCGTACAGTTTCCTTCAACTCACCGGCTGTGTTGATTTCTCTGTTTGTGGCTTTGATCCTGGAGCCAAGAGCAATACCACGATGGCTAATGCTCCTCATCGACTAGGTCAGTTATGCAGGAGGCCCCGGATATCCCATACACAATGCAGGATTCTTCGGTTTCCCTTCTTGGCCTTACATGTGCTGCTTTCAAGTTCCTAGGAGTATAACGATCGCTTGTCGAAAAGGTCAAGGGTATCTCCTTTCGTGTTCTCCTTTCTTTCTCGGTCTGCCGTCTCTCTCCATTGGCTCATCTGCTTCCTGGGAAGAACTGCTTTGTGTGCTTTGCCTCGCTCAAGTGTGCTCTCGTGCTCTGCCTTTTATCCATGTGGGGAAGTTCAATTGAAGTCAGGTGTGTGTTGCCAAAGGTAATGGCCTGACTCTGCCTGATCATGGTAGTGGGACAGGTCAGGTACATTGCTGGGGTACTAGTCTTTTTTCTCCCAGAGCGGGCTGTCTGTGTAGCAGTGTTCGTGTAGGGAAGGGGGGGGGTGTTAAAGTCCCCTGGTATCCTACCAGGTAGGAGGGGTTAAAGATTTTAGCGGGAAAGGGATACCGCATCTTTCCATCAAGTGTCCCACTCCCACTCCCCAAGGACCCCTCACCCAGGTGATCCTCCCGCATTGGTCCTCCACCAGGATCTGGATCCAAAGGCGATGGCCATACTCTGGCCACCTTGGAGAGAGATCCCCGGGGACTAGCTGGTGAGACACCCTCTGGTTTCTCACAGCCCTCCTGGATTCCAGAAGTCAACAATGAGATCCAAACTTAGTCTTTTTCTGACCAGCTACTTCCCAATCAATCTTGTTCCTATTGCTTGTGTGCATGGAGATCAAGAGGTCTACCCAAAGGTGAACCATATAGTATAAGGGGAACTGTGCGAACCACAAGTAACCATGATACTAATGCATCACAGAAGTTGTCTTATTAGGGACAGATCTGGAAATACTGTTTCTAATGATATCAGGAAAAGGTGCTGGGCGAGAAGAAGAAAGTAAACCCAGAACAGGCATGGACATAGTTGGAATGACAGGGAGGTGTATGAGACTGGCCACAAGACTTGAACCCCAATGCTACACCAGCCTTTTTAAATAGGAGAACCTAATGGAGAGCTTAAAGGAAATGGGGCATGAGAACAGAGAGCACAAGCTACAAAGTGGCTGCTGTCAGAGTAAAGACAGCTTTGTTTGCCTGATGTGGAGCTTCTGCTCATGAAAGCTTGTGCAAGACGTAAACTAGACACACCTGAGGTTGAGAATCAATTAAGGGTTGTCCGTTCCTGCACTAGTAAGAGAAATCCTACTCCGGTGCACACCTTAAGGTGAGCCCTATCCCAGGGGACGGGATAGGGCACATGTTGTATCCTAGTGGGAGTGTAGAGTTGGAAGTTGGAATGTGGAGTGTGAGTGGGGTTCTGTGTGAAGACAGTTGAAGAGGGACTGGGAGCTGAGAGGATCGTAGTGGTGCCAATTTTCTTGTATTACTGCATTCTAGTTTAAGTGTTTACAAATAAAGGAGATAACTAACCACTCCTACCTCCTATGTGGTTACTTCAGACGAGGATAGATGTTTACATTAATCCAGCTTAGCCCCACCAGTGCTGCTGGTACGTATTTTCTGCTCTCCATCGGTGTTGCGTTGTCCACGGCGGTTCCGTCGTGGAAGTTCTTTCATTTAAAGTTCATCCCATTTTCTTGGCATCACTTTTGTGTGTGTGCGTGCTTGCTGATAGTTGTCCTCGCAACACACTGCATCACCACGAGATCCAGGTAAGGTTCAGGACAATTTCATTACAACAGAGAACTTTTGCTTGCAGCCATTTTAGGTCCAGTCAAGGTCCCTGGATATTTCATTACGGCAGAGCGTTTAATTAATTGAAACCGCAGCACACAGTACAATGCAACGTGTGTTAAGCTAATTACACCAATATTCTATACTGATCCTACTCAAGGAAAAAGAAGTAAATGTGTATTTTTTTTTCTTCTAAAAAAAAAGAGGTTGTCTCTTGAGACTGCAATATAATCACGACTCCCAGTGAATACATTCATGCGTAAAACTGTTATTGTCATTACATTACGCAAAATGCTGGGAGTAACGATTCATCCTCCCCAACCATTCCTGGCAACGGCAGGAGAACAACTTATTCCATAGAGGGAATGGAAAGAATACTTGGGGAACTATATATACACAATAGACAATATAATTTTCACAGCAACTAAAAGGAAGAAGTTGCTTTTACAGTCTTTAGGTCCTGAAGGGCACAGTATCTATAGAGAATTGCCTCCTGTGAGAGCAGGAGATGGAGAGGGAGATGGAATGGATGAGTATGAGTTGGTGCTTAAAGATACCTATTACCACCTCAAGACAAATGTAGCTGTAAACAGATACTATTTTTACACAAGACAACAAGAAATCAGTAAAACAGTGGATGAATATGTCAGTGCTCTTAAGAAACTGGCTGTGACTTGCAACTTTGTTAGTAGTGTCAAACAAGATGAGTTGATTGGAGATTAAATAATAATTCACACCAACAGTAATGTAGTCCAAGCAAGACTATTCATGTGTGGTGATCCGTCCTTGGATGAAATTATATTGCTAAAAAGGTAGAACATACAGCAACTTGCATCAAAGCAATTAAGGACCACGAGAAAGACTTGGTGACCAAATCTTTCAAAGTTAATGCTGTGAAGCCTAAGGAAGTGTCCAAGGAGATCATAAACATCATGAGCAAAGACTGGAAGAGTAATGCTTCAACAAAGTCTACCGCTATCACAGAATGTATCAGAGATAATGAAAGAAGAGCTCTTTCTGGAAAGTGTTTTCTATGTGGAAAAAAAGGGGCATTATGCCAATGTTCAATTTTGCCCCGCGTTAAACAGAATGTGTTCTAACTGTGGGATTAGGGGTCATTTTAACACGGTATGCATGAATAGGTGACCCAAGCAAAAGGTTAAATGTGTACAAGCAGGAGATGATGAAGGGAAGGAACAGGAAGTAGAGGTGGTTACTATGGTGAGAAGTAACAGCAAGAAGTCTGCCCCCAAAAGCACAATTTGTATTGATGGGATTAATTCTGAACGCACAGTGGGCTCAGGTTCACCGTATACTATTACAACAAAAGAAAAATGGCAAGAGTTATGCCGAAAAGGTTACAATACGATTTTAAAGAAAACAGACATTAGAAACCCTGGTGCCTTTTGAGGGTGCAGTGATCAAAATATTGGGCTATAGACTTGCCTTAATTGAATTCAAACGCAGATTGGCAGAAGTTAAGGTATAAGTGGTGTCCAGAGGTGTGAATGTTTTAGGCTGGCATGAACAGGCAAACTCCAAATAAAACTTAATCCTGGATGTCGGGCACCTATTTCCATTGTTGTGGTTAACAGTACAGATGAAGGGTTCAAGTATGTTAGAGGCGAGGAAAAATATTTATTTCCTAATGTATTCAAGGAAAGTATTGGTAAACTTCAGGGTTTTAAACATAAAATCCAGCCAAAATCTGGAGTTAAACCTATGTCACATGCAGTAAGTCACATACCTATATCTTTCAGAGATGATGTGATGGCAGAACTACAAGATTGAAGAGTGAAGGAGTGATTGAAGAGGTGCATGTGTCTGAATTGGTGTTCACTATAGTGGTTGCTAGAAAACGGAATGACAAAGTAAGAATATGTATGAAGTTGAGAGAATTAAATAAGGCAATAATAGTGGAAAGATATCCCTTACCTGTGATCTCAGAAATGCTTAATCTAATTTCTGGAGTTGATACTTTCTCCACCATTGACTTGTCTGCTGCATATCACCAAATACAGTTACATGAAAAGTTTAAAAAGTATACCACCTTCATTACGCCGTTCAGCATGTATAGGTATGTTAGAACGCCATTTGGTTTAGCTTCAGCTGCCACTGTATTTCAAAGAGTCATGTTGCGTTTGCTGGATGGTATGTCTGGTGTATATGTTTTCCAGGATGCTATAATGGTGTGTGGGCACGGAACTGAAGAGCATGATGAGAGGTGGTGTGGGGTTTTAAGGAAGTTGGATGAGAAGAGGTTAACTGTGCAATATTCCAAACGTACATTTGGTAGTCATGAGGTGGATTACCTGGGACACACACTGTCTAGGGGAGGATATAGATCAAAACTTAAAGCAATGGAAGCTATTGAAAAGACACCTTATCCTTGCAATAAGAAAGAACTACGGTCTTTCTTAGGGTTAGCCGAATATTACAATAAATTTGTAGCCCATTTTGCTTAAGTTACCCAACCATTAAGAGAACTCATGAAAAAGAATGTGAAATTTATTTGAAGTGATGTTCATGAGAGAGTACTAGATGATTAAAAAGAGTATTGTTGAAGCACCATTGCTGGGAGGTTTTGTACTAGGAAGGAATTCCATTATTGGAGTAGATGCGAGCGGAAAAGGATTAGGTGCTGTTTTATCTCAATTTGAAAGGGAAAGGATTGTGATGTTTGCTTCAAGAGCCATAGCTGATACTGAAGCACACTATTCTGTGATTGAGAGAGGATTGTTGGCATATTGTTGGGGTGTGGAACATTTAAAGCAGTATGTATGGGGAGAGGCGTTTATTATAAGAAGGGATCACAAACCTTTAAGTGGGTTTGTAAGAGTTAAGGGAATGTCCAGAGCTACAACAAGATTTGCAAGATTAAGTCTTAAATTATTGGAATATAATTGTGAAGTATAATATGTCCCTGGGAAGAGGAATTGTATTGCAGATTTCTTATCCAAAATGCCCTGTGAGAGTTGTATTGAAAATGTCAATACTGATGCTGAATTTGAAGAACAGGTCTTTGGAGTTCTTAATGCTTTAAGTATGGAGGATTGGAAGGAGGACAGTATGGAGGAAGAACTTTTGATCCAAGTTAAAGAGTGGATAGTTGAAGGATGGCCAGAAAAAGGTAAGGTTTAGGACAAGTGCAAAGGTTATTTCATGGTAAAGGATGAGTTGACAATTGAAGGAGAGTGGATTCTCAGAGGTAGTAAGATGATACCTCTTGAGGTGTTGAAAAAGAAAATTATAATGTTGGCTCATGAAGGACATACAGGGCTATCGATAACTAAAAGTAAAATTAAAGAGAGATTTTGGTGGCCTGCCATGGGTGTGCAGGTAGAAAGATTGTTACAATTATGTTCAGGTTGCAATAATTGAAACAAGAACACAGCCACTAGGAAGTCGCCTTTGACTCTGATACCTGTTCCGAAAGGACCATGGGTCGAGTTTGCCATTGATGTGGTAGGTCCTCATGAAGGAGTTGGTCGTGGCAACAAGTTCCTATTGGTGTTAGTTGAGAGATACACGAAATGGCCGGAAGTGGGTAACATGAATTGTTACTTCTAGAAAGGTTATTGTGTTTTTGGAGAAAATATTTAGAAGGGAAGAAGTTCTGAGTGTGATTTTAAGTGATACTGGTTCCCAATTTGCAAGTAAGAAAGTTAAATATTTCACTAGTAAGATGGGTTTTCAGTGGAGGTTTCCATCAGCATACCACCCAGAGACTAATTGTATGGTGGAAAGACTCAATAGTCATAGGTGATTGTGTACAGTTAGCCTTGGTGAATGGTTTGGATTGGAAGGAGAGTTGTGTGATTTGCTGTGGAACATATGAATAATACCACATAGTATGACGGGAGTTTCACCGTTTAGATTGATGAGATGAAGAGAACCTAATAGCAAATTGTATCCATTATAGTTGAATGATACCTTAAGGATTCCTGTAGGAAATAAGGATGTTGTGTCTAATAAGATGTTGTTATGACATCAAAGTTCTGGGGGCGTGGCCTGAGCGTGAGATGTGAAGACGTGTTGGGATTGAGCTCCGGTCTAGATCCTACTGCAGATCCTCGGAAATAATGGCAAAACTTAAGCAATGAACGAAACAGCGAACGTTCATGAAGCGGAATCGATCCTACACACAGTGTAAAAAACACGAAGTATATCAGAGCCGGTCACTCTCCGAACCAAACGACCGAAGCAGAGCCCCCACGGCAGCCAAGATGGCGAGCGACATGGTGGCCTGAAGCTGACTACGCGGGGAGCCGCACACGGCGAGCGACGTCCCGGAAGTGAACAAGGCATAGGCATTGCCTCAGTGGACCTGCCCAGAGCCGAGGGCGGCTAGACTCAACATCTTCTGGGCTTGGGGAGCGAGAGCTGGGGGACTACTGGAGGAGCGGAGGACGCCCACTAGCTGCTGTGGATGCAGCCGAGTGCAGCTGGTGCTTACACAGGGGCCACTGCAACGACACGCCAAGAACCAGTGGCGCTGATAGAAAGTAGCGCTGGAGGACCGTGAGAGTCTGGGGGACTCGAGGCCAGAGACCGGACCGGAGCCATACCAGACAAGAGGTGAGACCCCGGGGCCTGAACGGAGGTGTACGCGCCGCTGGGGACACTAAGTAAGGCTTTACCCCCCCTTCCCCTACGGGACATCAGACTGTAAGTTGGGGCACATACCAAGATTGAAAGGGAAGCCCACACAGTGAGACTGTGCCTGGGAAGTAGCAGCCCTGGGCAAGGGTACACACCGCCGAAACCGGGCGCAACAGGGCACCACGCTGGGTCTACGCACGGATACCTGGCAGACAACGACCGGCCCGCAGGCAATGCGAACGGATCACTGACACAACCCTATGCTGCCACCCACAGAGCAAAGGGCTACACTAAGCAAGCCACAGACGATGGGGCAGGCCAGGCTGCACCCAAAAACCAAGTGCCTGCACTAAGTGGGAGACCAGAATATTAACTAGCCCCACTAAACCAAACAGCAACCTGACCAAGCAGGAACCAAGTATCAGCAAGAGGGAGATGCACCGCATTAAGCGATAACACACCCCGAGGGGGGTCAAAAGAGTAACCAGTGGGGAGTACACCTCAAATGCTCAACAGAACACAGAGACAGCCCCACCTGCCCCAGAGCACACTGTTAGACAACACAGTGAGCAGAAGCAACGGACCACCCCCGCCTGGCCCACTGTGGGTGGAGTAACTCCCAAAAGCCAGCAAGCAACAAAAAGCAGAGCCCAAGACCAAGAGAACACGGGAGGAAGCTCACAGAAGCACACATATGTGCAGAAACCCAGACTACAAGTGCTGCATCCCTGACTGGTAGCCCTCAGCTGCCCCGGCCCACGACACAAGGAGATGCCCTCCTCCAAGGGAAGAAACCAGGCCAATATCATGGAATCCTTTGCTGCAGTTAGACCAAAAGAACAGAGATCAGAGACCAAAGAGCCTGCCCCAACTCAACAGCCTTCTGAGGAACAAGCCAAAGACAAACAGATACTGGAGGCCATATCCGGGCTGCGCTCCATCATCGACACTAAAATAGAGGAAATGAAATTGGATATGCAGCTAATGCGCCAAGACATACGCAACCGCACGGAACGAGTAGCAACCACAGAATCGGAGCAACACGAAATTACCACAATGCTGAAAGATGTACAGAACAAAGTGGTGGAACTGGAAAGATGCAACAGGATACTGGAAGAAAGGGTGGAAGATGCGGAAGGCCGATTCAGATGCAATAATGTTCGCCTACTTGGTATTCCTGAAGGACTGGAAGGCCTCAATCCCACGAACTTCATAGAAACCCTACTACAACAAGAAATCAGTGCTGGCCGACTTTCGCAGGGGTTTGCGGTCGAAAGAGCGCACAGGGCCCTCCAGCAAAAAACGCCGCCCGGCTCATACCCACGCCCAATCATAGCAAGAATCCTCAACTTCCAAGACCAGGAAGTCATACTACGCTACTCACGTGAGGGGGGAGCAATAAACGGGGACAATGCCAAAATCACCATATACCTGGACTACACCCCGGCAGTTCAGAGAGCGAGAAACTCTTTTTTCCCAGCTAAAGCTAGGCTGCGTCAGCTGAATCTCAAGTACATGTTGATGTACCCGTCCAAACTTAAAGTGATATATAAAGGTTGAGCTATTTTCTTAGAAACACCAGCAGCAGCCAACATGTGGCTTGAGCACAACAACATGGCAAGTGAAGAAGAACCGGCTGCATGATTCACACAATGTCAAATGAAGAAACGTCCAGCTGAGAACAGATGATTACTTAAAAGGGAAAGACTAAGCCAATTATTTCCTTGCTAGAAGACGGGGGACCTGTCACAATGTCGGACACGAGCAGGATGGCTCGACCCCGTGAAAGGACTGGTGTCAGCCTGTTGCTGCCGCACCACAACCTGCCCGAGATGTCCTGGAAAGGTTGAAATCTGGCGGGAGCACCTGAGCGTTGCTCACACGGTGCAACTGCTGGGTGCAGTTGGTTGAGTTTAACAAGTTGTTGTTTGAAATGTTCCTCAATCTTCGCTATAAAGGGTAAATGGGCACAGTGGGCACCAGAAGTGATGATAGGGACACACTGACACGGGGATGGCGGCTGACATTAAAGTGTTGACATGAAATGTCAGGGGGATGGGCTCCTATATGCGCAGAAACAGGATTAGATCCTACTTAAAAAGGAAGCACGAGGGCGTGGTTAGCTGCGAGATGGGAAAGACGTAAGTCTCTCCGGCTCCTGCGACCGCAGCACACATCCTGATAAAATCGCCTGATTCCTGATAAAATACAATCTAAAAACACTCCTGACGAGTGTCGGACACCCTTGGACACAAACGGGGTGAAGGGTAACGAAAACCACGCTCGATTCTCGCAGCGGTGGGCATGAAAAGCTCGGAACGAGCACCAACCAGCCCGCCTCCAAGATGGCCGTCTGCGCGCGCAGATGAACGCTCTGAAGCTGAGAAGCGAGGCTGCACTGCAGCGTAGCCCTGTCCGTCACCGGCCCACTGAGTGCAGCGGGAGTGGAGCCCGGTCCCTGGGGGGGAGCTCCGGCAGTGCCCCGACTAGTGGGAGGACTTTGACGGGACTGCTGCAGGAAAGAAGAAACGGCGCGCATCCACCCGAGTGGGACGCCCTGGGCCCCGGAGGTGGTGCCGGCATCCAAGGACAGAGAACGTGCATCCCCGGGCGGCACTACGAGAAAGGCAAGCCCAAGTGCTGCCGCTGGGGAAGGAAACACCGGCATTAAAACGGGCCGCTGCGAGTGTCCCCCTGATGGCTCTTCCCCTCCTAAGGCGGCGACGAGCGTGGTAGCTCAAACGTGAATCGGAGGACTGGGGGAGGGCAACTGTGGTGCCACGGGGCACACGCGAGCCCGCCTACAGCCTGGCTCTGTAAACATCTAAAGGGAAGCAACACACACACGGCCCCGGGAGCGGAGCCTGGAGGCCTGTGCCCCCGTTGTGGGATGGACGTTTCACCTCGGGCGTGAACCGGAGGGCCGGCGAAGGACAGCTGTGGCGCCGTGGGGTGCGGGAGGGGCTCGCCAACAGCCTGACTCTGTAAAAGCCTGGAAGAAAGCAGCATACATACAGCCCCGGGAGCGGGGCTAGGAGGCGGCAACCGAAGGACTACCAACTCGATAAAGGTACGGAGACAAGAGCCCCACGCGGGCCGCCCCAAGCAGGTGTGGCCCAGACCCCAGGAAACAAGCAGGTCAGGCCCTGGGGGAGGTGGTGCGCCCGAGCGGTCACCTGGCTGGCCCGACAACCACACCAGCCCATACAGCTCAAGCTGCAGGCAGACCTAGCAGGGCGGCTGCAGCCCCACGTACTCGGCCGTGAAGCGGCAGAACGCCTCCCGGGGCAGACTCTACAGGATACCGACAACCAGCAGAACGCCAAACCCTCATAGGACACAGAACCAACATACATCATCTCAACCCCCGAAGGCACCAGTAAAAGTGGACTATGATCAGGGGCGAAGCACCTCAAGCACAATTACGAGGACACCAACCCAAAGAAGAAGAGCTTGCTGGTGTTGGGTGGGACACGTGGACCATAACTAGATCCCACTCCACAGAGGTCCCCGACTGCAATCCCAAAGCCTATAGAGTACGAAAAGTGCGCGGACAAAACACACAGCTGGCCAACTACCACGCAAAGACCACAGTCGCATAGCGAAATTGGAACCATGGGGAAAGACAAACCTAGAAAACTCCCCACTCAAAGCAGAATGGACCAATACACCATTCCTCCATCACAGGCTCCTGACCTCCACTCGCTATCCTCGGAAGAGATGGAAACAGACCAGGCAATCTCCCTGAGGGACATTATGGCCGCAATAGCCGACTCCTGCATGTCAATGGAACAGAAAATGGACGGGATAAGCATTGATGTGTCCCTCCTCAGGCATGATCTCCAAAAACTAACTGCACGCACTGGTGAAGCTGAACATTGCATTTCCAATGCAGAGGATGGGATACACAACATACGGCAGCAGCTCCAGAACATAACATCCAAACTTAAGGTGCTAGAGGACAGAATAGAAGATGGAGAAGGTAGATCTAGACACAACAACGTGCGCATACTCGGCATACCCGAGAAGGCCGAAGGTTCTTGCATGGAGCTCTTTCTAGAACAGTGGGTCAACGACCTGTTCGAACCAGACACTTGCTCCAAGTTCTTCTCTATAGAGAGAGCGCACAGAGTACTTACGGGCAGACCAGCGGCCGGGGCACCCCCACGCACAGTAATAGCAAAGCTTCTAAACTACAGGGACCGAGATGCTTTACTGCAACATGCACGCGCCAAGGGCTCGATCACTTTAATGGCTCCAAAATCGCCTTTTTCCCCGACTATACTAGGGAAGTGCAGAAAGCGAGGCAATAATTTGATCACCTCAAAAAACAACTACAAACAATGGGAGTGAGATATGGTCTGCTCTTCCCCGCACAGCTCAAGATCTACCAAAAAGGAACCACAGTCCACTTCAATGACCCCAAAGAAGCATGGCGCTGGGCTGGACAAAACATAGATGGTGACTGGTCAGCCTCCCATGGCAACAGGGGAAGGAACCGTAGACCACTGCCTGACCAACAGCGAGCACCCCGACAGCCACCAGCACAAGACCCGCTGGAAGACTTAGGGGGTTGACCCCTGCCTCAATTTCCAATAGAAGCCCGAGACTCGACAAGGCCTACAATTTGAATTACTGAACCACCTGCAGTACACCTTAACACCCAACAAAAGGCAACACACACTTGCTTGATGCGGTCGCGGGAACGCCCCACGCCCGCAAGTCAAGGGGCCCCCCCGATAATTAAATAAACCCCACGTTCTCATGTGTGGTAGCTCCCTCTAGACATACCTCTCGAGGGGAGACTACCTTCTCCTTAAGTTCCAGTTAGTCTTATGTAAGCTGTCCGGTTGACAACTCACAAGTTAGGGTTCGGGCGACCGATGCTTCTAGTTGGGAGGAGTATGGGGTGGGGGGTTATGGGTCTGTTATGGTTAGTTAAGAAAGGGACCAAGCAAGCACGAAATATACCAAAATCGAACATGAGGGCAGCAACACATGAACGCAAAGTGGCCCGGCGCCTAGCATCATTACCAGTAGCACATACTTCTTCAACCATAGATAAACATGACATCACGTAATTCCAACACCAACTTCGCCAGATTGCTCAAACTCATGACATGGAACGTTAACGGCCTTGGCAATGCGATCAAGCGCCGACTGATAAGGCAATACCTGAATAGACATGCACCAGATGTGGTCTTTCTGTCCGAAACGCACCTCGCGGGCACGGAGTGTACCCTATTTAAGTGTACAAACTATAGAATCGCACTCCATGCTGGCTTCACAAGGGGCTCACAGGGCGTCATGATACTCGTACATAAAAATCTCCCCTTCCACCTGAATACAGTTACCCAAGACATCCAGAGGCAGATACATATACCCGACGGGCACGCTATGGGAGCAGTCCATCACACTGTTAGCTATTTATGCACAACCCACCGTACTAATGCCGCTACTAACTGACATTTCCCCCCTGATCAAAAACGACACTTCCAACATCACGATAATAGGAGGGGACTTTAATGAAGTCATGGACACAACCCTAGATCGTTCACACCTACGCAATAGGAACCCCAGCATACCCACCAAACTTGCCACATTCACAAATGCCCTACGCCTGTGCGACGTATGGAGAGACCTTCATCAAAGCACCAGGGAATACTCCTTCCACTCCTTCCACTCTGGGGCTGACGGCTCACTCTCCAGGTTAGACTACTTCCTCCTCCTGGCAACTGACTTACACAGAGCACGAGAAGCATACCTGCTTCCCAGAGGCATCTCCGACCACTCTCCACTGGTGCTAAAAATTACAACACTTAGACCGATCCCCCCGCCCTGCTGGCACCTGAACAATTACTATCTAGGCAACCCGGACCTGGTGGACAAGCTCCAAGAGACAACCAAATCATATTTCGAGCTGAATACAGAGTCTGCATCAGACTCCGAGTCACTTTGGGAGGCCTACAAAGCAGTACTGAGGGGTGAACTCATTTCATGGACGACTGCACACAGAAAACAACATCTACTCAAGCTACACGAAGCAAAACAACAGGTAAAGCGGGCGGAAGAATCACACATAACCCAAGACACGCCCGGCGCAACCCGAGCCCTACTCCTAGCACAGAAACAGCTGCAAAACACAGCACTAGACAGTGCCAGACACGCACACACGGCAATGCGGGGACGAATATATGAAAAGGGCGAAAAAGCCGGTAAGATGCTGGCATGGCTGGAGCGCAGGGAGCAGGGACGCAGCCATGTCCGGCAGCTAACGACGGAGGGCACAAACCCTCTAGTATCAGATCGAGACATAGCACAGGGCTTTGCAGACTACTACGCTGAACTTTACAAGGCTCCCATCACCCGTGCAAACACTTCAATCATAGAGGAAATTATCTCCCCACTTTGAACACAGAACAACAAGAGTTGCTAGAGAGAGACATCACAGAGGAGGAGGGGGTGACCGCCATGTCTGGCCTCCAAGCTGGCAAAGCCCCAGGCCCAAATGGCTTCCCGATCGAGTTGTGGCATAAGGTCGGAACCAACACAATTGCCCCACACCTACTGCAAATGTACCAATATGCAAGGACACAGGGCACCCTATCTCCAGACCTAAGAGAAGCCACAATAATAGTATTACCCAAACCGGACAAACCCCCTGAAAGCTGCAGCTCATACAGACCTATTTCACTTATAAACAGCGAAACCAAAATACTAGCAAAGATACTGGCAGACAGACTGCAGTGGGTTATCCCCTCTGTGGTCCACCCTGACCAATGCAGCTTCATGCCCCATAGATCGACGCGCATGAACCTTTATAGACTGCATTCAGCCCTGGAAAGAGCAGACAGTATACAAGGCCCACTAGCCTTATTAGCAATAGGCTTTGAAAAGGCCTTTGACTCGGTGCAATGGGAGGCTATCTGGGACATAATGAGGCGCATGGGCATTGGTGCGAACTTTATGAGCTGGGTGCAACTACTATACAATTGCCCTACTGCCAGAACCAAGGTCAATGGCTGGCAATCAGACTCCTTCAGACTAGGCAGAGGCACAAGGCAGGGCTGCTCCCTATCAGCCATGATCTTCGCAATCGCCATTGAACCACTGGCCATTCTCCTACGGAACACACCACTATGGGAGGGCTTCCCTGGTTTCACTCTACGCGGATGACCTACTCATCTACTTGAAAGATCCAAGTAACTCCTGCCACAGGGTCACACAAATGCTGAAGAGATACGGAGCCTTCAGTGGTCTACGCGTCAACTGTCTCAAATCCTCCTTGTTTCCCTTAGGCAGCATGGCAGCCACAGTCCCCGCAGACTGCCCCTACCAAATTGTGACAGAACAATTCAAATACCTCGGTGTAATAATCACAAAGCACCTCACAGAGTACACAGCATTAAATCTCCACCCAATTGTGACAAGATTCGCAGAGGACACTCGCCACTGGATCTCGCTGCCACTGGCGCTGTTAGGCAGAGCCGCCCTGTTCAAAATGATCGCCCTCCCCAAGTTTCTATACATCCTGCAAAACTCACCGCTGCACGTCCCACATCATGAATTTCTCAAAATCGATTGCATCCTTTGGAAATTACTTTGGTGCGGGGGCACCCACGGATGGCTCTCTCCACACTCCAGAGGTCCATCTGGGAGGGCGGGATTGGGCTGCCCAGGCTGCAAACTTATTACTGGGCCAGCCAGATGGCGGTGGTGAATAATATACTTCATGGGGATAGGAACCTACCGCACATCAGGAGGATTAACACCAACGGCATAACAACACCCCTGGAACTCCTGTACTGCGCCGTGGGTCGCACATCAACTCCCGATATGGAAACGCATATCAGGCGAATCTGGGCGGAGGCACATCGATATGTGGGGTGGGACACAAAACTAACACTGGCCCAACCCCTGTGGAACAACAGCCTTCTCCCCGAAATACAGAAGCTGCCCAAATGGCCTGCCTGGACCCAGCTTGGAATTCACCAGAGTCGGAGATGTACTGCGGGAGGACAAACTGGCCCCGTTTGAAAACACTGCACGCTGAATTCGCCCTTCCAGTTGCCGATAGATACCATTAGATTCAATTGAAACATGCACTGCATACCCACCGGCAGATCATTAGAGACATACCAGAGTGCTCCCCGCTAGAGCACAACATAGTCCAGGACCAGATGAAACAAAAAATCACCTCAACTATGTACAGCGTGATTACATCCTTTGCCACGCCTGAACTGATCAGCCTGAAAGCCAAATGGGAACAGGACATGGGACCACTACAACCAGAGGACTGGACAAAGGCGCTGATGTACCCCCGGGAAGTAACCATTTTGTCGAAGCTCCATCTGGTCCAACCGAAGATCCTGCACCGCATATATTATCCAAGGGTGGCACTCTTCCAATGGGGTAGAGCCTCAGACCCGAGATGTCTATGCTGCAAACACGAGGAAGGAACTTTCTTCCGTATCAGTTGGGAATGCAACAAGATACAGCAAGTATGCCCGAAATGCTGTGATAAACTGTCCAGAGTCTTGCGTAAACCGATACATAGGGGACCAAAACAGCTCCTACTGGGGATTTCCGACGAATGTGATCTGTCCCGTTATGGAAAACTGATCTGGTCAACCACTACAGCAGTACTCAGAAGGAACATTGTGCAGCTATGGGGATCAGAGAGCACGCCAAGCTTCGACAAATGGGTCACGGACGTGGACATTTGTGCAATAATGGAACGCAGGGTGTACGCGGCAAGGGGATGCCCGCAAAAAGCAAGCAAAATATGGCAGAGATGGGAAGTTGACAGTTGAAATCCCGACAAGACGACACAAGTAATATGTATTAGATGGGTTGGGTGGCGCCGGTCCAGCGAGCCCAATACAAACATTTTGTTTCATGTGATCCCTCGCTAAAGACTTGATGGTCCGAGGGGCTGCGGCCCCATTCCCCTTTTCTATTTCTTTTCCCCTGGTTGTTTTCCCTCTTATGTTTCCTTTCCCTCGCTGTAATGCAAAGTGTTAATTCCAATGTTGATGCATGTTTAAAATCAAATAAAGTTTTTGATAACAAAAAAAAAAGGAAGCACGTCTCCATTGCACTCCTACAAGAACCACATCTCAACGCCAAAAACTGCAAAAATAACGAAATGGTGGGGGGGACAGGGCTTTGGCGCTCCGTACTCTAAATATGCTCACAGAGTATATACATGGATAGGCGGAGCTGTACCATTCAGGCTACTGTCAAAGGAGGAAGACATAGAAATAGAAGTGGGGTACTTGATAGTGAGGGGCAGTATTGAACAACAAGACATTTGCATTGTCAACTCCTATCTCCCCAACAACGGGACCTCAGCATACCTGACTAAGTTGGGAGCTAAGCTAACACCCTACCGAGACTGCTTCTTCATATGGGGGGGCGATTTCAATCGCATACTCGACCACAAGCTGGACAGATCGAATCCCCGACACTACCACCCAACTTTACCCACTCCTCACTAAACAAGGTAATAGAGAATCTAGACCTAGCAGAGGTATGGAGGGAACTACATCCGAAAGACAGAGAATACTCTTACTTCTCATCTCCCCACACACTCTATACCAGAATTGACTACTTGTTAATAGACAAACAACACCTACCCCAGGTGGAGTCAGTCTCTTAGTTGGGAAGATCAATATCGGACCATTCCCCGCTCCTCATGGAAGGAAATCAACAAAGTTCTAAAGTTCTGGTCCAGATTGCCACTATCTGTAATGGGGAGGGCTGCGGTAATTAAAATAATAGTGCTGCCAAGGTTCTTATATTTTTTTCAAAATGTACATTACCTTATCCCGACCTCTTGGAAAGTGTAGTGTGGGCTATAAACTAATGCCGTTTATTTATATGGACATATGACAAGGAAGATGTATTGAATGATACGTTTATTAACTATTAAGGTTAAGTTATTGGGTTGAATAGGAGGGAGCGTATATGAGCGCCGCCAGGCTCAGCTCGGCTCGTCTGTTGTCCTTCAACTCGCATTCCATGTTCCATCACAGTGTCATTCACAAGCCATCAAATTAGTCAATCTTATGCTGCACTTCTTCACGAGACAGAGAGTCCACGAGCCGGCAGCAGCTTGTAGCAAAGGTGGAAATACTATACATCTTCCTCCTTCATAATAAAACATGAAAATGATCAACAAAAAAAACTTTTAACTGTTGAGTCCTCATGGGGTCCACAACTCGAACATATTTACACAAAGTCTTCCATGTGTCGTGGTTTGCAACAAACTATACCCCACCTTGACCTGTGAGGAGCATCTGAGGTAACATTTGGCAAGGAAAATTTCAATCCCCCCCTTTGTGTTCACATCTCTTTTCTCACTTGGTAAAGAAGTTCTCATCACATTCTCCATTCTTGATATCTTCCTCACACATCCTCCTTCACTCCCAATATCATCATCCACCCATCCACTTGCAGCCTTAACGCCATTGTCATGTGGCTTCACCACACACACACTCTCTCTATATTCCATATCCTCCCATCTTCTGTTTTAACGGCATGTTTAAACACTTCAATAACTTTAGCAGGTTTTGACCATTTAGCCAGACCTCTTCTCTAAGCAGGAGGAAGTTTAATTCTTACCAAATTCCCTACCACTGGTTTTATGTCTCTTCTACTCACAGATAAGTCTTTATGTGAGCACATTTGTTCTTCAACTGGACTTTCCTGATAGTCTCACACACGACCTAAAATCTATCTGTACATCAGTTTCTTTACCCATCCACTATGGTACTAATTTTGTGCTTGCCTTCCTCCCCCTGCTCAATTCAAATGGAGACAAACCTTTAGTGGAGTCTGGAGTAAAATGGTGTGCATCAATCTTCTCCCTCACAGCTTTCTCCCAGTCCAACCCATTCGACCACGCCCACCGAATGGTCTCCTTGAGCACCTTATTAAACCATTCCATTACTCCATTCATCAGCGGGTGATAAATGGCACTCCTTTTATACTCTATGGAGTTCCTGCTGCAAAAGTCCTCCATTTATTTGGAGCAAAATTGAGCTCCATTGTCAGTCATGATGTTTTTCGGAAACCCTTCTCTCTCACAGATCTCTAAAAGAAAATCGGTGACAGTTTTGGCAGTGATACAGGGCTTAATCAGCACTTCAACCCACCTGGTCAAAAGGTCAATCACAACCAGAGAGAACTGTTGTATTCCATTACTGCACACAGGACCAAGTACATCCATACCTAATTCATCCCATGCTTTCTCTGAAATGTATGTTACAACCATCGGGTGTCTTGCACTCGCACAACCTTTCTCACTTTCATTACGGATTGATCTTTCCATTTGAAGGTCGCAGCCAGGCCACCAGAAATCATTCCGTATTCTCTGCTTGGTTTTCACTATCCCTTGGTGGCCTTCATGGCCTAAATTGATCAGTCTTTGAGGTACTCTTGATGGTGGAATTATTTTGTCACCTCTCATGACCATGTTTCCATGCACATAAAGTTTATCCGCAACTTTCCAATAATCTAAAAGACCAAGTACTTCAAATTTCGCGTTCATCAAAGGGCCTTGACTTTCAATGAGTCATTTTAGATGTGTTATTGAACAGTCTTCTGCTTCTGCTTCGTTCCATTCATTCTGTGGGATGGATGTCGTCTATATACTTAAAAATACTTCCATATTATTTTCACTGTCATCTTCGACTTCAGACACACTGGTAAAATGGGATAAACAATCGGCAGCAGTGTTTTTAACTCCTGGAACATATCATACAGTGCCATTAAATTCTTGCAAAAGTATTACCCATCTCCTAATGCGATTAGAAACCTTGTCTAATCCTTTATTCATGATAACATGGACCAGTGGTTTATGATCCGTCCGAAATTCAAATTTGACACCCCACTTGAAACTTCTAAACTTTTCCGCTGCCCATTTTATAGCTAGAGTCTCCTTTTCTATAGCAGCATATGATTTTCAGCTCCTTTTAATAATCTCGAAGCAAAATCAATCAAGACTTCTTTGCCATCAGCTTCTTGAGTGACAACAGCCCCCAAACCAACATTGCTTGCGTCGGTAGTAATGATGGTTTTCCTGTTACTCCTAAAATCCTTCAACGCCGGGGCTTTAGCCAAGGCAGACTTGATGAATTCAAATTCCTCTTCACATTCATAGTTCCATTCAAATGTTTTCTTCTTGAGAAGCTCTCGCATTGGAACAGTGTGAATTGCACAATCGCGCACAAATTTTGAATAATATTCTGCCATACCAATGAAAGTATGTACTTCTTCCTTAGAATTCGGTCTAGGCATACTTTTTATGGTGTCAACCAACTGTTTCTTGGTTATATACCATTAGCTGAAATTGTGTGACCAAGATATTCAATCTCAGAACAATTATTACATTTGTCTTTGCTTAGAGTCATCCCTGCTTCATTCAGTTTCCTGCAGACATACGCTAATCTTTCATCATGCACTTTTTGATCATCTGCATAAATCAGGATATCATCCTGGAAACATATGACACCTGATCTCTTTCAAAAGGTTTGTGCATTATTTTTTGAAATACGGACGCAGCAGACCCCAATCCAAAAGGCATCCTTTTATATTGGTATAGCCCGTCAGGTGTGATGAAAGCTGTTAGTTGTTTGGAACTTTTGTGCAGCTTCACTTGATGATATGCTGACGTTAAATCTAATGTCAAAAAGAATTTTGACGGGCCAATCGTGGAGATAATTTCCTGAATGTTCGGAAGGGGATGTCTATCTGGGACAACACATTTATTTAGTTCTCACATGTCCACACATATCCTGAGCTTTACAGATTTCTTCCAAAGTACTACAAGCGGCGAGACCCACTCACTGGTGTCAATGCTCTCTATAATGCCCTGGTCTTTCAAAGCCCTGATCTCTTTCCTTACTTCGTCTCTCATGGATAAAGGTATTCCTCGTAATTTCTGTGCTACCGGAGTATGACCAGGTTTCAATCTGATTTCATGAAAATAACCTCGGAGACATACAATTCCTTCTTGAAACACTGCTTTCATAACATCGCTCATATTTTCTGATTTAACATCATCACCCACTATTGCCAGAACAGATTCATTAGCAGCAGAATCTAATTTCACTTGAAGTTTGCTTTGATGTGTCCAACTCAAAAGGGGTGTTTTCCCTACATTCGTGATATATATCTTTCCGTTGGCTTTCCTGTCTTTGAATCTTAACGTGTCACAAAACCAACCAATCATGTCAATCTTAACACCTCCATATGCTCTGTGGTTAATGTCAGCTTCGTGTAGATATTCATGCTTCTTTTTATCCCACAGATTCTGCGGTACTAGAGTATATTTAGCGCCGGAATCTATCATCATGTGCATATTTATACCATCTACACAAACAGTTTCTTTAGGGCTCTCAATAACTTCTTCATTCTCATCATCTATTATCATAAACACACATTCTTCTCCTTCTTCTTCGCTGTGACCACTGTTGATGCTATTCCCTATTCAATTTGTGGACGGATTGAGAAATCTACAACATCTGGAGTAATGCCCTGCATTCCATGTTCCATCACGGTGTCATCCACGAGCCATTTCATTAGTCAATCTTATGCTGCACTTGTTCGCGAGACAGAGAGTCCACGAGCCGGCAGCAGCTTGTAGCAAAGGTGGAAATACTACAAAAAGCTACTGAGAGAATTACTATGGGGCAACACTAGACACAAATTGTCTCTAGCACACTAACACTACCGTATAAAGCAGGCTGAATCCAACTGCCAGACCTGGAGAGATGCTACCTGGCGGCCCAGCTGAGCCACGTGATCAAGTGGCTAGCAGACGAGACTACCCCGGAAACTAGACTGCTTAGATGGCTGGTAGCACCAACGAACTTGAAGGAAGCCATATGGGTCCCAGCAGAGTGTTTGGAGAAGACCCCGATGGTAGTATTATTGGGCCGTAAAATTTGGGACAGGACCCTGAAATTGTCTGGAGGGGTACACCCCTACTCCCCGGACGTCCAAATCGTATCTGGGGTGTGCAGTACAAAGGCGGACCTGTCCCAGATGAGAAAATGGGAGGGGCACAGCATTTACACCTGGGGAGACACATACAAGGACGTGGCCTTCAGAGTCTTTGTGTCCATGGTGGAGAAAGAAGGCATATCCAAAGGCCAATTTCTGTGGTACAGTAGAGTCAGGAAGGGGGCTAGAGCAAAATGGAAAAAGTGGCCGGAAGAACCTGAGCCGGACCTATTACTGACACTGCTGTATAATCTGGGGGACAGGTGGAAACCGGTGTCCAGGCTCTATGCTCATTTAGTGGATAGGGCCAACCCTAAAAGCAACGCACTGAAGCAGAGGTGGGAGGCAGACCTGGGGAATAATATAACGGAAAAGGAATGGGAGAGGATCCTAGTATATCCTCCCAAAAAGTGTCAAGAAATGCCCGGTTCAGACTAAACCAACTATAAACCCTATACAGGACATACATGACACCGGACAGGATAGCCAAATTCAACAAGAGCACACGCCCCATATGCCCCTGGTGTAACGCAGAAGGGGCTGGAATGCTGCATATGTTCTGGGGTGCCTGAAGATACAGACTTTCTGGGCTAAAATAGAACAAACCTGCAGAAGAGCGGGGGTGGTGAAGTACGATTCGTCTCTGAAGGAGTGCCTCTTGGGCGCCTTCCCCAGGATAAGCAAAGACATGTAGAGAAACTCATGGACATGGTGTGCGTGCTAGCTAAAAGATCCATAGCTATGGCATGTGAATCTATGAGGGGCCCACAGTTTGACAAGTTCCACCGGGAATTGAAGCACTGGACAGGGGCGGAAACCATGGTCTGGGGAGAGGGTGTGGCTAAAGCGGGTGGAGAGGCTAGCCCAGCATATGAGGACTGGAAAGCCCTAATCTGGGACGTGTTCCACACATCGGACGATAAACCCCTGTGAGAGTCTCCTGGTTCACTGATAATGTAGTAGCCCTTTGATAATGTGAGATTGAGTACGGTTATTGTCTTTTGTTTGTTTGAGTTATTGTTAATTCCAATTTTTATGTACATTTGGATTAATGCTGTCAAGTGACTACTGAACGGATAATGTACACCATAAATGCTAATAAAAACAGTTTAAAATAAATGACAACAAAGTTCTGAGGAGTATTATGATGGAATATTAAGAGGTAGTATTGCCTGGAACCAGGATTGTGAGAGTGAGAAAGACGAAAGCGAGATGTAAGAGAAAATATCTGAATCCTGTGAAAGTCTTTGAATGCTTTAAAAAAGCGGTGAGAGTGAAAGGTGGAACTGTGTGGAATTTGAACAGAGTTTTCATGCTGTTGAAGGAAAGGATGAGAGATGGTAATGTTATTGGCAAAAGACAGTGGGATCATTAGGATTACTCTGTGTTACAAGAGAACATTTTAATTAAAACAGGATGGAGAATGCGGAAGTGGATGTGCGTCCTATCCATAGTGATGTCAGGAAGAGTTCCAGAATGTGTAAATTACCAAGCAAGTTTCAGGAGTTTGCCATGTATACAAAATAACTTTTATTTTGCAGGTTTTTAACAGTAACTCTGTTGGTTTCATCTTTTGGACATTATTCCATTGTATGGAATTTTTCTTGATTTAACATTCTTATATTATATTGTATATCGTTGTTGTTTTGTTGTCACATGTCAGGGAGGGGGGTTTTGTTGTATCCTGGTTGGAATGTAAGGTTGGAGGGTGGAGTGTGAGGGGGGTTCTGTGTGAAGACATTTGAAGAGGCACTACGAGCTGAGAGGATCGTTGTCGGGGCAATTTCCTTGTAATACTGCTTTCTACTTTAAGTGTTTACAAATAAAGAATATAACT